>NC_064920.1:1191293408-1191918408 GCF_023897955.1 Schistocerca gregaria
ACCATCATCAGTTATTTTTCTCCCCAAATAGAAAAACTCCCTTACCCTTTTAAGTGTCTCATTTCCTAATTTAATTCCCTCAGCATCACCCGACTTAATTCGACTACATTCCATTATTCTCGTTTTGCTTTTCTTGATGTTCGTCTTATATCCTCCTTTCAAGACACTATCCATTCCGTTCAACTGCTCTTCCAGGTCCTTTGCTGTCTCTGACAGAATTACAATGTCATCGGCAAACCTCAAAGTTTTTATTTCTTCTCCATGGATTTTAAGACCTACTCCGAACTTTTCTTTTGTTTCCTTTAATGCTTGCTCAATATACAGATTGAATAACATTGGGGAGAGGCTACAACCCTGTCTCACTCCTCTCCCAACCACTGCTTCCCTTTCATGCCCCTCGACTCTTATGACTGCCATCTGGTTTCTGTACAAATTGTAAATAGCCTTTCGCTCCCTGTATTTTACCCCTGCCACCTTCAGAATTTGAAAGAGAGTATTCCAGTTAACATTGTCAAAAACTTTCTCTAAGTCTACAAATGCTAGAAACGTAGGTTTGCCTTTCCTTAATCTTTTTTGTAAGATAAGTCGTAGGGTCAGTATTGCCTCACGTGTTCCAATATTTCTACGGAATCCCAACTGATCTTCTCCGAGGTCAGCTTCTACCAGTTTTTCCATTCGTCTGTAAAGAATTCGCGTTAGTATTTTGCAGCTGTGACTTATTAAACTGATAGTTCGGTAATTTTCACATCTGTCAGCGCCTGCTTTCTTTGGGATTTGAATTCTTATATTCTTCTTGAAGTCTCAGGGTATTTCGCCTGTCTCATACATCTTGCTCACCAGCTGGTAGAGTTTTGTCAGGACTGGCTCTCCCAAGGCTGTCAGTAGTCCTAATGTAATGTTGTCTACCCGCAAGGCCTTGTTTCGACTTAGGTCTTTCAGTGCTCTGTCAAACTCATCACGCAGTATCGCATCTCCCATTTCGTCTTCATCTACATCCTCTTTCATTTCCATAATATTGTCCTCAAGTACATCGCCCTTGTATAAACTCTCTATATACTCCTTCCACCTTTCTGCCTTCCCTTTATTGCTTAGAACTGGGTTGCCATCTGAGTTCTTGATACTCATACAAGTGGTTCTCTTCTCTCCAAAGGTCTCTTTAATTTTCCTGTAGGCAGTATCTATCTTACCCCTAGTGAGATAAGCTTCTACATCCTTACATTTGTCCTCTAGCCATCCCTGCTTAGCCATTTTGCACTTCCTATCGATCTCATTTTTGTGGCGTTTGTATTCCTTTTTGCCTGCTTCATTTACTGCATTTTTATATATTCTCCTTTCATCAATTAATGTCAATATTTCTTCTGTTACCCAACGATTTCTACTAGCCCTCGTCTTTTTACCTACTTGATCCTCCGCTGCCTTCACTACTTCATCCCTCAGAGCTACCCATTCTTCATCTACTGTGTTTCTTTCCCCCATTCCTGTCAATTGTTCCCTTATGCTCTCCTTGAAACTCTGTACAACCTCTGGTTCTTTCAGCTTATCCAGATCCCATGTCCTTAAATTCCCACCTTTTTGCAGTTTCTTCAGTTTTAATCTACAGTTCATAATCAATAGATTGTGGTCAGTGTCCACATCTGCCCCTGGAAATGTCCTACAATTTAAAACCTGAATCCTAAATCTCTGTCTTACCATTATATAATCTATCTGATACCTTTTAGTATCTCCAGGGATCTTCCATGTAGACAACCTTCTTTCATGATTCTTAAACCAAGTGTTAGCTATGATTAAGTTGTGCTCTGTGCAAAATTCTACCAGGCGGTTTCCTCTTTCATTTCTCTCCTCCAATCCATATTCACCCACTACGTTTCCTTCTCTCCCTTTTTCTACTACCGAATTCCAGTCACCCATGACTATTAAATTTTCGTCTCCCTTCACTACCTGAATCATTTTTATTTATTTATTTATTTATTTATTTATTTAACCTGGCAAGATTAGGGCCATCAGTCCCTCTCTTACATCTAACCAGGCATTCTACTTATTTTACAGTCATATGTTTTAGTAGGCATGTTAAACTACATCTAATACAAAAAGTGAGATAAACAATTAGAAAGGTACACCTCGAAGAATACATTATTGAAGAGAAAGATTTTAGATAGGAGTGCTGGCAGCAGGGAGTATGAGGGAGACTCATGGTGAAGGGAGGAGAAGAATAGAGAGACATGATGAAACATAATTAAGGAAAATATAAAGGAAAAGGAGACTGCGTGGCTAATAGAGATAGATGAAGAGGAAGGCATCTCAGGAGTAAGATAGGAGACGCTAGGTTTGCTATTTGACAGATGAGAGGATTGGCCTTGCACATAAACTTTGTGGAGAATTTTATGCGGATGATAGTAGGAAATGCTTCAACTTCTTCTTAAAAGCAACAGGAGATTGAATTTTCCTCAAGTTAAGGGGCAGTTTGTTCCAGAGGCGGACAGCGGCAACTGAGAAGGAGTTTGCAGAAGTTTTTGTTTTGTGAGTGGGCACAGTTAGGATACCAGATAAGAGTGACCTCGTGTTTCGATTATGATGGCATGACAGGTTTTTAATCTCTGAGGCTAGGTACTGGGGTGCTTGCGCGATGAGGAGTGGGTGAAGTAGACATAGAGTGTGGTAGTCACGCAGTTTGTCCGCCTGCAGCCACCCTAGCTCTGAGTATGAAGCAATAACATGATCATATCGGCGAATGTTGCAGGTGTAACGCACACAGGCATTCATGGTTAGCTCTAGCCGTCTTTTGTTTTCACTACTCATGCCTTGTTGAATCACATCACAATAGTGGAGGTTCGGTAGAACGAGTGCTTGCACGAGCTGGCGTTTCAAGTCCTGTGGGAATATGTTCCGAAACTTTTTGAGAGCATAGAGACAAGCAGACGTCTTTCGGCACACTGCGACTGTATTCTCCGCCCAGTTGAGATGCTCGTCCAAAGTTACACCCAAGTTCTTGACTGTTTTCTGATATTGTATTGGAGTACCTTCGAGCAGAATAGGAGGTAGCCGTTCGCGGAAATCTGAACTTATTAATTTCTGATGGGCTATTAAGATTACTTGCGTCTTTTTTGCATTTAATTTAAGCCCCAGGTTTTTCGCCCAAGTCACTACTGAAGACAGATCATCATTCATCAGAGCGATTGCAGTGTTTACATCTTCAGGTTTGACGCTTAGGTAGAGCTGGAGGTCGTCGGCATAGAAATGATGTTTACAGGAGGACAAAACCGAGGAAATATCGTTGACATATAAAGAAAACAAAAGTGGTCGTAAGACTGATCCTTGTGGCACTCCCGAAGAAACATGTTTCCAGGAAGATTTTTCATTTGCGAAGACAACACATTGCTGTCTGTCTTTTAAGTAGCTTTCAAACCATCTCATTGCACTATCAGAGAAATTAAGCTGTTGCATTTTTCTGAGTAATATGTCAAAGTTGAAAGTGTCAAAAGCTTTGCTGAAGTCCAGTAGCGTTAATATTGTTGCCTTTCGATTGTCGATGGCATATTTCAGGTCATCAGTTACTTTAATTAGAGCAGTGTTTGTGCTGTGATGTTTACGGAAACCGGATTGAAATTTGTCATATAGACTGAATTCATGCAAGTGTTCAGTGATTTGGTCATAAACAATATATTCAAGTGCTTTGGAAACAGCAGGCAGTATGCTAATTGGTCGGTAATCACTAGGCAGTTGCGGGTTTTCGATCTTAGGGATGGGTCGAATTATGCTTATTTTCCATGCAGTGGGGTATATTCCATTCACGAGGGAAAAATTAAATATGTCAGTTAAGACAGGTACTAAGATATCAGCAACATTCTTAATCATGGTTATACCGATACTGTCGTTGCCTATTGCATCAGAAGAGATTCTCATTATTGCTTTTCTTGCCGTATTTGTTGTTACATGTTTTAGATGGAAGGTATCGTTGTTAGTTATCCTGTTTGGGGATTCTTGTGGACGGTAATTATCAGCCGTGCTGGTATTCAGAGGTGCAGAGAAGAATTCATTTAATTCGTTAGCTGACACATGAAAAGTAGTTTCCGATTTTGCCTTTCCGACCCCCAAGCTACGGAGATTCTTCCATAGAGTCGTGGGTGTCAGATCGCTGCATACAAGGGAGCGAGCGTGCCTGATTTTCGCATTGCGAATGCATTGTTTCACTCTGTTCCGTAGCTTTCTATATTCTTCGAAACGCTCGGGTTTCGGGTCTGCCTTGAAACGCCTGTGGGCAGCATCCCTATTAGTCATCATTTGACGTAATTCAGCTGTCAGCCATGGAGCAGGAGATTTTCTTACACGGACTGTGCGCACAGGTGCATGTTTGTCATAGAGGGCAGTGAGTTTATCACCAAGTTCATTAATTTTGCCGTCGATTGTAGGTTCTCTGATTATTTGATGCCATGAGATTTCTGAGCAATCGGCTGTTAGAGCGTCAAGGTCAATACGTTTCATGTTCCTACAAGTTATGTAACGCGATTTGATCCTTGGGGGCTGCACAGAGTGGGCCAGGAATATTACATCACGTGCTGAGAGGCCAGGGGCCAATGATTGACCAACATCTCTTACTCTGTCAGTCTGTTTCGTTGCGATCACGTCTATAAGAGTATGACTGTTCGCCGTATGGTGTGTAGGTTGTAATGGAAGAATGTTCATGCTATTGCAACTAAACAATCTTCTTAGGTTTATTGCGGAGGGAGTGTCTCTTAGCAGGTCTATGTTCAAGTCACCCATTACGATGACATGTTCGTATTGACACTGAAGTGAATGTAATTCCGAAGAAACTCATTGAGCTTATTTTTGGCGGCTTGTACACGACGCCAGTCAAGAATTTCCGACTTTGTATATTTATTTCAATGAACATGAATTCAGCCTCTTTTTCTTCAGCAGGATTTGACGTACATAAGACTTTCGCTTTGAGATCTGTTCGTATATATGCGCCGACCCCGCCACCTCGCTTTTTTGATCTGTCTGCCCTAAGAAATGTGTACCCTGGGAGATGAATAGATGCAGAGGATATGTGTGGTTTCAACCACGTTTCGGATAAGAGGATTACGTGGTAGTTTAGTTGGTGGAAGAGGAGGCTAAGTTCTTCGTAATGCGCAGGTAAAGACTGAATGTTGCGGTGAGCTGCTAAAAGCTCGGACGCGTTCCGCTGAGCAGCCTGGAGTAGGGTGGCAGACTGGTTTGTCCCTTTGTTAGGCGCTACCTGCCGCGAGGGGCACTGGCCGGTGTTTCCGCCAAGTGACATATTACAGGGGTGTCCGAGATTTTGCGCGCCCTGTTTGTGACTCAGCGAGAGCCGAAAGAAAGGCGACTGCAAGAGATTTCCTGAGGTTGCGGGAGTATAGAAAATGGATTAGTGGTATTCGGTGCAGGGAGAATATGACCAAAATGGTGACAGCTGTGTGTCACTGAGTATCCTATGTCGTAAGAGGAAAAATGTAATTAGAGTATTTGAAACAGCTTAGGGTGGAAATAAGGGAAAGGGGAGTGATTTAAGAGGCCGATGCTGCCAGCATAGAGAAGTAAGCTTAATATTTAATAGAGTATCGTAGGAAGCTAGAATTAAATTGAAATTTACTAGAGTGATACTGGTAGTGATTATCGTAGGAAGCTACAATTAGATTTAAATTTGCTAAAGTGATACTGATAGTGATTTTTGTTATGAACAATTTAAACCGAAGAGATGGTTGACTAATGAACTAAAGGAGAGACTAATAATTGCAATAGAACTATTACAGAATGGAAGAGAATAAACTGAGAAAATGAAAAAAAGTATTAGCAGTAACTAAAACTAAGCAATGGCTACAGCTAAAGACACAAAAAAAGTAAAAAGTTAATACAGTTACAAAAACAATTAGTTGAAGGTACAAATAATTAAAAAGTTAATACAATTACAAGACTATATCTGAGTATAGGACTGTTAAAATTTGCAAATGGTGTTAAGTTTGACTTTTGGCTCGAGTAGGTTCACTTAATACTATTTAGTTCTGTCATGTTTGTGACTGTCTTCTTTCCAGCTGCAGTGTTAATGATTACTCTGCCATCCTGAGTCCACACATTCTGAAGACCGAAATGGGATATGGCATTGTTTAAAATCTTTAGCCGCTCGTGTGTCAGATCTTCCCTTATTGTAATCCCTGTCCTTGCTAACTTCTTCTTCTGGGTGAATATCTCAGCCCTTTTATCTCATCATACATTTCTTCGTTATCTGCAGAGCTAGTTGGCATATAAACTTGTACTACTGTAGTAGGCATGGGCTTCGTGTCTATCTTGGCCACTATAATACGTTCACTATGCTGTTTGTAGTAGCTTACCCGCACTCCTATTTTTTTATTCATTAATTAACCTACTCCTGCATTACCCCTATTTGATTTGGTATTTATAACCCTGTATTCACCTGACCAAAAGTCTTGTTCCTCCTGCCACCGAACTTCACTAATTCCCACTATATCTAATTTTAACCTATCCATTTCCCTTTTTAAATTTTCTAATCTACCCGCCCGATTAGGGATCTGACATTCCACGCTCCGATCCGTAGAACGCCAGTTTCCTTCTCCTGATAACGACATCCTCCTGAGTAGTCCCCGCCCGGAGATCCGAATGGGGAACTATTTTACCTTTGGAATATTTTACCCAAGAGGGCGCCATCATCATTTAATCATACAGTAAAGGTGCATGTCCTCGGGAAAAATTACGGCTGTAGTTTCCCCTTGCTTTCAGCCGTTCGCAGTACCAGCACAGCAAGGCCGTTTTGGTTAATGTTGCAAGGCCAGATCAGTCAATCATCCAGACTGTTGCCCCTGCAATTATGACTGTTGCCCCTGCAACTACTGAAAAGGCTGCTGCCCCTCTTCAGAAACCACACGTTTGTCTGGCCTCTCAACAGATACCCCTCCGTTGTGGTTGCACCTACGGTACGGCCATCTGTATCGCTGAGGCACGCAAGCCTCCCTACCAACGGCAAGGTCCATGGTTCATGGGGGGGGGGGGGGGGGGGGGGGGGAAGAACTGTAACATCTTCATATAGCTAAGGCTAACCAGCCATTGACTTTCTTCTTTCACATTCATTCATTGACATTCACTATGAATGTAGTGTGCGGACATTAAGTTGGGAATGTGGGCCTCACGGGGAAAATGCAAGGGATAAATTCCTGCAGTCTCACAATCCTCTGTGCCCTCAGTGGCTTAGATGGATAGAGTGTCTGCCATGCCAGCAGGAGATTCTGGGTTCGAGATCCGGTCAGGGCACACATTTTCAACTGTCCCTGTAGATGTATATGAACGCCTGTCGACAGCTTATGGTCTTGATTTAATTATCATTTCATTAATTTCTATGGTTTACGTTTTTTTCATGTTCGTGAAACGTAGTTCATTCACATTTCAATGTTGCTACAGCATTTATTTCTTTAGACGTGACGGTTTTACTTGCAACTCATCCGTAATTTTTCTAGAGTATCAACAGTTCATTTTTATGTGGTGTTTAATACAGTAATAAACCATACCTGATGTAAAAAAGCGTCTATACATTTCACACTATATAGCTCTACCACCTATTTTCCTTTTAGTTTCTTTCTCACAGACTGTTTGGTTATGGTTCTGTTCAGTTCCTAATGAATTTGTTTCTGAGCCTCATATGGTGATGGCGTTTATCTCATTCTTTCCAGTGATAAGCACGTGTCTTCCTTTTTTAACTCTACTGTTGCACGAACATTGGTGGCTACCCCAGCCTTTATTATTAAACTGTTTCACTAAACTGTCCTCCACCAATCGAGCTGACACCTATTTCAGGCAGTAGATTTAACATTCAGAAGGAGCAGGAGTTGTGCTCCACCATTTAATCATCTTATATTACAAGGTACATTAAGCCCAAATGTTCCTTCCTTCCTCAAACTAACATTCACATCATTAGGTGGCCCTTTCGTGCGCGCGTTGAAGAATTTCCATTTATTTTTAGTCTTTGTTAATTTTGCGTCATTGTTAGGCTATCTCCACATCCAAATATGTTTTACACAGTTGCAACCTGGTTCCTGACTCTTTGTCTAACCTTGATACAGTTGGTATCTTACTGTTTTACAGTCTTTAACATGCATACATTCTCCCTTTTAAATTTTTAAAGATATCTTCTTAACTTCGAAATAATAATACTACACAATCTGATACATAGAGATACTGATAACTTAAACCTTAATCATTTTTACGCTAGGAACTACCTATCTCTAGTGTTATTTGTGTATTGTGGTAACAGTCATATATTTTACAGTCTAAGAGTCGCTGCTACATTATAAAATTGTCTTTTGCGTTTTTAAGCCTAAGTAGTTTGCAGCAGCACAGTGTTCATGACAGATATCTGTTTCAGCATCCTGTAGAAGTACGTGGCTACTATAAATGATTAATTCATTTTGGAAGTTCTGTAGTTTCCAAAGTATTACGCGTATAAACATGATCCATGCATGAATGGAACCACAAACTCACTGAGTTTTCATTGTGTCCACCAGCTGCCGTTGAGTGTTCAGTGCCTTGAGAAAATGGCGACAAAGAAATGATTTTTTGTTTGTTGGAATATACGAGGTGTGTATCTGTTACAACAGTTCTACGTGCTTTCCGGAGGAATTGTGGAAAATAATTGCCATGTAAACAGAGCAAGGCGAGACACTGGAGCACCGTTGTTCGTCACTAACTAAACGACGAACTTCGACATCGTTGGAATGGGCGCAGTGGTGAAGAAGATGTGGCTCCGTTAACTTGGCTCCTGAGGTCGCCTAACCTAATGCCTTGTACCTTTTTCCTTTCGGGGTATATTAAAGACCGTACGTAGTTGCTCCTACTGCCAGGAACTCCGGAATAGGTCATTCATAGGATGTTGCAACGTAAGGTATGGAACAAACTTGGCTATCGCTTCTACGTGTGTCCTGTGACCAGAGGAACACTCACAAAAAATTTGTAGCGTGAAAAATGCAAACTTGATCAGTTTATAGTTCTAGTTAAGCGTCAATCGTATCTGTATATGTTATATTTCAGAGAATATGGAGCTTTGAAAACGAATGTTTCATTTATAGTAGCTCTGTACTTTACACGAATAAAATATTCACACTGACTCTCTAGTAGTCAAATAAGATACAGAAAAGAGTAATAATAACTTTGTAAGTAAGATGTAATACTCGACTAGAGATTTAAGTCTACAAATTATCTAGCAGCATATCCCCAGTTCCTTCTCTTGTATGTGACGCAGAAAAAAAAAGAAAAACAGTTAAGGTCAGAGCAGGAAAGGGGACACTGAATCGCGCGCAATCGTTGTGGAACAAAGGGCAGAAAACGGTAGCCAATCGTTGAAAAGTGTAGGAGCGTGAGTGTCGAACGTAATGTGCCAAAACAGAACCCGTTATGCCAACAGGTATGATTACTTCTTATATTACCTCAAAACAATTGTTTACAATGGTCAAAGTAGGAAAACTTTAAATTCTTCCCCATGGCTGCCTAAGTCAGATCTGATTTTTTCTGATGTCAACTGAGTAAAGCTTGACTTTTAAATCACAAAGTCATTCATTTGTTACAGGAATATGCTGCACTGTAGAAACAGCACGTCTACATGCAGTGCTGTAAGGTGCAATGTTTCTTATAATGAAGTCTAAAGAGCAGGTGTAGTAATTTTTGCAAAAAACAATATGAATTTTTATTCTAACAGGTAGATTATCAACTGTAAAATAAGTAACTTTCAAGAAATAAATTTTAAACACTCATTTTTTCTCAAGTACCATTATGTGGTAATTGTGGTGCCGCATCATTTTTACATAGGTTACGACACCAGTTTCTGCTGTAGTAATAAACACTGTCGATCATATGTGAAAAATACTAAAACTTGAACTTAACAGACTTCTTTTTCAGCGGGAAGACACAACGAAATTTGAGTTAACACAAAAGGATTGTTTTGATTAACTTCCTGCAACTTCGGAATTTGAGAGTCGAAGATTCAGTTTTGCGCACCGTCTTGGCCTTTCCCAAATTGCACCATTTGCCTAATATCTCTGGTGGCAACTCTCAATATATCGATCGTTACCTCACTTTCATATTCAGTGACCTTCCAAAAACCTGTCAGTGAAATTCGGTACTCGTATCAGTTATCACTTGTCAACGACAGACTAAAGAAATTCATACTCATTTTATCATATTCAAACATATCAATATTCTTAAATGAGAAACACGTTTGCAGTTATCGGTGTAGTCTACATTTTGACATCAGAAATCATACACTAACATAGATGTTCTTAGTATCAAGTCTAAACAAGATCTGATCTTAAACATGAAATTTTTCCATTTCAGACATTATTAAAACACATTTCAACAACTAGTTTCATTCATTAATTTGATTGAAGTAGAAGGAATAACACGCGCCAATAGGACCTCTCTCGCCAGACGGCCTTCGCGGGGAGGGCAACAGCTGCCAGCTCACGATCATTAGCGCCAACCTCGAAGAATACAAACACAACACTGAGCATACAACTCTGACATATTTAGTTACAACCACAGTATATATCTCTAATGCGATTCAGCATAGGTCATCATATCGGTATAACATTGACTCACCTGCCAACTGCGCGGCAGGACATGGTGTAACGTCTGGACCTTCTTGTCACATCTCATAATGCTTGAACTTTCTGCCTCCAGCATCACTACAAAGTTGGCAGTCTGCACGAAACGATTCGCTCATCGTCTCAAAAAGAACCTGGTGTGTTTCGAATGAGTTTCTTGGTCTCAAAACTCTTCCTAGCTGCTCTTCATTGTGAATTTTAAAAATTTTCCGGGCGAATTAACTGTTCAAACAAATTTCGGGCTTGCAGCCGGTCGTCGTTCAATACCTCGCACGATACTTTGGTGGCCAACCATTTATGGATGATTTTCAGGAAAGAGGGCTTGAATTAGCTACCCTGAAACCAACAGTTTTTTGGAGGTATATGGATGACATTTTCATAATGTGGCCTCATAGAGAAAAGAAATTAATGGAGTTTCTACATCACCTTAGCTCCATCGATAGCAACATCCTGTTCACCATGGAAATAGAGAAAGGTGGTTGTTTGCTTTCTTGGATGTCCTGGTTCGAAGGAAGAATGATGGTTCTCTAGGGCATTCAGTTTACCTGAAGCCCACTCATACTGATTTGTACCTGCAAACATCGAGTTGCCATCACCCGTCGCAAACCATGAGTGCGCTTAAAACACTTGTTCATAGAGCTCATACTGTCTCAGATCTAGATAGCTTACCTCAGGAACTCGCCCATGTAAAGACAGTATTCAGCGAAAATGGGTATTCCATCCGGCAAATTAACAGGGCACTAACAGTTAAAACTAAGAAGCAGGAAGTGAATAAAGAGGAGAACATGCCAGGAGAATCTTTAGCTTTTCTTCCTTTCGTTGGCAACACTTAGTTTAAAATAACAAGAATCCTCCGAAAATTTCAGGTAAAAGTGGTTTTCCGCCCACCATCGAAGATTGCGGGCCTTGTGGGATCAGTTAAGGACAATCTGTTACTACGAAAGGCAGGAATTTAGAAGGTACCGTGCCAAATGTGGTATGGCTTACATAGGTCAAACCACAGGCACGGTGAAAGAATGCTGCACTGAACATTAACGTTAACCCGCCTTTTGCAGCCTAGCAAGTCAGCTATTGCTGAACATTGTATTTCTACAGGACATTACATTCAATGGAGTATGAGAAAACAATGACTTTGTCCGCAGCAACATCTTTCTGCAACTCCATTATTAAAGTATACGTAGAAATACAACTGGCGGAAAATCTGTTGAACCCTGACAGCGGCTAACAGCTGGACCGTGCATGGAATCCCATCATCTCCACGATTTGTTCTAATCGAAGACGAAAGAGTGCGCCGACGGCCGCGCCAAACAGCAACCCAGAGGACGACTGAGTTCCGCTATTCCACCAGCCAGGGCGCTGCCGGCGGGCAATATGGTTCATTTATCAAGTTTTTGACGCGTGGGCAAAATAGTTACGGCGAGCTATATATTCCGGAATGGAGGACGTTTTCGCGTTTGATCATCGTCAGTGTGCCACATCAGTGTTGTGTTTAGTGCTAATTCTCCTGTGCGTCAAGAGGTGTGATTTTAATTGTGTACTGACTTGAGGTTCGCCGTCAATGTTTGTTATGTGCTATGCCATCCGTCGATACCTTTTATGCTCCAGTCATACTGTGCCTTGTGTTCTTTTGATTATCACATTGTGTGGCTTTTTGTGTGTGCTACTTTTAAACAGTTTTTTATCTCCATTTTACAGTCACCCCGTTTTTTGTCCTTGATGTTCCCCCTTTTTTATATATATGTTCACCATATTCTCTCCTTTGTTATTTTTAAGTGTTTTTTATTGTTTGTTCTATGTCTTTCGGCTGAAGAGCAGCGTATATGCTGTTGCCAGCCCGCCCCGATGAGGAATTGAAATACAATAAAGAAAAAAAAAAGTTTTCGCCCAGCACTACCTCCTTTCTGTTACCCAGTGTGGCTTTCGGCTGTCCTTCTCTTCTGATGACCTTCACCTTCACCTCACTCATCTCCTCTCCGAACAGCTTAATTCTCGACACTCCACTATCTTCCTCTCCCTTGACCTTCAACGAGCCTATGACCACACGCGGCATTCAGGTCTCCTCTTCAAGCTCCAAACCTTCGCCTTTCCTATTAACTACGTCTGTCTGAATGGCTCCTTTCTTTCCCAACGTCCTTCCTACGTCACCATATGTAACACAGATTCCTATACCTTTTTCCCCTCCACCAGTGTGCCCCAAGGTTCCGTCCTCTTCCCTCTTCTGTACATTTGTATACGGCGGACATGCCGTCGCCTTCACCCCCCATCCACCTTCTCCAGTACACCGATGACACCGCCTTCCTTGCCCTTGCCCCCACTCTGCGGCGCTCCCAACACCTTTTCCAACCCCATCTTGACCAGTTCACCACTTGGTGCAACCAGTGGTTACTTAAGGTCAATCCTTCCAACACCCAGGCGATCACTGTAGGCAAAACCACCCCTTCCTTCCACCTCCTCGATTTCTATATCACCATCTACGGCCATCCTATCGCCCTCACCTCCACCCTTAAGTACCTGCCGTCACCCTCGACCGTCGCCTCTCCTGGACCTCCCATCTCCAGACAATCCAAGCCAAGGCACTCTCCCGGCTCCGTCTCCTCAAGCTCCTTTCTGGCCGTACATGGGAGCTGGACCCCTCCACCATCCTCCATACCTCTAAATCCCTCATCCGCCCTATCCTCTGCTACGCCCATCCTGCCTGGATCTCCGCCCCTCCTACTTTTTACAAATCCCTTCAAATCCTTGAACACCATGCTCTCCGCCTCACCTATCGTATCCGTCCCCCACGCGGATCCTGTACGATCTTATTCCATTCCCCCACCTCCTCCTCTTCCTCGAACGGATATGGCTCCTATAAACCTCCCATAAACTAGATCCCCCTCACCCGCTTGTCACTTATATCCTCTCCCACCGCCGTCTGCTGCCGCACCTGTATTTCCATATCCCACCTGCTCTCCATCTCTCCACCCTCCTCACCCTCTACTAAGGTGGCTTCCGCCAGCTCCCCCTTCCTGATGATGCCCTCCTCCCCTCCATCTACCCCTCCTATCAACTTTGATCCTCCCCTTCCACTTCCTGTGTTTTTTCCTTAGGGCACCCTCCAGTCCCTTCTCTCCCTTTTCCCTCCATCCTCCGTTCCTCCCCCCTCCTCCCACCGGCTTCCCCTACCCCCTCCTCCCTTCATTCCTCCCCCCATCTCCCCTGCCATTGGCATCCCTGCTCTCCCCTCTCCCACCCCCACCTCCTTCCTCCCCTCTTGGCAGGTCCTCGGACTCGCACACACTCAGTGGACATTCGTGTGCCGGAGATCATTGCCATCAGTTTATCGTGTGTGTGCCATCGTGTTTGTGCTTTAGTGTTTCTCGCCGTCATGCTCCTTCATTCACCTGTACCGTCTAATTCATCAGTGTCCGTGTGCACTGCCAACAGTTTCTTTCAGTGTCTGTACATGTGAATGGCTACGTGTTCTTTTTTTATGTGTCTACTGTTTTTGCTCCACGATTTTGTTCTGTCTATTCTGTGTCTCCATTGTTTTTTCAATTGCTAAACTTATATGCTGCTGCCAGCTCAACTTATGTAAAGGTGTTTAAATGACAATAAAGAAAAAAAAACTTTATCGCCCATTCGAGGGTTGGATTCCCTCACTTCCTGCTCGAGGACTCACACTGCCTGGGCTACACTCAGGGTGTTATCTTCGAAATGGAAACGCCCATCTGCACGCTGTGACTACTGCCAGCAGTCCGGTCCTCGCCGTCACCGCCGCCGCCGCCACCATGTCCCAACGCACCACCACTATTGTGTTCACCTCTCCCTCCACTGCTCCCCTTCCAGTGCTCCCACACCCTTTCCCAAATCGCCCCCGCTGCCCATTCCATCTTCCATCTTACCACCTATGCCACCTATTCCCACAACCAGGCCCACTTCATCTTCACCCCCCTCACCACCCTCGTCTAACTCTCCCCTCCCATAGTAAAACAACCCTACCATATCCTGCACCACAATATTCGCTCCCTGCCCACCCACAAATACCTCTTCCTCCACACCCTCCATCAGCACTGCATGGATGCCTTTGTCCTCAATGAAACCTTCCTTCAACCCCATATCTCCATCTCCACAGCTCCTTACACATTTCACCACACCGATAACCCGTACCCTCTGGTGCGTGGCGGAGTTGCTATAGGCCACCTCAAGCGCCTCCCTGTCCGGCCCCAAGCTCTCTTTAACAATCCTGCCAAGCATTTCACCCTCAGCCTCTTCTTCCCCACCCTTACTGACACCTGTGCCACCATTTATGTCCGCCCTCGCACCACCATCCCATACGATTTCCTGGCCCACATTGACCGCACCTTCTCCACCTACGTGGTTGCCGCTGAGCTCAGTATCCACAGCCGTGATCCTGCCGACCTCCAGCAGTGGCATCAGTTTATCACCACCCTCCAGGGAGACCTGGTTCCCCTCCCCAAGCACAACCGTCCTGAATCCAACACCACTCCCGATGTGGCCCTTGCCTCTCCCAACCTACTCAGGCGCATCACCTCAGATGTCCTTGACCGCATTGGCAGTGAGCATGTTACTGTTCTCATAACTCTCTAGTGGTCGCCATCCCCGCCCTGCTCCTCGCCCAGACGTCCCTCCTAAACTTGTCCCTTATTCCTCCCGTGCCAACTGGGATGCCTACTGGGACTCCATTCACACCCGGGTTGAGGGCCACGACCTTACCCTCCAATCTCCTGAAGAAATCTCTCTCACTGCTGCCTTCCTGCACCAGATCTTGTCTGACGCCGTCGCCACCCATCCCCACCAAAGCCATCCACCCTCTTCGCCCGCCCATGCCTCCACAGGCTGTCCTTCTCCTTCGAGAGTCCTGCCACCTCTACCACTCTTTTCTTCGCACTCGTGACCGGGCCACACTTAGCCGCCACCGGCAATTACAACGACACATCCGCAACCTGCTTACTGCAAAGAAACGCCTTGCCTGTCGTCAGACATATACACAACTCAACACCATGCTCCCAATAAACTCTTCCAAGTATTAGTCTAAGTTCCACTGCCTTACTGGGAACCGCCCCACCTCTCAGTACCCTCTCCTCCTTGATGACCGTCCATTTACTGACAACCTCAGTGAGACCAATCACTTTGCCTCTCACCTCTCTGATGTTTTTTTACATCCCAGATGATCCCCACTTTGTTTATTCCCTCTTCTCTGACATCATGGACCATACGAATACCTCTGTTCCTCCCCTTGCTCCTAACTTCCAGTACTTGGGCCACACACCACCATCTGAACCTAACACTCCCATCACTACACAGGAACCAGCCTCACACTCTGCACTAAATGCAACACTGCTCCTGGCCACGACCGCATTACCTACTGCCACCTCAAACACTGCCCTCTCTCCTTCCTTTCAGTCCTTGCCACCCTCTGCAATGTCATCGTTGCCATTGGCTTCTACCCCACTCTATGCGAAACCTCCCATATCCTGATGTTCTCCAAACCCAACAAGCCTCCATCTGATGCCTCTTGCTGTCGTCCTAACTGCCTCACACCATTGTTCAGCAAGCTCTTGGAATCCGTCCTTATCCTTTGATGACCTCCACCAAAACCACCTCCTTCCCGACACCCAACGTGGCTTTCGACCTTCCTTCTCTGCCAATGACCAACTCCTCTGCCTCACTCATCTCGTCTCCCTGCAGCTTAACTCCCGTCGCTCTGCCATGTTTGTCCTACTCGACCTCGAAAAGGCCTATGACCATGTCTGTCATCCCAGTCTCCTGTTTAAACTCCAAACCTATGCCTTTCCTGTCAACTACATCTGTCTGATGGCCTCCTTCCTCTCCCACCGCCCCTCCTGTGTTACCATCCATAATGTCAATTCCCACACCTCCTACCCCTCTGCAGGTGTGCCCCAGGGCTCTGTCGTCTCCCCTCTCCTCTACCTCCTGTACACTGCAGATATGCCCCAATCCCCCCCCCCCCTCGAGTACACGTCTTGCAATATGCCGATGACACCACATTCCTCGCCCTTGCTCCTACCCTCCATGGTCCAAATGCCTTCTCCAGAATCACCTTGACCTTTTTGCTGCATGGTGTAACCAGTGGCTCCTGAAAATCAATCCTTCCAACACCCAGGCAATTATCATAGGTTGTACCACTCGCTCCTTCCGGCTCCTGGATTGCTCCCTTGCTATCTGTGCGAGTCCTATCCGCCTCACCCCTACCTTCACCTACCTTGGCCTCACTATTGACCGTCACCTCACCTGGATCTCTCATCTCCAGCCCATCCCATTCAAAGCCCACAAACGGTTCCGACTCCTCAAACTCCCCTCTGGCTGGACATGGGGTTGCACCCCTCTACCATCCACACCTACAAATCCTTAATCCATCCCATCCTCTGTTATGCCAGTCCCACCTGTATATCTTCCCCCCCCCCCCAAATTCTTTAAGCCCCTGCAGATCCTTGAGCGTCATGCACTCCGCCTTGCCTTCCGTATATGCCTTCTGTCCCCCACACAGATCCTCTATGACCTTATTCCTTTCCCCCATCTGCTCCTACTCCTCAGACATAACCACATACTCTACACCTCCCACCGCCTTGATCCCCCTCACCCTCTGGTTGCTCCTCTCCTCTCCTGTCCCCATCCCCTGCCACACCTTCACCGTTGTGTCCCCCCTACCCTCCATCTCTACACCCTTCATCTCCTTTCCCAAGGTGGCTTCCATCAACTCCCCCTTCCAGATGATGCCCTCTCTCTATCTATCTCTCCTATCAACTCTGATCGTCACCCCTTCCTTTCCTCCATCCATTCCCTCGGCTCCCTCTTCACCCCCCCACCCTCCTGTTTTATCCCCGCCAAACCTCTCCCTACCTCCCTTCTCCCCCCCACGAGTCCTCCTCTGCCTTCCCCACTGCCTGTCGCATCTGCCCAGCACCCCCACCCGTCTTATGGGTCCTCATCCACCATCGGCTCCATTTCCCACCTCCCCCTTTCGCTTTTCCTTTCCTCCCCCCTTTTTTATTTTCCCATCATCTGTGCAGTTTCCTCCCACCTGCTGTCGGCTGTGGTATGTCACATTTGCCAACTTTTTGGTGCAGTGTTCCAGTGAATGTTCAGTGTTATTCATCTTTCTAGTGTTGCGAACAGAAACCATGCTGTCACTGGGTGTGAATTTCATGTCTTTTGCGAACAGAAACCTGACAGTCGCCGTGTTTTTTAATTGTCTGTCTATTATTTTACCTGTCTGCTTCGTATGTATTTTATTCGCATGAGTATCCCTTTGTTCTATGTTTTAAGTTCCACGAATTTTTTTCGCCATGTTCCTATTTAAGTCTCCGATTTTATCGCCTGTTTTTATTACATATTCTCTTCATCATTTTAACAAAGTCTGTAGGCTGAAGAGCGGCACACTACGCTGCTGCCAGCCCGCCCCCTTCGGGGGGAATCGAAATTCAATAACAAAAAAAAAAAGTTTTCGCCAGCCTCCAATGGCTCACCTGAAGATGACTGGCAGATGCCCAGTTGACACACGACGACCGCCTGCAAGCCTGAAATTTGGACAGCTGTTCATAGTTTACTTCCGTGCACAAGTCACAGATTGGCTGCCGTTTTGTGGGCCTATCTCCACGGTGGTACATTTCCGGCCCGTGGGTATCTGGAAACTGCGACGACGTGATATCGCTAAAGCACATAACCGTTCCTTTCCCTGCCTGCAGGAAGCGACATGCAGCAGTCGATGCCGTCGTCCAGCCTGCACAGGCACAGCAACGGCGAGCACGGCCTCAAGAGGGCCGACGGCGGCCACAACTCAGAGTCCGACACGAGCGGCAGCCCCTCTGCGGCCAGCCGGTACCGGCTGCCCCTCAAGCAGGCCACGGCCAGGAGCCTAGGTACGCTGGCCGGCGAGTAGCGCGGCTCTTCACACTGCTACACAACGCAAAATCTGCTTCACAGCTTTCTGTCACACTGCGAAACTAGCTGCGTCCTGTTCTGCATGTCCGTTTTCCTAGCGCGTGAAAAAATGAAAAATGTATTGCATAAAGTTTACAAAGGGCACAGAGTTTGCTACAGAAACTGTCACCGCAGAACCTGCAGAGTCCAGTAGTTAAATATACAAAATTAATTTTACAGTTATTTCAAGGAACATATAAACTAATGACTTTCCAGTAAAAAAAAAAAAAGTTATGTCTTGCATAGCTTGCAGTACGAAGCATGCTCATGCGATAGGTGCGCTACCACAAATAACACAATGCAAATGGTGTGCCCATCCTGCAGTTTTTACTTTGCACGTGTATGTGTGTGTTACAGAAATTTATCACCTTGACTCAAGTACTGAGTCCAATGAGATGTCTCCCATACCTCAAAGGAGACGCACACCGCGGCATTATCCTGCCTGCAGTGGTGATAAAAGAGTGACGTCACACGACAGGTAGTCAAGGTTTGTTTCTACAGACTAATTATACTTTCATTTCCTCTGAATATTTTACTTACTATTGTCGATGATAAAATGGATGATTAACATCATCTGTGGGCGGAAAATAATAAACCACAGGCAGCTTTATCTTACAATATAAAATCCATGTATTGAGAATCTGTTCATCATATTTATCTGTTCCAGTGCAGAAGCATTTTCCATACTTAAATAAAGCTTCCAAATCTTTTCAAATTGTTCAAGTGGCTCTGAGCACCATGGGACTTAACATCTGAGATCGTCAGTCCCCTAGACTTAGAACTACTTGAACCTAACTAACCTAACGACATCACACGCATCCATGCCCGACGCAGGATTCGAACCTCCGACCGTAGCAGCAGCGCGGTTCCGGACTGAACCGCCTAGAACCGCTCGGCCACACCGGCTGGCCCAAATCTCTTCCTTCAGATAGTTCATTAATGGTGAACTCAGCCATTGCTGGAAACATAAAGCAATGTTTCATCAATTCTCCGAATTTCTATTTTAATACATATACCCTTCGTGATTGTGTATGTGAAGTAACAAGACAGGAAGCTTAGCCTGTGACCCCTGGAGGCAATGTCACGTGTAACTCCAAATTCGTAACGCAAACACAAGACATACCGTAATAATCCATATAAAACCACCAGGTGAAGATGAATATATAGTGACCGGTAACAGCAATCGTGTTGTTTTATTCAAAGGAAACAGTTTTATCAGTTTTGATTCGTGGTCGTGAGGCAATGCTTTTTAATGTGAAAATTATTCAAAAACCACGGATATCTTCGTGGAAAATGGAGATATGCTCGTTGACATTCACTGGAAGAGACAGGAAAGTAAAAAATTGAGTCCGAAAATAGACTGGAATAGGGATTCCTTTTGTGGGTGAGACCCCTAGTCAGGTGAATGGATGCTACTTGAACCGAGGAAGATCTTTGCTGAGTTTCAAAAGGTAATAAATGATCGCATCGGAATAGCAATATAGTGGAAGTTGGGAAGGTGATTCTAGGAACATTAGGCCTGTGTATAGCTAAAGATAGTAATGCATGGAAAAGTCTAGAGGAGGCTTTTATCCAGCAAAGTCACAGGGCTGCTGCTGCTGCTGTTGCTGCTGCTGCTGTTGCTGCTGCTGCTGCTTCTGATGATGATGATGATGATGATGATGATGACGACAGTGAGGATGATATATTACTCTGTAGAACTCACGCAAGGTAACTTGGCCAGACGTTCTCAACGTACGAACTAGAACAAGTCGAACTATAAAATAGCGAAGTGGCACAAAAATTAACTGGATTTTACCACTAACCAAAAGGCGGATCAGGTACGGCATACTTCGGCAGATATAAACTGTTATAAATGTGATTACTTGTGTTTTCCACTTTCCTTCAGAGCTATTTGACAATCTAGCAAAGGGTTTTTTTTCCTTCCGTGGCGCTACTGAGGCCAAACCCTACTGTCGGTTGCTGATTAGCTAGAAAGGTCAGACACACAACCAAAGTTCTAACAACTTATTTTTAAAGAACAGCAAAACTTTCTTCTTTTTTTTGATACATAATAACCGCTGAAAAATTTACCATAGGAACTAGACCATTTCCAAGTATTTATCGGATCAACAATACAACTTCTTGCTATCACAAATTTTCCAGAATTAATTTAAGAATGGCCAGGAACTCCTTGAAATTTACACTGTTTCATTAACAAACGAGATCTCTATAATCAACAGTTTACCAGAAATTATGTTTTTAAAAACAAAGGAAACAACGTAAGTCTTCCATAGACGAGCTATACAGTCAAGATATTTATGCTGGCCAATGACTTCAAATTACCTTTTAATTAAAACTGAAAAGCATCCAAACGAATCAAAACGCAGGGTACTACAATACAATACATAAAAGGATTATCCACATCAGCAACGAATTCATAGTATCACGTACTGAGATTACTCCGAATTCGCTTCGGTAACTATTTTGGTTATCCACCAAGAAGTCGCGTCAATGGCTATGCCCCTTATACGAATGAATAACATTGTTTCCTTACTTCAGTGCAGAGCGTTCCAGAACGCTCCCTGTAATATAAGTACTTTAGGGACAATTCAAATGATTGGTTTACATACACCCGCAACACAGTTTCACCGGTCAGTACTCTCAAAGAAGATACGATACCTCACTAACTGCTCGCCATTGTGAGAACAAAGCCGGAAGAAGTCATGAAACAATCAGATGTAACTGATAATTATTCCAGTCTAACTAGGCAGCATCTATATGGGAAGAATCCACAACTTACATTGTCCTACGCACACACTTCAAATGGGACCGATGCTTAACACGGAGAACGTACCATGAAAATATTGAGTCACATTAAATCCACTTCACCATAACATGTATCGGTAGGAAGTGAATCGTACAGCCGAATCCGTAGCACGACTCTGAACACACGCTCGATGGAGGCCCCCCAACGCTCCGCTTAAAGCCAACACGCTTAGCACTCGCGCCGTTTCATGTGTCTGCTGTCCGTCCCGATAGCTGAATGGACACCGGCACCGTAGCTCAGTGTGTTCGGTCAGAGGGTTTAGTTAGCTACCCTCCGTAATTAAAAAAAACTGAGTGAACGGATCAAAGAACAACCTTAATGAGTGTCATCGACGTCATCAACGAACAATATAGAACAAAATGAGATCAACCAAAAAAAAAAAAGGTCGGCGTGACGGACTGCCATCCTAAGGGGCCCAATTTCGATTCCCGGCTGGGTCGCAGATTTTCTCCGCCCAGGGACTGGGTTTTGTGTTTGTTGCCTTCATCATCATTTCATCCCCATACGGTACGCAGGTCGCCCAAAGCGGCGTCGAATGAAATAAGACCTCCACCAAGGCGGCCAGAGTACCTTACTGTCACGTCTAAGACATAGGCGATTCATATCAAGAACTGCCCAGCATCATTCGTACCGTTCGACTTCCCAGAAGTCACTCACTTCCTACTCACTCCACACACACACACACACGCACACACACACACACACACACACACACGCACACACACACACACACACACACACACACACACACACAACACACAAAACATACACGTTTGCACTGGTCACATGGCCCACTCCGCATCTCTGCTTCAGCGACACTTCTCAGTGATGGTGCCAAACTTAGGCACAGTTTAAAATCTGTATAATTGCCGTGAATTACTATTTAGTGCTATTATTTACTTTCTACCACATGAGTATATAGAGCGAGTGGATGAGAAGATAGAAAATTCAGCAACATTAAAGTTCCTATGATACATCACTTAAGAAGCAACCTCTGATCTCGGAATGTTTACCACGCGGTTGCCCTGGTCGCAGGTTCGAATCCTGCCTCGAGCATGGATGTGTGTGATGTCCTTAGGTTAGTTAGGTTTATGTAGTTCTACGTCTAGGAGGACTGATGACCTCAGATGTTAAGGCCCATAGTGCTTAGAGCCATTTGAACCATTTTCGGAATGTTTAGATCGGATGTTTGTTCAAATGTTCAAATGTGAGTGAAATCTCATGGGACATAAGTGCTAAGGTCATTAGTCCCTAATCTTACACACTACTTAACCTAAATTATCCTAAGGAGAAACACACACACCCATGCCCGAGGGAGGACTCGAACCTCCGCCGGGACCAGCCGCACAGGACTGTGGATGTTAGTCTTTCATATACACTCTAAGACAAAAAAGAAAACGCCCCACTACAAAGGAATTATTCGGATTAGACGGACATCGATACATGCGATGTACATGTACAGACAAACAAATGATTACAATTACAAAAAATTTGGATGATTTATTCAAGAAAAAGAGTCTGACAAGCTGAGTAGGTCAGTAACGTGTTGTTCCACCTCTGGCCATTACGCAAGCAGTTATTAAGCTTGGCATTGATTTATAGAGTTGTTGGATGTCCTCCTACGGTATATCGTGTCAAATTCTGTCCAATTGTCGAGTTACATTGTCAAAACTCCAAGCCGGTTGGAGGCCTCTGCCCATAATACTCCAACGGTCTCGACTGCGTAGATATCCGGCTACCTTGTTGACCAAGGTAGGGTTTGGCAAGCACAATGACAAGCAGTAGAAACTCTCGTCATGTGCCGAAGGGCGTTATCTTGCTGGAACGTAACCCCAGGATGGCTTACCATCAAGAAAACGAGGCACAAAATATGGTCGATGTACCGCCGTGCTGTAAGGGTACCACGGCTGACAACCAAAGCGGTCTGGCTCTCAAAAGAAATGCCACCCCAGACCATCACTCCTGATTATCGGGTCGTATGGTGGGCGACAGTCAGTTTGGTGTCCCTCTTCTGAATAGCAGCGTCTCCAGACAGGCGTTCGGCCTGGAATCTCGTTGACTGCAAAATAAATGTCTCCAGTAAAGAGCCCCGCTTCCAACGAAGCTCCGACGACCAGCGAGGAGGTGTCTGGAGATACCCTGGACGGTAGTGGGATAACAGCCTGACTGTTGCCCGCAATACAGCCCAACAAGAATCTGGGGTGCCATTTCTTTTGACAGCTAGTCCCGTTTCGTTGTCATCAACTGCAATCTTACAGCTCAGCGGTATGTCGACGACACTCTATACCCCGTTTTGTTGCCCTTCATGGCGAGCCATCCTCGACTTACAGTTCTGCAATGTAATGCCCGCCCGCACACTGCGGAACTTTCTACCGCTTCTCGTCATGCTTGCCGAATGCTTGGTTGCTTTGTGTCATCTCGGAGCTGCAGCTTCGTTAAGTTGAAGGCTTATGAGGTCTCGCTGCTTTTCCGTATTCTTCCTCTGGCTGATTTTCAGTTCATCGCGTCTTGGTTTATTTCTTCTGGTTTGACACTCTTCCTTTTCCTTCCTCTTGCTGCCTGAGCAGCGTTACTACTCTCGTAGCAAGTCCGGCGATCTCGTTGTCTTGCCAGTGAATCTGGTTTCCCACATTCCTGATGAGACGATTCGTGGAGCTTCTCGTGTCGGCATAGAAGAGTCTCGCCGACTGCTTTAAGCGGTCCTTCAGCATCGGAACGCCCGTTATCCGATGTAGTTCGGCCCTGCTGAAGTCACGCAGAAGATGGAGTGCCAGTCTCAGGCACCTGTTCTGGATCTCCTGGAGACTGCTCATATGGGCCTCGGCGACATTCCCCCACTACACGGCGGCGTATTCCAGCATGGGCCTGGTAACTCTTTCCGCAGTGTGGAGGCAGTGTGATCGTGAGATTGGGGACGGGGTAGAAAATGTGCATCCTGCCAAGTTCCTTACCCGTGCTTGCCAAATCCTGTCGTGGCCCGACAAGGCCGCCGGGTCTGTCCCCAGTTGAGAACGTTTGGAGCGGCATGGACAGGGCCCTCCTAGCAGATTTTGGCACGATTTTCCTCAGGGGGGCATTCAACAGCGCTTCCATTAAGGTCAGAGGTATAACAACGCGTTATTGACCTGCTGAATTGTTGAAGCTTTCTCTCTCTCTCTCTCTCTCTCTCTCTCTCTCTCTCTCTCCCTCCCTCCCTCATTTTTTTTCCTCCACATAAAAATATGATTTCTCGTTGGATGTATATGTGAATGTATTTAGTACTTATTTTAATATGTGCGATGTTTGATTACTCTTTTACTTGGTGATTTATTTGTACTATTAGTTAAGTACTGCTAGTGGAAATATTCAATTTTAAGTGTTGGTTAAGATTTACGCTCTTACTTATACAGGGTGTGCTTAAAGTCCGGGAACACTTTCAATTATTTATTGCACAAGAGCTAAACATTTAACAGATGTCACACATATTGTATTTCGAAGAGAAACTCTGAAAGTTTTTATTATTATTATTATTATTACAAACATTCGATATGCGAGCCATGAGTGACCCTGCATACGTCAATATCTAATTCTTGCCATACCAGTCACAGAATGGTGTCGTCGACTGTGGGAGTCGCTTCCTGTATTCTCTGCCGGAGCTCTGCTACATCACGTGGCAGAGGCGCTACATACACCAGATCCTTAATGTGTACCGACAGAAAAAAGTCACACATACGTTGAACAGCTGTAGCACACTTGTTTTTGTCGAACTGCTACAAATAGAAAGCTCGCTCCGTACTTGAACTCGCCATGTTTGCGACTAGCGCTGACTATCTGCAAATTACCAAACTAAGCTGTGGTGGTATACATGAAAAAACCTTTCAGGGTAGCTCTTCAAAATGACATCCGTACAATGTTTGGTTCTTGTGCAATAAATAATTGAAAGTGTTCCCGGTCTTTATGTACTCCCTGTATATTCGAATAGGTAATCTGAGTTATTAAAGTACTAGTAATCACAAATACAACGAAACTCCCTTTTTTTCAGCTCGGAAACAAGCTCCGCTGAAGGTGATGCCAGTTTCTCCAGTTATCATCTCCAGCCACCTTCTGGATTCTCAGACAGTCGAGAACTAAGCGAAGCTGAATGTGACCATGACACCATCCAATTTAACAAGTTAATCAGTAGGTATGTAAATGAAACATGGTACTAAGATACTGCTGGACCGAGACAGCTGTGCACTCGAGACAAAGACACTGTGCGTACTCTCAGCAGCGGACACTGGCCCAGCATTCCAAATGACAGCGCTGCACGTTTCAGGTAAACTCCCCGATGGTTCCTTTGACAGGAAATGGCTGATTTTCTTCCCCACCCTCCCACAATCTCTTGGTCTACTCCATCTTTAACGATCTCAACGTCGACGAGAAGGTAAAACCTAATATTGTATTCATAACTGTAATGTTTGGATTCCGTAGAAATGTTGGAACACGTGAAGCAATACTGACGCTAAGGCTTATCTTAGAAGAAAGATTAAGGAAAGGCAAACCTACGTTTCTAGCATTTGTAGACTTAGAGAAAGCTTTTGTCAATGTTGAATGGAATACTCTCTTTCAGATTCTAAAGGTGGCAGGCGGAAAATACAGGGAGCGAAAGGCTATTTACAATTTGTACAGAAACCAGATGGCAGTTATATGATTCTCGGGGCATGAAAGGGTAACCACTGGTTGGGAAGGGCTTGAGACAGGGTTGTAGCCTCTCCCCGATGTTATTCAATCTGTATATTGAGCAAGCAGTAAAGGAAACAAAACAAAAATTTGGAGTAGGTATTAAAATCTATGGAGAAGAAATAAAAACTTTGAGGTTCGCCGATGACATTGTAATTCTGTCGGAGACAGCAAAGAACTTGGAAGAGCAGTTGAACGGTATGAACAGTGTCTTGAAAGGCGGATATAAGATGAACATCAACAAAAGCAAAATGAGGATCATGGAATGTAATCGAATTAAGTCGGGTGATGCTGAGGTAATTAGATTAGGAAATGAGACACTTAAAGTAGTAAAGGAGTTTTGCTATTTGGGGAGCGAAATAACTGATGATGGTCGAAGTAGATAGGGTATAAAATGTAGACTGGCAATGGCAAGGAAAGCGTTTCTGAAGAAGAGAAATTTGTTAACATCGAGTATAGATTTAGGTGTCATGAAGTCGTTTCTGAAAGTATTTGTATGGAGTGTAGCCATGTATGGAAGTGAAACATGGACGATAAATAGTTTGGACAAGAAGAGACAAGAGAGGTGCTACAGAAGAATGCTGAATATTAGATGGGTAGATCACATAACTAATGAGGAAGTATTGAATAGGATTGGGGAGAAGAGAAGTTTGTGGCACAACTTGTCTAGAAGAAGGGATCGGTTGGTAGGACATGTTCTGAGGCATCAAGGAATCACAAATTTAGCATTGGAGGGAAGCGTAAGGGTAAAAATCGTAGAGGGAGGAAAAAAATGGTTCAAATGGCTCTGAGAACTATGGGACTTAACATCTGAGGTCATCAGTCCCCTAGAACGTAGAACTAATTAAACCAGAATAACCTAAGGACATCACACACATCCATGCCCGAAGCAGGATTCGAAACTGCGACCGTAGCAGTCGCGCGGTTCCGGACTGAAGCTCCCAGAACCCCGCGGCCACAACGACCGGCTGTAGAGGGAGACCACAATAAGCAGATTCAGAAGGATGTAGGTTGCAGTAGGTACTGGGAGATGAAGAAGCTTGCACAGGATAGAGTAGCATGGAGAGCTGCATCAAAGCAGTCCTTGGACTGAAGACCACAACAACGACAACAATTGTAATGTACACTGATGAGCCAAAACATTATGACCATCTGCTTAAAAGCGTGTTGGTCTATCTCTGGAACCCGGCAAAGCAGTGATTGTGCGTCCTTGGATTCGACAAGTACTAGATAGGTTTTCAGATAATTGTGGCACCAGATGCCTACGCACAGGCCACACACTTCCCGTAATTTACGGCCGGTTCGTTTTCAGGCGCGAAGCTAGCGCCCGATAGAGTCAGAGTTGAGTTTCATCGGATTCAGAAAAGCCGAATATGATGGCCAAGTCATCAGTGTGAGTTCACAATCACACTCCTCAAACCATTGCAGCACAATTCTGGCATCATGTTAGTGACAGTTGTCCAGCTGCAAGGTGCCACAGCTGTTGGGAAAGACGTCAAGCATAAAGGCTCACAAGTCGTGCCTTCCATTACTACCGCAGATCCCATGGGAGCCCAAGCCAGTGTCCCCCATAACATAACACAGCTGCCGGCGGCCTGCGTCCGTGGCGCGCTGGAAGTTTCGAGTAGCCTTTGGGGACGCGACCATCAACCTGGTTTAACAGTGAACTGGATACTTCCGACCAGGCGACACAATTCCACTGATCCGCGGTCCAATCTCGATGATTCCGTGCCCACTGTAATCATAACTGACGTTGTTGTTGGATCAACATGGGAACCCTTTGGGGTCCTCTGCTGCAGAACACCATCTTCGACACCGTGCGCTGGACGGCGTGCTCCAAAAACAATTTAGCCGGCGCCAGCACTATCATCAGGTCTGCCACAGGTCGTCGCTTATCTTGCTAAAGAGCAGACAAGCTTCAGATCCCTATGTTCTGTGATGAGATATGGACACCCAGCTTATTGTCCTGTGGTGCCTCTCCTGCTCCAAGTCGGCCCGTTTGATATCCCACCCCCCTTAACCGGCGGGTTTCCGCATTTGCTCCACATATCGTCGCTAGAATGATTCCCTATTCGCCTCTGCTCCGCCCATATACTTCTCTTACCGCGTCACGTACGTGTCCTCAACGCCACCAGGTAGCATACAACCTCCCGATGGGCAGTGATCATAATGTTTTGGCAGTGTACGTCTATGTATGTACGTCTATGCGAAACTGAAAAAACCAATTTCATAATGCTATAAGCGTTTTCCCCTTACTTTTAGAAAACATCATCAGTGATCTGAAATATATACGAATTTATGTGTATAGCTTTTGCGTTATATACTACACTGTACTTTCAGATTAGTAACAGGTTTGTATCTTTCTGACTTTGTATAAAGTAACAATGATCTAAATATATACCTACAAGGTATTTAGATGCTACTCTGCATGTGTACTTACTTTACAAAGCCATTTTTTCGAACAACATCTACTGAAATCTAACTTGGACTATCTGCAGCCAAATACGCATTATGCAAAATACTGTGGCGCGTACGGTAGAAGGAGCTTACCATCTTGCCGTGTATTAAGGCTTCTTCTCGTTCCGTTCACGTATGGACCTGGGGAAGAATTATCGCGGAAATGCTCCTGCTAGTTCCCTTATGTTTTCTTCGCTTTCCAGTTGCTTGTGCAGCACGGAAAGAGTGAATGACAAAAATTCTTTTGTGTACCCTTTAAATAGACTAACGTTGTCTTCTCGATCCCTACGGGTGCTACACATAAGTAGCTGTAGTATTTCCTAGATACCTCACTTAGTACTCATTCTTGAAAGTTTGTAAGTAGTGTTTCGTGAAATAAATGACTTCGATCTTCAAGCGTCTGCTATTTCAGAGTGTTCGACATTTCAGTGACGCTCTTGCATGAGTGAAACAAACCTGTCACTATTCGTGCTGCTCTTCTTTCTATATATTCAGTGTCGCTTAATTAGTTTGTCTTATTTGCTATTGGTCACGCATGAACAATGCTCTAAGATGCGACTCACATGTGTTTTATAACCACGTTCGTTTGTAGACTGACTCTTCCTATTGTCCAACCAACGAAGTGAGGTGTGGTACAATCGAGCCTATATGATCAGTCCATTTCTTATCGCCACATATTGTCACATTCGGGGATTTGCATAAGTTTTCTGATTCCACCTGGACTCACTGATATTGCAGCCGTAGGATACTACGTTTTTGATTTTGAAATCTTATCAAGATTTGGTTAAATGTTTATGCAGCTTTTCTCAGGCAGTATTTCGTTATAAATAACTGTATCATCTGTGAAAATCGTGAGTTCAGTATGAATATTATCTACCAGATCATTAGTAAAGAACATGGACAGCAAGGGTCTAAACACACTACCCCATTGCCTTGATCCATGACATTCACGATGTCGCGTAAGAAAGTCGCGAGTTCGATTTTCGCATTACCGATATTTTCGGAAGCCTTACTGCTTGGCGTGGACGAGGTTACATCCAAAAATAAATACGTGACTCGCTATATGTTTTTCATGGTTTCGTCGTTCATCAGGTACTTTGGCGAATAAGAAGTGTGTGTTTTTTTTTATATGTGGTGACCCTTGAAAGAGACACTTCCATTGCTTAAGATACAAACCACCCCTTTCATCTTAGGGAACGTTGTATTGTTAGTTCATATTTCATTTTCAAATTTGGGGCTTGAATCTTTGCTAATCTCTATTGCCTCGTCTTGTGTTCTTGGGAAATGATGCCATCAAACACAGCAGTGGAAGTCACTTTGAAATCTACAGGAGTGATAAAAAAAAAGCACTTAATGCTCAAAAATAAATATAATGTTTCAGTGTATTTCTTTAAACACATATGTTTCTGTCATATAGCTTTTGTTTCTTTATCTCCAACTTCACCTGTTTCGAACTATGTGTTTCTTTAAACAGGTATATTTCTTCAACACTACTTTTGTTTCTTTAGTCTAACTTTAACTGTTTCGTGTCTTTTGCTCTGGCAGCTTATAGTTTTAGGACAGTCACTACATTAGTGTTTTAGCAGTTCAGAATTATCGGATCTTTCTCTTTATTTCAGGTTTCGTCAACAAAAACTGGAAGAAAGAAGACAATATACAATTCATGTATGACTTTACTAATTGTTTGGTGACACACGCAGATGGCGTCATATGGATACAGCGCAATTTCATCAAGACACACTTTTCTTTCCGTGTGTGCTCTTCTTCGTGACTGTGTTTGACATTTATTCTTGGTTACAATGTGAAAAGATTGGTAGCTCACGAGATTTTCGCCCTCTGTCAAAGACGTTTCAGAACTATGTGGACACGTTTCTTATTGCTTAAACATATTCCAGGAAATTTATGAATACATTTTTATTGTTCAAACTTTTGAACTGTTTTCTGTGTAAAGTGTTTGAATTTTAGAGCGGAGTTAAAAATACTTATATACTATTTCCGTATCCAAATGCGCTAGCCACGTTATTTTTGATACAATACTGTAAAACAGTTTACGTGCAAGGACAGTAACAACGGATTCTAAAATTATTAGGTGTCAGTTTTATTAACCATTACGTACCTACAACAAGACTGACCAAATGTACAGAAAAAAGGAATTGTTATGTGTTCAGTGTCGTGGAAATTTTAATAAACAAATTACTTTAATAACTCTTAAGTGTAATCAATCCACTAAAATATGACTTTTTTCGTTGTTTTCCTTCCACCTGTTGTCTAGTTAAGGGATAAATTAGATAAGACACATTATGAAATAGTTTTCCTTTTCATTCTGACACAAATATCAACATGCGGAAAACCTAATTTTGCTCAATAAGAATATTTTAAAAAATAAAATAAAAAAGCATTGATGGAGGTCCACCTTTTAAAAACACAACTAGCTTAGCAGCCATTGCTTCGCTCTTCTAGACTGTATGACCCACAGAGACTTTTTTATTTTTATTTAATCGAATTTTTATGTTGTTCACAAATTGCATTGGCTTCTAAGCTTTTCACGCCTTTTAAGCATGGTCTTTTCTGAATGTGCTTCTGATAAAAAAAAAAAAGCGATTCTGGTAGCTAGAGTACCAAGTTTTTGTTAAACATGCCTTTTGCGTTCTTGTAGAGGTATTTCCATATCAACTTTCATCTCCGAAGAAACATTTCCGTATATCGAGCCGAGACGTGAAATACCAATTTTCATAAATTAAGCTTTAAAATTTTGTAATGTAACGAAACATTTTCTTAAAAATTATCATCCCCTATTGCACTCCCTTATGGGTTGAATTTCCAAAAACAGTGAAATACATATTTCTTATTTCTAACCAAGAAGTGAAATGCCAATTGTCATAGACGTAGCCTTAAAAATCCTTTAGTAGTTATTTATTTTAAAAAAATTCATCCATTATTTCACCCTCTTAGTGGTTGAATATTCAAAATGTTGAAACACGTATTTTATTTATTTGAGAAAGCAAATACCAATTTTCGTAGCCCTAGCTTCAGAGTTCCCTTAATAGCGACAACTTTCAAAAAGTATTTCATCCATTATTTTACCCCTTACGAGTCGAATTTCAGACAGTACCTACGTAAAGGAGGATGCCTCCAGTATAAGATCCACCTCCTCTACAAACTTCGTGTTTCTATCCTTAGCAGTTTGGGCTGAGCGATGATGAGTGATTCAGTCAGTCAGTCGTGACATAGCCTTTTACATACAGAGATCATTCCCTCCCACATATTCCCGCGAAATTATCAGACAGTAGAATCAGAGAAATTTGAGCTCATTTAGAGACTTAGTGACAGTCTTTCTTCTAGTCCGCCGTTCGTGAATGGTATAGAAAATGGGGGAAAATGGTAAGTGGTATACGACGCTCACTTAATCACGCATTGTAAGGATACTTGCACAGTATTCGAATGTTACTGTGCGCCATGTTTTCACACAATTACAGCATCAGCCGACGCAGATCATTTACAGTTAAGTGATACATTTCGACAAGCACTTATGCGTGATATTCTTTTGCAACTAATGGGCAAGTATTCACATTGTAAAATAAAAAAATGTCCATTGCGGGTGCTGCAGTTACATAGAAACATGTTCGGTGCACAACAGAATGTACTAAAGGTTGTTTCTTGGAAAGACAGACCACCACCAATGAACGATTTCCCTGTTTTAGTGGCCCTGTGAATTTCATAGACTGCAATTTTGCAATGATTTTCTACCTACACTGATCCGTAAGCCCAAGGGAAATACGAGTAATATCTGGGACGCAGAATTCTTCAGGCTTTAAATAAGACAATGGAATAATTAAAGAATTTTATACAGACATCATAAATCCAACCTTTGTATTGTTTTTCTTCATAACCTCAACTCATTTTAAGTATTTACCGTTATTCATAACTAACTGAAAAATACACTGTGCGTAATACCTGTCACCTGGGTTTGCAGACAGCTCAGGGCACTTCATGAAGTTCTTCATCGGAATCAAGAAACGGAACTCTAAGCCACATTTTTTATGGGTAAGGAGAGATTGGACACCTTTTGTAGTCCAGTTCATGTCTGGTAATCGTCCCAGCCTGCACCACGCACTCTCCCATAAGGCCCTGTATAGGGAAAGTACGGCCATATTGCCACCAGCCACCATTCTCGGCTCATCGCACTGTTGCTCGCGTACTGACAGCCACCGAGCATTTAGCCGTTTCTGTTAAAGAAGTGACCTCAACTAGCTCATGTATTCCTAAATTGGAGCACTAGCTCACTAGCTTCAAAGTGAACAGCTCGAATCCTCAGCAACAAACAGTCTACCAAAATGTGTGAAAAATTTCTTTCGTATGTAAGTTCTACCAGTTTTCGCCATGCTATCATTTTAAAAGCGAGACCGACAGATTTCATAGTTACTGTTACGGCAGTGAGCAAATGACCCAGTGCTGCGGTGAATAGCTTTAAACCAGTCATCTCGAGTCCTCAGCAACAGCAGTCAGAAGAGGTACCTACTACTAGACCGTAAAACATCGCTTTAGCTAGGATAGGACATACATCAGAATACTGGAGCTGTTTTCGTTAAAAAAAAAAACTTTGTTAGTAATGAAACCACATTCCCCCATAACATGGTGCATTTAAGAAATCTGATTATAAGGTTTTTTTTTCCTGCGTGTCTAGTTTAGTAATCCTTCCATAAGTTCTTATTTGTTATTGAGAACAGTGTCACATTATATTATGTACTAACGGCATATGCTAGCTAGAAATTTTTATTTTTGTCAAGGCATTTTAACTGAAGCAAAGTATTGTGCAAAGCATAAATACCTTAGGAAATGTGCATCGAATTGTGTCCTCTGTACAGAGGTACCACACAAGTCTGAACCATTCACAATACCCTTATTCGATAGCTAAGAGTCCACATATGTTCCACTCGACTATTTAGATTGAGAGATTTCTGCAAAAATGTAGAACAAATGATTGAGACACATATTGCACCTAAAACTTTCTTTTGAAATTATTTAGTCTACTTTAGAAACAGCTGTGAAACACAGAGAATAAAAGAATGAGCTAAGCTGTCTCGATTACATCCGCAAGTAGCTATTCGTTTGGTATAACAATTTACTTAAAGGAAGTAAACGAAAGAGATGAGACTGCACCAGTCTTCAAGAATTAAACTTAACCATATAACAATAATCAAACTTGTTAAGTCATATACCTGTATGTGTCATCTTTAGTATTACAGTTATCTGCAAACAACGAGCAACCAAACGTCAAGAATTTAACCTGTCATTATGCATTATGTAGATGCAGCTCCTTGTTACATGACAGAATCTTCGGTGAATCTTAAGTCTAAAAATGATTTACGTATTTAAAATTCTTGTTGCTGCATATCACTGTGGCAGCAGTCCTCTATATTTGCCCTCCCTTCAATCCATGAATAGTGAAGTCGAAAGCTCCGCACATTACTTACATGGAAACATCCGAAAATAACACATACTAAGCTACAAACACACACAACACAGCTGAGAAGAACATGAATCGTAGAAACGCAGCGGTGAGTTTCTTGACGTGTTCTAAAAACATCTTCATGAATACAGATTCTTCAAAATTATAACTATGACTGACTTGGATATGTTTGAGTGTTGTAGATATATACATGGTCCGTCCAAAAAGTCCCGAGACTGATTTTATTCTTTGTGTGTTAGCGACGTCAGAACAGTAAATTTAAACAGTTGTGCAATCATCACTTGTGAGCAGGCAATGTTAAGCAGTGGGTGTGTGGCCGTAGTATATGAAGGTTGTTGTGTCACAGACTGCAGCGGAGCAACGTCTCTAAATCAAGTGCTCAAGACATTCTCCAGAACGTTTTCAAGAAGAGAAAATAGTATGCAAATTTCATACCGCACAACTTGACTATCGAACAAAAACAGCAAAAAGTGGACGCCTGCCGCGACGTGATTGGACGGCAAACCACAGAGCTCCTTTTCTTTCGTCATGGATGACAAGACTCGGCGTTTTCAATATGAGCCTACTACAAAACGACGACGTGCAGAAATTCGAATGAAGGATCAACGCTTTAACGACACAACCGATGTACATGTCACTGTGACGCCCGAATTGAACAACTTTCTATAGAAAGATTCTTGTGACTGATTCACATGCTTGCATGAACGTTCTGTGCGTGATTCAAATATTAAAGCCACTTGAAACTTTTTGGACTGATGGGATTCAAACGTTGGACTGAGTTTTCATCCTTCTCACTGGTGCTGTATGTGAAAAATATTGGTAAGTAGGAGAACGCAAACGGGCAGCAATGAAACGCAACAATGCTTTTTGGACAGCCAACAACATAGGCAGCCAAGGAGCGGAAGGGAGCAAGGGGGTAGGGCTTTTCCCTGCTTCCGATCTCAACCCCTACAGAAATTCCAGCTGTTTAGTACAAGTAGAGGGCTCAGTATGGTCGGAGAGCCATGTGACATGTCTCTCCTAATTACGAAATGCAGTCGGTGCCGGAAAACGGATGGCCATACTTTCTCTGTATAGAGCTATAATCACACGGCTTGGTCATGTGAGCCAGGTAAAAGTGAAATCAGCCAGCAGACTCCTCCATTCGAGGCGGTACCGAGCTTGAATTCCTCCACCGACTCGCATACAAATCTACAACAAAATTGAGCTAATTCGTCGGAGTTTGACACGCTACCGGTCAGCCTTGGTACCTCAATAGATACGATATTTACGTCGCCTCTGTCTACCCACAAACTATTCCGGTCAACCACCGACCTGTCGCGTTGTATGCTTGGCGACCACTTATCCATTCGACAGATCTGATTGTGTAACCGTAGTTACACTGTGTAAATAAAGCACTGTGTTACAGGACCCAGCAGATTTTATGCTAAAAAAATCCCATTTTAATTGATACTACGGTTTTTATCTTTCCTAAGCAAACCAGTCTGAGAATTTTCATGTAAAAACAGAACACTTTCGTTCAGAAGACAGAGGCTTGTTGTGAAAGGTTAGTCTCAGTAGCACACTGAACTGATTGTTGTTTCTCATTATATAAAATAAGTAAGTAAAATATCTTTTGCACCCCTAAATGGCAGCTGTATGCTAATCTCTTAAAGACTTTGGCAGGCATGTTTAGTTAGTTTTCAAAGGCACCAACATTTTTTCTAAGATATCGTTTGAAATTCTGCAGTTGTTTTCGTAGTCCAAATTTTACAGGCAATGTGTAGTTCATCATTATATTGCGTCTGTGCCCAAAAACAAAGTTTAAACCCGCGCATTCTGAGAAAAAGTACGTGCGCGCTAGGTATGGATCACCCTCTATTATTGCTACATACAATCAACACCGTGCATTAAGTCGAGACAGGTAAGGAAAAGGTTTTATACACTATGCGACCAAAAGTATCCAGCCCCCCCCCCCCGCAAAAAAAACATACGTTTTTCATATTAGGTGCTGCCACCTACTGCCAGGTGCTCCATATTAGGGACCTCAGTAGCCGTTAAACATTGTGAGAGAACGGAATGGGGCGCTCCGCGGAAATCACGGACTTCGAGCTTGGTCAGGTGATTGGGTGTCACTTGTGTCATACATCTGTATGCGAGACTTCCCCACTCCTAAACATCCCTAGGTCCACTATTTCCGATGTGATAGTGAAGTGGAAACGTGAAGGGACACGTACAGCTCAAAAGCGTACAGGCCGACCTCATCTGTTGACTGACAGAGACCGCTGACAGTTGAAGAGCGTCGAAATGTGTAACAACCAGATATTTATCCAGAAAATCGTACAGGAATTCCCAACTGCATCAGAATCTACTGCAAGTATTATGACAGTTAGGCGGGAGGTGAGAAAACTTTGGTTTCATGGTCGAGCGGCTGCTCATTAACCACACATCAAAACGGTAAATGCCAAACGACGCCTCGCTTGGTGCAACGAGTGTAAACATTGGACGATTTAACAGTGGAAAAACGTTGTGTGGATTGACAAATCGTGGTACACAACGTGGCAATCTTATGGCAGGGTGTGGGTATGGCGAATGCCCGGTGAACATCATCTGCCAGCGTGTGTAGCGCCAACAGTAAAACGCGGAGCTGGTGGTGTTATGGTGTGGTCGTGTTTTTCATAGAGGGGGCTTGCCCCCACGTTGTTTTGCGTGTCACTATCACAGCACAGGCCTACATTGATGTTTTCAGCACCTTCTTGCTTCCCACCGTTGAAGAGCAATTCGGGGATGATGATTGCATCTTTCAACACGATCGAGCACCTGTTCATAATGCACGACATGTGGCGGTGTGGTTACGCGACAATAACATCCCTGTAATGGACTGGCCTGCACAGAGTCCTGATCTGAATCCTACAGAACACCCTTTGGGATGTTTGGGAACGCCGACTTCGTGCCAGGCCTCACCGACCGACATCGATACGTCTCCTCAGTGCAGCACTCCGTGAAGAAAGGGCTGCCAACCCCCAAGAAACCTTCCAGCACCTGATTGAACGTGTACCTGCGATCGTGGAAGCTGTCATCAAGGCTAATGGTGGACCATCACCATATTGAATTCCAGCATTAACGATGAAGGGCGCCACTAACTTGTAAGTCATTTTCAGCCAGGAGTCCGAATACTTTTGATCACATAGTATATCTTCAGCACACTCTCCTCAACCGAATCAGTGCATGTATCCTGACCATCCCACATCACTTACTTAAACAAGACGTCACAAGTATTGTACACTGATGTGACGAAAGTTGTGTCACACCTCCTGGTATCGTGCCGGACCTTCTTCTGCCCGGTATAGTGCACCATCTCCACGTGGCGGGGACCTAATAAGGCGTTGCTGAGATGTTGAGCCATGCTGCCCCTATAGCCGTCCGTAATTGTGAAATTGCTTGGCAGAAGGTATTAGTCATTTCCTTTACTGTTCCACTCTCCAACAGAACGAGGATAAAACGACTGTCTGTATGCCTCCGTATGAACCCTCATTTCTCGTGCCTTACCTTTGTTTGCAATCCTTACGCGCAATGTACGCTACTGGCCATTAAAATTGCTACCCCACGAAGATGACGTGCTGCAGATGCGAACTTTAACCGACAGGAAGAAGATGCTGTGATATGCAAACGATTAGCTTTTCAGAGCATTCATACAAAGTTGGCACCGGTGGCGACACCTACAACGTGCTGACATGAGGAAAGTTTCCAACCGATTTCTCATACACAAACAGCAGTCGACCGGCCTTGCCTGGGGAAACGTTGTTCTGATGCCTCGTGTAAGGAGGAGAAATGCGTACCATCACGTTTCATAAAGGTCGGATTGTAGCCTATCGCGATTGCTGTTTATCGTATCGCGACATTACTGCTCGCGTTGGTCAAGATGCAATGACTGTTAACAGAATATGGAATCTGTGGGTTCAGGAGGGTAATACGGAACGCCGTGCTGGATCCCAACGGCCTCGTATCACTAGCAGTCGAGATGACAGGCATCATGTCCGCAAGGGTGTGAAAGATCGTGTAGCTACGTCTCGATTCCTGAGTCAACAGATGGGGACGTTTGCAAGACAGCAACCATCTGCACGACTATTTCGACGACATTTTCAGCAGCATGGATTATCAGCTCGGAGACCATGCCTGCGGTTACCCTTGACGCTGCATCACAGACACGAGCCCCTGCGATGGTGCACTCAATGACGAACCTGGGTGTACGAATGGCAGAACGTCATTTTTTCGGATGAATCCAGGTTCTGTTTACAGCATCATGACGATCGCGTCCGTGTTTGGCGACATCGTGGTGAGCGCACATTAGAAGCATGTCTTCGTCATCGCCATACTGGCGTATCACCCGACGTAATGGTATGGGCTGCCATTGGTTACACGTCTCGGTCACCTCTTGTTCGCATTGATGGCACTTTGAAAAGTGGACGTTACATTTCAGATGTCTTACGACCCCTTGGCTGTACCCTTCATTCGACCCCTGCGAAACCGTACATTTCAGCAGGATAATGCACGACCGCATGTTGCAGGTCCTGAACGGGCCTGTCTGGATACATGAAATGTTCGACTGCTGCCCTGGCCAGCACATTCTCCAGATCTCCCACCAATTGAAAACGTCTGGTCAATGGTTGCCGAGCAACTGGCTCGTCACAATACTCCAGTCACTACTCTTGATGAACTGTGGTATCGTGTTGAAGCTGCATGGGCATCTGCACCTGTACACGCCATCCAAGCTCCGTTTGACTCAATGCCCAGTCGTATCAAGGCCGTTATTACGGCCAGAGGTGGTTGTCCTGGGTACTAATTGCTCAGGATCTATGAACCCAAATTGCGTGAAAATGTAACCACATGTCAGTTTCAGTATAATATATTTGTTCAATGAATGCCCGTTTATCATCTGAGTTTCTTCTTGGTGTAGCAATTTTCATGGCCAGTAGTGTATATTGAGTGCAATAGAACGGTTCTGCAGTCAGCTTCAAGTGGTGGTTTTGGAAGTGAAATGGGAATCCCAGGAGGGAAGGCGACGTTCTTTTCGAGGAACACAGTTAAGAAAATCCTGGTTATTTTGCATTGTGAGTAGCATGGCTTCCTACAATTGAATAAAGGTAGCGCAGCCTCATAGCCTGTCCACTAATGTGACTGTTATCCGATGCAACGGTTTAAGGACTAAAATGTGCTTTCTAGAGCCACAGTTTGAATATCATATAACAGGCAGATATGATACGATGCTCATTCGGCTGTTAACAATGTGTCTAATGTTGTTTTCCGTTTGATTTGCACCTAATGGGTTAATGGACGCCAGAGTTTAGTTGATATTGTATTTTAAGTGATTACAAAGAATTGTAATCAACCCTAGTGCCAGTTTATTTGGTTGCCGGTGGTTTACATGGCAACTGAATTACTATAACCCCGTAGTTATTTTGTTCTTCGTATGTGTTTGTGAATGCAATGGTTTGCGATGCCGTAGTAATGAAACTGTAAAGTTTTTTACTCGTTGGAGTAATGAATGTAAACATCGTCAATTACTGTGGTTTGTAAGTGTTAACTGCCAACTCCTCTTTAGCTCAGGCATTAGAGAACTGCATCTAAATTAATATCAAATGCTGAGACGATTTCTCATGGGTAGCTTTCGTTTCATTAGGCACTATGTTTTACTTAAGTGCAATGTATAGATGAATGATTGTTGAGCGTAGTCTGTGGAACGGTAGTGTTAACAATATGAAGCGTCATTGTCTGACTCAACGTAAGGGTACCTCGGTATAGCCGCTCGTGGCTAATGTATAGTCATGGCTTTTTTGGTATTGCAGAATGAGTACGTGCCATCGTTTACGCCATGTACACAGCAGTTCGGGTGGCCCATAAATGCCTTTACTGCAAGCGAACCAGGCAGTACAATTTATGCGTGGTAACGCGCCGCCTTTATACAGGAGATTAGTCACATAATATGAAGTTTAATCTGCAATAAGAAAGGGTTTTTGTATTTTTATGATGTATTTCAAACATGGTTAATAATGTAATTTTTGCTCATCTACCTGGTTTTTACCATCGGCACTCTTAAAGAAACTTAGTTTCGTTTTGATACGGATGTGTGCTCTCGCACCAGTTTGAACAGACGTAAGTCGAGTTGTATAACAAATTTAATCTGTAAAAGTAAAGGATTTATTACTTTTTATGATATACATTTAAACTTTTAAAAAAAATGCGCCGGCCGCGGTGGCCGTGCGGTTCTAGGCGCTTCAGTCCGGAACCGTGTGACTGCTACGGTCGCAGATTCGAATCCTGCCTCGGGCGTGGATGTGTGTGATGTGCTTAGGTTTGTTAGGTTTAAGTAGTTCTAAGTTCTAGGGGAATGATGACCTAAGATGATAAGTCGCATAGTGCTCAGAGCCATTTGAACCATTTTGTTAAAAATGCATTTTTCTAATTTGCATCTGTTGTTCGCCAAGGCGGTGCTTAACGTTTCAATATTGAATGTGCTTTCGCTCAGGGTGCGCTATATTCATTCTGTTAATAAAAAAAATATTTAAAAAAATTTAAAAAAGTTTTTGCTCATTGGAGCGCAGCATACGGAATCATGTAAACTTGTTGTAAATGACTTATCGTTTCAATACTAAATGTGTTGTCTCACTTGTAGCGCTAAGGATCGAATATGTAACACAAACAGATGTAATTTTTGCTCATGAGAGCATGTGTAAGGGTGATCTACCATATGCTCGTCATTTGTGTACACTCTTTTTAGCTCTCAGCATGAGGCCACACACTGTGGCTTCAGCTTGTTATAGTCAATATGACACTTCCCTTCTCCGTTAGAGGACTGAATATAAATTAATGAATTACTATGGCGATGATCTGCTTAAGAGGTAGTCTTCTTGTAAATAGGCTTGTTAATTTATTCACTTTTGGGGTGGGGGATGCCCCACTTTTTTGTTATGAGTTGTAGTACAGATACGTAATTTTTTATGGACTCGACACATCATGTGTAACGCAAAACAGTATTACCACTAAGCTCACGCAACTGCAGCATGTTCTGGAGGTGACGTCATATAATGACGTAATGCATAGCACTTTCATGTAATTCGACCCTCTGGAAGCCAATGAGTGGTCTTAGAAAAAGAGAATTTGTGGCATTGTAGGATCTTCAAGTATATATTACGTTCCCAGAATGAGATTTTCACTCTGCAGCGGAGTGTGCCCTAATGTGAAACTTCCTGGCAGATTAAAACTGTGTGCCGGGCGAGACTCGAACTCGGGACTTTTGCCTTTCGCGGGCAAGTGCTCTGCCAACTGAGCTACCCAAGCGTGACTCAGACCCCGTCCTCACAGCTTTTCTTCTGCCAGTAACACGTCTCCTACCTCCCAAATTTTGCAGAAGCTCTCCTGCGAACCTTGCAGAACTAGCACTCCTGAAAGAAAGAATATTGCAGAGACAGGGCTTAGCCACAGCCTTGGGGATGTTTCCAGAATGAGATTTTCACTCTGCAGCGGAATGAGCGCTGATATCACGTTAATAAAAAGCAGGAATGTATTGCTTAGATAGTAAACATTTTATCATCGACACGCCGCTGTCAGCAGCCTCAGGTGTCTGTGCACAGCAAGTGGTGTATTTTTGCTGTCAAATCGGCCACATATCTCTTTGATTATTACAGGGGCAGTCACTGCACATGGGATATTGCCTGTATTTTTCACACTTAGAGCACAGTATATAACTAGTAAGGCAACTTGTAAAATAGAACCAAGACAAATTTGTGTATCTTACACATATATTGGTGAAGTATAACTGTATTATGAATATGTACCTTATTTGTATAAAATTGTCATTTCAACTGTAATTCTCTTTGTAGGATGGTTTTAAAATGGATACAGGTGTCCGTAACTAGTCACCATCGAGAAATAAAAATAGATACTTCTTAATGCAGCTTACGACTAAGCTACAACAAGTTGGTGATCTGTTTTTCACCCGCAGCAAGCTGCAAGTTCTTACATAGAATTTTAATATACTCGTACTTAAACAATTCCATTTATATATGTAATTTTAATATATTCAATTTAATTACGATTACAATCCTTATAAGTCAAAAGACTATAGCTCACCACATTGTGGCACATTGTTAAAATTATGCGCAAACCACCACTGGGTGTCGGCAGCAGTGAAGAAGTGATTCAACCACAGTGATTGAAGTTAAGTGATGAAAAAGTGGAAAACCGAAAGTGGACATTGAAACTCCATGCTTGAGCATCACAATAATGGTACAGTGTACATAATGTAATATACTACTGGCCATTAAAATTGCTACACCAAGAAGAAATGCAGATGATAAAGGGGTATTCATTGGACAGATATATTATACTAGAGTTGACATGTGATTACATTTCCACGCAATTTGCATGCAAAGATCCTGAGAAATCAGTACCCTGAACAACCACCTCTGGGCCGGCCAGGGTGGCCGAGCGGTTCTAGGCGCTCCAGTCTGGAACCGCGAGACCGCTACGGTCGCAGGTTCGAATCCTGCATCGAACATGGATGTGTGTAATGTCCTTAGTTTAGTTAGGTTTAAGTAGTGCTCGCCACCATTGACCAGACATTTACAATTGGTGAGAGACCTGGAGAATTTGCTGGCCAGGGCAGCTGTCGAACATTTCCAGAAAGGACTGGACCTGCAACATTCGGTCGTGCATTATCCTGCTGAAATGTAGGGTTTCGCAGGGATCGAATGAAGGGTAGAGCCACGGGTCGTAACGCATCTAAAATGTAACGTCCACTGTTCGAAGTGCCGTCAATGCGAACAAGAGGTGACCGAGACGTGTAACCAATGGCACTCCATACCATCACGCCGGGTGATACGTCAGTATGGCGACGACGAATACACGCTTTCAATGTGCGTTCACCGCGATCTCTCCAAACACGGATGCGACCATCATGATGCTGTAAACAGAACCTCGATTCATCCCAAAAAATGACGTTTTTCCATTCGTGCACCCAGGTTCGTCGTAGAGTACACTATCGCAGGCTCTCCTGTCTGTGATGGAGCGTCAATGGTAACATCAGCCACTGTCTCCGAGCTGATAATTCATGCTGCTGCAAACGTCGTTGAACTGTTCGTGCACATGGTTGTTGTCTTGCAAACAAATCTGTTGACTCAGGGGTCGAGACGTGGCTGAATGATCCGTTACAGACATGAGGATAAGCCATGCCTGCCATGGTGTCACCTCGACTGCTAGTGATACGTGGCCATTGGGATCCAGCACGGCGTTCCGTATTACCTTCCCGAACCCACCGATTCCACATTCTGCTAACAGTCATTGGATCTCGACCAACGCGAGCAGCAATATCGCGATACGATGAACCACAATCACGATAGGCTACAATCCGACTTTTATAAAAGTCGGAAACGTGATGTTACGCATTTCTCCTCCTTACACGAGGTATCAGAACAACGTTTCACCAGCTGTTTGTGTATGAGAAATCGTTTGGATAGTTTCCTCGTGTCAGCACGTTGTAGGTGTCGCCACCGGTGCCCACCTTGAATGTTCTGAAAAGCTAATCATTTGCATATCACAGCATCTTCTTCCTGCCGGTTAAATTTCGCGTCTGTAGCACGTCATCTTCGTGGTGTAGCAATTTTAATGGCCAGTAGTGTATAAGAAAGGAAGAAGGCAAACAATCATAAACATGTTGCAGCCGCAGTCCATCCACCAGACAACACATCTGCAGACTCTTCACTTCCGCACTGCAGCACCCATGTCTCACAATTTGGGAGAGGAACACTCTCCAGGAAACTTCAGCAGTTTTATCGCCTGCCGCATTAACAACAGCCCGGCCCTGGTCATTGGGCTGCCCTCAAGAAGTTTCCCGGCGCCCCCCTGCGCAGACTTCGGCGCTGGCCCGCGGTGTTCAAACCCACGGGTCCAGCCCGTGCCAGTCGCCGCCGTAACTGTCACCGCCTCCTGGTCCAGGCCGAGCCGCGACTTCCGCCGCTGCCCGCTGCCCGCCGCCCTCTTCAGCCTGTTCTTCCTGTTCTTCGTCCAGGTAGTCCTGCTCAGTTCAACTGCCAACTGGCTCGTCGCCACCCACCGCTCTATGGCCTGCCTGCAGCAGATGCATTGACCTATAGCTCATTCTGGAGGCGAGACAGCGGAAGTAAACAGTCTGACTCAGGTGCTACGGACACCATATTATCAGCTGTTGCCAAGGATAGACACAAGAGCGCGATTCTTTGAGTACCCTGTGCGGCGGCGCGGTTCTTTCCGCCTCTTTACGACGAACCTGCACCTACCTTTGAACATTGTCTCAGCAGATCATCAGTAGGAAAGCCGAGTGAAACCTACTGCACTTCGACGTGAACCAGGCTGCAATTAAAGTCACTAATCTACGTTTCGGGAAAAACACGAGATGAAAGTTTGGAAATTTTGTCCTCGATATATTTGAAACTTAGGTGAACAAGTATCACTGCCAAGCCCGTGCTAGTCTTAACACAGCCACTCATAATCCCTTTCACTCACGTTAGCAAGTTTGTGGTGTTGCATTTCCCGAAAACGTAATAGCAACGAAAATACTGATTGTTTTTGAATGACAATGCTCACCAAATATTAAGTCTGTCGGTATCAAATGCAGTCAGTTTTTAGCCACCGACCTGCTCAATACGCCACGCGGAATATATGTCTTAAAAATTCCGAAATTTCTACACATACATCGGAATAATAATGCCGTCACTTTCCATCATTTTTGATGTATGAAACACTGCTAAATCCGGCAACTTATCATTTCCATCGGAACTACTACTGCACACGTCCGATCTCTCTCATGGCTAGGCTTCGACTCCTCTCTAGAATACTCTAAGTCTTCTCTCTCTGCAGAGAAAGGCGCGCGAAGAATATTGCTTTACCATTGGTCGGTTTACCCAACAGCCAATAGCAAAACAACATTCTCCCGCGTCAGTCCGCGCTTTTCATCCATAACCAATCACAAAATAGTAAACCTAATGACTGCACTTTTTACCGACGTAATTGTCTAATATGCTGAAGTTTTGTTTATGCATAAAGTTATTTACTATTGTTATTAATGCCTTAATTAAATTTCCCTTTACCATAAACTTACTTTACAAATGTATTCTACAAAAATCCCTTTTGTCCATATCTATACTTCTTCGAAATGTTCCCACACTAAATCCTACTACATAACTCGTTAAACAATTATCTTCATACTAAAACAGTTTATGAAAAACATTCAATTACTTTAGTGCACTCTAGTGGGTACAATCGAAACTAAAATCACAGTCCCCCTATCCAATAGTGTCCTCTATCGGCTGATACACAAACTACGTGCGCGCCCAGTCTCGCGCCACCATCTGTTACTATCCAGCTCTGAAACACAGCACTTAACCGCCTCCAAGGCAGGATCATTATACGGCGCTACGCCTCAACTGCACGCAGGATAAATTGGCAGGTAGATCTGCAGTCGGCAGGAAACTCGTGGAGAGAGTACTTGTGTTGGCAGTTACGGGCAGGCGCTGCGGGGAAGATACCGAGCGGCTGAAGGCAAGTGCTGTTCTAAACTGAAACTTACACTGACCGTTTTTGTGATTACGTCCACACCTGCATTGTGTCCATTCAAAAAGATCAGTTGTCACCTCTGCTTTCGTTAGTATCTAGAAAGAATTCTGCTGAAAATGTAACAAAAGCAGCGATAAATTTTCGCATGACTAGTTAACCATTTGTAACTTTCAGAGGAGTGTCATGAGTAACGAATTTTGAGTAAAACCTACATTTCTCTTGTTGTCATGTTAAAATTTGCTTGTTTTGCCGAAACATTGCGGAGTTTACTCAATGTAACTGCAAACGCGTTGTGTAGAGCTAGCTCATAGAGAATTCTGAAACCACGTTTCATTTATTAAGTGAGGAACTGAGGAAAAGTAAGGCCAATAGCTTATGAAAAAGTACACCCTCGGTAGCAAAATAAACGTGTAATTTCTTCGCTTATGCTGCTCGAAAACTCACAGCATTTCTCATTCCGCCAGTTATCGACAGCCCTTAAAAATTACATTCTGTGATGGAAAAAGTCTGTAGTTATCGGAATAACACGGTCGACAATGAAGTTCTGTGTAACAACCATATGGAACAGTAATACCCTCTTTGCATGCTGTCATTTGCGAAAACCTCATTCCCACATCTCAAACTGTTTACGAAACATCAGGAACGTTGTACATATTTCATTCAGGGTTTATCGCCGTCACATCCGATCGCAAATGAGTGTGCTACATCTCATCAATTTTCTAGTGATTGATAATAGATAGGGACCTCCGCACTAGTATAAAGAAAAATTCAATACTTCATCTAACTTTAATAGGTGGCACCAAACACAAAATCATAACGACCCCTATTTTTCATTGCGAACTTTTTCGAATTTCGTTCAGCGTCTTACTTAAATGCAAATATTGTTGTGGATTACCAACACAAGTACAAGGATAGCGTACCAATAGGGACAAGAAAGGAGGCATGAAGGGAGCCAAGACAGAAAACACAATCATCCATTTATTGCACCATTACACACGCACATCATGATATATGAGACATTATAATTGTCATACTCAAATCTATGACACACAATATGTATCAGGAAGGGCACACACAATGGAGTTTAAGAAATTACAATGGCACATCAACTCCGCTACGACAAACAGTGTGCATAATAAAGGGTGCACAATTTTATCAATGTAAGAAATTAAAATAATACTAGCATAAAATTAACTAAAATGCCTTGAAGGAAATGTTTATGAGAAGAACACGACGGGGCCATTAGGGAGGAGGCAACAAATACTTAACTCAGGTGCACCAAAACAAACAACGGACACCAGGCCACGTCAATAACGAACACGTAAGGCACAAAACTACTCTCTCCGTTGCGGTATCGCGCGTTCCACCCAAGTAATAGCTGCCTGAAACATTTTAATACTTGGAACAGTACACCAGTGATCAGCAAATTAAAAAAAAAACAATAACATGACATAAAATACAATAATTTAAGAAAATCAGATCATATGAGTATGAGCTTAAGGTCTTTCGGTAATTAACAGATTACGAAACAGGTAAAGGGACATGTGCCACTATTAAATCTTGGGTAATTACGCTACTAAATTTCTCAGTACCCAAGTTGCAATTAACGCAAGAAGAATTAAATTATTTAAGTGATAATGTTACTTTAAAATAATAATAAAATTATTTTATACAAAAGTGGACCAAGAATGGCCCGATCAGTACTCGCCAGTGAAGCAGTTCACACAAATGGTACACCACGGCTCCGAGCACACAGCCCCATACGAAATGCAACACAACCACAGCGACCCGGCGTCCTACCAGAACCACCAGGCAGTAAACCAAAACCGTACTGAGCCAAAACAAGCACTCCGTCTTCAGGCCACAAGTGGCCTACCAAGACCATCCGACCGCCGTGTCATCCTCAAGATGAGGATACGGATAGGAGGGGCGTGTGGTCAGCACACCACTCTCCCGGTCGTTATGATGGTTTTCTTTGAACAGAGCTGCTACCGTTTGGTCGAGTAGCTCAATTGGCATCACGAGGCTGAGTGCACCCCGAAAAATGCAACAGCGCATGGCAGCTGGATGGTCACCCATGCAAGTGCCGGCCACGCCCGACAGCGCTTAACTTCGATGATCTCACAGGAATCGGTGTATCCACTGTGACAAGGCCGTTGCCCAAGCCAAAACAAGGACCCACCTTTAAAATAACATAGCCCAGGCAGGACAACAGACCAAATCCCCGGAAATCCATAAGAAACCTCAGCCAACTTAATACCAAAACAACAATTTATGAACAATATGCAAAACACAAGACCTATCAGTCCAAAGGCTTCCGTTTAGTCGCGAAGGTATCTCCGACCCGCCTGCTGAGGTGCCGAGCGTCGTACGGAGTGCCGAATCAAGCTTAACCTTCAAATGGTTCAAATGGCTTTGATCACTATGGAACTCAACTTCTGAGATCATTAGTCCCCTAGAACTTAGAACTAGTTAAACCTAACTAACCTAAGGACATCACACACATCCATGCCCGAGGCAGGATTCGAACCTGCGACCGTAGCAGTCTCGAGGTTCCAGACTGCAGCGCCTAGAACCGCATGGCCACTTCGGAACCTTGTTGACGGAAAGCGGAAGCAACACAAGACAAAATAAACTCCAATCTAACTGCGCAAGGCGAACTCTAATAAGTGCCACTCGAAGACTATGCACTTGAAGATCAAACATAAAGCACCCAGACCAACGTGCCGCTGAACGACACACTTCCATCACCAGCGTCTAGTAGAGTACGGAGAGCAGCGTAGCCCACCGATATACATCCATGGGACGGTAAACGAGGATAGCAATCCCAGCGACGGAGAGAGAGGAGGACGAAATGACATACTGCCGCACATAGAAGGTATTTCAAACTCAGGCTCGACAAACTACAACAGGCGAGATTTTGCTCCCCTTGCGAATCAAGTTAAACGGCACACCACGCTGCTGTCCACAGTATTAACCATAAAATCACGGTCCGGTCTTCCCATCGGGCCCCACTCGGCGTCCAGGCGCGAACAACCCCAGCCGAGACGCACTGTCTTCACGCCAAGGCAACGACCTCTTCCTTCGTCACGCGCCTCCAGCTAAGCTCCGGCCAGCGACCACACACGGAAAGAACTGGGTAACGCCAAAGCGCCATCTGAGTGAAAAATGAGCACTACGATAGATACGGTCTTGGAAATAAGCGAGCACCGTAACAAGTATGTCAAAACTATTACCGTTCTACATCTACATGCATACTCCGCAAGCCACCCGACGGTGTGTAGTGGAGGGTACCTTGAGTACCTCTATCGGTTCTCCCTTCTATTCCAGTCTCGTATTTTTCGTGGAGAGAAAGATTGTCGGTATGCCTCTTTGTGGGCTCTAATCTCTCTGATTTTGTCCTCATGGTCTCTTCGCGAGATACACGTAGGAGGGAGCAATATACTGCTTGACTCCTCGGTGAAGGTATGTTCTCGAAACTTCAACAAAAGCCTGTACCGAGCTACTGAGCGTCTGTCTTGCAGAGTCTTCCAGAGGAGTTTATCTGTCATCTACGTAACGCTTTCGCGATTACTAAATGATCATGTAACGAAGCGCGCTGTTCTCCGTTGGATCTTTTGTATGTCTTCTATCAACCCTGTCTGATACGGATCATACACCGGTGATCAGTATTCAAGCAGTGGGCGAACAAGTGTACCGGTAACGAAATGATGGACACGTGATCGTGAAGCTGACATATAAAGCTACAAGTAACGTAAAAATGATTCTTTTTTACTGAATAGTTTTCGTAAAATCGTCTGAGAAAAAGTGCGGGGCGTGCGCCTCGATTCTGTCATCACAGCTCATAGTCGAGCGACCGAAAGCGAGCAATGTCGGCTTCCCCTCCCCAACATATAAATGAACTCGTCCAACGCTTTAGACTAAAGATGGTCACTGCGCATCGCTCACCACACCCTGTGCAGACACTACAGGCTATTGCCGCGTTGCGCTCTGCTCTTAAAGATGTCGGTGAAATTGTGTATGTGGAATCTGTACATTGGAAGTAAAAAAATGTAAGTATTATTATCTTCGTTTAACCCAGTTTTTTTGGTTTGTGGGTTGTGTCATCTACTTCTTTCCTCATACTATCTTTTCTGTTTCCTCCAGCGTTAAACACCAGAATATCAAGTTCTACCGAAACTGAAGAACATGTTGGCTTTCTCAGTTCATCTAAGAAATGAGCGAAAAATATCAGCATTAAGCAGATGGGACAAGAAAATGATCCTGAATGTGTACAAGGAAGCTAAAACTACACATTCCACTGAGGTCGACGGTTTGTCCATATAACGAGTGCTTGGCGAACATCTCTCTTTGAAATCAGCAGGTAGGAAAATTCATTACTTGGACGAGGTCTGGCTAAATGCAGGCCACAGGCGTGATAAAATATGGATAGATGATTCAGCATCATCATCTAAGGAAGCCTTCCTGTCCAGGTAGTCTACTGGAAACAAAGCGCCACGTAGGAAAGGTAAACGACTAGTAAGAACGCATATCTGGAGCGAGGCAGGTTCTGTGGACGAGTGTTAGGCGAGTGTTAGTGGACTTCCGAGTCGAAAAACATAGGTGACTATCACGAATTTTGGGTTCACGGGGTTCTTCCTCCTCTTAACACAGGCTCCAGTGAACAGAACATTATAAACTGGCTTTCGTCCAAAACAATTCCGTTTGAAAACGATATATCGAAGCGAGAACTAATGACTATCGTCGAGGAAAATAAAACAGCTTATAACGCCGGCCGCTCTCATCGAGAGGTTCTAGGCGTTTCAGTCCGGAACCGCGCGGCTGCTACGGTCTTAGGTTCGAATCCTGCCTCTGGGATCGATGTGTGTGATGTTCTTAGGTCAGTTAGGTTTAAGTAGTTCTAAGTCTAGGGGACTGATGATTTCAAATGTTAGGTCCCATAGTGCCTAGAGCTATTTGAACCATTTGAAAACATCTAATAATGGGTATGTTGTACACTTTATAGCAACTTCAGTAAACAAAACAGTTTTAAGAACGCCACTGTGAACTGAACCCCATTGAACTTGTCTGGACATAGATTAAGAATTATGCCACATCTACATTTACAACTATGTGATTACACTGCTATTCACAATAAAGTGCCTGGCAGAAGGTTCAATGAACCACCTTCATGTTGTCTCTCTACCGTACCACTCTCGAACGGCACGCGGGAAAAACGAGCACTAAAATTTTTCTGTGAGAGCCCTGATTACTCTTATTTTATCGTGATGATCATTTCACCCTATGTAGGTGGGTGCAAACAGAATGTTTTCGCAATCGTAGGGAAAAATTGGTGACTGAAATTTCATGAGAAGATCTTGTCGCAACGATAAACGCCTTTGTTTTAATTATTTCCACTCCAATTCACATCATGTCTGTGACACTATCTCCCGTATTTCGCGATAATACAAAACGATCTGCCCTTCTTTGTACTTTTTCGATGTCATTCGTCAGTCCCACCTGATGCGGATCCCACACTGCACAGCAGTACTCCAGAATAGGGCGGACAAGCGTGGTGTAAGCAGTCTCTTAAGTAGAGCTGTTGCACCTTCTGTTCTGCCAATGAATCGCAGTCTTTGGTTTGCTCTACCCACAATATTATCTATGTGATCGTTCCAATTTAGGTTATTTGTAATTGTAATCCCTAAGTATTTAGTTGAATTTACAGCCTTCAGATTTGTGTGACTTATCGCGTAATCGAAATTTAGCTACTTTCTTCTAGTACTCATGTGAATAACTTCACACTTTTCCTTATTCACGGTTAATTGTCACTTTTCGTACCATACAGATACCTTATCTAAATCATTTTGCAATTTGTTTTGGTCATCTGATGTCTTTACAAGACGGTAAATGACAGCATCATCTGCAAACAATCTAAGACGGCTACTGAGATTGTCTTCGATGACGTTAATATAGATCAGGAACAATAGAAGGCCTATAACACTTCCTTGGGGAACGCCGGATATTACTTCTGTTTTAGTCTGTGACTTTCCGTCTATTACTACGAACTGTTACCTTTCTGACAAGAAATCACGAATCCAGTCGCACAACTGAGGCGATACTCCGTAGGCACACAGTTTGGTTCGAAGACGCTTGTGAGGAACGGTGTCGAAAGCCTTCTGGAAATCTAAAAATATGGAATCAATTTGACATCCCCTGTCGATAGCACTTATTATTTCATGAGTATAAAGAGATAGTTGTGTTTCACAAGAACGATATTTTCTGAAACCGTGCTGACTATGTGTCAATAAATCGTTTTCTTCGAAGTACTGCATAATGTTCGAATACAGTATACGTTCTGAAACGTCCCCTTTGAAAAATTATACACGACTGTGCTTAAACTGACACACAATATTTTTAGCGCAACGCAATCTGACTTTCAATCATCCCTACAAAAAATGGCCCTGACTAACATTAACCTATACCTTTCACAAATCACTTACCTCACCAAAAATCTTCGTTACTCGAACTATTGCAATACAGCGAGCGCCACTACTGCCAGCTAACTAAAAGATTCAAACTACGGAAGTCGCTAACTACTGATAGGCACAGTTAGCAAATGAAAGATTTTAATAGAGAACAAACAATGTATTTACCTTAATAGTCATATATATATCAGTTCATGACATCAATTCTTACAAATTTCAAAACTCCGCCATCCCTCTCCCCACATCCACCACTGCTGGCGGCTCACCTCCAACTGCGCAACGCTACGAGCTGCTAACATCCAGCCGCCCAACACTACAATGGCGAGTATTACAACAACGCCAACCAGCCACTGACTGCACACAGCACAGCCAGTGATTTTTCATACAGAGCGCTATGTGGCGTTACCAATAAAAAAACCTAAACAGCCTACTTACATAGCCCCCATTCTCCCCACAAAAAGTTTTACAAATTGCTTTGGGCAGTGGCCAATAAGGATTTGATAAAATTTTTCATAATTATAGTTACAATAACAAAGAAATCAAATGCACACACTTATCGATACAATGTTGGTCAAAAGCAAACATTTTCTCACAGTCCATAAAGACAGTTCTGATCATTCATCACAGTAAAATAGCAATGTTTTTCTCAAAGTCTGAGTAGTAAAAGAAAATGCACATGGAAGTAGTGCATTTCCATGAAGTCTTGAAGAAGTAGTGTTGTCTTTCCAACAGAAAGACAGTGCTGACTCTTGACATGCACACAGGTAATGAGCCACAACAGAGCAAACCCACAGCAGAGTCAGTCGAAGTTTTGAAGAATATTGGTAGGTTGGTCATCACATAGCAGACCACTGTAGTCCTAGTAGAGATTATGGTATTGGTGGGCCACCAGAGGTGCAGACCCACTGCAGTCCTTGTAGAAATAATTGTATTGGTGAGTCATCAAAGGTGTAGACCAACTGTAGTCCTTGTAGAGACGGCTATCAGCCAACTGCTGCCATTGTGCAGGTGCACAATCACCATCGAAGAGTCTTGTGGACAATATGGCAAGTCCATAAACCACCACTTGTCCACTCACAAAGAATTTTTTTTGAAATTTCCTTAGAACCAGCAATGCTGTTGTCCAGTCCCTTGCTGAATTATTAACACACGTGCAAACACTATCAGTCCCTACTTCTCACATATTGTCCATATACTATGACCAACAGAAATGTGTGCAGTGAAATGTAATTTACAAGTTACTTAATTTGACGAACTGGTGTCAATTACAATTTTATAACATGAGAATACAATAACAAATGTACAAAATATATCATTAAAGAACATAATAGTACAGATAACATTTGCAGTAATACAGGCTTTACGAAAGAATAGAAATAAACATGCATATCCGTGATACAAAAATTATGACATAAGTACATACATAAACATCAGAATAACTTTTGAAACATCAACTTCACATATGAGCAACAAAACAGAACAGATAAATAATGTCTAAACATCTTTACAAAGTAAATAACATATTATTAATGCAAATTATATTTGAGGATAACAGTATTCCTCATCATAGTTCATGTAGCTGAGTATTGGAAAAATTCTGCAACACAAGTCTTATCAGATAAACATATAAAGACCAGAAGAACATAAATACACAAGGGTACACAAACACATAGTGGGATAACACAAGGAAAGGACAGGGTTTGTTTTCAGTGTAACATTTGGTACTGCAGTCCAACCAAAAACTTCATTCCATAGATCTTTCGTCTTATTTCAACATTTGTTTCCACCAAAAAATTCTATCCAAGCATGCTTTTTGTATTTATATGTTCACATATTTCTTACCTCATTATTTATTTTCCATTATCTTACCTCATCATTTATTTCCAAGAAAATCCTACCTAAACCTGTTGTCCCTAAACCCTACTTTTTTGTTCCTATCCTCTTTCAAAATAGTTTTTCTCCACTGTACACTACTTTTTTGACCAAACCATTTTCTTATAGCTTCTCAATGCTTTTCTTTCAATTCATCATAGTTAGTTTCTTATATAGTCTACCCCCTCTTAAGCTAACTTAAACCTACTGAGCTCAGATGCTAAACTAAGGGACAAGGCAATGCAGCAGCACAAAACAATTAATACAAACAGCAATGAAAAAAATGGAAGTTGTCAAAGCAGGCAGCAATATTACAACTAATATAAGGCAATGAGCAGCAAACAAGAAAAATAAATCAGTTGTAAAACTAGCTTAACAGAGTAATACAAAGTGAAATTTAGTAGCACTATGCCTGGCAAACAGCAGCAGAAAATGCAATAACTTATATCTAAACATGACAAAGCTCAAGCAGAAAAAATATTACACCAAAGATGGCCATGTCTAATACCTATATCACATCTTAACACTAGAGTGATGCATCACCAAAACTTACTCTGCGAGAAAGTTACCAAGTCGTTAAAAAATTAATTATACAATTCCTGTGGGGGGAAATGTCTATTTGTGTTCCTCCTTTTTTACGAAAGTACATCATAAAATTATTCTTTACTGGGTCTGTAGACAGAAAGTAGTTATATTAATACACGTATTAAATTTTAATTTAAACAATGCTGCACTGCAACAAGAAACTAGATATTAAACAAAATAGGCAAAGCAAGGGGTGAAACGTCATTCGCTAGCCATAAGGCATTTCATAATGCAGTAAACAATCTTCCAACTAGCAAGACAATAGACATGAAATGTTTCTCATCATTTCATTTCAGTAAATGTCATAAATTAAGAACTCTACAGTGTAATCATGTTTTCAAGTTTGAGGGTGTCGTATTTACGATGCTTTCTACAAAGGAATGTCAACAGCGAGGATAATGGCCTCTTTTTTTTCTCTCTCCACCTCTGCTTCTGACAGGCACACACTAATGGCTTTTTTCAAGGAGTCTGTCGCGCAGCTGGGTGCCCAGACGCATTAGGTGCAGGTGGTCACTTAACTTTCTTACCGAAATAATTACGGACACCAGTTTCCGCTACAGTGGCAGTCTCATATAAAAATGTCACAGGTCAAGAATTTGCGTTACACATCTGTAGAAAATAAAATCCTATAAATATAACAGTGTCCAAAAAATTTTTGGCGGCATTGTACTACATTCACGCATTTACATACATTTCATAACTCTTAAAGTACGATTCTTGGTTTCCAACAACCTTTTTCACAAACCAGAGTCCCTAACCACTACTTATTATTCCTTGCTTTATTACACATATACATATTCCTAGACACTTCTTCAATATTTCATCATAATAAATACGTAGCATAATCAAATTCCTCATATAGCATCAGCTTATTGATCATAAACATACCGCAACAGCGTAATACACATCGTCATCATAACATCATAACACCTCAGTCAAATTCTAAAATTCGTCATAGCTTCCTCCAATAATTTCAAAACCCAAAAAAATTCTCTGCTCGTGTCAAAAGTGTCATCTACCTCAAACGTACTTTAAAAATCATGATCTCATACCAAATATATCATTCAAAGCTCTCATAGTATCACAATGGTTCCGAAAAAATATAAACATTTCACAAAGTACAGACAAAATACAATTTCATAAGTGTGAAGTTATCCAACTGTGTAATTACGTAAACATCTGTCTTGATGTAGTAAAATAAATATTTGTCTCTCTCAGTTAAATGATCAGATAGCTGTGTAATTCTGTGTTAGAGAAATATGGTACCGATGTGTAAAGTTGTATAAGCAAATACCATATTAGCTAGGGCTCCTTGTGCTTGCCACACACATGGTACACAAAGTAAGCGTGTACCCCCCTTAGGATTAATGTAATTAAATCGTCAGGTGTTACAGATTACAGCAATGGAATGAAATGTATCACGGAAAACCTTTGTATGATTATACTTCAAATATCTTTAAAAATAAATGTTTTAAGTACAAAATTAATCAATCAAATACGTGTACTGTAGCGCTAAACTGTGCGTCTTGTTGTAAGATAATCTCTGTGGAAGTGTCGTAGTTATCGTCCTCCGAAAGCTACGTTCCGCCGAAGTCAATGTACTTACCTCATGATAAGCAGAAGTGAAATGCTTTGCATATAGATATCTTATTTATTACGCTTATTGCCGTGATGAAGAAAGTACTGTGCTGTAACGTATTGTTGTGTTACAGAAAAGGCTGTCTCATTGTAGCTACACCACAAAGTTACTACTAAAACATGTTTTCCTTTCCCGCCGGCCGCAGTGGTCTCGCGGTTCTAGGCACGCAGTCCGGAACCGTGCGACTGCTACGGTCGCAGGTTCGAATCCTGCCTCGGGCATGGATGTGTGTGATGTCCTTAGGTTAGTTAGGTTTAAGTAGTTCTAAGTTCTAGGGGACTGATAACCACAGCAGTTGAGTCCCATTGTGCTCAGAGCCATTTTTTTTCCTTTCGAGAAGAATTCAGATAAACTGTGCAGATATAAAACAGATACATCGCAAAAGCACAATGTAAATTGTGTCACACATTAGTAGCGTCGTGATATAATCGTGTAGCTATCAAAGAAACCAAATGCTAAGTCACCTTTAATCTCACAGAAAGTACTTCAAATAAAGAATGTCTTTTCAACTAAACCAAAATGTTGCATTAAAATCTCATTAACAGTATATGTTCTAAGTATGTAAGCCTTATAGTCGTTACGTAATTGTGCAACTAACAAGCAAGAATGTACAAATAACAACACAGTGTCGTCTGTTCACTATAACAATGCATTCCTAATTTCTGTTTAAAAATGTTCCCTTGGTTCTTGACTGGATAGTTAACTTCAAAAAATGTTGCATGTTAACAGTTCCACAGTGTGACAAAGCATACTAGTAATGTGAAGTGAAATGTTTTATGGCAAAGACAAAGTTAAAAAGCAGATTATCTTTCAATAAACGGTATTACATGTGAAATGTAGTACAATCCTTTACTCTTCCTTGTGCTCAGAGTTAACTTGAACGCAGTTATCATGCGGTATACGTCAGTAAAGAATACTGGAATTTTTCTCAAGGTTAGCGTCTATGTTATTTTTTTCTGAGCCAGCCAGAGCACGCGGCTGCCTGCGGTGCGAGTCATTGTCTGTCTCTTTGTTGGCGCGCGCCGTTATTGGGATTAGGAGACCTAACTTCTACAAATTCACCTTGACGAGAAGGCCCTGCCCTGTTTGAAGCTCGCCAGTTCTGATGGAATTCAGGTCTGTCGTTTTGTCGGTAGTTTACATAGTTTCTTGTTTGTCGGTCATGTGGTGGAGAATTTCTCCCTGAATCGTAACTGCGCGCTGAACCGTTGCGTCTGAAGTTATTCTGTCTCCCTTGATAATAATTATTTTGGTTTCCATATTATCTGTTTCTATGATTGTCTGTGTAATATTCATTACTACGGAAATGCCATCTTTCTCTGTAACTATTACTCTGCCAGTGGTTGTCAGTTATTGTTTCTTTCATCGCGGAATTACGACAGATGTGACCTGTAGCGATTGTTTTCCTGTTTTCGCATCCCACGACTGTCTGTGTCAATGTCTAATTCTTGTAAGAGTCCCTGAAAAGCTTCAGTGTCGTCTTTGCAACGCCCTGCCAAAATAATATGTCGTAAATGTTCAGGCAATTTGATTAAGCAAATGCGAATGAGTTCTGAGGGGCTGTATGGGTTTGAAAGATACTGATTCTTATGTAACATGTCTTCAAAATATTTCACAAGACTGGAAAATTCAGATTGTTCGAAATGTTTCATCATAATGATGCTATGTTTTACTCGGTCCTGTGTAGCTTGAGACCAATATGCTGAGAGGAAGGCATGATAAAATTCTCCTTCACTGTGACAATCGTGAATGACCGATCGCATTCTTACAGCTGGTTCATTCTCTAAGTAGCCACACATAAATTGTAATCTGTGCTCTAATGACCAGTTGGGAGGGAAATAATGAGAGAATTGATGGAGCCACACTTGTGGATGAATGTCGTTGCCAGAATTATTAAATGTTTTGAATTTACGTGTAGTAATGAACAGCTTATAGTCAAAATCATCATGTCGGCGAGTCGCATGTCTGTCATTGTTACATCGTTTCGGCGGTTCCATCTCAAAATTCAATGCGCCTTGACAATTTCTTTCATAATTTCCGAAGTGTCCTGTGTTATTATTTTGTGGTTGTTCTGTATTTCTATGTCCCTCTTCCCGTACTGGAACGCGAGTGTCCTCTGAAATATGTAATTCTTGCATTACTTGAGCCAACGCAATCTGACTTTCAATCATCCCTACAAAAAAATGGCCCTGACTAACATTAACCTATACCTTTCACAAATCACTTACCTCACCAAAAATCTTCGTTACTCGAACCACTGCAATATAGCGAGCGCCACTACTGCCAGCTAACTAAAAGATTCAAACTACGGAAGTCGCTAACTACTGATAGGCACAGTTAGCAAACGAAAGATTTTAATAGAGAACAAACAATGTATTTACCTTAATAGTCATAATATATATATATATCAGTTCATGACATCAATTCTTACAAATTTCAAAACTCCGCCATCTCTCTCCCCACATCCACCACTGCTGGCGGCTCACCTCCAACTGCGCAACGCTATGCGCTGTTAACATCCAGCCGCCCAACACTACAATGGCGAGTATTACAACAATGCCAACCAGCCACTGACTGCACACAGCACAGCCAGTGATTTTTCATACAGAGCGCTATGTGGCGTTACCAATAAAAAAAACCTAAACAGCCTACTTACAGTTCCAAACTCCTACCGCAAATCGACGTTAGGGACACTGGCCTGTAATTCAGCGGATTACTCCAACTTCCCTTTTTGGGTATTGGTGTGACTTGAGCAGTTGTCCAGTCTTTAGGTACGGATCTTTCTGTGAGCGAATGGTTGTATGTAATTGCTAAATATGGAGCTATTTTATCAGCATACTCTGAGAGGAACCTGACTGGTATAAATCTGGCCCGAAGGCCTTGTCTTTATTGAGTGATTTATGCTGCTTCAGTACTCCGGGGACATCTGCTTCTATGTTTCTCATCTTGGCAGTTGTTCCTGATTGGAATTAAGGAATATTTATTTCGCCTTCTTTGGTGAAGGAGTTTCGGAAAACCATGTTTAATAACTCTGCTTTAGTGGCACTATGATCAGTGACTTTACCGTTGTTATGGCGCAGTGAAGGTACTGATTGCGTCTTGCCACTGGTGTGCTTTATGTATGATCAGAATCTCTTTGGGTTTTCTGCCAGATTTCGAGATAGAATTTCGTTGTGGAAATTAATAAAAGCATCTCACATTGAAGTATGTTCCATATTTCGAACTTCTGTAAAACTTTGCCAATTTTGGAGATTTTGCGTTCTTTTAAAGTTTCCATGCTTTTATCGTTGCTTCTGCAACAACGATCTGACCCGTTTTGTGTACCATGGGGGATCAGTACCACCACTTATTAATTTACGTGGTATATATCTCTCAATTGCTGTCGATACTATCTATATGAAAAGATTTCACAACTTTTGTACACTTACATGATCAGATCAGAAGGAGTGAAGGCGTTAATAGCATTTTATCAGCTTTTTTAAATAGATATACTTTGCGATTCTTTTTGATGGTTGTAGGTGTTACGGTATTCAGCCTAGCAGCTACTGCCTTGTGGTCGCTAATTCCTGTATTCGTCACAATACTCACTGTTTGTGCAGGGTTATTTGTTGCTGAAAGGTCAAGTACGCTTTCGCAACCATTTACGCTTCGAGTGGGCTCATGAACTAATTGTTCAAAATACTTTTCTGAGAAAGCATTGGGTACAATTTCGGGTGACGTTTTATGCCTGTCGCCAACTTCAAACGTCTAATTTTTCCAGCAAATCGAGGGTAGATTTAAGTCATCAACGACTAAAATTGTATGAGCGGGGTACTTATTTGAAATGATACTCAAGTTTTCTTTGAACTGTTCAGCAACTACACTCCTGGAAATGGAAAAAAGAACACATTGACACCGGTGTGTCAGACCCACCATACTTGCTCCGGACACTGCGAGAGGGCTGTACAAGCAATGATCACACACACGGCACAGCGGACACACCAGGAACCGCGATGTTGGCAGTCGAATGGCGCTAGCTGCGCAGCATTTGTGCACCGCCGCCGTCAGTGTCAGCCAGTTTGCCGTGGCATACGGAGCTCCATCGCAGTCTTTAACACTTGTAGCATGCCGCGACAGCGTGGACGTGAACCGTATGTGTAGTTGACGGACTTTGAGCGAGGGCGTATAGTGGGCATGCGGGAGGCCAGGTGGACGTACCGCCGAATTGCTCAACACGTGGGGCGTGAGGTCTCCACAGTACATCGATGTTGTCGCCAGTGGTCGGCGGAAGGTGCACGTGCCCGTCGACCTGGGACCGGACCGCAGCGACGCACGGATGCACGCCAAGACCGTAGGATCCTACGCAGTGCCGTAGGGGACCGCACCGCCACTTCCCAGCAAATTAGGGACACTGTTGCTCCTGGGGTATCGGCGAGGACCATACGCAACCGTCTCCATGAAGCTGGGCTACGGTCCCGCACACCGTTAGGCCGTCTTCCGCTCACGCCCCAACATCGTGCAGCCCGCCTCCAGTGGTGTTGCGACAGGCGTGAATGGAGGGACGAATGGAGACGTGTCGTCTTCAGCGATGAGTGTCGCTTCTGCCTTGGTGCCAATGATGGTCGTATGCGTGTTTGGCGCCGTGCAGGTGAGCGCCACAATCAGGACTGCATACGACCGAGGCACACAGTGCCAACACCCGGCATCATGGTGTGGGGAGCAATCTCCTACACTGGCCGTACACTTCTGGTGATCGTCGAGGGGACACTGAATAGTGCACGGTACATCCAAACCGTCATCGAACCCATCGTTCTACCATTCCTAGACTGGCAAGGGAACTTGCTGTTGCAACAGGACAATGCACGTCCGCTTGTATCCCGTGCCACCCAACGTGCTCTAGAAGGTGTAAGTCAACTACCCTGGCCAGCAAGATCTCCGGATCTGTCCCCCAATTGAGCATGTTTGGGACTGGATGAAGCGTCGTCTCACGCGGTCTGCACGTCCAGCACGAACGCTGGTCCAACTGAGGCACCAGGTGGAAATGGCATGGCAAGCCGTTCCACAGGACTACATCCAGCATCTCTACTATCGTCTCCATGGGAGAATAGCAGCCTGCATTGCTGCGAAAGGTGGATATACACTGTACTAGTGCCGACATTGTGCATGCTCTGTTGCCTGTGTCTATGTGCCTGTGGTTCTGTCAGTGTGATCATGTGATGTATCTGACCCCAGGAATGTGTCAATAAAGTTTCCCCTTCCTGGGACAATGAATTCACGGTGTTCTTATTTCAATTTCCGGGAGTGTATATCTAATGAGTCGGGGGTCGGTAAAACGATCCAACTAATAGTTTAGTCCGATTGTCAGGTATAACCTCTGCCCATACTGTTTCACACGAACTATCTACTTCAATTTCGCTACAAGGCAAACTACCTATGACAGCAATAAATACTCCACCTCGAACTGTATTTAATCTATCCTTTATGAAATTTTGGGGGACAGTTTGAAAAAATTTCGGCTGAACTTATTTTCGGCTTTAGCCAGCTCTCTGTACCTACAAATATTTGAGCTTCAGTGTTTTCTATTAGGGCTTGGAGCTCTGGTTCTTTCCCAACACAGCTACGACAATTTACAACTACAATACCAATCGTTTCTACAACTACCTTACTGTGTTTTACCTGCCGACTTTCTGACAGACGCCCCTTTTGTGGTTCCCTGAGACCCTCTAACCTAAAAAACCACCCATTCCCCTCCACACTGACCCTGCTACCCGTGTAGCCGCCTCCTGTGCGTAGTGGACTCCTGACCTATTAAGTGGAAAAGTTGAACCCAGAAACCCACCACCCAATGGCGCAAGTCAAGGAATCGGCAGCCTACACAGTCACAGAACCACCTGAGCCTCTGATTCAGACCCTCCACTCGGCTCTGCAGCAAAGGACCGCAGTCGATTCTATCGACGATGCTGCAGACGGTGAGCTCTGCCTTAATCTCGGAAGCAAGACTGGCACTCTTTACCATTTCGGCTAGTCGGCCGAAACCAGACAGAATCTGCTCCAATCCAAAGCAACACACGTCATTGATACTGACTTGAGACACCACCTGCAGTTGGCTGCTCCTTGTACTCTTTATGGCATCCTTTCCACATCATGAATGACTCACCCTGGAATGCACACAGAGTGCACACTGGCTTCCTTCCCCTCCTTGCCAGCCATGTTCCTAAGGGGTCCCATTAAGCGCCTAGCGTTCGAACTCCCAACTACCAGAAAACCCACCCTCTGTGAATGCCCAGACCTTGCAGGCCGAGAAGCTTCCTTTGGAACGGGGTGGACAACTGCATCTGGCTCAGAGACATCGTCTGCCACAGATAACGCCCGAAACCAGTTCGTCAAAAGAAATGGGGAGCCCCTACGATCAGCCCCTCGGAAAGTTTTTCACTGCCTGCCAGACTTTGGAATTGTCTCCCACTCGACCAAGGGTGAGGGGTCAACCTCAGTGCAGGCAGTACCCAGGGGGTGGCCACAGCAATGGACCGATCGGAGTACACGTAGGGCGTGCTCAACATCTGTCGCATCCCCGCGTTCCATCCCCCAAAGAAACGCCCCTTGGCAGCAGCCTCAAGCTGTGTGACGGAAGTCAAAGCAGCCTGGAGCCGTGAGTGAAGGGTCGCCAACTCAGCTCGCATCTGTACACAACAATCACAGTTCCTATCCATTACTGCAGTCGCTCCTGTTTGAAGTTCGTAAAAATATGTAACAAGCGAATGCTGTACTTGTCTTGTTAGTAGCATGAACTAGTAGTGCTGCTCTCGCTGACAGTCTAACCGACAGCAGTCCCTGCAAGGAACAAAACCTTCAAACTAAATCGCCAGATATGTGGCAGAAATGTGTGCAGCACATTAAGAAAACTGAAAAATTAATGTGGGACATGGATAACATTGTGGAAACTCAGGATGGGTGTTAAGTAACTAGCATCATTAGTAGTAGCTGCAGCTCATCTACTCCTCAGACGGATGACTGTTCTGCCTGTGCTGGAAGGAAACAAAGAGCTCACCCAATAAAATTGCTGGTGAGTAGTCAACATTTATTTGTTCCATTTTTTCTCCAAATCCAACTAAAGTGCTTGTGTCACAGGAAGCAGGAAAGAATGAGTACGTAACTTCGTCCAAAACTACAGATTTTATTCTCTTTTCTGTTCCTCATTTCCAAAGTGTTATGCATGGTAAACGCCGTGGTGTCGACATTCCTCGCCTTTCGTTTGTCCATCCCTGGTGAAGACGTCATCAGGCCGTATGCTACCCTTGTGCGTGATAGCTCAGCGCATGGCATTGTTTATGCGCATCCCTCAAAAATGGTTCAAATGGCTCTGAGCACTATGGGACTTAACTTCTCAGGTCATCAGTCCCCTACAACTTAGATATAATTAAATCTAACTAACCTAAGGACATCACACACATCCGTGCCCGAGGCAGGATTCGAACCTGCAACCGTAGTGGCCGCGTGATTCCAGACTGTAGCACCCAGAACTCCGGCCGGCCGCATGCCTCAATTCTGTAAAAGGAGTATACGTTCATGTTAGATTGTTTATAAAAGAGTTTTGACAACCGACTGGCTACCTCCATCATCTGCACCTCCACCCACCTCCAGCAAGGAACCACTCGCTCACACGTACCGGAGCAGTAGTGGGGCAGAGTTGGTACAGCGAACATCTATTGAAAGAGACAAGAATACAAGAAATTAAGACATACGGTGTTTAATAGTCAGTGGAATATGTAATTGAAATAATAATGTTGGATCATCGGTGGATATTTGAAAGGGAATGATGTTTGAAATTTATCAGTTCCATTGAAGTGAATGAGTGTGATAAGGTTGGGCGTGTTCCTATGGTTTAAAGTTAAATGAAATAAATTAAAGGAAATCAATCATTCCAGAAGAGCGTTGCCATCTTTTATGATCAACTTTGTGGTAAATACGCGCCTCAAGCACGGTTGGGCAACAGTTTCAGTTTCTATGCGTACATTGCTGTTGTAAGTTTCTTTCTCGAAATCCGATTGCTGATCCTTAGGAACAGGGCCAGCTCAGTTACAATTATGGTAGGGGGAAGAGTTTACAATTGATGTACTAAATCACGATGTAGTTTTCGGTTTGATAATCGCGGGAAAAGGAACTGTAACAGACTAAGCAGGAAACGTACTGCATGCGGGAACAGGAGTGGTTACTGACACGTGCAGGAGAGGCATCGTCCGTGTGAAACCCCAACACCACCATGAACGCTGGCCGCTGTGGCCGAGCGGTTCTAGGCGTTTCAGTACGGATGTGCGCTGCCGCTACGGTCGCGGGTTCGAATCCCGCCCCGGGCATGGCTGTGTGTGATGTCCTTAGGTTAGTTAGGATTAAGTATTTCTAAGTCTAGGGGACTTATGACAACAGATGTTCAGTCCCATAGTGCTTAGAGCAATTTGAACCATGTTTAGAACCACCATGAACAGAAAAGAATACGTGTTAAATTGGTACGACATATCGCCGTCACAACACTTCAACGAAGGCAGCGCAGTAAGCTACTTTCTCAAGCAGAAAAAAGGTGTTTGTTCCGTAAAAAGCCTGACTGGTGTAGTGGGTTGCATATGGCATTGTTACTGTAGCCATTGTTGAGTAAAATTAGAGTATACACTACTGGCCATTAAAATTTCTACACCACGAAGATGGCGTGCTACAGACGCGAAATTTAACAGACAGGAAGAAGATGCTGTGATATGCAAATGATTAGCTTTTCAGAGCATTCACACAAGGCTGGCACTGGTGGCGACACCTACAGCGTGCTGACATGAGGGTAGATTCTAACCGATTTCTCATTCACAAACAGCAGTTGGCAGGTGTTGCCTAGTGAAACGTTGTTGTGATGCTTCATGTAAGGAGGAGAAATACGTACCATCACTTTTCCGACTTTCATAAAGGTCGGATTGTAGCCTATCGCGTTTGCGGTTTACCGTATCGCGACATTGGTGCTCGCGTTGGTCGAGATCCAATAACTGTTAGCAGAATATGGAATCGGTGGGTTCAGGATGCTAATACGGAACGCCGTGCTGGATCCCAATGGCCTCGTATCACTAGCAGACGAGATGGCAGGCATCTTCTCCGCATGGCTGTAACGAATGGTGCAGCCACGTCTCGATCCCTGAGTCAGCAGATGGGGACGTTTGCAAGACAACAACTATGTGCACGAATAGTTGGACGAAAGTTGCAGCAGCATAGAGTATCATCTCGGAGACCATGGCTGCGGTTACCCTTGACGCTGAATCACAGACAGGAGCGCCTGGAATGGTGTACTCAACGACGAACCTGGGTGCACGAATGGCAGAACGTCATTTTTTCGGGTGAATCCAGGTTCTGTTTACAGCATCATGATGGTCGCTTCCGTGTTTGGCGACATCGCGGTGAACGTACATTGGATGCGTGTATTCGTCATCGCCATACTGGCGTATCACCCGGCGTGATGGCCTGGGGTGCCATTGGTTACACGTCTCGGTCACCCCTTGTTCACGTTGACGGCACTTTGAACAGTGAACGTTCCGATGTTTTACGACCCGTGGCTCTACCCTTAATTTGATCCCTGCGAAGCCCTACATTTCAGCAGGATAGTGCACGTCCGCATGTTGCAGGTCCTGCACGAGCCTTTCTGGTTACAGAAAATGTTCGACTGCTGCCCTGGCCAGCACATTCTCCAGATCTCTCACCGATTGAAAACGTCTGGTCAATGGTGGCCGAGCAACTGGCTCGTCACAATACTCCAGTCACTACTCTTGATGAACTGTGGTATTGTGTTGAAGCTGCATGGGCATCTGCACCTGTACACGCCATCCAAGCTCCGTTTGACTCAATGCCCAGGCGTGTCAAGGCCGTTATTACGGGCAGAGGTGGTTGTTCTGGGTACTGATTTCTCAGGATCTATGCACCCAAAATGTGTGAAAATGTAATCACATGTCTGTTCTACTATAATGTATTTGTCCAATGAATACCCGTTTATCATCTGCATTTCTTCTTGGTGTAGCAATTTTAATGGCCAGTAGTGTATTTTGCGACTGTGTTGTGAATGAACTAACATACTATGGCCTTAAAAGTAAGAAGCGGGGAAACGACGCTAAAGTAGTAGAAGGTACAGAGAGAATATCGAAACGGGCAGCAAAAGTAATTTGAAGTTACACAAGTTAAAAACGGAAATAATTGTGGCAAAAACAAAGGAAGATGCAGATTCAGGAATTTCTAAAATGTTGGGGACCAGTGGAACCAAATCTTATTCCGCAGACGAGACGGGGGAAGTGAAGCAAAGTGGCACACCAATTTTGCTACTTCGAGCATGAAAAGGCTTCCACTGCTATCGAGCAATACTCTCTGCATCTCACCTCATTATTTGTTGTAACGAATTAATTTATTTTTGGTCCAAAAGTATCCGAAAGATCTGACAATGCCACTTGCGTCATGTCGATGTAACACCCCCCCCCCCTCCCCACACACACACACACACACATACACACACACACCGCCGTAATGTCACGTCAACGTCCTTAACTGCTCAGTGCTCGGGTATTTGTCATTTAAAAATTTATTTTTCTTTTCTCAAAAATACCCAAATGATTTGACATGTTACACCTTATAATGTATGGTGCGGAGTACATTCAACATTTAACGCACGCTCGTACTCCATTCACGTGACAAAGATCGCAGCATAGTCTGCAAAATGTTAGCCGAGTGGCAAAAAATCCAGAAATTGACAGTATTGCCAATGTGGCAGAACGTCAGATCCAGAGATTGGTAAACTGGCTGTAAATTGTAATTGGCGTAGACAGTGCGATTTGCCAATTCAGATTTCAGCCTTGTTCCATGGAAACGTTCACTGTCCGTACATACACTGCACATACATACATACATATATATATATATATATATATATATATATATATATATATATATATATATATATATATATATAATGTATAACAAAAAGACGTCATAGCATACTCTGCAAAACAGTGTTAGTAGTCTGATGTCAAATCTTAAAAAAGTGGTAAAATTAGCAAGTTGGTAGGTTACCAGATAGAACACTGGTAAAAACGCTAAAGAAAGACAAAAAATGCAGATGAAACAGCCAAAAAAAGAAGTGACAGATGCGAAAATACATGCATTCCTGTGGAGACTTAAAGATCTGTATTACAACAGCGTAAATATAGACCAAGAAGAGTAATGCATTGACGCCTGTATCTCCCCCCCCCCCTTCCTAAGTGTGTAAGTGTCGAACTACCAAGTCCGTATAGGCTGAGTTTACACATGATATGTTACAACCCGAGCCGAGGCCGCGTTGTGATCAGGACGTTAAGCTGAGAGTGGTGGAGATTCATACTGTAGAGCGCTGGTGCACTAATGAAGCATCATGCAATTAACAATCATTTATTGCCGAGAGCCTTACAAATACTCCGCCTTCTTCCTAGCGCTGCCCAGCAGCGACCGTGTTGAGTCCGCGCTGCCTGAAAGCGCAAGGCGGAACGTCAGTGCCCGACAAGGAACCAGGTGAGTCAAAGATCTGCGCCGCATTTGGTCGGCGCTGCAGCCTGTCGCTAGAGGATGCAGCGGCCGTACGTTTCCGCAGCACGGCGCTTAGGCCACGGCCCCAGAAATTTGTATGCCCCTATTGTCGGTGTTCGAGATGGCGTGTAGGCGGAGAGCGCAGAAGCAACACGGAGGACGGCCCGAGTAGCGGTCCCAGATGATAACCTTTGACTAAACAAAATCTAATTAGAACTGAACGGTAATTGGTTTGAATACAACTTGTCTTCATACGCACAACAACAAAAGTTTTGCATCATCTCGGTTCCGACAGTTCCGGAACCTGCACAGAAAATTGGAATAGAGATCAACATAAACATCATTTCCGCCATTTTTATTCCTCATGAAAACCACCATACAGTGAGACCTTCAGAGGTGGTGGTCCACATTGCTGTACATACCGGTACCTCTAATACCCAGAGCACGTCCTCTTGCATTGATGAATGCCTGTATTCGTCGTGGCATACTATCCACAAGTTCATCAAGACATTGTTGGTTCAAATTGTCCCACTCCTTAATGGCGAATCGGCGTAGATCATTCAGAGTGGTTGGCGGGTCACAACGTCCATAAGCAGCCCATTTCAATCTATCCCAGGCATGTTCGATAGAGTTCATATCTGGAGAACATGCTGGCCACTTTATTCGAGCGATGTCATTATCCTGAAGGAAGTCATTCACAAGATCAGCACTATGGTGGCGCGAAGTGTCGTCCATGAAGACGAATGCCTCGCCAATATGCTGTCGGTACGGTTGCACTATCGGTCGGAGGATGGCATTCACGGACCTTACAGCCGTTACGGCGCCTTCCATGACCACCAGCGGCGTACGTCGGCCCGACATTTTGCCACCTGTGACGACTGCGATTCTACACTGTCAGTGAGTATCGCCAAAATACCCGAAAAGTACCCTGTTAACTAATACAGTCAAAATCAAGTCGTATCGAAATAGGCGTTTCTCCAAATTTTACTTCCCAACACTATATCTGACCTTGCATTTATCCCAGTTTAGCAATGTACTTAAATAAGATTTAATGACATTGACAAAAAAAATTGCTTCTAACATCGATAAACAAAAGAATACCAAAGTTGAGTGATGAACCCACAATTTTACAAGACTCTCATTCAAAGTAATCACAACCCGTATGGTTTGACAGCTACATACCTTTGAATTACCCACTACAGAATGTTAGCACTAATAGCAAGCGAGCTTCACAGTCATTGGTCGACGTTTAAGAAATGAATGGCGGGCGCCCTTGTCCAAGTAGCAAAGCATTTTAATACTTCTGGTAAATGTTACGGCACACGAATTTAAACACATACCCTTCAAAAGTTATAAAAAATACACATGCAGCGGCAGAGGATTTAAAATGTAAAAAAAATGGAAATAATTAAAAGGGAAATGGCTACTGCTAATGAAAGTCAACAATGTCTACATAGAACACACCACTTCGTGGAGAACACTTTTATTCTAAAGAAGGCAAATGTTATATGAATGTCAGCCAAAAGGAAAAGAAATTACATATTAAAATTGTTTGCAATAATTTTCAGTCTTTGAGAAGAGAGCGCTGCTTTTAAATCTTATCTTGTGTGTTGTGACGATGGTCGCGATATCAACGGCAGCTGGCTGGTCATGGTGAAACGCTGAGATCTGCTCCCACAGTCTTGTGATTGCAGCTGATGATTTTTTCCTCGTAATCGGGCGGGCGGTTGTATTCATTAAGCTGCAAATCTGATTACAGTGGCGTTTTATAGGCCACAGGTTGGTCGATGTAATTGTTGTTACATATGTCCGTATGTGCACAGTTTTAATGTTTCTGGCGCACACAATTGAAGTTTACTTATGCCACACAAAGTTTATAAAACTTGCCGACAGCGAATTCTGTAGAAAGTCAATTCGTGTTATGAGTGCCGCGATCGCGAAAAAGCGTCCTGGCCGGGAATCTACTCACACACAATAGACAGTTCGCGTAAGTTCAGAACAACTGTTACTGATTATAGGCGTCCGGTAGTTCAACGAAACGCGAATAAATACGTAAGTTCACAGTACCTGAGTGTACGAAAACACAGTCAAAATACAAGCGCAGTTCAATTCACAGACACAGAGCTGCAATACGGTCCATTCTCGGTTGCATTGTCATAGTTACTTTGTCTCACGGCACAGTCTCAATATTTACTTCGCCCACTTTCTACACTTACTATTATCATATCACGTCCTGGTATAAAACAGTCATCAAAAACGTACATCGCTTGCCACTAAACTCAATCTTCACCAGCTGATAAAAGTCACGACTCCCACAGTAAAACATGTGTCAGCCTCTCTAGCTACCCAACAACACACGCCCGCTTTGTTGGATCGACCCTCGATATTGCTCTCTCTCTCAATACTCTCACCCACAGTTTATACAACATCAAAGTAAATTACATATATCTTTACACGACTATTTTCTGCCAAACTTATTACAGTAAACGATAAACAAAAAAAATTAAAGCTATCCACAATCAATAAACTCTAAACATATTTATCTACTTACAAAAAAGAAATAATTTCCAGTTACGTATTACATCTAGAAAACTACTTTTATCTCTATATTACAGGACAAAAGAAAAATGTGCTACAACATCGAAGATATATGAACAGACGGAAAAAAAGAAAACAAGATAAATATATATCTATCGCAAAATAACGATGTCTTCACACACCCCAAAACAGCACTCGCTGGACAGTGTGTCTAAAGCGTCTGCGACGATCGTCTGGTTGAAGGCATATGCGACAGTTATCGGCGGAAGAGAACGTGATGCCAATCCTAAGAGGTCCATTCGGCATGTTGTTTGGCCTATCTGTACCACGCTGCATGGTGTCGTGGTTGTAAAGATGTACCTCTCCATGGACGTTAGGAGTGAATTTGCGCATCATGCAGCCTACTGTTCACAGTCTGAGGCGTAACACGAACTCCTGTGGCTGCACGAAGCGCATTATTCAACTTGGTGGCGCTGCTGTCAGGGTACCTCCGAGCCATAATCCGTAGGTAGCGGTCATCCATTGCAGTAGTAGCCCTTGGGTGGCCTGAGCGAGGAATGTCATCGACAGTTCCTGTCACTCTGTATTTCCTCCATGTCCGAACAACATCGCTATGGTTCACTCCGAGACGCCTGGACACGTTCCTCGTTGAGAGCCCTTCCTGGCAGAAAGTAACAATGAGGACGCGATCGAATCGTAGTATTGGCCGTTATTGGCCGTCAGGGCATGGTTGAACTACACACAACACTAGTGATGGGCTAAACTGCGATTTTCCGGTATCAGTGATTTCTGTGAATGCTACTTTTCAGTATCTGCTATTCTTAACTGTGATTTGTCGCAGTTAAGAGTCGCAGTTAAGGAACGTAGGTCGCGTATCCCTCCGCCACTGCTATTTCTGCGATTTCTGCTACTTCCGCGATTTCTGTGACTTCTGCTACTTCTGCGATTTCTGCTACTTCTGCGATTTCTGTGACTTCTGCTACTTCTGCGATTTCTGTGACTTCTGCGATTTCTGCGACTTACCACCGTATGAAAACGTTACATCTGCCCACACAGAAAATTGTATCTCAACAAATCTGTCATTGGTAAGTAAGTTTTACGTTTGTTCTTCCGTTGGCTTTAATTATGTATTAAAGAAACAACTGTGAAAATATAAATAGTGTAATGAATATGTAAGTAGCCATACAGTAGCGTGATAGTTCGTGTTTAGAAAATGAATTCTAACATATTGTTATGTTCACAGGTACCCGAACTACATTTCAGTCACTCAGTAAATTGATAACTCAAAATATCATTGTCAACAGATCTGGAGAAATTGCCACATCGTCTTTAGACCGTTTTCATCAGACGATAGGTTAGTTTCTAAGAGTTTCGATGGTCTTAATTACTTCAGTGAGATCGTTCTTGCAAATGTGAAATATACCCTATTGAGTGGCTTTCTTTACAGCAAATATTAGCAGTCTACTCTGTCAATTATATTGCTTGTAATTAGTGACAGCAAAAATTGTTTAATAATCCTTGTGATTTTGCAGACACAGTTCTGACTCTTGATTACTGGTTGCTGTGCATACCTATCCAGCCGGCCGCGGTGGCCGCGCGGTTCTGGCGCTGCAGTCCGGAACCGCAGGGCTGCTACTGTCGCAGGTTTGAATCCTGCCTTGGGCATGGGTGTGTGTGATGTCCTTAGGTTAGTTAGGTTTAAGTAGTTCTAAGTTCTAGGGGACTTATGACCTAAGATGTTGAGTCCCATAGTGCTCAGAGCCATTTTTTTCGTATCTATCCACATCAAGGCTATTGAGAGAGACTCGTGAAGATTCAAGGCAGCTCTTAGAGGATTTGCAGTTTAAAAGTGACATTATTGTGAAATATGTGTGCAGATAAGTGATTAAACTGTGTTTTATTGAAGTTGTTATGCGATTTTAAAGGAATAATAAATGTTAAAACAGTGATTGAATAATGAAAATCTCATTTTCCACATGTTTAAGCCTTCCTATACCCGTAATTTTCCGCCACATATTTACTGGTAAACACTAGTTGAAGAGTGACATGCCGCCCCCCCCCCCCTCCCTTCTCCACAATCTTGGTGTGACACTAACCTGTAACATAGCCCGAGGTATAGAATATGCATTTTGAGGCTGTTGATATGAAAGTGGGAAGTACAGATCTTCCAGTTAAATTAGGAATAGCTTAAGTGCAGTACTTGAAAGTAACACAGGTGGTTGTAGTGTCGGCAAAAAGTTCGTGAGTGTGAAGTTGCCATGTAGAACACCAGGGGCAAAACTTTTATCCCGAGCCTTGAACTGTGCTGGAATAAAAAGTGAGGCATTCATATGACTCAATAATGCTGTTTTCATTTCACTACACTTATACAGATGTCTGAGTTCTGCTGTGTTAACATTGCAAAGTCCTGTAGACATGTGGCATATTAACCAAAATTGTCATATTGGAAGCAGAATCACATTTGTTACGTTACTTGATATTTTCAGGAGAAAATGGCAATGTTGCTTCTTATTAATATAATACATTCAGAGTCACAGCTGTGTTTGACCAATCATAACTGATGCTGAATGTGCATATCGTCATATAATGTGAAGGACTTATTTCAATAGTGGTACAAGTCCATTACCTCCACTTTTCTGTCTATAATGCTTCTGAAATTAATGATCCAAACAAACATTAATAAAGGTTCATTTCTAGCAAGAAGCCATATGCTTGAATATTTCTGGTATCTCAACTGTAGATTTTTCAGCGCTCATTTAACTTTACGACTCCGTATCTCAAAATGAACAAAAATGGACTTGTACCACTAATGAAATAAGTCCTTCATACGCACACACAGCACACCCATCTCGTGAGGCACAAGGCTCTTATAACGAAGTACGTACGTTGTTCAACAGATGGCACTAGGAAAAGAATGTTAACTGCGCATTTTAGTAGCTACTTGTGACTCTTAGTTGCGATTTGTCACGGAAATCGCAGTTTGACTCGGTAGCGAATAGCATAGTATGAGCTTTGCTCAACAGATGGCACTGCTAACTGCGCTTTTTAGTTGCTACTTGCGACTCTTAGTTGCGACTTGTCACGGAAATCGCAGTGAGACTCGATAGCGTGTCGCAGAGATGAGCGTAGTACAAACTGTGGCCAACAGATGGCACTGTTAACTGCGCTTTTCAGTTGCTACTTGCGACTCTTAGTTGCGATTTGTCATTGAAATCGCAGAAAGCATTATGGAATTCGTCCAACAGATGGCTCACGGCGTTCATTGTGAAATGCTACTTGCGACTGCTAACTGTGACTGAAATCGCAGTTAGATTTTGTAAAGTTGTTAATGTGATATCTGTGACTTCTCAATCACTGTGATTTCTAACATACGCGATTTCCTGCTCACCACTACACAACACGAGCCGTGTACCTCCTACCTGGTGGAATGACTGGAACTGGTCGGCTGTCGCCTCCACTCCGTCTAATAGGCGCTGCTCATGCATAATTGTTTACATCTTTGGGAGGGGGGGGGGGGTTAGTGACATCTCTGAACAGTCAGAGGAACTGTGTCTGTGATATAATATCCACAGTCAACGTCTGTCTTCAGGAGTTCTGGGATCAGGGGTGATGCAATGCTTTTGTTGGTGCGTTTATTAAATTCATCACTGAAGTAAAACAGTTATATGGCTCTAGTCAAAATTTCCACGTAACTCGCGTCTCGACATTATTGTTGTAGATTTCTCGATAGCACGAACAGCACACATCAAACAGGCAGTGGCTATGCTAGTTTTCTATTTTCGAGTAAAATTTCCAAACAGTATTCAAACTGTTGCATACCATAATAAATCTTTTTTCATATAACTGATACAATCACAAGTCAACACAGCACTACTGAATATGTCCATCACCTACCACACTTCAAATAAGAAAGTATCAGACTGCACAGAGGCAAAGGCCATGCCGTAGCAAGTACAAAGATTGTTTGACAGTAACATAACTTCCTCTCTCTCTCTGATGTACACGCCGATAACTTACAAAAATCAAAATCACATGCCCATCTTACAGCCTGCTGGCACTTCCTGAATTCGCCATCCAGTAAGCTAACAGAGTTGGTTTTCCATCTGTAGCCGTGATGCAGATGGGATGGAACAACTCTGGGAAAGGGCTTGAGGAGGACAGATGATCAATTGATTCCCCTGACACTGGTAACCGAATATGCTCTCGTTTTCGTAGCCTGTCAGCGCTCTCGGTTGCTCTTGTGTTTAAGTTCAGGATCTGAGAACGTTCCTTTACGCGAAGTTTGCATCCTAAAAGGTGTTCTTCTGACATCCCTAAGTGATGTTACTGTCTGTTCCGCACTGTAGTTTAACTACTGACTCCCTCTCGCATAGTCTAGTTAAATGTGCTCATAGCTTTTTTTGTACTTCGCCCTCCCCTACCTCCCTCCCTTGTGTTGTCATTAAGCCACGACACCGTTGCATAGCTGCACACGTGCACCACTTAGCCATCTCCGTTTGTTCTTAACAAAATTTTATTGCTTCACTTACTTATCACTCTACTGTGGAACAGGTATTACAATTTATGCACGTACACCTATTGGATACGATGGAGTACACACTGATTTTAAAGACTTATAGAAAACAACTGTAGGCAATATAATGTGCTACAACGCAAAGGCAGCAAATAAAACATTATTGGTTCTCCCCGCGTCCTATACAGACAAGGAGTACCCCCTAAATACGACGTACATACACCAGACACATTGTTGCTGTTGTCGTGGTCTTCAGTCCTGAGCCAAGTAGAATTGATTGGATAATACACGAGATATTGAATTTAACTGATGAAAGGAGAAAATATAAAAATGCAGTAAATGAAGCAGGCGAAAGGGAAGACAACCGTCTAAAAATGAGACTGACAGGAAGTGCAAAATGGCTAAACAAAAATAGCTAGAGGACAAATGTACGGATTTAGAAGGGGAAAGATAAATACCACCTACAGGAAAATTATAGTGTCCTTTGGAGAAAAGAGGAGCAGCTGTGTGAACATCAAGAACTTAGATGGAAAATCAGTCCTAAACAAAGAAACAAAAGACGAGAGATGGAACGAGTGTATAGGGGGTCTTTACAAGAGAGATGAACTTGCACGTAGTATTATCGTAGAATCAGAAGAGAACGTAGATGAAGATGAGGTGGGGGACAGTACTACGGAAGAATCTGACAGAGCACTGAAAGACCTAAGTTGAAACAAGTCCTCGGAGTAGGCGACATTCCATCAGAACTACTGATAGCCATGGAGGGACCAGCCATGACAAAATAGATAGGTGTGAATGCTACTGAACTGTCAGTTTAATAAGTCACGGCTGCACAATACTAACACGTATTTTTTACAGAAGAACGGAAAACTGTAGAGGCCTACCCCGGGGAAGACCAGTTTGGATTCCGTGGAAATGTTGGAAGATAGGTTAAGGAAAGGTAGAGCTACGTTAATAGCGTTTGTAGATTGAGAGGAAGGTAGCAGGGGGAAATTATTGGGAGCGAAAGGCCATTTACAACTGATACAGAAACCAGACGACAGTAATAAGAATCGAGGGGCATGGAAGGGAAGTAGTGGCTGTGAAGGGAGTGAGACAGGGCTGCAATCTATCTCTGACGTTAATCAATCTGTAGATTAAGCAAGCAGTAAAGGAAACCACACAAAAATTTTGAGTGGGAGTTAAAGTCCAGGGAGAAGAAATAAAAACTTTGAGGTTTGTCGATGACACTGTAATTCTGTCAGAGATAGCAAAGGACTTGTAAGAGGAGAATATAAGAGGAACATCAACAAAAGCAAAATAAGAATAATGAAATGTAGTCGATGCTGTAGGTGATGCTGAGGGAATTAGATTAGAAAACGACACACTTCAAGTAGTACATGAGTTTTGCTACTTGGGTAGCAAAATAACTAATCGTTGCCAAAGCAGAGAGGATATAAAATGTAGACTGGCAAAGGCAAGAAAAGCGTTTCTGAAGAAAAATTTGTTAACATCGAATATAGATTTAAGGAATGGGAAGTCTTTCCTGAAGGTATTTGTATCGAGTGTAACCATGTATGGAAGTGAAACATGGACGGTAAACAGTTTGGACAAGAAAAGAACAGAAGCTTTTTAAGTGTGGTGCTACAGAAGAATGCTGAAGATTAGATGGTTAGATCACGTAGCTAATGAGCAGGTACTGAGCAGAATTGCGGAGAAAAGAAATTTGTGGTACAACCTGACGAGAAGAAGGTGTCGGTTGATTGTACACTTTCTGAGACATGAAGGGATCACCAATTTAGTACTGGGGGAAAGTGTGGGGGCATGAAAATCATAGAGGAAGTCTAAGAGATGAATACAGTAAGCTGATTCGGAAGGACGTCAGTTGCAGTAGTTATCAGGTGAAGAGGCTTGCACAAAATAGAGTAGCATGGAGAGCTGCATCAAACCAGTCTCAGGACTGAAGACCACAACAACAACCGTTTTTACCCTCCACGTTGCCCTCCAATACTAAATTGGTGATCCCTCGATGTCTCAGAATATGTCCTGCCAACCGATCCCTTCTTGTAGTCACGTTGTGCCACAAGCTCCTCTTCTCCCCAATTCTATTCAATACCTCCTCATTAGTTATGTTATCTACCCATCTAATCTTCAGCATTTTTCGGTAGCACCATATTTCGAAAGCTTCTATTCTTGTCTTGTCTAAACTATTTATCGTCCACGTTTCACTTCCATACATGGTTACACTCCATACAAATACTTTCAGAAACGACTTCCTAACACTTAAATCTATACTCGATGTTAACAAATTTCTCATCTTCAGAAACGCTTTCGTTGCCATTGCCAGTCTATATTTTACACCCTCTCTACTTCGACCATTATCCGTTATTTTGCTCCCCAAATAACAAAACTCCTTTACTACTTTAAGCCTCTCATTCCCAAATCTAATTCTTTCAGCATCACCCGACTTAATTCGACTACATTCCATTATCCTCGTTTTGCTTTTGTTGATGTTCGTCTTATACCCTCCTTTCAAGATACTGTCCATTCCATTCAACTGCTCTTCCAAGTCCTTCGCTGTCTCTGACAGAATTACAATGTCATTGGCGAACTTCAAAGTTTTTATTTCTTCTCCATGGATTGTAATACCTACTCCGAACTTTTCTTTTGTTTCCTGCATTGCTTGATCAGTATACAGATTGAATAACATCGGGGATAGGCTACAACCCTGTCTCACTCCCTTCCTAACCACTGCTTCCCTTTCATGTCCCTCAACTCTTATAACTGCCATCTGGTTTCTGTACAAATTGTAAATAGCCTTTCGCCCCCTGTATTTTACCTCTGTCACCTTCAGAATTTGAGAGAGAGTATTCCAGTCAACATTGTCAAAAGCTTTCTCTAAGTCTACAAATGCTAGAAATGTAGGTTTTCCTTCGCTTAATGTTTCTTCTAAGATACGTTGTAGGGTCAGTATTGCCCCACTGTGACTTATTCAACTGATAATTCGGTAATTTTCACATCTGTCAACAGCTGCTTTCTTTGCGATTGGAATTATTATGTTCTTCTTGAAGTCTGAGGGTATTTCAGCTGTTTCATACATCTTGCTCACCAGATGGTAGAGTTTTGTCAGGACTGGCTCTCCCAAGGCTTCAGTAGTTCCAATGGAATGTTGTCTACTCCAGGGGCCTTGTTTCGACTCATGTCTTTTAGTGCTCTGTCAAACTCTTCACACAGTATCATATCTCCCATTTCATCTTCATTTACATCCTCTTCCATTTCCATAATATTGTCCTCAAGTACATCGCCCTTGTATAGACCCTCTATGTACTCCTTCCACCTTTCTGCTTTCCCTTCCTTGGTTAGAACTGGGTTTCCATCAATGCTCTTGATATTCATGCAAGTGGTTCTCCTTTATCCAAAGGTCTCTCTAATTTTCCTGTGGGCAGTATCTATATTACCCCTAGTGAGATAAGCCTCTACATCCTTACATTTGTCCTCTAGCCATCCCTACTTAGCCATTTTGCACTTCCTGTCGATCTCATTTTTGAGACGTTTGTATTCCTTTATGCCTGCTTCATTTACTGCATTTTTATATTTTCTCCATTCATCAATTAAATTCAATATTTCTTCTGTTACCCAAGGGTTTCTACTAGCCCTCGTCTTTTTACCTACTTGATCTTCTGCTGCCTTCACTATTTCATCTGTCAAAGCTACCCATTCTTCTTCTATTGTATTTCTTTCCCGCATTCCTGTCAATTGTTCCCTTATGCTCTCCCTGAAACTCTGTACAACCTCTGGTTCTTTCAGTTTATCCAGGTCCCATCTCCTTAAATTCCCACCTTTTTGCAGTTTCCTCGGTTTTAATCTACAGGTCATAACTAATAGATTGTGGTCAGAGTCCACATCTGCCCCTGGAAATATCTTACAATTTAAAACCTGGTTCCTAAATCTCTGTCTTACCATTATATAATCTATCTGATACCTTTTAGTATCTCCAGGGTTCTTCCATGTAGACAACCTTCTTTCATGATTTTTGAACTAAGTGTTAGCTATGATTAAGTTATGCTCTGGTCAAAATTCTACCAGGCGGCTTCCTCTTTCATTTCTTAGCCCCAATCCATACTCGCCTACTATGTTTCCTTCTCTCCCTTTTCCTACTCTTGAATGCCAGGCACCCATGGCTATTAAATTTTTGTCTCCCTTCACTAGCTGAATAATTTCTTTTATCTCATCATACATTTCATCAATTTCTTCGTCTTCTCACCTACGGTCGCTTATATAGCTACATCTACTGAACATCTATACTGTACAAACCACCGAGAGATGCATGGCTTAGGATATGTCCCACTGTACCAGTTGTTAGGGTTTCTTCCCGTTCTAGTCACATATGGAGTGCGGCAAGAATGACTGAATGCCTCTGTGCATGCTGTAGTTATTTTGATCTTATCCTCATACTCCCCACGCGAGCGACACGTAGGGGCTGTAATATATTCCTAGAATCATCATTTAAAGCCCATTTTTAAAACTTTGGTAATAGACTTTCTAGAGATAGTTTACGTGATATCAAGAGTCTTCCAGCTCAGTTCCTTCAGTATCTCTGTGACACTCTCCCTTTTTTTTTTTTTTTTTTTTTTTTTTTTTTTTTTTTTTTTTGCACTTTTCATTCTCCTCCCTGATGGGGAGGAGCGGGCTGCTTTAAGGCTTGCAATGCCCTTTTCAGCCATACTTTTATTGGGTTTACATTAATTTCTTTATTTAACAGTTCATAGTTTTTTGCAGTTCGTTAACAAAAGTGCATTTTCTTTGTATTTTTTTTCTTTTACAATTACTTATATTCAGTTATATGCTTATTGTTACTATCTTATTCTAAGGATCTTAATCTAAATCTTAATCTAAATATAAAGTTAGTGTGTACATTGGTACATTTTTCTTAATGATATTTTTATTTTTATATATATATCTACTTGGTGGTTCCATACTAACTAGGTAATACTTATTGTATGTTGTGTTAGCTGTGCTGTGGTGCAGGCAGTCGACGTACTTGTTCGTGTGTGTGTGCTTGTGTGTGTGTGTATGTCAGGTGTTTTGCTGTGTCGTTGTGTGTTTTGTTTTCCATTTCTATTTGTATGTGTGTTTTACTGTTCTTGTCGTTCGTCTAGATGCGGGTGTTGTGGCACGTTTTGTGTTATAGGTTCCATGGTTGGGGCGGTTTCTGGGAATGATTTAGTTGTATTGTGTGCCACTGTACACGCTGGTACTATGTATTTACGTTTGGGTATTCTTTTGGTCGGCGGTCTAGTAGTGATTAGGTCTTCCATGTCGGGGCGTCTTTGTAGAATGTGTTTACCGTAGTTCCCTCTGAGTCGGGCAAGTCTTGTCTGTAAGGGTTCTATTTTAGTGATTCGGTATACGTCGTTGCTAGGGGTTAGTGGTATGCTTCGGAGTAGTCGTCTTTCAGTGCTGTAAAGTCGGTTTGCGATTGTTTTGGAGATGCCTCCTAGGGGTGCTGTCGCATATTCTATTAGAGGTCTGATGAATGTCTTGTATGTATGTATCGCCGTCTTATTGTCACATCCGCGGAAACGCCCTTGGATAAGTCTTATTAGGTTTTGTCTGTTTCTGATTTTGTCTAGTAGGTGCGTCAGGTGTGTTTTCCAGTTCATGTGGTCGTCCAGGTGCACCCCTAGGTATTTGGCTGTTTTACTTAGTCTTAGCTGTGTGTCCCATAGAGTTAGTCGGATGTCATCTTGTGATTGTGTTCGTCGTTTCGTCATGTTTCTGTGTCTGAAAAGTATTGTTTGGGTTTTGGTCGGATTTGGCTTTATCCGCCATTTTGCCATCCATGCCTCAAGTTTTCGGAGATATAGTCCCGTCTTTCGCTGGATTGCAGTCGTTCTCAGTCCAGTGCACCAGTATGCAGTATCATCTGCATACATTGCTACTGTCTCGTCAGGTGTCGTAGTTTTTGGTACGCCTGCAGTGTACAGCGTGTACAGTAGCGGTGACAGTATTCCTCCTTGGGGTACGCCTGCTTGTGGTGTAAAAGGGTCTGAACATTGGTCTCCTACGTGCACCCTGCATGTTCTGTTGGTAATGTATGCGTTTATTGTTCTTATCATTGTGGCTGGTATTCCCAGTTGCGACAATTTGAACAGTAGACCCCGATGCCACAACTTATCAAAGGCACGCTCGATGTCGAGGAAAACGGCGAGCGTGCATTTGCCTGTGTTGTACCCTTTTGTCACGTCGTTGGTCAGTTTAAATAGGGGGTCGTTTGTCGAGTGGTTGGGTCGGAATCCGGATTGTGTCGTGGGGAGTAGGTCTTTGTTTTCTGTGTATTTTTTGAGTCTGTCTGTGATGATTCGTTCATATGTCTTTCCTGTGACATCTATCAGAGAGATCGGTCGGTACGATTTCGGGTCTGTGCGTGGTTTGTCCGGTTTTGGTAGCATTATAGTTTTGCTCGTCTTCCATGTGTCGGGGATGGTCTCGTTTGTCAGGCAGTAGTTGAAGATTATTGCTAGTGTCGGAACGAACAAGGCGTATTAAAGGAGGGAGAGGGGGGGGGGGGTGGCGGAGGGAATGTACCGCCTGTTCCAGTGACTTGTGTTCCCCCTCCTCGCCATCTGCCACAGCAGCACGCGTTTCACGTTTCCCTTACAGCACTATCTGCTAGAGTTGTGGCGATTCGTGAATGATTCGTTCATTTGAACGACTCTAAATAAAGAATCGGATCGTGATACAGACGAATCGTCGTTCAAAAGAATCGTAAGAACGATTGCGTGTTTGCGAGCCGTGACGATCCCAAGTTCCAACGATTCATGATTCTTAGTACACTATGCTTCGAAGGCAACTTCCGAATCATGCCGAGACGCGCCGAATGATTACGACCGCCAGATGGCAGTCAAGTGGAGGATGCGTGTGAACAAAGGAAGCTCGGAACGAACAAACGAACTTCGTGGGCCGTAATATCACTCGTGAAAACCAAGCTGACACTTGGCGGTGGCTGACGCGTACGAGCATAAAGGCATTTCCCATTTACTATCGCTACCATCAGCCACCGCGCCGTCAGCTTAGTTTGCGCGAGTAATACACGAACTAGTGATGGCAGAAACGATATACAGCGAGTACACAGGTCCAAATACACACGATTAAAATCAATAAATCCAAGTATGATGGATAAATACGTACCTCTTATTTGTTACATATGCAATGCAAAACACACATACCTTCTTTACACATGAGCAATAGCACTTGGATTATGTACTACATTACTTATAAATAAACTATTTCTAGCATATCTGATCATGACACATTTCGATTCTAACCCCATTGACAATTTCAGACATGTCCTGCCATCTGTGAGTAAGATTTAGAACTTTTTGCATTCAGTCAGAATCGTGCCATCGCAGACTAGAATGAATTGAGAAAGATTCGTGAACGAATCATAGGATTCGATTCGCAGTGTTAGTTCTTTTAGTAGTTCTGAGAGAAATTCTCTTCTTGCATTTTTATTTTTCATATAATGTAAAAATTTAGAATTCAAAACGTAAGCATTGAGACAAGCTAAATCTACTATATCAAAAAATACAGCAAGTGGCCACCTTCTTGTTCCACATTTCATTGTGGAAATTTGTGGTACGTTCTTGTGGGACCAAACTGCTAGAGTCATCATTCCCTAGGCTTACACACTACTTAATCCAACTTAAACTAACTTAAGCTAAGGATACACACACTCATGCCTGAGGAAGGACTCGACAACAACGGAAAAGGGGGGGGGGGGGGGCGTGAACAGTGGCAAGGTCCCCAGACCAGGTGGCTACCCCACATGGCTACTGTATAATGTCTAGCCATCTTATCAACTCCTGACTTTCTTGATTTGTAGAACATTATTATTTGAGGTATTTTGTGCTCATGCTCACTTACATCAAATGTCTGGTGTAGAGTAGGCAACAAAATGACTGATTTATTTTGTGTAGGAACATACGAAGCTAAAACAGTATTCTGTGCATACCCAAAAGTGGTCGATAATGGACACCTCTGTTTTGATGTCAAATTTTTTTATCTCTTTTTGGTTGGCCCAAAGCGTTCCCAAAAGTGCCAGTTTATTAGTAAGAAGTTCTTGTCCCAAATCGAAACTTGTAAAAAAGTTATCACTGGTAACGTTCCTAACACGTCCCTTCAGATGATCGACTAAATCATGTTCCACTCGTTTCCCTTATTTATTTCCATCCTTTCAGCAGATTTCCCAGTATACACTTCTGCATTTATGTCATAATTGGACTCAATCTACAGCAGTTCAAACTTTTATCCAATACTTCCTAGGTTTCAGAGGAATGTAGAGCTTGGATGGATACTGTCCCCTGAAAGTACACAGATGCTCATCAACTGTAATACAAGTTCCAGGGACATAAGACGAAATGCATGCATCAACGAACATTTCAAACACGGCCCCTATTGGTTCAGCATTTGATCCAGAAGCAGCTTTTCTTTCTTTGCTTGTAAGTTTATTATTGGACTGGAGGCACATCAAAATATCGTGAAATCTTGAAAAGTTCACAGTAGCTAGAAAAATTGGTAAGCTATACTCTTCTGACCAAAATTCACTCAAAGACTTCCCACTTGCCTTATACAAGCCAGTTATTATTAGTAGACCAAAGAATGCGTGCTTCTCTGTACAATCAAGCTCAATCCAGCATTCAAGAATTGTGTGCAGAATTTTGTTATCTTTTGCATGACTATTGGTCTACATTACTATTACACTCTGCAAGTGATTGGCAATAAAAAGTCTGAAACACTCTGCCTTTGTCTGTAACTGTGGTCTAAGGTGACGTGCAATATGCGCAGTTTCACGTATTATGTTACTTGAAATTTGCTTCCACACATCAGGTGGTACTGTGTTATATTTTATCTGTCCACTTCAAGACATGAAAGTAAATGCACTCGTTACCTGAATACCATTATTATCACTCATCCTCGTTTCCAATAATTGATTCATTATCAGTGTCACTCTTCTGTAAATCTGTCAAAGCCTTTTCGTGGTCGTAGCCCCTTGCAAAACGTATATCACCATCTATGTCTTCCTTCCACAAAACTGTTTCAAACTGTGATTTTGTTGTAACAATGCACGTGAATGTATTTTCTATTTACTGTTTATAACAATGTACAAATAAATGTTTGTTTACAAGGTACATTCTTGCCAAGATTTAGTTTTGTAATAAAAGTTATATATTACACTGAAAATAGCATATTGTATACCTGGGGTATTTTCTGACCACACTTCAAAAATTTCAAATTGTTGTACTTCAAACTGTGTTATAATCATAAATATTTTACCCAGTTATAATACAAAGTCCGTGAACATCATATCTGGAGGATGAAAAGGCTACACCCACATTAAAACTGTTTATTTGTAGTAAAACAAGCCTTGAGGTCGAATAAGACGCCATGTGAGGGCTAATCCACCGCTGCCCATGGATCAAAGAAACCTGTGACCATTCGTGCTACCCTTCACTGTGTACATTCAATATCCCCTGTTAGTCCTAGTCGTTATGGGTCCCACACACTTGAGCAATATTCTAGAAAAGGTTACACAAATGATTTGTAAGCCATCTGCTTTGTAGACTGATAACACATTGCCAATATTCTACTAATAAATCGAAGTGTGCCACTATTTGTACAAGTTGGCCAATTCCAACAGTGAATCACTGACTATCATAGGATACAACGGTTTTTCGTTTTGTGAAGTGCGCAGTTTTACATTTTTTGAACATTTAAACCAAGTTGCCCGTTTTTGCGCTACTTTGAAATCTTATAGAGTTCTGCCTGAATGTTTGTGCAGCTACTTTCAGATAGTACTTCATTATGTATATCTACATCTACATCAAAATCTACATCCATACTCCGGGAGCCACCTGACGGTGTGTGTCGGAGAGTACCTTGAGTACCTCTATCGGTTCTCCCTTCTATTCCAGTCTCGTATTGTTCGTGGAAAGAAGGATTGTCGGTATGCCTCTGTGTGGGCTCTAATCTCTCTGACTTTATCCTCATAGTCTCTTCGCGAGATATACGTAGGAGGGAGCAATATACTGCCTGACTCCTCAGTGTAGGTATGTTCTCGAAACTTCAACAAAAGCCCGTACCGAGCTACTGAGCGTCTCTCTTGCAGAGTCTTCCACTGGAGTTTATCTCCGTAACGCTTTTGCGGTTACTGAATGATCCTGTAACAAAGTGAACTGCTCTCCGTTGGATCTTCTCTATCTCTTCTATCAACCCTATCTGGTACAGACTCCACACTGCTGAACAGTATTCAAGCAGTGGGCGAACAAGCCTACTGTAACCTACTTCCTTTGTTTTCGGATTGCATTTCCTTAGGATTCTTCCAATGAATCTCAGTCTGGCATCTGCTTTACCGACGATCAACTTTATATGATCATTCCATTTTAAATCACTCCTAATGCCTAACTCCCAGATAATTTATGGAATTAACTGCTTCCAGTTGCTGACCTGCTATATTGTACCTAAATGATATGGGATCTTTCTTTCATGTATTCGCAGCACGTTACACTTGTCTACATTGAGATTCAATTGCCATTCCCTGCACCATTAATCAATTCGCTGCAGATCCTCCTGCATTTCAGTACAATTCTCTATTGTTACAACCTCTCGATATACCACAGCATCATCCGCAAAAAGCCTCAGTGAACTTCCGACGTCATCCACAAGGTCATTTACGTATATTCTGAATAGAAACGGTCCTACGACACTCCCCTGCGGCACACCTGAAATAACTCTTATTTATTTATTTATTTATTTACTTCGGAAGACTTCTCTCCATTGACAATGTCATGCTGCGTTCTGTTATCTAGGAACTCTTCAATCCAATCACACAATTGGTCTGATAGTCCATATGCTCTTACTTTGTTCATTAAACGGCTGTGGGGAACTGTATCGAACGCCTTGCGGAAGTCAAGAAACACGGCATCTACCTGTGAACCCGTGTCTATGGCCCTCTGAGTCTCGTGGACGAATAGCGCGAGCTGGGTTTCACACGATCGTCTTTTTCGAAACCCATGCTGATTCCTACAGAGTAGATTTCTAGTTTCCAGAAAATTCATTATACTCGAACATAATACTTGTTCCAAAATTCTACAACTCATCGACGTTAGAGCTATAGGTCTATAGTTCTGCACATCTGTTCGACGTCCCTTCTTGAAAACGGGGATCACCTGTGCCCTTTTCCAATCCTTTGGAACGCTTCGTTCTTCAAGAGACCTACGGTACACCGCTGCAAGCACGGGGCAAGTTCCTTCCCGTATTCTGTGTAAAGTCGAACTGGTATCCCATCAGGTCCAGCGGCCTTTCCTCTTTCGAGCGATTTTAATTGTTCCTCTATCCCTCTGTCGTCTATTTCGATATCTGCCATTTTGTCATCTGTGCGCCAATCTAGAGAAGGAACTACAGTACAGTCTTCCTCTGTGAAACAGCTTTGGAAAAAGACATTTAATATTTCGGCCTTTAGTCTGTCATCCTCTGTTTCAGTACCATTTTGGTCAGAGAGTGTCTGGACATTTTGTTTTGATCCACCTACCACTTTGACATAAGACCAAAATTTCTTAGGATTTTCTGCCAAGTCGGTACATAGAACTTTACTTTCGAATTCATTGAACGCCTCTCGCATGGCCCTCCTCACATTACATTTCGCTTTGCTTCCGCAGCAGTTTTCTAACTCGGTTGTTGTACCACTGTGGCTCTTTTCCACTTTTCCATCTCTTACGATCTTGCTTGGCACATACTCACCTAACGCATTTTGTACGATGGTTTTGAACTTTGTCCACTGGTCTTCACCACTATCTGTACTTCAAACAAAACTTTTGTGTTGAGCCGTCAGGTACTCTGAAATCTGCTTTTTGTCACTTTTGCTAAACAGAAAAATCTTCCTACCTTTTTTAATATTCCTATTTACGGCTGAAATCATCAATGCAGTAACTGCTTTATGATCCCTGATTCCCTGTTCTGCGTTAACTGTTTCAAATAGTTCGGGTCTGTTTGTCACCAGAAGGTCTAATATGTTATCGCCACGAGTTGGTATATGTATAACTGCATCATCTGCAAAAAGACTCAGGTCATGGAATCCATGGTAGTTGGCACTGAGGAGGTTATTCTGTTAAGAGATACCTCATTATGTTCAAGCTCAGAATCCGTTCTCACATTCTACAATAAATCGATGTCAGCGATATTGCACAGCAGTTTTGTGGATCACATCTACTAGCATTCTTGAAGATGGGTGTGACCTGTGCTTTTTTTGCCAGTAACTGGGCATGGGTCTTTGTTCGACAAACCTATAACAGATTGTAGTTAGAAGAGGGGCTACCTCAGCTGCAAACTCAGTGTAGAACCTGACAAAGAGTCCATCGGAGCCTGGAGCTTTGTTCAATTTTGACGATTTCAACTGTTTCTCGACACCACTGACACTAATACCTATTTTATTCATCTTTTCAGATGTAGTGTAAAGGAGCATTTGAAAGTGGCGTTAAGCTTTTCAGCTTTTGCTTTGCTACCCTCAATTTTAGTTCCCGTCTCATTCGCTTAGGTTGTCTGAAAGCTCCAGTATCTTCTCAGACATGAAACGGTCCAGTTATGTGTCCTTTTTTTCAATTCCTACTGAAATACTAATTGCTAACAGTTCGCGAGAGTTGGGAGGAGGCCAATAATTTGAAAAAATCCTTTCATTAATAAGTTGTACAAAATTTATTTCATGATAAGCTCTCAAGAACGTCCAACCCGCAATCCACTTGCGCGTTCCGGGAATACAGTACTCAGAAAACTGATAAGAATACGATGGAGACGCGGAACAAAGGTCGCAAATGCATGAAATCTACAACCCCCTTTTGTCTCACAGAAACGAGAAAATTTCATCGCCGTATGAGTCAATCTTAGCGTTGTATTCGTTCTGGACTGCCGTGTTTATAGTTGTACCATCGACATCTTAACATTTTTAAAGATTGTTACGGAAATTAATACTTCGAGTCGCAATGACTGTAATGTTATTAGGAAACATATTCTGTTTTGTTCTCAGTAGTCCATCGTTTCCTATACATAATGAAGGAACATGAAAGTGAGATTATTTTTTGTCAGTTAATTGCAATCTGCAGTTTTCCCGTTGCTAGCTGAAGCTGAGACAATTGTTTATTCTTCGATCATCATCTGACATTCTTTGGTTTTGCTAGTGACGCTCGAAGATATGATTGTGAGGTAGTAACTTGAAATTTCGCAGTCTTCATTTTATTGTAGTCCTCTTGTAGCGGTTGAGACTAACTTTAATTTCTACTCAGATTTAGCACTGAGGATATAAGGACATTGAATAACATTTAATTAAATTCAGGCATAATTTCATTTGTTGTTAGAAAGGGAGACACCATATACTTTATGACAGCCATTGGACGGCCAGTTGAAGATGGCAAACCATTGTTGCAAGTTGCGTCTGCACTGATGCAGAAGAGCTTGCTTGATAGGACCGTGGATTTTCTGTAACACTGCTGCATCATTGTTAGAGAAAGGTACTGACTGAGATAACATTTTATACGTGTAGTACAAAAACTAACAAGAGTAAATACATGCCGTATGGTGTTTTTGATAAAAATAATGTTTCGTGATAGCGAGCAACAAATGTAATCTAGGTTAGATAACACGTAAGGAAATTTGATCATAGGAATACAGTTATTTTTGTCAAAGCAAAGGGCATTACGGCATTTCACATTAGGTGATTCTATATCAAATGGAGGTAAACCATATTTGCTCACATTTATTTTCATTCATTCATGTTATTTGGCACATATTTATCTTCATATATTTATTTAACAAGCTCTATTACACTGTAATATAACATTAAGCGTAACTTAAAGTTTTACCTGTAGAATTGTAGACGAACCAAGACAGTTTAATTCTTGCATTGTACAGTTACATGAGATACATTTCATACAAAATAAAGATAAATGAAGACTTAACAATTCACTGAAATACTGCGTAACCCGTGCATACACACATATTTATCCCGTAACTGAAGAGGTGTGGTCTCTCGAACCACGCGAAAATTTTCGAACTCTCTCTTCAAGGCCAGTTTTGGTGGAGTGCTTGTATGAGACCCTCCTTAAATTGCCAAGCCTACGACGTTTTGTTGTCGGTTGCGTTATCACCTACTGTGTTTATTATCGACACGTGTTACTGCTATGTGTTTATTTATTTTATTTATCCATACGTTGACAATCCTTGTATGGATGTTGTCAAGAGTACATGTAAGCCATTTCAAAGAAATGGGACACAAACAATATATACGTAAAAAAGTACAAAACAAAATAATACAATGAAGTTAATAATAATACAATGAAATTAATATAGCCTATATACATCCCTGCTTGTTATTTTAAATGCATAGTCTGTTTTTCATAAGGCTTTAGTTTTGTCCTCCCTAAACAGCAAGTCCTTATATACACAACACTGCGTAAGTATATATTTACATCACACAACTGCTGTCCTTTAAAGTATGTAAATGTAATGAATGATTAGGTACAGATAGAGTACTTTCCATTTTGCCCTTATAAGTATCATCAGAAACAATTTATTGACCTACATAGTCATTTACAGAATAAAAACATTGTTCTACTAGAAATTTTTTAAATTCTGTTTTAAATTTGTTATCTTCTAACTGCCTTATGTTGACTGGCAGTGCGTTGTACAGTTTTGCACTGATGTGGCTCACATGCCTTTGTATATTCGTTCTTTTTGTTTGCTGAGTATGGAGTGCTGCGCTGTGACAGTATTGTAGTTAGGACAGTCGGCATTTGTCTGAAAATCTGCAATGTGGGTCCTGACATATAATACACATTTGTGTATGTATGTATGATGATGGTATAGTAACTATTCTAAGCTTTTTGGATATGGGTTTGCAGTGTGTCTGTGGATGACTGTGAGTTATTATTCGGATGGCCCTCTTCTGCAACAAAAAATTTAGTTTTAGGCGCCGTGTTGTGGAACCCCAAAATATTATTATGGATGTGGCAAGAGATTGAAAATAGCCGAAATATGCCATTTTGGCACCCTCTGAGGTACAAACATTTGCAATAATTCTGTGAGCAAAACAGGTTGAATTAAGTTTCTGTGCAAGTTTTATTACGTGGTCATTAAAATTTAAGTTTTCATCCACATAAATCCCCAGAAATTTTGTGGATGTCACTCTGTCTAAGGCTTTGTCACCCCACACCAGATCGAGATTTACATTTTGACATCTTTTCCCAAACTGCATATAATTTGTTTTATTTACATTCAATGTCAACCTGTTTGCATTGAACCAAGAGTGGATGTAATTTAGTACTTTATCAGCAGTTGTTGGTAACAATTGCTTTGGTGCACTTATTATCACACTGGTATCATCTGCAAATATTATTGCTTTGGCTGCATCATCTGAGGTGTGAAAGTCATTTATATAGACAAGAAACAATATGGGCCCTAGGATGCTGCCTTGTGGTACTCCTATTTCTACAATTTTTGCCTCTGATACTGAATTTATGTTGTGGTTAGAGTATTTTGATGTCAGTCCTACAATCTGTGCTCTATTTTTTAGGTACGATTCAAACCATTTTTTTCCTATCCCATGTATGCTTCCAATTTTTCTAAAAGAATGTCCTGGTTTACAGTGTCAAAAGCTTTGGAGAGGTCTAAATTTACTCCTACTATACTATAAACTTTTCCTAGATTTTCAATTATTTGTGCAGTGTAGCACATTACTGCTGTTTCGGTATTTTTACGTGTTGGGGTCTTCTAGACCATGCCTCGTGAACTACGTATTAATACAGTATCTGTTTTCTTCAGTACGGTACCGTATAGCTCAGAATGTGTTGGCATGATGTGCCTTACTTGCCCCGAGTTTGATGAAATTGTCAGTCGGTCTGTGGACGACGATTTTACATTAGCCATTGATCACAGTTCTGCTATCGAACAGTAGTGTCATTCAGAGGAAGAACTTAGGTGATGGGGCTCTCTCTGTTTCTTCAATGAAGTACTTAAAGTGGCTTTTAAAATCGAATGTGTTGTGACTGGTGATAAGAAAAATGTAGTTCCCAGTAATGAATGTCAATTTGACAGACTTTCTTTTTTTACTTATCGGGTGGAATTTTCATGTGCAAATTTAAAATGTGCAATTTAGTTTTATTTGGAAATGATTTGCTGTAGGGAGTGTATAATTTTTCAGAATGTAAAATTCAGTTCTCTAACAGTCTATGTGTACTATTTAAAAGAACCACACAAAATTATATGCTTTTGTGTGATAAATAGTAAAATCCTGCAGGCTTTGTTTAGTGTAACAAAATAAACTAGAAGCATTTAAACAACGCTTAAAGAATTATGAAAATAAATGTTATGTAGCATAAATTAAAAATTTTAAAATTTTTTTGCCTTAAATCTCGGTTTAAACATACGGGCCCCAGAGACGCCACCTCGTGGTATATGTTACAGAAAGTCACCTCGTGAGTTAAGGGCTATGCAGAGATGTGATTACAAATCAGTTAGCCTTCTACCACATACATTCGGATATGAAGTGTAACACCAAAACCAGTTATTGTTCCTCTCCGTTAAGTTCTTTGTGCATTTCCACTTGTCTGTCTGAAAAACTTTTCCATTGCAGATTAGGAGCGTACAATTTTCAAGTGACATACTGTTGATAGTCTGAAAGGATAGGACCCTATTGTGGAATGACAGATATGTTTTACTTTTTAATTTTGCTAGCCCAAACCTGTTTTCTTGCTGAGCCCCGTTTCTTGTTACTGAAGTATGTAATCATTTGCAGAACAGTATCAGTCATTTGTATGCTTGAAAAGTTAGAACATGTTTAATGTGAACAATATTGCAAAATGAGGTTAAAATCCCAGACTCCAAATTTTCCAATAAATTGTGGGAGTATGTAGTTATGTATCCTATTACCAGCATTTCATTTTTAATATGTTGCTTACAGCATATGTTATTTTAATCTTGTTGTGATTGATTTTATTGACTTATGAAAACTTGTTTCCTACGTTCTTTTTTGTTGAACTTCTTTGTTATCTTTTGGAACTAAGAGATTTTTCAGTTTCTTGCCTGCCTTTTGCCAACAACCAGTTAAAATTTGATTTCAACCAGTTAAAAACTTTTGAATCAGAATAGAAAACTCAATTCTCAAATCTAGGCAGGAACACAGTCATATGAATAATATTTTTACTCCTGGTTTTGTGACTATGAATTTGCTCTTATTGTGTGTGTGTGGTCTTCAGTCCTGAGACTGGTTTGATGCAGCTCTCCATGCTACTCTATCCTGTGCAAGCTTCTTCATCTCCCAGTACTTACTGCAACCTACATCCTTCTGAATCTGCTTAGTGTATTCATCTCTTGGTCTCCCTCTACGATTTTTACCCTCCACACTGCCCTCCAATGCTAAATTTGTGATCCTTTGATGCCTCAAAACATGTCCTACCAACCGATCCCTTCTTTTAGTCAAGTTGTGCCACAAACTCCTCTTCTCCCCAATTCTATTCAATACGTCCTCATTAGTTATGTGATCTACCCATCTAATCTTCAGCATTCTTCTGTAGCACCACATTTCGAAAGCTACTATTCTCTTTTTGTCCAAACTATTTATCATCCATGTTTCACTTCCATACATCGCTACACTCCATACAAATACTTTCAGAAATTAATTCCTGACACTTAACTCTATACTCGATGTTAACAAATTTCCCTTCTTCAAAAACGCTTTCGTTGCCATCGCCAGTCTGCATTTCATATTCTCTCTACTTCGAACATCATCAGTTATTTGGCTTCGAAAATAGCAAAATTCCTTTAACACTTTAGGTGTCTCATTTCCTAATCATATTCCCTCAGCATCACCCGAGTTACCTCGACTACATTCCCTTATCCTTGTTTTGCTTTTGTTGATGTTCATCTTATATCCTCCTTTCAAGACACTGTCCATTCCGTTCAACTGCTCTTCCAAGTCCTTTGCTGTCCCTGACAGAACCACAATGTCATCGGCGAATCTCAAAGTTTTTATTTCTTCTCCATGAATTTTAATACCTACTCCGAACTTTTCCTTTAATGCTTGCTCAATATACAGATTGAATAACATCAGGGAGAGACTACAACCCTGTCTCACTCCTTTCCCAACCACTGCTTCCCTTTCATGCCCCTCGACTCTTATAACTGCCATCTGGTTTCTGTACAAATTGTAAATAACCTTACGCTCCCTGTATTTTACCCCTGCCACCTTCAAAATTCGGAAGAGAATATTCCAGTTAACAGTGTCAAAAGCTTTCTCTAAGTCTACAAATGCGAGAAACATAGGTTTGCCTTTTCTTAATCTTTCTTCTAAGATAAGTCATAACGTTAGTATTGCCTCACATGTTCCAACATTTCTGCTTCTACCAGTTTTTCCATTTGTCTGTAAAGAATTTGTGTTAGTATTTTGCAGCTGTGAGTTATTAAACTGATAGTTCGGTAATTTTCACACCTGTCAACACCTGCTTTCTATGGGATTGGGATTATTATATTCTTCTTGAAGTCTTAGGGTATTTCACCTGTCTCATACATCTTGCTCACCAGATGGTAGAGATTTGTCAGGACTGGCTCTCCCAAGGCCGTCAGTAGTTCTAATGGAATGTTGTCTACTCCAGGGGCCTTGTTTCGACTCAGGTCTTTCAGTGCTCTGTCAAATTCTTCACGCAGTATCTTATCTCCCATTTCTTCTTCATCTACATCCTCTTCCATTTCCATAAAATTGTCCTCAAGTACATCGCCCTTGTATAAACCCTCTATATACTCCTTCCACCTTTCCGCCTTCCGTTCTTTGCTTAGAACTGGGTTTCCATCTGAGCTCTTGATATTCATACAAGTGGCTCTCTTTTCTCCAAAGGTCTCTTTAATTTTCCTGTGGGCAGTATCTATCTTAACCCTAGTGAGATAAGCCTCTACATCCTTACATTAGTCCTCTAGCCATCCCTGCTTAGCCATTTTGCACTTCCTGTCGATCTCATTTTTGAGACGTTTGTATACCTTTTTACCTGCTTCATTTACTGCATTTTTATATTTTCTCCTTTCATCAATTAAATTCAGTATTTCTTCTGTTACCCAAGGGTTTCTACTAGCCCTCGTCTTTTTACCTACTTGATCTTCTGCTGCCTTCACTACTTCATCCCTCAGAGCTACCCATCCTTCTTTTACTGTATTTCTTTCCCCCATTCCTGTCAATTGTTCCCTTATGCTCTCCCTGAAACTCTGTACAACCTTTGGTTCTTTCAGTTTATCCAGGTCCCATCTCCTTAAATTAGCACCTTTTTGTAGTTTCTTCAGTTTTAGTCAAGAGTTCATAACCATTAGATTGTGGTCAGAGTCCACATCTGCCCCTGGAAATGTCTTACAGTTTAAAACCTGATTCCTAAATCGTTGTCTTGCCATTATATAATCTATCTGATACCTTTTATGATTCTTGAACCAAGTATTAGCTATTATTAAGTTATGCTCTGTGCAAAATTCTACCAGACGGCTTCCTCTTTCATTTCTTCCCCCCAATCCATATTCACCTACTACGTTTCCTTCTCTCCCTTTTCCTACTACCGAATTCCAGTCACCCATGACTATTAAATTTTCTTCTCCCTTCACTATCTGAATAATTTCTGTTATCTCATCATACATTTCCTCAATTTCTTCATCATCTGCAGAGCTAGTTGGCATATAAACTTGTACTACCGTAGTAGGCGTGGGCTTTGTGTCTATCTTGGCCACAATAATGCGTTCACTATGCTGTTTGTAGTAGCTTACCCGCACTCCTATTTTTTTTTATTCATTATTAAACCTACTCCTGCATTACCCCTATTTGATTTTGTATTTATAACCCTGTATTCACCTGACCAAAAGTCCTGTTCTTCCTGCCACCGAACTTCACTAATTCCCACTATATCTAGCTTTAACCTATCCATTTCCCTTTTTAAATTTTCTAACCTACCTGCCCGATTAAGGGATCTGACATTCCACGCTCCGATCCGTGGAAAGCCAGTTTTCTTTCTCCTGATAACGACGTCCTCATGAGTAGTCCCCGCCCAGAGATCCGAATGGGGGACTATTTTACCTCCGGAATATTTTACCCAAGAGGACGTCATCATCATTTAACCATACAGTAAAGCTGCATGCCCTCGGGAAAAATTATGGCTGTAGTTTCCCCTTGCTTTCAGCCGTTCGTAGTACCAGCACAACAAGGCCGTTTTGGTTAATGTTACAAGGCCAGATCAGTCAATCATCCAGACTGTTGCCCCTGCAACTACTGAAAAGGCTGCTGCCCCTCTTCAGGAACCACACGTTTGTCTGGGCTCTCAACAGATACCCCTCTGTTGTGGTTGCACCTACGGTACGGCCATCTGTATCGCTGAGACACGCAAGCCTCCCCACCAACGACATGGTCCATGGTTCATGAGTGGGGTAAAAATGTGGAACGCTTCACGATTTTGCGTGTCATCCTTGCGCAGGGGCCATGCTAATCTTCTCTGTATCGTTCCAATTTTAGTATATGTACCCCCGAAGCGAGTACATTGCTCTTATTATAAAACACAAATACCAGTAGGGAGTACATTTGTTTTGGCATTTGAGTGTGAGAAGCCCAAGGTCCTTGGAAAGATTTGTGTATGCTGTCCAGTAATTAATTTTACATAATACTCTGGCTTAACTTCACTATTCAATATCCATGTGGTGTTTGTATGTGCATTGTTCTTTGTATATTTCCTAACACGGTCACAACTGATTTTTGTTGAGAACACACTTCAATGAATACAGATTGTTTTAACAGTGGATGTTTATGCATAGAAGCCATAAAGCCTGATTGAGTATTAAAGGGTAGAGCAATCAGTTGCAAATGATTTTTCTTGCATATCTAGATTTTGATCAGAGTGTAGCCATTTTCAGTGGTGCAGTAAATTCAAGTTAAAACATTATAAACACATGTATACTGTATGTACATAGCCCCAACTTAGCTATATCAGAAGTTGAGTGTGAACTCATCCTCTGAGATGGTGAGATGGTGTATCCTGACTGGACTGTGGCCCTGTTTGGACTATGTCCACAATACATGTATTTTTAGTGTTTTAACTTAAATTCACTGCACTCAAGATGGCTACACAGTGACGAAAATTTTGATGTGCAAAAACATCATTAGTGATTTTACAACTTGAAATGAATATGATCACAAGGCACAGCTGTTCCCCTATGGAATGAAACCTGATAAAGCATGATGTTTTCTTTTATTGTTGCACAAAAGAATGACAGCCAAGAGGGAATGTTCATTTTCAAGTGATTTGTTTATTTCATATCTAATGCACTCTGTTTGTCTATTGATTTGTGTAAGTCAAACAACGGAAAGTCCAGAATGCTTTCAGTTGTCTGAGACGTCTGTGTGTGAGTTGCATATTAGTGTTGTGTGAGTTGCATATTAGTGAGTCTGTGTCTGTGCGTATGTGTGTCTATTGTTGATGAAAGCCAATGGCCAAAAACTTTAATTGTGAGAGTTTTTTGTTGTGCCTACCTGCGACTCAGCATCTCTGCTGTATGATTTGTGTAAGTCATTCCTATTAAGAATAGATAGATTTCTCTGAAATTCTTATCCACCATTTATATGTCCCAAGACATACACCATACACTCAGCATTAGTGAAGTTAAACATATTGTTACATCTTTCATCAGTATACGTAATTGTCTTTTAACTAATGATTTTTAGCATGCCTTTTATGAACAGACTAAATGTCGATGTCTGATCAAGTAGAAAAGGGTACAACAGCCGGTCGCAAAAGATGTTTTTTGGATAGGGCTATCTAGATTTTGATCACTGTATGGCCATCTTCAGTGCAGTAAATGTAAGTTCAAACATTCAAAACACACGTATGCTGTATGCACATAGCCCCAGAGGTTAAGTGTGAACTGAGCCTCTGACCTGAATCTATTGTGACTGAGCAATGGCCCTGAAGGGACTATGTGCATGTACATGTGTTTCTAATGTTTTAACTTACATTTACTGCATTGGAGATGTCTACACAGTGACCAAAATCTAGATATGAAAAAAACTTCATTTGTGACTGATTGCTGTACCATTTACTACTTGAATGAATACAAATCTGCCAATTATACAGGGTGAAAAGTATTTAAACTGACAAACTTTGGTAGATTGTAGGGGACATGAAAACAAATATTTTTCCCTAATGTTATTTTTTCCTATGAGGATTATTTAAACCGGTTGCCATATAACGCTCTTCAGTTGTTAAAGGGCGCATTATGCTCCTCAGCTGTAGGCAACTGCTGCCCACCAGTGTAGTAGTGCATTGTCTCTGTTTACTAATGGAGCGATACACCTGGAGTGAGTACACCGATATGGTTGGTGCGTACTACATAGTGCACCACAATGGACGAGCTGCACAGCAGGTTTATCAACAACAATATCCTAATTACCGTATCCCGCATCATACGACCTTTTCTGCTGTGTACCAACGTCTGCGTGAGACCGGGTTATTTAACAGATTACTTGGACAGGGACGCTGTCGAACGGTAAGAACGCTGCAATTTGAGGAAGCTGTCTTGCACCATGTGGAACAGGATCCTTCAGGCAGCAATTGTGCAATTGCACGTAACATGCAGACGAATCAGACGAATGTAAGAACAGTCCTTCAAGAGCAATTGTTAGTCCGTTTCACTTACAGCGTGTCCACAACCTGGAACCTGTTGATTATTCACCCAGAGCACAGTTTTCACAGTGGTACCTGGAACAGTGTGAAATGCATCCTGCATTTCCATGCTCTGTGTTGTTTACCGATGAAGCAACATTCGGGCTTGATGGAGTCTTCAGCATGCCCAATTCGCATGTTTAGAGTGAGAACACCCACATGCCACAGTTACTAGCTCTCATGTGTGGGTCGGTGTTGTTGGGGACTGTTTAATAGGGCCATATCTGATACCTAGGCCATTAAATGGCAGGTACTATTACAATTTTTTCGCCAGAGCATTGCCAGAATTGCTGGAAGACGTCCCGCTCCCTACAAGACAACGCATGTTGTTCCAACACGACGGGACGCCGACACATTTCAGTCATAGTGTGCGTCAATTCCTGGACCTACGGCTGCCAGAATCATGGATTGGCAGAGGTGGTCCTGTACCATTGCCTGCTCGATCCGCAGATATGTCCCCTCTGGACTTTTTTCTGTGGGGAGAGGTGCGCAACCTTTTTTACGTAACTACTGCTACATCAGAAGAGGATCTGGTTGCCTGGATAGTAGCAGCAGCAAGAACAATTCAGGATACTCCTAGGGTTTTTGCCCGTGTCTGACAGAACATGATGCGAAGGTGTAACCTTTGTTTACATGTCAATGGAGACATTTTCGAAAATCTACTGTAATTAAAATTGGGTTGTGTTAATGCATTCTCTCTTGGTCATAAAAAAATGGAAAAGTATTTGTTGGTTTAATTACTTTGGTCCCAAGAAATCTTCTTCTATCTTTTTAAATAAGGCCTACTCCTCATAGGAAAAAATGACATTAGGGAAAAAATATTTGTTTTGATGTCTCCTAAAACCTCCCCGAGTTTGTCGGTTTAAATACTTTCCAGCCTGTATGTTTTCTCTGAAATATTTATCTGCCAATTATAGGTCCCAATATGCTTTCCTTTTCAGATCTTTTAGTACGTTTGAACCTATTATTACATATGTTTCATCAGTCTACATAATCATCTTTCACTTATGATTTTTAGCATGCTGTTTATGTACAGATTAAATATTGGTGGTCCTAATGCCAAATCTGTGCAGCCATATACTTCATCTCCCAAAAAGTCAAGTTAACACTTATTATGATGTGAACTCAATCTTTCACTCTACAGTGGACAGTGCACTGTTGTGAAACTTCCTTGTACTTTAAAACTAGGTACAAGTCTGGGGCAAAAACATGAAATCTTGCCTTTCACTAGCAATTCTATTAATGATTCAAATATCAAGACACAACTCACAGTCCATCCTCACAGCTTCATTTTTGCCAGTACCTCTCTCTTCCTTTCAAAAGTGTACCAAAGCTAACCCACATGCATTGTTGTGGTAGTAGTTCTGGAAGAAAGGAGTGCGTCAACTGCACAAATGAAGCTATGAGGATGAGTTGTGCCTGGATAGCTTAGTTGGTAATAGCATTGCCAGTAAAGGACAAGGTTCTGTGTTTGAATTCTGATCTGGCATATGGTCCTAATGTGCCACAAGTAGATGAATACAAAAAAAAAAGACTACCCATTAATCCACAAAGATTTAAATGCCCGAAAAGGAAAGAATCCAGTGCCTCTAACAGTGGAAGCTTGTGAACAAGACAGAATTATCATGGACATTATCTTAGACATTTTCCTTCAAGGGCTGAAAATTACTAATTCTTTTTTAGGACGAGAGACATACATAAATATACATGGAGCCCAAAGGGAAAGAGATCAGTAATATATGTGATGGCCAACAGTAAACTATGCAAGGGAGTTCAGGATGGTCGTGTTTTCATATGTAGCGATATTTTGTTGGGCCTCTATCTAGTAGTAATAAAAATAGCTGTGCTCTCAAGATGGAAGAAGACAAAAGGAGTTGAGACAAGAAGGGGAGAAGGTTTTAAAGTCTACCTTTTAGAGGCTGAGTTCATAAAACGTCTATACCAAAACAGGCTCAGTCTTTGTCTAAACCGGACTGGTGCAAGCGATAGTTTAGAAACCGAATGGCAAAATATGTATGGAACAGGTCGCAAATAATTCACTAGGAAAAAAAAAAGAAAACAAGTAAAAAGGGACTCAAGAGAATGGAATGGAGATGTCACAAAAAAATGTTGAAGGAACAAACTGAGCAACTCAGGCAGATTTACAATTGAAAGAAGAATGTAAAGAGAAAAGAAATAAGGCAAAAAAAAAAAAATATAGAAATCAGGAAAACTAATGAAGACTCCTCAAATAACTTTATTAGCAGAATTGAATGCAAAGTCTATGGAAGACCATCCATAGCATACAAAAAGTCTGCAGCTCATGGTCTGGTGGCTAGCATTGCTGCTTCTGGATCACAGGGTCCTGAGTTTGATTCCCGGCCTGGTTGGGGATTTTCTCTGTCCAGGGACTGGCTGTTTGTGTTGTCCTCACCATTTCATCATCGTCATCATTCATGACAGTGGCTAGATTGGATCGTGTAAGAAATTGGATTGTGTAAAAATTGAGACTTTGTATGGGAATTGATGTCCGCACAGTTGGGAGCCCTAAAAACCAAGCATCATCATCATCATAATGTATAAAATGATAGAGCATTTAAATAAAACTGAAAGAGAGACAACAAACTTAAATATAATACCAGAATATAAATGATTGTAGCATGGAAACAACAAACTGATCTGGGCTTGAGATTATCACAAGACATTCTTAAATGTGATGCTTTTGTGGACAGCCTTGCAGTTATATGGGATAGCGAGACTGCTACAAACATTCATCTGTAGGCTGAACCAAATTTCTAAGGAATATGATATGAAAATATTCGTCTAAAATACAATTCTATGGTACAAATGCCTGAGGAGTAGGATCATAATAGGAAACAAAACCACTGATCAAGTAAGTCACTCCAATCACCTGGGAAATATAAGCTACCAGAAAGAACTCGACATCGACAACCATTGCAGAAATATCTATTGATATGCAGAACAATCAATAGATCCTTAACAAATAATGTGAGAAAAGGCACAAAAATAAAGTTTTGTAAGGTAATGGCCACCCCTGTATTGCTACTTGGAAGTGAAACTTGGACAACAACTAAAAAGCAAGACAGTAGAATCCAAGTGGCAGAAACGAAATTTGTAAGAGGAGTTAAGGGCTTTTCAACATTAGGTAGACTAAGAAATGAAGACATAAAAGCAGAGCACGAGATATATGCTGCAAAGCAATCTAGAACAAGTACAAAGAATGCCAGATTCAAGACTAGCAGAACAAGCCTTAAATTTCAGACCTATAAGAAGACTTAGAGAAAGATGGAAGAGAAGACAGAACAGTCCTATGGCCTAGACCATTGTGAAAGAAGAAGAAGTTTCACTTATTATGATATTTTCAGAATTACATTTTATTGTAAATCACAGCTCTTCAATTCCAACAAAACATTTTACATCTCAGCTTTCCCAGTCATACAATACAAGTGTGGATTCTCTAGAAACATGCTATGACAAATGTGGTCCAAAGCCACAGCCGCAGCTAAAATGCAGTCCTGCTGTGAATGAATGTTTTTCTCCAACACGAATTAGTTGGTTGACATTTGTAACCAGCTGGAAACTGCTTTGACTATTGCCAAACAATTGTTAGCTGCTGTGAGTTGTTGTGTTGGAACAGCTCCTGAGAGTCACGTATCTGTTGCACTGGTACCAAAAAAATTTGAGATGCAGTCTTTCACTGAAACTGCGCCAGTGGGACTCACTTCACCCGTTTTGAGAAAACGTATTTTGTCTGGTGTCAAGAGGAGGAAAATGCAAAAGGGTATAGGTCTATAAATTGTCGGCAGTCCGAACACATGGTGAATGCTGGTACGCCTTAGAGAAATGGCAGCATGAGACAGTAAATGACAACAGGTGAACACTGTCTGTGTGCCTGGACGCCTCATTTAACATGTTGAAGAGGCTAATCTAGCAGGCATTTAGAGAACAGGGTGTAACCAGCTGCAGACTGTGGCACATGTTGGAAAAAATGTTGCCTGTTGTGTGGACTCTGAGGTCATTCCAGCAACTGACAGAGAAGGTTGCGAAGACTAGCCATGCACATAGAGTTTCAATGAAGCAAACAATTTGTTGTATTGTTCCCAGCATTGATCGTGGTCCTTTGGTTCTGAGTCAAGTGAAAGGACTGAACCAGAGACTTCGAAGATTCTGTGACAAGCTATGCTGCAACTTCCTGAATTTGAACCACAGAGTGAGAACTGCAGGGTGCCCATAAATCAGTCAGGTGTGCACTACGCATCAGAGGCTGACTCTCAGGTATCTGACTGTGTATGTGGTGCACACAAGGGATTTTTTAGATTAGGCAGATCTCCATCCAATCCAGATAACAATAGCTGTAGGAAACCCAGAGCTATCAGTGTAAGGTCAAAATAAATACCTCCCACATGTGATTAACTGCCGAAGGACTCGCAACAAAGTGCCAGAGTTTTGAGCACTCGTGAAAAAGCAGCGAAGCTCACAGAATGCTAGGTACAGAGAGTTTGTTGAAACCTGAAATTGATGGCAGTGAGATTTTTAGGGAAAATTTAAGTGTATATCGAAGAGCAACAAATGGGAAACGGTGGTGGTGCATTTGTCACTGCAGACAAGAAACTCAGACCTACCGAGATAGAAATTCAAGCTGCATATGAGATTGTTTGGGCAAAACTCAGTATCACAGGTGACCAACAAATGATAATTGGATCCTTGTATCACACATCAGACTTATTTCCTGATGTAATAGAAAACTTAAGAGACAACATCAGCTCCTCAATCATACTGTAATCATTGGTGGAGACTTAAATAATCCAACAATCAATTGGGAAAATTACAGTTTTGTTAGTGGTGCATATGATAAGACATCGTGTGAAATATTGCTAAACGACTTCTGTGAAAACTACCTAGAACAGATCGTTAAGAACCTCCGCCTCACCCCCTTCTGACAGAAATATGTTAGATCTAATAGCACGAAATATACCTGACGTCTTTGAGAGTGTCCACCTCGAAATTGTTATCAGTGACCATGTCGCAGTTGAGGCAACAATGATTGCCATAGTACAAAGGTCAACAAAAACGAACAGCAAAATATATATGTTCAGTAAACCAGATAAAAAATCAGTAGTTTCATGTCTCAGTGAGGAACATGGAACTTGCAGCACAGGGCAGGAGCATGTAGAGGAACTATGGCTCAAAGTTTAAAACAGTAATTGATTATGCACTGGATAGATATGTACTCAGGAGAACAGTTCATAATGGGAGGGACTCTCTCAGTATACAGTCACGGTAAACGAACTTCTAAAGAAACAGAAACTACTGCATAACAGGTATAAAACAAAGCTTGGGGCTAAAGATTGAGATATGCTGAATGAAACATATTTGACTGTCGAGAGTAATGCATGAAGACTTCAATAACTGCTGTAGCTGAATACTGTCAAATGATCTTTCGCAAAGCAAAACTAAATTCTGATCGTATGTAAAGCTTGTTAGTGGCAACAAAGTTAGTGTCCAGTCCCTAGTGAATGAGACAGGAACTGATATTGAGGGTAGCAAAGCAAAAGCTTTGCTGAATTCCATTTATAAATGTCCGTTTACAAAAGATAACCCACGAGAATTGCCCCAATTTGAACTTCATACCACTGAAAAGATGAATGAAATAAGTGCTCGTGTCAGTGGTTTTGAGAAACAGCTGAAATCTTTAAAATTAACAAAGCCCAAGGGAATCTCTGTCAGATTCTATGCTAAATTTTCACCTGAGTTAGCCCCTCTTCTAACTGTAATCTGTTGTAAATTTCTCAAACAAAAAACCATGCCCAGTTCATGGAAAAAGGCACAGGTCACATCCAAGTACGAGAATGGTAGTAGAAGTGATCCAGAATACTAGTGTCCAGTATCGCTGACATCAATTTATTGTAGAATCTGAGAACATATTCTGTTCTTGAATATAATGAGATATCTCTAGCTGAATGGCCTCCTCCATGCCAACCAGCATGGATTCCAAAAACATCGATTATGTGAAACTCAACTTGTACTTTTCTCACATTAGAAAAAAGTGTAGGTTACATCCATGTACAAGAATGGTAGTAGGAGTGAACCACAAAACTGCCGTGCAGTATCACTGACATTGATTTATTGTAGAATCTGAGAGCATATTCTGAGCTTGAACATAATGAGGTATCTCTAACAGAACAACCTCCACCATGCCAACCAGTATGGATTCCGAAAACGTCAATCATGTGAAACCAAGATTGCACTTTTCTTACATGATTATACTGAAAGCTACAAATGCGCTGAGGAGTAGGATCATAATAGGAAACAAAACCACTGATCAAGTAAGAAATGAAGACATAAAAGCAGAGCACGAGATATATGCTGCAAAGCAGTCTAGAACAAGTACAAAGAATGCCAGTTTCAAGACTAGCAGAACAAGCCTTAAATTTCAGACCTATAAGAAGACCTAGAGAAAGATGGAAGAGAAGACAGAACAGTCCTATGGCCTAGACCATTGTGAAAGAAGAAGAAGTTTCACTTATTATGATATTTTCAGAATTACATTTTATTGTAAATCACAGCTCTTCAATTCCAACAAAACATTTTACATCTCAGCTTTCCCATTCATACAATACAAGTGTGGATTCTCTAGAAAAATGCTATGACAAATGTGGCCCAAAGCCTCGGAAAGATATAAAAAATATGCTAAATCCTTTCTTCTGATCTTCCAAGGCTCTTAGTACATTTATTGTTAAACGTGATATTGCTGTCTTAGTGGAGATTAATACATAATACATTATACCCCAACTACAGAGCACTATTCACAGGTTGATTTGTTAAGCTAGCGTTATTAGTATACAAACAATAGTACCTTTTGCAATTGCTTTCTGTCTTTATTTCCTACCTTATTGGATTTGCTGGATTTGATGATATGAGAAAGTAATTTGAGATTGTTAAATCAAAAAGGATGGGATCATGTTCATATCAATACTGTCAAAAGATACACGAGGGGCAGTTAAATGAAAACTGAACACCCACCACAATGCAACCATCTAATGGTTCCATTGAAAATCAATCATCACACTTGTTAAGACACCTATCTCACTGGAAGGTGAGATGATCATTAACTGTTTCTTAAAGTGCGGTCGGTCGCTGATGGATCCACCATTGCACGCACTCTTGCACTTCCTCGTCCAGTTGAAACCAACTCCACTTATGCCCTTACTGGAAATTTTGTGAATACCTTTGAATTTCTGTGGCAGGTGGGGAGGATGTGGGCCATTTTCCCCTCTGGCTGTCAGACAGAATCATCCAGTCATGATAACGCCCACCTGTGCACTGCCAGTTGGACGAAGGCTATGCTTCAGCTATTTGGTTGGGAAACTGTAGCATCCTCCATACAGCCAAAACCTTTCATCGTACGATTTTTACATTTTTGGCAAGCTGAAGAAAGGCATTTGTGGATGTTGGTTTCAGTTGGATAAGGAATTGCAAGAGAGGGTACAGCTGCGGATCCGTCAGCAGCCGAGCATGTTCTGTGACACAGGTGTAGATTGTCTCATGTGTCACTGGGATAAATTTCTTAATGCACGTGATGATTACTTTTGAGTGGAACCCTTGTGGCAGGGTTTCAGTTTTCATTTGAGTGTCCCTTGTACTTTGCATGTTCTACTGAAACATGCTTACCTTTTTGGTGCCAAAGTAATCTTATTTTCAAAAATATACTGTATGGATAGCTATGAATATACAATAAGTTTTGCTTAATTCCTGTCAAATGAAGTTTTTAGGGCATAACACATTCTCAGATTTTCAGTATCAGTTATGTATAAAATGGCAGTTTTGGAATCTTGCCCTTTCTTGGACAAATTTTTGTGGACACCCATGATTGCATAACTCTCATCTACTGTGTGCCTTTCGTAAATCTCTTGCCATGATTTGCCCAGAAAATCTCCCAGAATAACCTGACTGAGCCAACATTTTTCATTCTATGGAATAGCTTTTTCCTTTCGGCAGGTAGCAATCTGGGATACCTCCACTTGCTACTGTTCTACTCTTTAAATAATTTATCTTCTTTTTTTGCATTACACATGCTTTGCAGCCGTAAAATTGCTAAATTCTTATTCGTGCAGTATTTCACTAAATTTTATTATTCACAATAAAATTTGCAATCTGCTGATCATTATTTTCCCAGTTTTACAATATATGTACATTTGCTGGCAACCCAAGATTAAACATCAAATTTAATTTTCAGTCTCTATTTGTCATCATCTTCTTCATATTAGTGTCCAATTTCTTTATCCACATGACTGGTGGTCCACACCTTCTTTTCTATTCCAGTGGTTCCTGTTCTACGATCCATCGAGGCAAAGCCTCCTCTGAAATCGCTTTAGTGTGTCAATACCACATGTTCTTTTTGTTCCACAAATTCAGTAATTGAACTTGTAACATTCATTTTCTTCCTAATGACTTCATTTCTGACCCTTTCCTTCCTGGATATCTCTGCAGACCATCTCCAAAAGTCAATCTCAGTTGCCATCAGTCTATCCATTACTTGAGATTTAACTGTCCACGTCATCCAGATGTCATAATGCTTCAAATAAGTCTTTTGAAGATTTTTTTGTGCCCTTTCTAATCTGCTGATCATACAAAATACAATTTAGTGTTGCAAGGGTGAACTTTTTGGCATTTATTTTTAAGTTAACACCCCCAAAAACATGTTTTTTATGTTAGATGCATTGTGTTGCCGCCTTCTGCCAGGTACTCCATATTAGTGACCTCAGTAGTCATTAGATATCATGAGAGAGCAGAATAGGGTGCTCTGTGGAAATCACGGACTATGAACGTGGTCAGGTGATTGGATGTCACTTGTGTCATACGTGTGTATGTGAGATTTCCACACTCATAAACATCCCTAGGTCCAATGTTTCCGATGCGATAGTGAAGGGGAAACGTGACGGGACTTGTACATCACAAAAGTATACAGGCTGAACTCATCTGTTGACTGACAGAGACCGCCAACAGTTGAAGAAGAGGGTCATAATGGGTAATAGGCAGACATCTATGCAGACCGTCACACAGGAATTCCAAAGTGCAAGTACTATGCCATTTAGGTGGGAGGTGAGAAAACGGATTTCGTGGCTCAGCGGCTGCTCATAAGCCACACGTCACGCCAGTAAATAACAAACGATGCCTCGCTTGGTGTAAGGAGCGTAAACATTGGACGATTGAACAGTGGAAAAATGTTGTGTGGAGTGATGAATCATGGTACACTCGTGGCTATCCAGTTGGTTTGGCGAATGCCTGGTGAACGTCATCTGCCAGCATGTGTAGTGCCAACAGTAAAATTCAGAGGCGTTGGTGTTATGGAGTGGTCGTGTTTTTCATGGAGGGGCTTGCACCCCTTGTGGTTTGGCATGGCACTATCACAGCACAGGCGATGTTTTAAGCACCTTCTTGCTTTCCACTGTTGAAGAGCAATTCAGGGATGGCGATTGCATCTTTCAACACGATCGAGCACCTGTTCATAATGCACGTCTTGTCGGAGTACTTACATGACAATAACATCCCTGTAATGGACTGGCCTGGGCCGAGTCCTGACCTGAATGCTATAGAAAGCCTTTGGGGTGTTTTGGAATGCTGACTTTATGCCAGGCCTCACCAACTGACATTTATATCTCTCCTCAGTGCAGCACTATTCCAGTATTACTGATGGTGTCTGGATACTTTTTATCACATAGTGTATGTATTTGCTCTCAACAACGTATGTGATTTTTCCCATCTCTTCTTCCAATTTTAAATCTTTTTTTTTCTTTTCGTTAACTTGAGGGCCATATTTTTTTATACTCTCCTGTTGACTTATTCTTGAATGCATATCATGTGTCTTTTCGATCTTGTGCCTAAATTAAATTGTATCAGCAAATGGTAGTGAATATATAGTAATCTGATTTATTGGGGTTTCCATGTGATATAGCAATAACATACATAATTTACGCAACATAGTACTTTATACTTGCTGCGTCCCTCCCCCACCCCACCCCATGAACCATGAATCTTGCCATTGTTGGGGAGGCTTGCGTGCCTCAGCAATACAGATAGCTGTACTGTCAGTGCAACCAGAACAGAGTAGTATTTGTTAAGACACCAAACAAACATGTAGTTCCTGAAGAGGGGCAGCAGCCTTTTCAGTAGTTGCAACAGTCTGAATGATTGACTGATCTGGCCTTGTAACATTAACTAAAAAGGCCATGCTGTGCTGGTACTGCGAATGGCTGAAAGCAGGGGAAACTACAGCCGTAATTTTTCCCGAGGGCATGCAGCTTTACTGTATGGTTATAAATGATGATGGCGTCCTCTTGGGTAAAATATTCCAGAGGTAAAATAGTCCCCCATTTGAATCTCCGTGTCTGGACTACTCAGGAGGACTCGTTATCAGCAGAAAGAGAACTGGCATTCCATGGGTCAGAGTGTAGAATGTCAGATCCCTTAATCGAATGTCAGATCCCTTAATCAGACAGGTAGGTTAGAAAATTTAAAAAGGGAAAAAGATTGCTTAAAGTTAGACATAGTGGGAATTGTGAAGTTCGGTGGGAGGAGGAACAAGATTTATGGTCAGGTGAGTACAGAGTTATAAACACAAAATAAAATAGGGGTAATGCCGGAGGAGGTTTAATAATGAATAAAAAAATAGGAGTGCAGGTAAGCTACTACAAACAACATAGTGAACACATTATTGTAGCCCAGATAGACATGAAGCCCACAGCTACCACATTAGAACAAATTTATGTGTCAACTAGCTCCACAAATGATGAAGTGATTGAAGAAATGTTTGATGCAATAAAAGAAATTATTCAGATAGTATAAGGAGACGAGAATTCTATAGTCATGGGGAACTGGAATTCGACTGTAGGAAAAGGAAGAAAAGGAAAAGTAGCAGGTGAATATGAACTGGAGGTAAGGAATGAAAGAGGAAGCCGCCAAGTACAATTTTGCACAGAGCATAACTTAATCATGAATGAAGGTTGTATACGCAGAAGCGGCCTGGAGACACTGGAAGGTTTCAGGTCGCTTATGTGTTGGTAAGACAGAGATTTAGGAACAAGATTTTAAATTGTAAGACATTTCCAGGGGCAGATGTGGACTCTGACCACATCTGTTTGTTATGAACAGTAGATTAAAACTGAAGCAGCTGCAAAAAGGTAGGAATTTAAGGAGATGAGATCTGGATAAACTGAAAGAACTAGAGGTTGTAGAGAGTATTAGGGACTGATTGACAAGGACAGGAGAAAGAAATGCAGTAGAAGAAGAATACGTAGCTGTGAGAGATGAATAGTGAAGGTAGCAGGGAATCAAGTAGGTAAAAAGATGAGGGTTAGTAGAAATCCTTAGATAGCAGAAGAGATATTGAATTTAATTGGAGAAAGTGGAAAATATAAAAATGCAGTAAGTGAAGCAGCCAGAAAAGAATACAAACGTCTCAAAATTGAGATCAACAGGAAGTGCAAAAAGTCTAAGCAGGGATGGCCAGAGGACAAATGTAAGGATGTAGAGGCATATATCACTAGGGGTAAGATAGATACAGCCTACGGGAAAATTAAAGAGACCTGCAGAGAAAAGAGAACCACTTGTATGAATATCGAAAGCACAGATGGAAAACCAGTTCTAAGCAAAAGCACAAAGGTGGAAGGAATATATAGAGGGTCTGTACAAGGGCGATGTACTCGAGGGCAATGTTGTGGAAATGGAAGATGACATAGGTGAAGATGAAATAGGAGATATGATACTGCATGAAGAATTTGACAGGGCACTGAAAGACCTAAGCCAAAACAAGGCCCCAAGAGTAGACAATATTCCATTAAAACTACTGATAGCCTTGGGAGAGCCAGCCCTGAAAAAACTTTACTTTCTGGTGATCAAGATGAATGAGACAGGCGAAATACCCTTAGACTTCAAGAAGAATATAATAATTACAATCCCGGAGAAAGCAGGTGTTGACTGGTGTGAAAATTAGCGAACTATCAGTTTAGTAAGTCATGACAGCAAAATGTTGACATGAATTAGTAACAGACGAATGGAAAAACTTGTAGAAGCCAACATCAGGAAAGATCCGTTTGGATTCCATAGATATGTTGGAAGACATGAGGCAATACTGATCCTATGACTTACCTTAGAAGATAGATTAAGGATAGACAAACCTATATTTCTAGCATTTGTAGACTTAGAGAAGGCTTTTGACAATGTTAACTGCAATACTCTCTTCAAAATTCTGAAGGTGGTAGGGGTAAAATACAGAGAGCGAAATTTCTATTTACAATCTGTACAGAGACCAGATGGCAGTTACAAGAGTCGTGGGGCATGAAAGGGAAGCAATGGTTGGGAAGGGAGTGATACAGGGTTGTAGCCTATCCCCGATGTTATTCTATCTATATATTGAGCAAGCAGTAAACGAAACAAAAGATAAATTTGGAGTAGAAATTAAAATTCGTGGAGAAGAAATAAAAACTTTGAAGTTTGCAGATGGCATTTTAATTTTGTCAGAGACAGCGAAGGACCTGGAAGAGCAGTTGAACGGAATGGACCGTGTCTTGAAAGGAGGATATAAGATGAACATCAACAAAAGCAAAATGAGGATAATGGAATGTAGTCTAATTAAATCAGGTGATGCCAAGGGAATTTGATTAGGAAATGAGACACATAAAAAAGTAGATTAGGGAGCAAAATAACTGATGATGGTAGAAATGGAGAGGATATAAAATGTAGACTAGTAATGGCAAGAAAAGCGATTATGAAGAAGAGAAATTTGTTAACATCTAATGTAGATTTAAGTGTCAGGGTGAGACATGGACGATAAGTAGTTTAGACAGGAAGAGAATGGAAGCTTTTGAAATGTAGTGCTACAAAAGAATGCTGAAGATTAGGTGTGTAGATCATGTAACTAATGAGGAGGTACTGAATAGAATTGGGGAGAAGAGGAATTTATGGCACAACTTCACTAGAAGAAGGGATCGATTGGAAGGACATGTTCTGAGGCATGAAGGGATCACCTACTTGTCATTGGAGGGAAGTTCAGAGGGTAAAAATTGTAGAGAAGAGTCGCAGCAGCTTGATCCCTTTGTAAGAAACCTCAAAACTTTGGTACTCAGTTGACAGCTGTTAAAATTGAGATTTGGCAACATTCACTGGAAACCCGCTGACTGCAAAAGAGAAAACAACGATCGGTGTTTGCTAAGGTGGTCTTCTGTGGAAGAACCCAAAACAATGATATCCTTGAGGTAATCTATGCAGCCAGATATGGAGGCTGTTAGCTTTGTAAAAAAAAAGTGCTGAAAATGTATGGGTGCACTAATTAACCAAAAGACAACTATTGATATTGCTGTAGAGCAAAAGATGTATTGACAGTGAGAAGGCACATAGTGGCCTCATCCAAGGGAAGCTGGAGATACAGTTCCAGCAAATCAATCTTGGAGAAGTAGTGGCTGCCTGATAATTTTGCAAGGGGGACAAAAGGTATGTATCTATCATCGACTCTGTATTAATCATGACACTGAAGTCGTCTTAGAGATGACGCTTACTGGTTGGTTTCTTAACGATGACCAGTGGTGTAGCGCATTTGCTGGAAGAAATAGGCCGAATGACATCAAGCAACCTGTGTTGTTGTGGTCTTCAGTCCTGAGACTGGTTTGATGCAGCTCTCCATGCCACTCTATCCTGTGCAAGTCTCTTCATCTCCCAGTACCTACTGCAACCTACATCCTTCTGAATCTGCTTAGTGTATTCATCTCTTGGTCTCCCTCTACGATTTTTACCCTCCACACTGCTATTAAATTGGTGATCCCTTGATGCCTCAGAACATGTCCTACCAACCAATCCCTTCTTCTCGTCAAATTGTGCCACAAACTTCTCTTATCCCCAATCCTATTCAATACCTCCTCATTAGTTATGTGATCTACCCATCTAATCTTGAGCAATTTTCTGTAGCACCACATTTCGAAAGCTTCTATTCTCTTCTTGTCCAAACTATTTATCGTCCATGTTTCACTTCCATACATGGCTACACTCCACACAAATACTTTCAGAAGTGACTTCCTGACACTTAAATCTATACTCGATGTTAACAAATTTCTCTTCTTCAGGAACACTTTCCTTGCCATTGCCAGTCTACATTTTATATCCTCTCTACTTCGACCATCATCAGTTATTGTGCTCCCCAAATAGCAAAACTCCTTTACTACTTTTAAGTGTCTCATTTCCTAATCTAATTCCCTCAGCATCACCTGACTTAATTCGACTACATTCCATTATCCTCGTTTTGCTTTTGTTGATGTTCATCTTATACCCTCCATTCAAGACACTATCCATTCCATTCAACTGCTCTTCCAAGTACTTTGTTGTCTCTGACAGTATTACAATATCATCATTTCTTCTCCATGGATTTTAAGACCTACTCCGAATTTTTCTTTTGTTTCCTTCACTGCTTGCTCAATATACAGATTGAATAACATGAGGGAGAGGTTACAACCCTGTCATACTCCCTTCCCCACAACTGCTGCCCTTTCACATACCTTGACTCTTATAACTGCCATCTGGTTTCTGTACAAATTGTAAATAGCGTTTCGCTCCCTGTATTTTACCCCTGTCACCTTCAGAATTCGAAAGAGAGTATTCCAGTCAACATTGTCAAAAGCTTTCTCTGAGTCTACAAATGCTAGAAACGTAGGTTTGCCTTTCCTTAATCTTTCTTCTAAGATAAGTCGTAAGGTCAGTATTGCCTCACGTGTTCCAGTATTTCTACGGAATCCAAAGTGATCTTCCCCGAGGTCGGCGTCTACTAGTTTTTCATTCGTCTTTAAAGAATTCATGTTAGTATTTTGCAGCTGTGGTTTATTAAACTGATTGTTCTGTAATTTTCACATCTTTCTTTGGGATTGGAATTATTATATTCTTCTTGAAGTCTGAGGGTATTTCGCCTCACTAGATGGTAGAGTTGCGTCAGGACTGGCTCTCCCAAGGCTTCAATAGTTCCAATGGAATGTTGTCTACTGCTGAGGCCTTGTTTCGACTCAGGTCTTTCAGTGCTCTGTCAAATTCTTCACGCAGTATCGTTTCTCCCATTTCATCTTCATCTACATCCTCTTCCATTTCCATAATATTGTCCTCAAGTACATCGTCCCTGTATAGACCCTCTATATACTCCTTCCACCTTTCTGCTTTCCCTTGTTTGCTTAGAACTGTGTTTCCATCTGAGCTCTTGGTGTTCATACAAGTGTTTCTCTTATCTCCAAAGGTCTCTTTAATTTTCCTGTAGGCTGTATCTATCTTACCCCTAGTGAGATAAGCCTCTACGTCATTACATTTGTCCTCTAGCCATCCCTGCTTAGCCATTTTGCACTTCCTGTCGATCTCATTTTTGAGACGTTTGTATTCCTTTATGCCTGCTTCATTTACTACATTTTTATATTTTATATATTTTTATATTTTCTCCATTCATCAATCAAAGTCAATATTTCTTCTGTTACCCAAGGGTTTCTACTAGCCCTCGTCTTTTTACCTACTTGATCTTCTGCTGCCTTCACTATTTCATCCCTCAAAGCTACCCATTCTTCTTCTACTGTATTTCTTTCCCCCATTCCTGTCAGTTGTTCCCTTATGCTCTCTCTGAAACTCTGTACAACCTCTGGTTCTTTCAGTTTATCCAGGTCCCATCTCCTTAAATTCCCACCTTTTTGCAGTTTCTTTGGTTTTAATCTACAGGTCATAACTAATGGATTGTGGTCAGAGTCCACATCTGCCCCTGGAAATGTCTTACAATTTAAAACCTGGTTCCTAAATCTCTGTCTTACCATTATATAATCTATCTGATACCTTTTTATATCTTTCAGGGTTCTTCCATGTAGACAACCTTCTTTCATGATTCTTAAACCAAGTGTTAGCTATGATTAAGTTGTGCTCTGTGCAAAATTCTACCAGGCGGCTTCCTCTTTCATTTCTCTCCCCCAATCCATATTCACCTACTACGTTTCCTTCTCTCCCTTTTTCTACTACCGAATTCCAGTCACCCATGACTATTAAACTTTCGTCACCCTTCACTATCTGAATAATTTCTTTTATTTCATCATACATTTCCTCAATTTCTTCATCATCTGCAGAGCTACTTGGCATATAAATTTGTACTACTGTAGTAGGTGTGGGCTTCGTATCTATCTTGGCCATAATAATGCGTTCACTGTGCTGTTTGTAGTAGCTTACCCGCATTCCTATTTTCCTATCCATTATTAAACCTACTCCTACATTACCCCTATTTGATTTTGTGTTTATAACCCTGTAGTCATCAGACCAGAAGTCTTGTTCCTCCTGCCACCGAACTTCACTAATTCCCACTATATCTAACTTTAACCTATCCATTTCCCTTTTAAATTTTCTAACCTACCTGCCCGATTAAGTGATCTGACATTCCACACTCCGATCCGTAGAATGCCAGTTTTCTTTCTCCTGATAACAACACCCTCTTGAGTAGTCCTAATGGGGGACTATTTTACCTCCGGAATATTTTACCCAAGAGGATGCCATCATCATTTAATCATACAGTAAAGCAGTATGCCCTCGGGAAAAATTACGGCTGTAGTTTTTCCTGCTGTCTGCCGTTCGCAGTACCAGCACAGCAAGGCTGTTCTGGTTATTGTTAGAAGGCCAGGTCAGTCAATCATCCAGACTGTTGCCCTTGCAGCTACTAAAAAGCCTGTTGCCCCTCTTCAGGAACCACACGTTTGTCTGGGCTCTCAACAGATACCCCTCCTTTGTGGTTGCACCTACGGTACGGCCATCTGTATCGCTGAGGCACGCAAGCCTCCCCACGAATGGCAAGGTCTGTGGTTCATGGGGGGTCAAGCAACCTAAGGTGGTCTAATTCAGCCTTGACAGAGTCACAGAACGTGACAGTCACCTACTGCAGCCGAAAAAAACAGAGGGCTAGTGGCCTCTTTCCTGGTAATGTGAGCCTGTGAACTGGTAGCACAGTCAAGCCCAGGGGAAAACAGAGACAAAAAACCAGAGCACAGGAGCTCCAGTTGCTGATACAGAACTTGATCTGTATCCACTGGAATTTTTAGGAGTTATTAAATACACACATGTCAATAAACAATTTGTTCCTGGAGACAGTTGTAGAAATACAATTTGTATCCATCAGTACTACTGTGTCCGCCACATTTGAAGAGGAGTTACACATTGATGCAGTGTAGCCTTTCTTTGCAAACAACCCAATGCTTAGGGCACACATCACACTGTGGTGGAATGAAGCAGTGCGGGCAAGATGGAAGGGGGTCATGCGGCCTCTGTTGTCATGCAGCCTGTTACTGCTGTGGCCATAACTGATGTTGTCCCGTGCAACACTGAGCCGAAGATTGTACTTTTGTAATGGCTTCGCCGTCATCCTGAGCACTTGCAGTGTGCCTAACAGGGTTTGGATGAGCAACTTCTGATACCTCCCACCATGCAGCAATCTGAATGTCTCCAACCTACGACAGTTCAAAGGATTATATTGAGCACATCTTAAGCATCAGATTCTCACACTGATGTGCTTTTTGTGGATTTCCGTATATGGGGTCAGACGAATAATAACACCATACACACTACTATGTGGTTGACATAGGATTCTTGATGGGTACTAGTGACAAATTTACAACATCTCACCCCATGTAACTCTGTAGCGCAGGCTCTGTAAGATCGATTTGGATGTTTATGACAATGGTAAAATTCTACATGAGTCACAATGATGTGTTCTATTACAATAATAGATTGAGAGAAGCTTGCACATTTCATCAAATGGTAAGCTGGCTGGCTCTCGTAAAGGCGCAATTTGGCACAACAACTGACACTAACACACAGACAAAACAACCCTAACTTGTCGCCAAGTTTGCTATAGCAAGAACAAATGCAATTTATATAACATACTATTGAACAGAACAAGTGTAGTTTGTGCATAGCACTGAACACGTTGACTGGACAACAGTAATACATAGTACAGGACATTCTGAGCACTCATTTCTGATCATGGTTCTTTGACAGCGCATCAGAGCGTACCAGGGGTCTGACCCAGATGGCCTATATGAGCAGGCCTGTGAACTGTGTGGACCCACAGTGTCTGAAATCATGCATGTCGTGAGTGAAGGTGCAGTACCATCTTCTTACATTTTTACTTACAGTTTGCAGCACTTTCTCTGTTTATGTTTTATAACGTGTCAGTGATAGGCTGCATCATTGAGGCAACCCCTATGCACATTTAAATCCAGATGAGAGAAAGACTTGTATTTTTAATTGTTCCTGCAGAGTTGTTTTGTAGGTACAGTCTGCTTATGATAATAGTATATTTAGTTCATGTGGAAACATTTTAATCAAAGATAGCATGTATTCATAATTTATAATGCTTGTAAAGAGCCAAGTGGCCAAATTTCAGAAAGGTTTCCTTATGACCATCACAAATTTTGCTGAAATTTTTTGTGAACATTCGCACATGTCCCCAGTGAACATTGATAAAGTTTTACTTCTGCCAATATAATACTTCAGAGATATAGTGATTTATTTTTGTGCAGCTATCAAAATTGTGATCCCTGAGTTTTTTGCAAATTTGAGACATAATATCACCTGCAATATTTTCTTGAATGAAACAAAAGTAGGCCATCTTACAAAACTTTTTATGCTCTCTCAAGTAAAATAATGAAGAAAGATTTCTGTAGCAATTCTCATCTGGATAAGTGGAAGCAAAGTCGGCCAAAAAAATAGACATTTGGAAAAAATATGAACTTTATCTTTTTATATCTATGGAACTAACTGCATGGTAAATCAGAAACATTGCACAAAATAACTTACCAATACAAAAGTATTAAACTATGAAATTTCATTCTCCTACTGCTTTCCAGTAGTTTACAAATTGAAGGCAAAATTATTAATCTTTGTGAAAACACCAAAAGAAAGACTATGTTCTAAACCGCTAGAAACTAGGTTCGGTTTTGCAGTGCAAACCTGTGAGGATGTTAGAAATAATGAGAAGATAATCCACTTAAAATACGCCTGTATTCAACTGGTACTCACATGAAATCAGACATTTTTTATTATGTTTGACAATTGTTTAGTTCTCTATGGGGAATGTACTATTGAAAGGCCAGATGACTAGGAAGTGTGCTTGAGTCAGAACAACTCGAAAAACTCCAAAAAAGAGTTGTCTTTCCTCGCTACTTGTGGCATATCTCAGTCTGTTTTCCAGCAAGTCTGCACATTCAAACTGGTTATAAACTTCAGAATGTACTTGTGCATTACCAAGGCTCAGGTTGTGCGTTACCTAGGCTCTGGATGTAGTGGTAGTAAAATTCTTGCCTACCAGCTGCAACACACATTTTATAAACTGACTTCAAGTTTTAAACTATTATCACTTTGTTAAATGTAGAGTAATTAATAGCAAAAAGGATTCATGTTATAGAGAATTCTGAGTATGTCTTTTCATTGTGCAATTCTGTTGACATGATATTTTAATACTGGTTTAAAGTATAGCATATATTGTGTTCATATAGTTAGTGGTTTATTCAAACTAATGAAAAGTTGTGTAAATGTGTTGCTATGTTCCATGGTGGCTTAAACGCGGCTGGTTTCATTTAAAGTGAGAAAACCAGTATTCCCATTATTACAGGGAGCATGCCTTATAATTTTGCAATGGCAGCCAATGATGGGTTTCTTCACAACAGGTTCCCATGTGTTTCTTTACATAGGATCCCAAGCCTGATTATACATTTCTTGAAGTATCAAAAGGACAAAGCTATAAGAGATCTTATTTAGGATGACAGGCTGCTCTTTCATAAATGCATACAGCATATTGTCCTGGCTGGAGGTTTGATCTGTTTCACTTCTGCACTGAGAGCTTTAATGGTATTAAATTTGCTCTCATCAGCAATGAAGAAAATGAATGAAAAATTTGTTACAGGAAGGGTGGTTTTACACTTTTTGACAATTGATGAAAAAGTGTTTAAGGTCAGCATATTTTCAAATGATGAGTCATCTTTTCTGGTCAAAATTACTAACATTGGTGAAGAAAATATGTTAATGTCAGACCTCCAACCATGACAACATGCTGCATGAATGTATGAAAAACAGTAGTGGATTGGAAACATTTGCAAAGATGCCTTATTAAGTTTTATGCACCCACGTGGCCCAGAAAATTCATTTTATTGATCAAGAAGGGATGACAAGTACTGGGTTACAGAACAGCATATTGCTACAGTTAATCCAGCACCCTCAGTGAGATTGTCTCAAGTAGCTTGAAGAAAACATAAGCTTAGGGTCCTAAATGAGACCTCTTCTAGCTTTGTCCTCTTGACATTTCAATAAACATATAATCAGGCTTCTGATTCTGTGTCAGGCTTGGGACTTTGTGGCAAAGAAACCCACTGAAGGCTGCTGTTGCACAGTTATCAGACGTGGCCCCTATTGCAATGGGAATGCTGGTTTTCTCTCTTTAAAAGAAACTTTCATGGTTAAGCCGCCAGGGACAATTGCAATACGTTTACACAACTTTTCATTAGTTCACATGAAACACTAAATGAGGGAGCAAAAAATATGCTGTATTTTAATGTGGAGTTAAACTGTTGATAGTATTGCACAATGAAAAGACACACTCTTAATTCTGTATAATCTGCATCTTTGCTTCTGTGAACTTCCTCAAAATTCAGACAAAATTACAATGATTTAAAACTTAAAGGCAGTTTATACTATGCAACTGCTATGCAACAGTTATACTACCATGATGTTCAGTGCCTTGGTATTGCGCAGCTACATTTTTAAATTTATAATTTTTGATGTGCAGTTATCATTGCTGAAAAACTGGCTGAGATATGTCGTGACAAGTAGCAAGAGAAGACACCCCATTTTTGAAGGTTTTTGAGTTCTGACTGGTTCCCACTTCCTAGTCATCAGAACTTTCAATATTAGCTTCCCCAGAGACAAATGAACATTTGTTTAGGACTATCCTGTTGCTTTACCTCACGGTGCCCTCCTTTTACAGTAACATCCCTAATACCCATGGTCTTAGTGCTGTTGAGCACTACCTTTCCCAACACAGGTAGGATTATGAGGTCAGCATCAATTTGCAGATGGTGGACTGTGGAGTGGAAAAAAGGTGAGACCTTTCGAAAGGACTGATATTTCTGTGAGGCTTCTGGAGGAAAGGTTCATGACTGTGTTTCAGGCCTGTTTAGGTTGTGGATTTAGTGCAGAGAGAGTTTTGGAGATTGGTGTAAATGTAGTAGGTCTGGAGACAGGGCTTGTCAGCTATGAGTGGAAACACTTTTTTACCACCAACCCTACCAATCAGACTCAACCAAAGACCAATGTTGAACCCTGCCTAATTAAGTTCATTCCTCCATCCAACCATGATCCATCCCCACTATCCCCAAATCACCCCCTGTTAACTTTCCAGAAAATCTTAACATCAAACCTTGCCTCACCATCAATCTCCAAATCCCTCAATAGGCAAACGAATCTTACATCCACAGAAATCCACCGTCCACCATCTAAAACCTAATCCCGACTTCCTAATCCTACCTGCAGACAAAGGCTCCACCTCTGTTGTTTTGAACCACAATGATTACCTGGCAGAAGGACCCCACCAGCTGTCAGATGCATCCACATACAAACCTTGCCACAGTGACACCATTCCAGAAATCCAGCAGGATCTCCAGTCTTTCCTCAAATCCTTAGGTCCATCCCAGAACCTTTCCCCAGAGTCCATTTCTCTGCTGATCCCTACCACCCTGGACATCATTGTACATCACATAATTTTTTGCATTTTTTCCACTACCATGGATTCTTGCTCCTTCCATCTGCATTAATACAGAAAAATTTTCTTGTCTCTATCCAGAACCCAGTCCCACATACTGTTCCTGTATTGTTGCTTGGCTCATGGGATTCCCCCATTTGGCCTTACCATAAATGACCCATCTCCGGCTGCCCCCCTCCTCCTACAGTGAGCTCCTCCTGTCCAGATTCCACCAATCCTTAGCCCTCACCAACTTAGTCCTGCAAAACCATATCAGCCAAACCAAAACCTCCTTGTAGTACATTCTCTCCATCCGCAAAATTCTCCTGCTATGAAGTCCCAAATTCCTGGACCCTTTAACACACATTGAAACTTGTGCCCTCCAGAAACTAGAGCAACATACACAACACACCTCAAAAAGCTCTCCCCCTGCTCACTTCCTACTCCCACCGTGGAGTACCACTGTCCACCACCTCTGCAACAACCTCCAAACCTCCTCTACATCCACTCATAGCTGACAAACCCTGTCTCGCAGACCTACTACATTTATCCAACCCTCCAAGATTCCCTCTCACCACCGCACCCAATTGAGAACTAAAGAGACCTGAAACACTGTCATGAACCTTTTCTCCAGAAGCCTTAGCCCCACAGAAATATTAGTCCATTGCAAAGGTGTGTGAGATAACAGGCAAATTGTGGCACCCTGAAAATATTCTAAATTCGGAGTTGGCATGGCCGCATGGGCTGCCTGGCAGGCCATCTTCATGGTTCCGGACAAGAGGGGTCGCCCCAGTGTGTGGTCCAGCCACCACGTGACTGGAAATTCCATGCTGACGCAGTGTCGATGAACATGCCGGCAGTGCCCAAAGATGGCAGACTTTGTGCAACCTTAATGGCAGACATTTCACAGTTCAAATAGAAATTAATAGTAGCCAGATGAATCATGATACCTCGAAAAGAAACATGTACATTACTATTATTTGAAAGGTGATTCTGATGGTGGAATTGGATTTTCAATATCTTTATTAGTTTAAAGTCTAGTATCTAACGATAAATTGTACGACTAACACCCAGCAACGAATTTCCAAAATCTAAATGGTTCATCCAATTTTGTCGATCGATGGGTCTTTAGAAAGATATTAGTTTTAACCTAAATTGGTATAAATTACAGGCATGTAACTTGAATAGTACATAGGTTGTTGGAGGTCAAAGTGGCTGGTTATTATTGATCGTGTCAGGCCATAAGTACTCCACACACACACACACACACACACACTGGTGATCTCTGGGCCACTTTCTGTACTGCAACTTCCCATTCGCTATCCTGAAAAACTGAGTCAGCATCTCTCCATAATGAGTGAGATGTTGAGCTCAGAAAGAGGAAAGAAGTGTTAGTATTGTGCGTAGCTTGGGGGTAAGTATTTCTAGAAGGAAAAAAAGAAGGAAAAAACATAAATTGAAGGTGTTATGTGGAATGGTGGATATTTTATAATCATTGTAATTATTATTTATTTGCATAACATTTTTGTATCAAACCCCTACTCTGTTTTAGCCAAGTAATCCTTCAGTGTATAAAATGTATTGGATAACAGTGCAACAGGGCGGAAAATAAGTGTGGCTGAAGAGTTAACACGAATGTGCATATACCAATGTTTGTTAATGCAAATTTTGGTTCTCACAAGTCTCAGTTGATGATTTCCACACTTGGTGCATTAGTACACTGTTCCACATCCTCTCATTAGTAATTATTTTGAATTAATGTTCATTCAGACATGAGTACAGGTCATGCTAGGCAACAAAAATTAGGTGTATTATAGCAAAATCATTTTTCACAACACAGTTCAATTAAGTTTTTATGATCACTATTTATTGGCGTCATCCTTTTCTTTCACACAATGAAATTAGCACTGGTGAGACGGTTTACAGTTTTACTTTAATAATAATTTGACTCCGAGAGCCCAATAGCAGTAATGTAGGCTTCTATAATCGAAAGTTACTCAATCAACTCGAACAGAATTATGTGTGTCACTGTCCTCTTTGTTCTAGTAGTTTTGGCGTGAAATCACAGATCGCCACCTATTCACTAACGCCGATGTATACCCCGTAATTCATATTCACACAAATAATCGTAACACTTCCAGTTCACCAAATATATGCTTGCACTATTAAAAAATACTCTTTGTCGAAATAAATCGGCGTGAAAAATTCTTACTCAAGCGACCACATAGGCCACCCACAAGTGGCGCTCGCTCACCACCCACCGGCCAACTCTGTCACCCACAAACTCACCGAATGCCGAACAACTGCCCAATGACTCCCCAATGACTGCCCCCTGGTCTAGATGGCCGCTTGCTTATATAGGCTCGGAAGTTTACCCCCCACTGGCTATGCAAGTACCAATCTCACCTGTTAAAATCTTCATATCTATAATAATTAATTATGGGTGATAAATGTTAATAATAATTTGCCAACAATGAAAACTATTGCAAGTTAAGTGTATAGTATAACTTAACTAGTTTAAAATACATGTGATGCCATCCAAAATATTATACAGTGCCGTTCTTTATGTGATGAATTTTCTATTGAATTTTATAAACAATTTCCCATTAAACTTTGTTGATTGCTCTTTACGAGCTTCATTATTAATGAATATGAACATACGACTATGGCATTCGATCCACTATGACAAGACGTTTTTAATGAGCTCTTGTTCATCTATGTTACTTGTTATTTACTATTTTTTTATTAATTTTTCAGTATTCATCTCTGTTAGTTGTTATTTACTATTTTTTATTAATTTTTCAGTATTCATTATATCAAACAATTTTCAAGTTGTGAATTTTAAAATTTTGCCAGTGAATTTACTATTCAAACATATTCGGGCTTGCAGCTGGTCGTCGTTCAATACTTTGCACAATATTTCAACTGGGCACCTGCCAGTCATCTTCTGTGATGCCTCACCTGAAGATGACTGGCAGGTGCGCAGTTGAAATATCGTGCAAAGTATTGAACGCCAATCAGTTTTAAGCCCAAAATTTGTTTGAACAGTTTTCAAGTTACTATATCTTTTGCGTCTCACGACTTAAAATAAAGATCAGTCTTTCAGAAAGTGCATATTGCTGACCACAATCCACTGCTGCGTCGCTCTTCACCGTAAGTTACATAGTTTACGCGTAATGTGCGAAAAACCAAACAATGCCCCAAGCTGTGGGCCACGTGGCCGCCCAGCAGCAGAGGCATCCCACCAACACATTGAAAAACTCGCACGGGCACGCCACGCGCTTTCGTGAATGGCGCACAAAGTTGTGCGTTTGCCCTCCACAAAGCAGTCCTTGCATACTAGACCTATTCATCGAGTGACGGGGGTTTGTACAGTCACAATACCCCCACTTGCTAGTACATGCACACAGTAAATGCGGTAGCAAAAATGTGACTGCCCAATCATGTTAAATTAGTCCTAGAATGTTACCAGTTTACTTGGCAGTCTAGTCGGCGATGGCATCACCCTAGTAAAACAAAAAGAAATTTGTAACATACCTGTAAATAACCCCAATCCAAAAAAATCTATTTCCTTAACTATGATTTTAAATTCGTGTCTTCTCTACGGGTGTGTGTATGGTACAACAGGCCTGGCAAAGCAAAACAAACACAAACAAAATTTAACAAATTCACAATAATTTTTATAACTTTTTTCCCCCTTTCTCAGACCAGAAAAAACTTCCTCATTTTGTGCAGCGTATTATGCACACCGCATTGTTTCCAATCAATCTATACGCTTTGGAACACGTATCATTTATCAGTTTGTTTCAACTGCCTAAAGTGTCTTGCAGGAATGCCCCCAGACTAGATGTAGTGTCACAGCTCCCTACTCTGGCACTATTTCCTGTCCTCCCACTAGCCAGTTTATGGAGCACTACCAGGGAACACACAAAATGCCCCAATGAAATTCTCATATACATGAAAGTTTTCCCTGTTTACCATACAGTGGTCTAGCCTGGACCCATCCTCATGCAGTCCAGAGCTGACACAGCTAAGACAGAATTAAAATAAAATAAAATAAAAAAAAATAAAAAAAACCTTTACTTGACTATTACAGGCCATGAATTAAATTCCAGGGTTTGCAATGTTTCCTCAAAAAAAGACTTAATTTATTTTTAAAAATCTTTATTAAAATTCACCTTTACACTTTGTTAAAATTATCCTCTATTCATATCATCTAGCCCAGACTAAGATTTCAAGCAGCAAAATGAACCAACTTTAATTTTACAATCCCCATGCTCTGTTGCTTACCCTAATATTCAGTCCATCAACTTGACCCCTTCGCACCAAAGGAAGTTTGGTGTGGTTACATACAGAACCCAGTGCAAAAAATGTTCAAGTTAACAATTATGCCCCCAAATTTCTCAAACAACATAAAACCTCGTGCTGTATCCCCCATGCACAAAAAATTAAGCAGATTATATGTATAAGCCCAACAGTTATTCAGATATCACAGCACATAATGTTTACTTCTCCAAAAATTCTTATTGGTAATGTTTCTAAGATCTCTTCAAGTGTATGCACATATAATTCTATCTTAGGCTGCCATTGCCCATATATTTCTCATACTGGTTGTTTATACAACTGCAGCTCAGTTATGTTTCTAAGCCCTAGTGGCTTTCTTGATTTCGGGTACTCCAGCCGATATGCATTTGGGTGTGGACAGCTTGCTACCACAAATGGCCCATGGAACAATTCAAATTGTTTCTTTATTTCCCTGTCAATGTCACTCGACCGTTCCTTTGTCTTCACCAACACAAGATCATTTACCTTGTACCTAACTGGCTTGTACCAACTATCTTGCCTGCGTTTCCTTGGTGTACCTGCCGTTGTTGTTCGGCAATGGGAGATTCGTGAGGAAAATCTACCGTTTCAACTATCAAGTTTGCTGCCCTGTCGTTCAACATCACCTCACACGGTGGAAACCCAGTAGTACTGCTTTTGACACTGTTCATGACATTGTCAAATGATGCAATATGTTCAGCGCATGAAGTATGCTTATGGCTACAATAGGTCCGGCACAAGCGATCAAGTTCACGCATATAGCGTTCAGTCAGGTTACCTGCTGGGTGGTAGACAGAGGTCTTTATATGTTTCATACCTACTTGTTTCATGTAGTCGTCCCATAACTTTGAAGTAAATTGTGAGCCATTATCAGTCAACACTGCCTTTGGCTTTCCCAAGTTCTTAAAGTAATCTACTTTGCTGATGGCCTTCTTCATACCATATAGTTTTACATATTTGGAGACACACATTCACAGCCAGCATCACATACTTTTGTCCCCCTCTACTGCTTGGTAATGGACCGAAAATATCAATTGCCAGTAATTCTCCCACTCCCCGGGGAAGGCTGTTTTTCATTTCCCATTGTCTGCCAATGGTACTATGTTTGACACGTTGACACCTGTCACAAGCACTTAACTGTTTCCTGATTCTTCGTTCCATATTATTAAAGATTACTTAGTCCTGCAGTACCCCCAAACACTTTTGTGCCCCATAATGGCCATAACTTAGATGTGTATAGCTTATTAAAGATTTAACCTGTTTCCCCCTGCGGGTTCAGGGTAAGAATAGGCCCGCGGTATTCCTGCCTGTCGTAAGAGGCGACTAAAAGGAGTCTCCAAAGTTTCGGCCTTATGTGATGGTCCCCACTTGGGTTTGACCTGTCATTTTCAACATTTCCGTTGTTAGTGCGTGCCATTTGGGGAAGGACGCCTTACGTGGTGTTTTTCTATTGGTCCATCGTGCACCTCCATCTTGCATGCTATCTATTGTCGTGTGGAGGGATTTACACCCCATGTCTTCTGGGTTGCCTCCTCGTCTTGTGCGCAATCCCCTTCTTAGCGCCCACGACAACTGTGGACCCTTTCAACACCTAAAATCCAGCACGGTAGCCAGTCCGTTGTGGTGGGGTCGTCATGTGCCCTCTTGGTGGTAGCCCCCTGACCACGCAGGGATTGCACTACAGATGCCAGAGCTGTTTTCTCCCCATGCATGCCAAGGAGTATGTGCCCATCTTGTCTGGGGCACGGGGACTCCAGGCAATGGGATATCGGCCAGGTACCCGTTGCTTTGGCTGGGTGGCGCCCTTGGGGAGAGCCCTCGTTCGGAGTAGGTGGCATCTGGGCGGATGTGGCGCAATGAAGCACAATAAATCTCACCAAGCTGGTGGTCGCACTGCCACCAGCGTCTCTAAGCGAGGCAGAATTGAATTCGATGCTGCACAATATGATCCTCAGTCGTTCCCCTCGTTGGCTGCGCCATGGGAGGGACGCAGATCTAGTGCCAAGCAGGAGCCTTATGTACCACAATACCTTGTCTGCAGCAGGACTGATGGTGACTCCTTTCTTTCGACAAAGCCTATGTTTTTTGTGGAACACCTGGAGGATAAGTTTGGGGAAGTGGCGGGGTTGTCTAAAATGAGGAATGGGTCCATCCTCCTCAAGACGTCATCCCCAGCCCAGTCACGAGCGTTGCTCTTGTGTGATAAGCTGGGAGACGTATCTGTTACCGTCACTCCTCACAGTAGCTTAAATATGGTCCAGGGGATTATTTACCATCGCGACCTCTTGTTACAGTCCGATGACGAGCTGAGAGCTGACTTGGAATGACGTGGTGTGCATTTTGTCCGTCGTGTGCACAGAGGACCCAAGACCAACAGGGTGGCCACCGGTGCCTTTATCTTGACCTTCGAGGGTGCTGTATTGCCTGAGAAGGTCAAGGTAATGGTTTACCGTTGTGACGCCAAGCCATACGTCCCTCCCCCGATGCGGTGCTTCCAGTGCTGGAAGTTTGGGCATATGTCCTCCCGTTGCCCATCCAGCGCCACATGTCGAGATTGCGGATGCCCCTCTCATCCCGATTCTCCATGTGCGCCTCCGCCTGTCTGTGTCAACTGTGGGGAACACCACTCTCCATGCTCGCCGGACTGCCCTGTTCTTCATAAGGAGCGGAAGATTATGGAATTTAAGACTCTTCAAAACTAAATTAGACATTACAGAATTTTAGTACAGATTAAAGTAAGTAAAAGGATCAGTACATATAAATTCTTACAAGCATAATTTCCAAATAGATTTTATAACATTTTTCTACCAGCTTCTGGATAACCTTCACCAGATTTGTACCGATGTTTCCAGAAATATCTTGACATTTGATTCTGGATATTTCTTGAGTGACTTAGAACAACTATTTATATGTAGAATGATTTAAATCGTGTTTCAAAACGTAAAGAAATCTTTTTAGCAATATTTCTTTATACAAATCGTCTTTCGAAATTAGGTCATAAAACAGCCTTCACAAGTTCTCGCATTTTCGCGATCATAATACAGAACTTCTCCATAGAAAGCCCCAGAAGCGTGCATTAAACGTTCATTCACAGACCCTCTCTTTAGCTGGTGAGTTTTTAAAAGTATCTTGTCCATATTATACGAAATAATCCAGCTCAAAACTGATAATTTATACAATTAATCAGATCTACAGCAAACAGTGAATCTTTCTTTTACAAAATGAAATATAATTACAAAATTGAATGAAAATAGGTTACTAACACTAATATATATTTACATTAATTCTATTTTTGTTCTTTCTGTGCAAAATGTCCTAATATTGACACAGTACGATATTTAAACATCACCAAAGTTTCCCTTTACATTTTGCAAATCTGTATCGACATCCCCTAAAAGTCTACAGTATCGAATACTTCAATATGACCCCCGCTGCGGATTCGCCGCCACCGACTGCTCGCCGACTATGCTGTCCACGTGCATTGCTCACTGGGCCATCCCAATCATCGCCTGCTTTTCCCTGCCAGGGTCCTCTCTCTGCCCAACCGGCGACCTAGGTCTGGGCTTTCCATTGCTGTCCGCGTCCAGTCCCTGCTGTCGGAACTGGGGTCGTTCCCTCTTCTGCCGCCCTTCCGGGCCTGTGCACCCACGCCTCCCTGGTGTATGACCCGTCCGTCCGTCCGCCTGGACTTGGCACGGGAACCCAAGGACTCGGTTCCGCATGTGGCCCTCCGTCGCCGTTTTCTTGTGCTCATCGCCTCATTTTCAGGCTGTGAGCCTGTCTACACTGATGGTTCCCTGGTGGATGGTCGTCCTGCCTACGCTTTTGCTCACGCTGCCCATGTTGAACAGCGCTCCTTGCCGGCTGGCTGCAGTATTTGAACTGCAGAGCTGGTGGCCATATTGCGCGCTCTTGAGCATATGCGTTACTGCTCAGGTACGTCCATTGTCATCTGCAGTGACTCCCTGAGCAGCCTCCAGGCTATCGACCGCTGCTATACCTCTTCTCCTTTGGTATCCTTTATTCAGGAGTCTGTTTTTGCCATTACCCGCTCGGGTCGTTTGGTGGTCTTTGTTTGGACGCCAGGTCACGTTGGCATCCCGGGGAATGAACATGTCGACAGGGTGGCCAAAGGGGCGGTCGACGCCCCCACTTTGGCGATCGGCCTCCCGGCTCGTGATTTGCAGCTGGCGTTGCGCCGTAAGGTGCTTCAGATGTGGCGTGACGAGTGGCGTAGCCTGACTTCTCCGAATAAACTGCGGGCTGTTAAGGAGACGACCGATATGTGGCGGTCCTCCCTGCAGGCTTCTCGCAGGGACTCTGTCATCCTGTGTCTGCTCCGCATCGGCCATACCTACCTGACGCACGGACATCTTTTGCGTCAGGAGGATCCCCCCCTGTGTCAGTGTGCGTCCCGGTTGACAGTCGCCCACATTTTGCTGGAGTGTCCCCGCCTGCGCACCCTCCGGCAGACTTTTAATCTCCCGGGCACGTTGCCTTTGGTTTTATGCGACGATGCCTCCATGGCTGACGACGTTTTAAATTTTATCCGTGGTAGTCCTTTTTATGGTTCCATTTAAGGGGGACCTGTCCCTTTCCCTTTCTGTGTATCTTGTCCTCGAGTGTCTCATTGGTTGCAGATTTTAATTTGTGTATTCGGATGGTTGACTCTTTCCCAATTTTTGTTCCCATGATCAGTCAACCAGTCTCCGGCCCTCTTCTTTTCTTCCGTTTCTTTCTGTCCAGTGTTCGTCTGTACTCTTCTTGTCTCTAGTGTTCGCTGCCACATTGGTGTTCTTTCAGTGACTGGAGGGAGGGGTGTCTCCTCCCCCTTGGGGTTTTACTTGTTCCGTAAATTTTGTTTCGCCTGTTTTTGGAATGGGGGACTGATGACCTTAGCTGTTTAGTCCCCCTTAAACATCCCAACAACAACAACATTTAACCTGTTCTTGAGGCCAACACAAATGCCACTCCTCCTTCTCCACACTTCCCCTTCTAAACAGTAGCCCTTTACAAATTTTGTAATGTTCCTCCAGTTTTTCATGCCCCTTTGTACCAAAGTTTGTTTTCACCAGTTTCAAAATTGGGTAGGTGTTCTGCATCCCTCTGATGTCTTTAAGTATTCCGCGAATCTGCTTTTCTCCATCCACTCCTTTCAAATACATCATCAGAAATTTGGCTGTGCTCCCCTCTTTTTCAACTTGATGATTTGGCAAACGCAAGACCATGTCAGCAACTACATTGTCAGTTCCTTTAATGTGCTCAGTCTTATATTGGAATTGCTGTAGAAGGAGCACCCACTGTGCCAGCCTACAGTTCAGCAGCTTGCAATCCTGCAAATAACTTAGAGCCTTATGGTCAGTCATGACTATGGTCTCATGTCCTTCTAAGTACGCTCAAAATTTCAGGAAACCCCTTACCACTGCCAACAGTTCCTTCTTCGAGATCCCATATCCTCGCTCATGCTTAGATACCACTCGGCTAGCAAAAGCTAGCTACTATACTAGTTGTTGTTGGGACAGTTTAACACCTATGCCATAGTCTGAGCTATCTGTCGCTAGATAAAATGGAAGTGACAGGTCAGGATGATACAATATCTTGCTATTGCACAAACTACTTTTTTCTTTTTGAAATCCCTATTACATTCCTCATCCATAACCATGCCACATTCTTTTTCAGTAACCGTGACAGATTTGGTGAATTCAAACTCAAGTCATTTACAAACTTCCGGTAGAAACTGGTCAATCCGAGGAATGACTTTAATTGTTTCTGATTCCTGGGTCTGGCACACTCAGTTATTGCACTGATCTTATCTGCATTGGGTATTATTCCCTCTGAAGACACTACATGACCCAAAAATTTATTTTTGCCTTGACAAAGTCACAGTTCTTTAGTTTCAGTTTCATCCCCCCCTTTTTGCAAAGTTGTTAACACGTCTCTCAATAGCAAATAATGTTATCTCCAAGTAGCAGTAGCCACAAGAATGCGATCCACATAGATGCTTAGCCTCCTCATCAATTCATCCCCAAGTACATAATTCTGTGCTCTAACAAAGACAGCAACTGATATGCAGAGGCCGAATGGTAAGCTCTACCTTCAAACAGGAAAGCAGTGTATTACTTGCTTTGTTCTGCCAAAGGAACTTGGCAGAAACCGGTGTCAGGTCCATATTGGTCATTATCTTTATGTTTTTTGTAGCCTTGGACTAGTTCAACCATATTTTCAGGGTGGTCAGTGTCTGGTATTATAATTTTATTTTATTTCCTAGCATCTAGAACTAGTCGTACTGACTTTTCCCTCTTTTTGACCACCACTATTGGGTTACAGTACACACTCCTGCTTTTTTTCAATCACCCCCCCAAGCCTCCATGTGTTTTATTTCTGACCTAACAGCATCTTCGTCTGTTATGGCAAAAGGATATGGCCTAACCTTAATAGGCTCATGAGGCTTCACCGTAAGTATATATTCAAAATTTACCACTTTCACAGGTCTCTCTGAGAACACATCTTTATTCTCTACCAGTGAATTATACAGTTCTTCCCCCTCACTGTCACCAATACCTTCTGTCTCATAGACCTTCCTTTTTATCTCCTCTTCAACCCTTACTTCATCCAACATGCACTGGACCATGTGCAAGCTTGCCACTAAATCATCACCTGTTGCATTTACAAATTTTGTCTCCTTTATACATCCCCCAACATTCAATTCCAATACCTGCCCCACACAGTTAATATTTGCCCCAGATTTATTTAAAAAATCAGTATCCAGAACCATATTTATACTTAAATTTTGAATCACCAGGAATGGGTGACTAAACAACTCTCCACCAATGTTTACATCTAACACAGCCTCCTTTCTCACTGGCTTGCTGTAATTACCAGTAGCATTTTTTATTCTAACCCCTGTGACTGGGAATTCTACCATTTTATCATTCCTGATATAATTGTACACTCCTGGAAATTGAAATAAGAACACCGTGAATTCATTGTCCCAGGAAGGGGAAACTTTATTGACACATTCCTGGGGTCAGATACATCACATGATCACACTGACAGAACCACAGGCACATAGACACAGGCAACAGAGCATGCACAATGTCGGCACTAGTACAGTGTATATCCACCTTTCGCAGCAATGCAGGCTGCAATTCTCCCATGGAGACGATCATAGAGATGCTGGATGTAGTCCTGTGGAACGGCTTGCCATGCCGTTTCCACCTGGCACCTCAGTTGGACCAGCGTTCGTGCTGGATGTGCAGACCGCGTGAGACGACGCTTCATCCAGTCCCAAACATGCTCAGTGGGGGACAGATCCGGAGATCTTGCTGGCCAGGGTAGTTGACTTACACCTTCTAGAGCACGTTGGGTGGCACGGGATACATGCGGACGTGCATTGTCCTGTTGGAACAGCAAGTTCCCTTGCCGGTCTAGGAATGGTAGAACGATGGGTTCGATGACGGTTTGGATGTACCGTGCACTATTCAGTGTCCCCTCGACGATCACCAGAGGTGTACGGCTAGTGTAGGAGATTGCTCCCCACACCATGATGCCGGGTGTTGGCACTGTGTGCCTCGGTCGTATGCAGTCCTGATTGTGGCGCTCACCTGCACGGCGCCAAACACGCATACGACCATCATTGGCACCAAGGCAGAAGCGACTCTCATCGCTGAAGACGACACGTCTCCATTCGTCCCTCCATTCACGCCTGTCGCGACACCACTGGAGGCGGGCTGCACGATGTTGGGGCGTGAGCGGAAGACGGCCTAATGGCGTGCGGGACCGTAGCCCAGCTTCATGGAGACGTTTGCGAATGGTCCTCGCCGATACCCCAGGAGCAACAGTGTCCCTAATTTTCTGGGAAGTGGCGGTGCGGTTTCCTACGGCACTGCGTAAGATCCTACGGTCTTGGCGTGCATCCGTGCGTCGCTCCGGTCCGGTCCCAGGTCGACGGGCACGTGCACCTTCTGCTGACCACTGGCGACAACATCGATGTACTGTGGAGACCTCACGCCCCACGTGTTGAGCAATTCGGTGGTACGTCCACCCAGCCTCCCGCATGCCCACTATACGCCCTCGCTCAAAGTCCGTCAACTGCACATACGGTTCACGTCCTCGCTGTCGCGGCATGCTACCAGTGTTAAAGACTGCGATGGAGCTCCTTATGCCACGGCAAACTGGCTGACACTGTCGGCAGCGGTGCACAAATGCTGCGCAGCTAGCGCCATTCGACGGCCAACACCGCGGTTCCTGGTGTGTCCGCTGTGCCGTGCGTGTGATCATTGCTTTTACAGCCCTCTCGCAGTGTCCGGAGCAAGTATGGTGGGTCTGACACACCGGTGTCGATGTGTTCTTTTTTCCATCTCCAGGAGTGTAGAAACCCTCTGCTATCCAACTGACTGTACTACCTGTGCCTACCAAGGCTTCTTCACTGACTTTACCTATCTGAACTTTAATTATTGGTTGCACCTTCCTAAAATTTTTTGTGCTTGAGTTCTGCTTCTGCTAAAAGATCCTCCTCCACTTCATTAGCACAGTACTTTTCCATAGTGCATACCTGCCCCCCATTGTTCTTCAGTAATGCTAAAGCCCTTGGTGAGCCTTGGCTTCTTCAACAATCTTCCTCCACACTTCTCGATTATTTGCTGCTCTTTTCCACCCCTGGACTCCCATACTGGTGATATCCATCATTACCTCATTGATCCACCTTCTTCTAGGTCTCCCTTTTCACCTAACTGAATGGATCACACCTTTCATCATTTTGTTTGGAATTCTATCTGTCATTCTCTCCAAGTGTCCTAGCCATCATATTTGCGTGATTTCACAAATTGTACTATGTCCCTGCCTTGTATTAACTCTTGTAACTTGGCATTGTAGTGCATTCTCCAGCCTTCTTCCTCCCGTATTGGCCCATAGATTTTTCGTAGTATTTTCTGCTCAATGGTTCTTAGTGCATTTTTATCGTGTTCTGTCAACGTCCATACATCTGAACTGTACGTGATAGATAACTGGGCAGAGTAGGGAATTATATATTAGCAGTTTAGTTTTTCTTGTAACAAGGCTATTTTTGACAAGCTGCTTATTTGCAAAGTAAGCTCTGTTTCCTGCTTGTATTCTTTCCCTTATAGCCTTTCCAATACTGTTATCATTTGATATTGGGACTCCCAAGCAGTTAAAAGAGGACACTCCTTTGAAGCATTTCCCATTGATGTTTAGTTTTTTAGGGGTTCTTGTGGCCTCATATTGTGACATTACCTTATATTTTGTTTTGTTTTCATTTACTATTAGGTCAATTTTTAAGGCTTCTGTTTCCATTGCCCAGTATGTTTCTAGGAGTGTATTTGTATTTCTTCCTACTATAGCAATGTCATCAGTGTATGCACGTATCTGGCTAGTTTTCGTAAATATGGTGCCTCTCTTGTTGATTTTATTTAGTACACTATGCAGGGCTATATTGAATAGGACAGTGGAGGGACTATCACCTTGCTTCACACCTTTATTAAAGTCAAAGCTTTCACTTGTTCTGCTAAGGACCTTTACTTTTGCTCTTGTCTGTGTCACTGTCATTCTGATTAGTCATTAGTTTAGCACATATACCAACTTCTTTCAGTACTCTGTATAGTTCTTGCTGACTTATGCTGTCAAAGGCTTGTTTGAAGTCGATGAATACGAAATGTAGATCTATATCATATTCACAGAACTTTTCCATCATTTGTCTTATTACAAATATTTGATCAGTCGTTCCTCTGTCTGGTCTAAAGCCACACCAATATTCCCCTAGTATGCTGTCTGCACACTTCTGTATCCTTTCATGTAATATACTTGTGAAGATCTTATAAGCTGTACTTAGGAGTGTTATACCTCTATAGTTTTCACTTTTGTTCTGTACCCTTTCTTATAAATGGGGATTATTATTCCAATTTTCCAATTATCTGGCATAGTTTCTGTTTCCCATATATCTGTTATTAATGTGTGCAGCAGTTCCTTTATTACAGCCTCACCACCAGGTTTTATTAATTCAGTAATTACACTGTTTTTGTTTTTTGACTTGTGCACAGCCTGGAAGACCTCTTATAGTGTTGGCTTTCTTGTCTCATTGGTTTCATTGTCTACTTCCAGCTCCACTCTTTCCTCCTGTGCAGCTGTCTCATCTTCTAGGCTGGTGCTTAGTGTATCTTTGAAATACTCTGCCCATCTTCCCACTATCTGTTCTTCCTCCCTTATCATTCTCCCATCTCTACTGGAACAGGACATTGTTTGTGGTTGGAACCTATTCTTCATTTTGCCTGTGGCATGATAGAACCTTCTTATTTCACTCTGTTCAATTCTACTAGTTCTTGAAATTTCTTCTTATTCCACTTTCTTTTCTTTCTCTTGCACATTAATTCTCTATATTGCTACAGAAGAATGCTGAAGATTAGATGGGTAGATCACATAACTAATGAGGAAGTATTGAATAGGATTAGAGAGAAGAGAAGTTTGTGGCACAACTTGTCTAGAAGAAGGGATCGGTTGGTAGGACATGTTTTGAGGCATCAAGGGATCACCAATTTAGTATTGGAGGGCAGTGTGGAGGGTAAAAATCGTAGAGGGAGACCAAGAGATGAATACACTAAGCAGATTCAGAAGGATGTAGGTTGCAGTAGGTACTGGGAGATGAAGAAGCTTGCACAGGATAGAGTAGCATGGAGAGCTGCATCAAACCAGTCTCAGGACTGAAGACCACAACAAACAACATTGTTCCACGTTGTTTCTGGTTTCTGTCTGTAGCACTTTTGTTCTTGCCCTGTTCTTCTATTCCTTCTTATGCCTATTATTTTCTCCGCAGCATCCTTAATGGCCTTTCAATCCTGTTCTACCTTCCATCTACACCTACTGCGGTCTCTTCATTGCTCAACTTTCTGCTTAGTGTTACTTGGTTTGTTTTTTTTTTTTTTACTTCATCAGGGATGTTCAGTTTGTCTGTATTCCATTTCATCATCTTTCCTATTCTGTTGCCATATGTTAGTGACAGTTTCTCTCTCAAGACTGATTTTTTCACAAAGTGGTCTGAATCACAGTTTGGTCCTCTGCAGCTCCGTTCATCCGTAACTGACATGGAGTGGTGCGCAATCACTAAAATATAGTCAATCTGATTGACTACTCCATTGGCTGCAGACTTCCAAGTACTCAGATGGATCCTTTTGTGTAGACAGCAGGTACTTTTAATAATCATACTATTCCTTGCTGCGAACTGGCATAGCAAATCTCCATTTTCATTGTTTTCTCCATGTAGTGAATATTTTCCAGAAACTCCATATGGATGTTCATTCCTCCCTATTCTTGCATGAAAATCTCCTATTATTAGCATCAGGTCATATTTAGGTACTGCATGGCATAATTTTTCCAAGTCTTTGTAGAACTGTTCTTTATTTATATTCCTAAATTTCCCTCTTAGTCTGAGTCTGCACATCCATTCATTTATGGGTTCAAATTCTAGAAGGCTTTTCCTAACCCCCTTGGTTTTTATAAACCCTGTTCCAAGTTGGGCTGTTCTTTCTTCTGGTCCACTATATACCAATGAGTACTCAGGTTTATCTGCCCATTCCCTTGCCACCTTATTTCCTGTAGCCGTACAATATCATATTTGAATTTTTAAATTTCATTGGCTATTTCTTTCATTTTTCCAGGCTGAAGCATTGTCCTCACATTCCATGATGCTGCAGTCAGATCCTTTATCCATTTCCTTTGGCAGGGTTGTGATACATGCTTTCCATCCAGTTTCCAAGACTTCTGTTGAATTTCCGTAATATTCTTTTTTTTTTATAGTGTGGGGTTATTAGCCCCATGCCCAACCCCCAACCTGGAGGACCAGGGTTTCTATGAGGTTTACTCCTCTAGGGAAGCTGGCTTCACTACGCCTGTAGAGCCCTCCCTGCGCTATGTTGTGGGACGCACTTTGTCTGGCTCCTCTGTCGAGACCAATCCGGCTTGAGTGACCCTGCCAGATGCTATGCTACTGCCGGCAAAGCTCTTGACTTCAACAAAGCATGCAAACCCTCCTGCCAGGCACTGAAGGTGCCTACTATAAGGTGGTTTCATTATCCCCTTCAAATATTACTTCAAAAGCATCTTTGTGTTCTTTATTTTCTAAGCCCAACCATCCTAATTTTGTGGCAAAACTAAACTTCTCCTTCTCCCATACCTTTGGCCCCAACATTTGTATTATACTTAGAAAAATCCCACCCAATCACTTGCATCAAAATCACATTCACACTTCCCCATCCAACCAGTTTTACATTCAGCCTCTTCCATACCCCCATACTGCTCACCCTCACACACTACATAATTGTTCACCTTTTCAACTTCAACTCCCTCGTCACACACTAATTTTCCATAATCTGTAACCCTGCAGTTAATCTCCACAGCACATCCTACCATTTCATTTATAAAATCCCCCCTTAAACCATCGAACTCGTTATCCCCATCAAAAATTTTTTTGATTACATCATAATATGCCTTATCCTCAACATTTAACTGCTTTAAACTGTTCACATAATTATATTTCCCTACTGTCCAATTTTCCGAAGTATATTTTTGCAACCATTTTGCCCTTGCTACCCAATCATTTAAGTTCAATTCAGATTCTCCCTTAGTTCTTCACTGTTCATCATTATTAGTTTGCTGTTTAACCCCATGCATGTAATCACTAGCACAATTTGTTTCATCATGTTTCATGGATTCAGGTACAGCTTTCCCCACCAAAAACATCACTTGCATTACCATCCTGCACATTTCAAACACTTTCACCAGACATCTCAGAACCAGCCCCCACTGGCTGCTCACAGTTAACCGCATAAATTTTACCAGATACACTCTCTGGTACATATTCATTTATCACTACATGAACAGTAAGCGCTAGGACCCCAAAATCATTACCATCATCTACACACCCATTTGTTTCAGGCACCTTGGCCCTCTCAGAGTTAACATTATCATCCACTGTATCTGCTTACATTACACACAACTCAACAAATTTCTTACTATTACTTTCACACACACTTTGGTCATCACAACACCCATCTATACCTTCAGACAGTGCATTGGTCCCGACCTGTTAATAATGCTCACCAAACCAGTACTATCTTTCTCAGAATTCATATCCCCAAACTCGTTACAAAAAATATTCTCAGCATTGATTTCTTCCCTTTGGGCCTTAAAACCTCTAACAGTCTTCCTCTTAAAAGCTCTCCTTTTTCCATGTTCCATGCACCAGCTCCCCAATGGCCTCCATACCACAAATTCTTTCCTCTCTCTTACTTTTATCATTATTGTCATACCCCCTTTTAGAATAACCATCCCTAGTGTGATTATAATTATTATGGTTCCATCTCTTAGTCCGATTATTTGCAACTTGTCTTGTCCCAAAGTGGACCCATTTGAGACAGCTCCTAGTTTAAAGGATGCTGTCCCTGTTGTGCGTGGTTGTTCAGTCCCACTTTTCCAGGTCCATTTCCCAGCATTGACCTTGGTTAATTTCTTACATCACTGCCCCTAAAATCCCTTTGACTGTGGCTCTCTTCATTATATTTCCCCCATTTCCTCTCCAATGTTCATTTATATTTCTTTCCCCATGATGGCTCTGATGATTATTTCCCCAATTCCTATTTCTGTGACCATTTTGATGATTGTTACCCCAATTCATATTTCTTCTCTCCCCCAGATTCCAATGGTTATTTATTGAATTGTTTCCCTTTGAGCCAGGCCTATAGCACATAGCCTGCTCCATCCTCTCAACAAAGTCTAAAAACTTCTCCACAGAATCAGTGGGGCAAGGCATAAGTTCCCATTGTAACTCCTCAGGTAGTCTCCTCCTTTAAGTAGATATTTCTGTTAACACACCAAAAGGCTGATCTAGATGTACTAATTTATTCAACTCTTCCTGGCAAAATTCCCTCATAGATGTCTGCCTCCCCTGTACACAGGTCCATTCAAAATCTCATTTTGCAACCTACACTTCTTATTTTTACTCTAGTATTTGTCTAGAAACATTCATTCAAATATTTCAAATGGAATGAACTGATCCTTAAATTTGTTAGCCCAGACTTGTTAGCCCATGTCTGAGCTGAACCTCCCAGCATTCTCTTTACAAATTTTACTTTTGTCTCATCTGATGTCCCAGGCAGAAAACAGTTCTTGCAATTGGCCAAAAAATCCACAGCATGATATCCGTTTTTGCCTGAAAATGACTTTCCACCAGGTGCCTACATTACTGGACACCCAGCATGACCCAAAACATTACACAATTCCATCTGGGTAATTTTGTCATTTACTTTTGAGGTGACAGTTACCATTTCCTTTCTAAGATCATCCGCTATGCTGTCTATTTTGTTTATCAGCACAGCTTTTGTCTCATCATTGCTAGCCACTATTTTCGCATTCCTTTCAGCCAAAGATTGCCTTGTCGCCTCTTCCCTATCATCACACATCTGCCTTTCCAAATCAATTTCACCCCTCAGCTCAGCCTCAACTGCTTCAACCTCGGAATGCCAGCTCTCTTCTGTTCCATTGACACCAATTGACTATTTACTTCGCCCATATTAGTTTTTAATACAGCCAATTCATTTCCCACATCAGTCTTCAGAGAACTTAATTCAGAATTTACTGAACTTAATTTAGTTCCAAAATTAGTGTCTTCAGCGCTTAATTTATTATCTGTATCAGTTTTAAATGAATCTGTTTGTCTACTCATATTTTGGAGAAGAGCAATTAATTACAGGGATACCAATTTCCTCCTGTCTCTGAGGACTTTGTGGTTCACTACCACTTCCTGACAACCCGCAATCACTAAGTGTTTTTTTAATTTCGTGCTCCATTACTCCGTATAACACAAGAACTGAAAACAAGAGAAACAAAAACAAAAATTACGCGTGCTGTAATCACTTATCTTTCTGGAAAGGCTGCGTCAGTCTCGGTGCTGCTGAAGAGGCTGCATAGCGGAGTGTAGTCACGGCCACTTGTTGCAGGTCTGCTGGTCGCTGGACACCTGGCCGCTGGCAGCCCGTCGCTTGGTTGAGAATCAGCCGCGCCCACACTCTGCTGGCACTGGCTGCAGGTCAGCTGGTCGCTGGCACTCCGCTCGATCCGCGTTGTGTGGAGTCGTCGAACGGCGATAGTAGGCACACACGCAGTTGACCAAAACACACGTTTCTACAAATATTTATGCTTCGCCTAGTTCCACTAGCTTTCGGGTCTAGTTGCCTAGCACACTAGTATCCCGGGCGAGCCCCTAATTTCAACAGCGCGGAAAATAAGTGCAGCTGAAGAGTTCAAAAAAATGCGCATATACAAATGTTTGTTAAAAATGTTAGTGCAAATTTTGGCTCTCACAGGTCTCAGTAATGTAGGCTGCTATAATCAAAAGTTACTCAGTCAACTTAAACAGAACCACAAGTCCCACTGTCCTCTTTGTTCTAGTAGTTTTGTCGCGAAATCACAGATCGCTACATATTCGCTTACGCTGATGTATACCTCGTAATTCGTACTCACACAAATAATCGTAGCATTTCCAGTTCACGAAATATATGCTTGCACACTTTCACTATTAAACAATACCCTTCGTTGATATAAATCGGCGTGAAAAATTCTTACTCAAGCGACCACATGGGCCACCCATAAGTGGCGCTCGATCACCACCCACCGGCCGACTCTGTCACCCACAAATTCACCGAATGCCGAACAACTGCCCAATGACTCCCCAATGACTGCCCCCTGGCCTAGATGGCCGCTTGCTTATATAGCCTCGGATGTTTACCCCCCACTGGCTATGCAAGTACCAATCTCACCTGTTAAGGTTACAAATTTTGACACACACATCCCTTAACAGAAATAAGTATACCATCGGAACCGCACTAAAAAGTATGTCTTATTTACTATGTTACATTAATTTCTAAGATTATTCTATCGCCCGTAAATCAAGTTTTACTTTTTGCAAAATTTCGCCACTTAGCACAAATTTGTTTGTTTGCATCTGTGCTGCAAAGCTTTAACATAAAACTGCATATAGCACTGTTTTTAGACTTAATCTATAGCAATCTACACATAGCACTGCTCAAAAACCTCATATATATAATTATTAATTAATGATGGGTGATAAATTTTAATAATAATTTGCAAACAATGAAAACTATTGCAAGTTAAGTGTATAGTATAACTTAACTAGTTTGAAATACATATGATGCCATCCAAAATATTATACAGTGCCATTCTTTACGTCATGAATTTTCTATTGGATTTTATAAACAATTTCCCATCAAACTTTGTTGATTGCTCTTTATGAGCTTGATTATTTATGAATATTAATATATGACTACAGCACTCGATGTGCTATGACGAGACGTTTTTGATGAGCACTCGCTCACCTCTGTAAGTTGTTATTTACTATCTTTATTAATTTTTCAGTATTTGTGATATTAAACAATTTTCACGTTACTGTACCTTTTGCGTCTCATGACTTAAAATAAAGATCAATCTTTCAGAATGTGCATATTGCTGACCTTAATCCACTGCCGCATCATTCTTCACCATGAGCTACATAGTTTTCGCGTAATGCGCGAAAAACCAAACAATGTCCCAAGCTACAGGCCACATGGCCGCCCGGTGGCGGAGGCATCCCACCGACACGTTGCAAATCTCCCGCACTCACTCTCCACAAAGTAATCCTTGCATACTAGATCTATTCATGTAGTAACGGGGGTTTGTACTGTCACAACAGGTATTTTAGCTGTCTTTTTGAATAAGTGTATTTTTGCAATTTCTTTAATCTCTTTTGTAAATTTATTGTACAGTTTTATTCCTTGTTAGAAAATGCTGTTTTGTTGCATGGTCATGGACAGAGCTGTTTGTGCAGTAATTACCAATGTTATTTTTGATGTGTAGAACTGACTGGTAAATGTATTCACATGGACCAGTTAAAAACCCCAGTCTTCTGAACAGATCTTTACAATGAGCTCGACTAGTATTTTTGGTTATCATTCTTATGGCTCTTTTCTGGAGTTTGAAAATTGTGTTCATATTTGTGCATTTGTTCCCCAAAAAAGAATGCCATAGCTAAGAATTGAGTGAACATATGAATAATATGTAACTGAAAGACACTGCATGTTACACACTGATGATAGGAAGGGCAAAACATGCTAATGACTTTTGTTTTCAAGTACCTTTGTGTGTTCTCACCACTTCACCTGATAATCAATATTCATTCCCAGAAATTTTGCATTTGTTACAGTCTATAGAGGGGCCATCTACATTTAATTTAACATTGTCATTTTTCCTCTTCAAACTGAAATTCATGGCACTAGTTTCCCTTTATGTTCAATGTCACTATATTTCATATTGACCTATCCTAATTTTCTTTGAACGTTTCATTTGATTTCTCTGTAAGGAGTATTCTTGTTTTCTCAGTGACCATAATATTGCTGTCATCAGTGAAGAGGATTTTTTCACCATGAGTAACACTACTGGGAAAGTCATTGATGTATACTGGGAACAGTATTGGCCCTAATATGCTACCTTGCGGAACCCCTATATTAATGTATTTTGGTGCTGATAAGTGTTTTATTAGTTGTTTGGATCTATTTAAAGTGTGTGTTATCTCAACTCTTTGTACCCTACCTGTTAGGTATGATCGAAACCAGTCATTAGCTACCCCTCTTATTCCGCTTCTAATTTACTTAATAGAATCTTGTGGTCGACTGTATCAGACGCCTTAGAAAGATCCAAAAATATGCATGTGACACACTCATCTTTATCAAGAGCATCAAGTACAACTTTTGTGAATTCTACTATGGCTGACTCTGTAGTTTTGCCACTTCGGAAACCAAACTGTGATTTGCTTAAAAGATTGTATTTATTCAGGTAATTCATTAATCTGTCTTTCATAATTTCTTCTATTATTTTTGTGAATGCTGACAGTAGGAAAATGGGCTGGTAATTTTCTATGTCTTCTGCATTACCTTTCTTAAGCAAAGGTACAACTCTTGCCTGTTTTAACTGCTCTGGAAACATCCCTGATGTGAAGGATTCATTTATTATATTTGGTAAGAGGCTGTAGGGAAGCAGCCTACTCATGCCATATAAAATTTGCTTCAGTTTTTCCATTGTGTGCCAGCCAGTCCGCTGTAACTAGCTTTGACGTCATAAATGTTGCACAATACTTTAAAAATCAAGTAAATAACCTGAAACGTTGCTAGTATGTCAGGAGTAATACTATATCAGTATGTGTTGAATATCAGTTCAATAACTTAAACCACTTTCAAAATTTGGACGTTTTTCTGTAAAAATCATTGGCGCAACAGAAAAGAGCTAGGAACTTAAAAATTTGTATTTAGATTCCTTTTGCATAATAATTTAGTAGAAACAGTATTCTGCATCTCACAAATTAAAATTTTAGTTGAAATTCATGATTTTCTGGTTTTTGTCTTAAAAATTAAGGAAGCAAGATAGATTAAGTAGGTGAGTAAATAAAGCTAGGATGTTTAAATTTAAATAGAAGGGAGATACGCTACAATCATAAAGATGTGAGAAGTTTCAACAGAACAACTATAAAACTATAGCGATAGCGTATCTCCAAAGGGCAAGTTCAGAGCTCGTCTACTGTGTGTAGTGTAATTAAATTAATTCTCTCGCCCAAAATATTGGACTTCGTCACGTCAAACTTTTATTATGATTATATTAAAAACAAAGATTACAAGACTTACCAAGCGGGAAAACGCCGGTAGACAGGCACAATAAAATAACACACAAACACACACACAAAATTTCGAGCTTTCGCAACCAGCGGTTGCTTCGTCAGGAAAGAGGGAAGGAGAAGGAAAGATGAAAGGATGTGGGTTTTAAGGGAGAGGGTAAGGAGTCATTCCAATCCCGGGAGCGGAAAGACTTACCTTAGGGGGAAAAAAGGATCATTTAAAGTCATTAAAACAGTACCTGCAGAATTTATTTAATTGCAATCTTTCATTTATAAATATCTATATAACATTCAAAATTCGCAATTGCTGAGTGATAGGAACCTTCGACCATTCGATTCATGTGTATATTCATATCGTATACTGTAGACTCAGAAGTATTTTGCTTGTAATGTGACAACTACGTATCCCAGCCCCTATACAACAAAACCAGCCAAAACTTTTAATATTTCATCTTTGAATCTGTGGGTATGTAGTTGAGGGCCACCCAAACCATCACAACTCATTTTACAATTTGAATGCCCGCAGGTCTCACCTTTTGCCTCACTCTAAAATTCAATCATGCCAGACTTGTTAAAGAGCTTTTCTCCTTCTCTCGGTCCCTACAGTGGACACACTTTTTACCACCAACCCAACCCATCAGACTCAACCAAAGACCAATGTTGAACACTCTCTAACTCAATTCACTCCTCCAGCCAACCGTGATCATCCCTTACTGCCCCCAAATCACTCCCTGTTAACTTTCCAGAATTTCTTACCCTCAAAGTTTGCCTCACCGCCATCATCATGCTAACCAACATTACATCCACAGAAAGAACCACAGTCCACCATCTAAAAACTGAGCCTGACCTCATAATCCTACCTGCATACAAAGGCTCCACCATTGTTGTTTTGTACTGCAAGCATTACCTGGCAGAAGGACCCTGCCAGATGTCAGATACATCCACCTACAAACTTTGTGTCAGTGGCCACATTCCAGAAATCCAGCAGGATCTTCAGTCAGTTCTCAAATCTTTAGGCCCATCCCAGAACCTCTCCCCAGTGTCCATCTCTCTGGTCACTCCCCGCACTCCTACCTTCTACATGCTTCCTGAACTCCATAAACCCCAACCACACAGGACACCCCACTGTGGCCGGTTATTGTGCCCCCACTGAGAGAATCTTTGCTCTGGTAGACCAACACCTTCAACCTATTACCCAGAACCTACCCTCCTATATAAAAGATACCAATCATTTCCTATACTGACTCTCCACAGTTCCTGTCCCTTTTCCTCATGGTGCCCTGTTCATCACTATTGATGCCACCTCCCTTTACACTAACATCTCTAATACCCATGGCGTTACCACTATTGAACAATACCTTTCCCAATGCCTGACATATCCCAAACTAACAACCTCCTTCCTAGTCACAATGACCAACTATACCCTCATCCACAGTTACTTCCTGTCGGAAAGCTTTACTTACAAACAAATCAGTGGTATGGCCATTGGCAGCCGCATGGCACCTTCCTATGCTAACCTATTCATGGGCCATCTAGAGGATTCCTTCCTATACACCCAGAATCATAAACCCCTCACTTGGTTTAGATTCGTTGATGACATCTTTGCGATCTGGATCGAGGGTAAGGACACCCTATCCACATTCCTCCAGAACCTCAACAACTTCTCCCCCATTTGCTTCACCTCGTCCTACTCAACCCAACAAGCCATCTTACTAGACGTTGACTTCCACCTAAAAGATGGCTACATCAGTACCTCCGTCTGTATGAGACCTACTAACTAGCAGCAATACCTCCACTTCGACAGCTGCCACCCGTTTCATACCAAGAAGTCCTACTGGTCGCCCATGGTCGTCACATCTGCAGTTACGAGCAGTTGATATTGAAATATACTGAGGGTCTCACTGAAGCCTTCACAGGCTGTACTTATAATCCCAACCTTGTACAAAAACAAATCTCTCATGCCTTATCTTTCCAATCTCCTACCACTTCCCCAAGTCCCACCGTCCGGCCACAGAGGAGCATTCCCCTCGTAACTCAGTATCACCCAGGACTGATGTAACTGAATTACATTCTCCTCCTTGGTTTCAACTACCTCTCTTTGTGTCCTGAACTAAGAAATGTCCTGCCCACTATCCTTCCCACCCATCCCACAGTGGTATTCTGCCATCCACTGGACCTACACAGTATAGTCGTCCATCCCTACACAACTCCTGTCCAAACCCCTTCCCCCTGGCTCTTACCCCTGTAATAGACCTATATACAAGACCTATACATCCTCCCTCCACCTCCTACTCCAGTCCATTCACAAATATCACCTATCCCATCAAAGGCAAGACACCTGGGAAACCACCAGTCGTGTGATCTACAAGCTAAGCTGCAACCACTGTGCTGCATTCTATGTGGGCATGACAACCAACAAGCAGTCTGTCCACATGAATGATCACCGACAAACTGTGGACAAGAAACAAGTGGACCACCCTGTTGCTGAGTACGCTGCCAAGCGTGACATCCTCCATTTCAATGACAGCTTTACAGCCTGTGCCATATGGAACCTTCCCACAGACACCAGCATTTCTGGATTGCGCAGGTGGGGCATTTCCCTGCAATATATCCTACATTCTCATAACCTTCCTGGCCTCAACCTTCACTAGGCCTTGTCCTCACCCATCCAGCATCCATGTTCCCATTCCAGCACTAAACAGCTCTTATTCCACCATCGCACCCAGTCGTTTTTCCTCTCTTCTTTTCTGCGTCCCAACCCCACCTCTCCCCTCCCCTCTATCTAATCTCCCAACTGCGCATGACTGCCCTATCCTCTCTCCACCTAGTCACTAGGCACTCTGCAGCAGAACTGCACGGTCCGCCACCCCACCCTACCCTACTATCTGTCCCCCTCCCTGGCCCAGATTGATTGGTTATCATATTAATAGTTGTTTTTACCTTCCCTTTAAATCTGAATGTCAAAAGTTTACAAATTGAGCTGTTCACCATCTTTAAAACTTTTTCACAGCTGGGACCGCAAATGGACAGAGCTTTAAATATCCACCAACATATTACAAGAAATCTTAGTTATGCAGTAATTTTCGTTTGAAAACATTGAATTCACACTAATAAAGCAATTCTTTACAAGACATAATGTCAATAAGTATTACATTATTAATACTTATAATCATTGCAATCGCAGAATATCATAGGTGGGACAAGTGGGACTTGTGCGAAGGAGAATATATTTTTTAATTTATAATTAATTTTATTATATCAGTTATCTATTACAATGATTATTTATTATATGCAATTGACTTCTCATCCAGTTTCAAAATTATCGAAATTTCCTGCAGACTCATAATATAAGGTGTCCCCAACATGTCTGATGCTTAGCTTTAGCAGAATAGCAAGAACTACTTGAAACTCTGTGAATGTCAAATTTGAATACCTTTGCTGAGTCCCCTATAGATCTCATACACATAATCAGTATTTCCCCATTGTCTTCAACACTTCTCTGTGCAATTACAGCATATCAATATTTAGTGGATTTCTTTCTAGCAGTTTGGAACTCCACTAAAATAAATATTCCTGGCATGATTTTTTCCAAGTTGGTTTTGAACCTGTAACTTCTTGGGGATTTTGTGAACAGATCATCAAGATACATTTCCTCATCACATATCTCAGAATCTGTGTAGATGGAAGAGTGTACAGTGGGTGAACAATTAAAAACCTGCACTTTCTCTAAATCAGATTTTAGAAAACCTCTACCACATATTAGGATACAGGTATTGTAACCATTGAAGTAATGCCTGCTACAAATATCTTCTATCTTTTTAACAGATTTCCAGCATCTGTCCAGTAGGTCTCTGTTTTCATCAATATGATCTCTTGTCAGTAAAAAAAAGTTTATTCCAAAAAGAACTAAAATTTCCTGTGCATTGTTGATGATAATTTTTCTGTACTTAACTTTGTTCCAAACAACCATTTTTTGTTATAGTTTCGATGCCATCCACTGGCTCTTTCCCATTTATTTGAAGTGGTGAATTTGTTCTTAAATTGACATGTGCAACCATCAGAAAAAATTCTAACGTTAGTCAGTTTTGGTCGCAGATCTTGTTTCAGCTTACGTATTCCATCTTCAAACAAGCATAAACTGAGTACGTGTCGTGGCACAGCTCATTGCTCACAACTGCAAATGACTGTAGTCCTGCTTTTAGCCAAGTACAAACAATGGCCACTGTACTCTGTGTATGACTTCAGTGGACACTTTGTATCTCAAGTTGTGTCAGTGCTACATAGTTTTCTGCAAAATCTCTTTGCAATATCACTTCATTGCCAGTAACTGATGCTTTCATAGCCTTGAAAGCTGTAGACTGCATCTTTTTGATAAAGGAATGCTCTTTGAATTTTTTAGTTGAGACTGAATTTCAGAGATAGCTGCATCAAGACTTCCACTACAAGTAATCTGTTTAGAGTGACACACATGTTCAGTCCATTATCTCAAAGATTTTATTTTGCATAAATCAAACTTTCCATCAATTGTTGTTGTGGTCTTCAGTCCTGACACTGGTTTGATGCAGCTCTCCATGCTACTCTATCCTGTGCAAGCTTCTTCATCTCCCAGTACCTACTGCAACCTACATCCTTCTGAATCTGCTAAGTGTATTCATCTCTATGATTTACACCCTCCACACTGCCCACCAATACTAAATTGGTGATCCCTTGATGTCTCAACACATGTCCTACATACCAATCCCTTCTTCTGGTCAAGTTGTGCCACAAACTTCTCTTCTCCCAAATCCTATTCAATAATTCCTCATTAGTTATGTGATCTACCCATCTAATCTTCAGCATTCTTCTGTAGCACCACATTTCAAAAGCTTCTATTCTCTTCTTGTCCAAACTATTTGTCGTGCATGTTTCACTTCCATACATGGCTACACTCCATACAAATACTTTCAGAAATGACTTCCTCACACTTAAATCTATACTCGATGTTAACAAATTTCTCTTCTCCAGAAATGCTTCCCTTACCATTGCCAGTCTACATTTTATATCCTCTCTACTTCGACCATCATCAGTTATTTTGCTTCCCAAATAGCAAAACTCCTTTACTACTTAAAGTGTCTCATTTCCTAATCTAATTCTCTCAGCATCACCTGACTTAATTCGACTACATTCCATTATCCTCGTTTTGCTTTTGTTGATGTTCATCTTATACCCTCCATTCAAGGTACTATCCATTCCATTCAACTGCTCTTCCAAGTACTTTGCTGTCTCTGACAGAATTACAATGTCATCGTCAAACCTCAAAGTTTTTATTTCTTCACCATGGATTTCAATACCTACACCGAATTTTTATTTTGTTTCCTTCACTTCTTGCTCAATATACAGATTGAATAACATTAGGGAGAGACTACAACCCTGTCTCACTCCCTTCCCAACCACTGCTTCCCTTTCATGTGCCTCAACTCTTATAACTGCCATCTGGTTTCTGTACAAATTGTAAATAGTCTTTCCCTCCCTGTATTTTACCTCTGCCACCTTCAGAATTCGAAAAAGAGTATTCCAATCAACATTATCAAAAGCTTTCTCTAAGTCTACAAATGCAAGAAATGTAGGTTTGCCTTTCCTTAATCTAGCTTTTAAGATAAGTCGTAGCGTCAGTATTGCCTCACGTGTTCCAACATTTCTACAGAATCCAAACTGATCCTTCCCGAGGTCGGCTTCTACCAGTTTTTCCATTCGTCTGTAAAGAATTTGCGTTAGTATTTTGCAACTGTGACTTATTAAACTGATAGTTCAGTAAATATATTAAAAACAAAGATTCCAAGACTTACCAAGCGGGAAAGCGCCGGCAGACAGGCACATGAACAAAACACACAAACACACACACAGAATTACGAGCTTTCGCAACTGGCAGTTGCTTCGTCAGGAAAGAGGGAAGGAGAGGGGAAAAATGAAAGGATGTGGGTTTTAAGGGAGAGGGTAAGGAGTCATTCCAATCCCGGGAGCGGAAAGACTTCCCTTAGGGGAAAAAAAGGACAGGTGTACACTCGCACACACACACACACACACACACACACACACACATATCCATCCGCACATACACAGACACAAGCAGACATATTTAAAGGCAAAGAGTTAAGGGCAGAGATGTCAGTCGAGGCGGAAGTACAGAGGCAAAGAAGTTGTTGAAAGACAGGTGAGGTATGAGCGGCGGCAACTTGAAATTAGCGGAGGTTGAGGCCTGGCGGATATCGAGAAGAGAGGATATACTGAAGGGCGAGTTCCCATCTCCGGAGTTCGGATAGGTTGGTGTTGGTGGGAAGTATCCAGATAACTCGGACGGTGTAACACTGTGCCAAGATGTGCTGGCCGTGCATCAAGGCATGTTTAGCCACAGGGTGATCCTCATTACCAACAAACACTGTCTGCCTGTGTCCATTCATGCGAATGGACAGTTTGTTGCTGGTCATTCCCACATAGAAAGCATCACAGTGCAGGCAGGTCAGTTGGTAAATCACGTGGGTGCTTTCACATGTGGCTCTCCCTTTGATCGTGTACACCTTCCGGGTTACAGGACTGGAGTAGGTGGTGGTGGGAGGGTGCATAGGACAGGTTTTACACCGGGGGCGGTTGCAAGGGTAGGAGCCAGAGGGTAGGGGAGGTGGTTTGGGGATTTCATAGGGATGAACCAAGAGGTTACGAAGGTTAGGTGGACGGCGGAAAGACACTCTTGGTGGAGTGGGGAGGATTTCATGAAGGATGGATCTCATTTCGGGGCAGGATTTTAGGAAGTCGTATCCCTGCTGGAGAGCCACATTCAAGGTCTGATCCAGCGGCTGTACATAGCATCCTCCTACAGGCCAACCGCAAATTAGAACAACATGCCACCCTCCACCTCAAAAAACTATCCAATCTCCTGGTTTCCCACCTCCGGAAAGGCAACTCACTCACCCTCCACAACCTTTCCAACAAACCTCAACCTCCTCTCATTGCACACAGACCCAGTCTCTCCCATCTACTCAATCTCCCACTTCCAGCTCCACTCCCCCCAACACCTCAAAATTCTAGTCAATACAATCTGGAACCACAACACCCCAATTCAGTAGTTAACCTTTCCTCCAAACCCCTCTCCCAATCCGAAACCTCTGTCCTATCCAAAGGCCTCACCTTCAGCCCCACTCCCAGGTTCAACCAAACTGCCCTTGTCAAGGATTTACTGTCCTACACTCGTAGTCTCTGCTGGAAATATCACTTTGCCACGAAGAAAAACAATCCTGATCCCACTCCTAATGATCCAACTCCCCAAGACACTATCCAAATTGAACCCTGCCTGCAACAGTTCCGTCCTCCATCACAGCGGGACCCACCTCCTCTTCCTCAAAATCACCCTCTCCAAACCTTCCAGGAATTTCTCACTTCCAGCCTTGCCTCTCAATCTTTCTTGAAAAACCTTAATCCTACTCCCAACATCACCACAGCCGAATCCCAGGCTATCCGTGATCTGAAAGCTGACCGATCCATCATCATTCTTCCGGCTGACAAGGGTTCCACGACTGTGGTACTTGATCGTCGGGAGTATGTGGCTGAGGGACTGCGTCAGCTTTCAGACAACTCTACATACAAAGTTTGCCGAAGTAATCCCATTCCTGATGTCCAGGCGGAGCTTCAAGGAATCCTCAGAATCTTAGGCCCCCTACAAAACCTTTCACCTGACTCCATCAAGCTCCTCACCCCACTGTCACCTCGCACTCCTACCTTCTACCTACTTCCTAAAATTCACAAACCCAAACATCCTGGCCGCGCCATTGTAGCTGGTTACCAAGCTCCCACAGAACGTATCTCTGCCTACGTAGATCAACACCTTCAACCCATTACATGCAGTCTCCCATCCTTCATCAAAGACACCAACCACTTTCTCGAACGCCTGGAATCCGTACCCAGTCTGTTACCCCCAGAAACCATCCTGGTAACCATTGATGCCACTTCCCTATACACAAATATCCCACACGTCCAGGGCCTCGCTGCAATGGAGCACTTCCTTTCACGCCGATCACCTGCCACCCTACCTAAAACCTCTTTCCTCGTCACCTTAGCCAGCTTCATCCTGACCCACAACTTCTTCACTTTTGAAGGCCAGACATACCAACAATTAAAGGGAACAGCCATGGGTACCAGGATGGCCCCCTCGTATGCCAACCTATTTATGGGTCGCTTAGAGGAAGCCTTCTTGGTTACCCAAGCCTGCCAACCCAAAGTTTGGTACAGATTTATTGATGACATCTTCATGATCTGGACTCACAGTGAAGAACAACTCCAGAATTTCCTCTCCAACCTCAACTCCTTTGGTTCCATCAGATTCACCTGGTCCTACTCCAAATCCCATGCCACTTTCCTAGATGTTGACCTCCATCTGTCCAATGGCCAGCTGCACACATCCGTCCACATCAAACCCACCAACAAGCAACAGTACCTCCATTATGACAGCTGCCACCCATTCCATATCAAACGGTCCCTTCCCTACAGCCTAGGCCTTCGTGGCAAACGAATCTGCTCCAGTCCTGAATCCCTCGACCATTACACCAACAACCTGAAAACAGCTTTCGCATCCCGCAACTACCCTCCCAACCTGGTACAGAAGCAGATAACCAGAGCCACTTCCTCATCCCCTCAAACCCAGAACCTCTCACAGAAGAACCCCAAAAGTGCCCCACTTGTAACAGAATACTTCCCGGGACTGGATCAGACCTTGAATGTGGCTCTCTAGCAGGGATACAACTTCCTAAAATCCTGCCCCGAAATGAGATCCATCCTTCATGAAATCCTCCCCACTCCACCAAGAGTGTCTTTCCGCCGTCCACCTAACCTTCGTAACCTCTTGGTTCATCCCTATGAAATCCCCAAACCACCTCCCCTACCCTCTGGCTCCTACCCTTGCAACCGCCCCCGGTGTAAAACCTGTCCTATGCACCCTCCCACCACCACCTACTCCAGTCCTGTAACCCGGAAGGTGTACACGATCAAAGGGAGAGCCACATGTGAAAGCACCCACGTGATTTACCAACTGACCTGCCTGCACTGTGATGCTTTCTATGTGGGAATGACCAGCAACAAACTGTCCATTCGCATGAATGGACACAGGCAGACAGTGTTTGTTGGTAATGAGGATCACCCTGTGGCTAAGCATGCCTTGATGCACGGCCAGCACATCTTGGCACAGTGTTACACCGTCCGAGTTATCTGGATACTTCCCACCAACACCAACCTATCCGAACTCCGGAGATGGGAACTCGCCCTTCAGTATATCCTCTCTTCTCGATATCCGCCAGGCCTCAACCTCCGCTAATTTCAAGTTGCCGCCGCTCATACCTCACCTGTCTTTCAACAACTTCTTTGCCTCTGTACTTCCGCCTCGACTGACATCTCTGCCCTTAACTCTTTGCCTTTAAATATGTCTGCTTGTGTCTGTGTATGTGCGGATGGATATGTGTGTGTGTGTGTGTGTGTGTGTGTGTGTGTGCGAGTGTACACCTGTCCTTTTTTTCCCCTAAGGGAAGTCTTTCCGCTCCCGGGATTGGAATGTCTCCTTACCCTCTCCCTTAAAACCCACATCCTTTCATTTTTCCCCTCTCCTTCCCTCTTTCCTGACGAAGCAACTGCCAGTTGCGAAAGCTCGTACTCGTAATTCTGTGTGTGTGTTTGTGTGTTTTGTTCATGTGCCTGTCTGCCGGCGCTTTCCCGCTTGGTAAGTCTTGGAATCTTTGTTTTTAATATATTTTTCCCATGTGGAAGTTTCTTTCTGTTTTATTTTGATAGTTCAGTAATATTCACATCTGTCAACACCTGCTTTCTTTCGGATTGGAATTATTATATTCTTCTTGAAGTCTGAGGGCATTTCGCCTGTTTCATACATCTTGCTCACCAGATGGTAGAGTTTTGTCAGGACTGGCTCTCCCAAGGCTGTCAGTAGTTCGAATGGAATGTTGTCTACTCTGGAGACCTTGTTTCGACTTAGGTTTTTCAGTGCTCTGTCAGTATTATATCTCCATTTCATCTTCATCTACATCCTCTTCCATTTCCATAATATTGTCCTCAAGTATATCGCCCTTGTATAGACCCTCTATATACTCCTTCCACCTTTCTGCTTTCCCTTCTTTGCTTAGAACTGGGTTTCCATCTGAGTTTTGATATTCATACAAGTGGTTCTCTTTTCTCTGCAGGTCTCTTTAATTTTCCTGTAGGCTGTATCTATCTTACCCCTAGTGAGAAAAGCCTCTATATCCTTATATTTGTTCTCTAGCCATCCCTGCTTAGCCATTTTTGCACCTCCTGTCGATTCCATTTTTGAGATGCTTGTATTCCTTTTTGCCTGCTTCATTTACTGCATTTTTATATTTTCTCCTTTCATCAATGAAATTCAATATATCTTCTGTTACCCAAGGATTTCTACTAGCCTTCGTCTTTTTACCTACTTGATCCTCTGCTGCCTTCACTACTTCATCCCTCAAAGCTACCCATTCTTCTTCTACTGCATTTCTTTCCCCCATTCCTGTCAATTGTTCCCTTATTCTCTCCCTGAAACTGTGTACAACCTCTGGTTCTTTCAATTTATCCAGGTCCCATATCCTTAAATTCCCACCTTTTTGCAGTTTCTTCAGTTTTAATCTACAGGTCATAACCAATAGATTGTGGTCAGAATCCACATCTGCCCCTGGGAATGTCTTACAATTTAAAACCTGGTGCCTAAATCTCTGTCTTACCGTTAAAAATCTATCTGAAACCTGTCAGTATCTCCAGGCGCCTTCCATGTATACAACCTTCTTTTATGATTCTTGAACCAAGTGTTAGCTATGATTAAGTTGTGCTCTGTGCAAAATTCTACCAGCGGCTTCCTCTTTCATTTCTTACCCCCAATCCATATTCACCTACTACTTTTCCTTCTCTCCCTTTTCCTACTACCGAATTCCAGTCACCCATGACTATTACATTTTCATCTCCCTTCACAATCTGAATATTTTCTTTTATTTCATCGTACATTTCTTCAATTTCTTCATCATCTGCAGAGCTAGTTGGCATATAAACTTGTACTACTGTAGCAGGCATGGGCTTTTTATCTATCTTGGCCACTATAGTGCGTTCACTATGCTGTTTGTAGTAGCTTACCCGCATTCCTATTTTCCTATTCATTATTAAACCTACTCCTGCATTACCCCTATTTGATTTTGTGTTTATAACGCTGTAGTCACCTGACCAGAAGTCTTGTTCCTCCTTCCACTGAATTTCACTAATTCCCACTGTTTCTAACTTTAACCTATCTATTTTCCTTTTTAAATTTTTTAACCTACCTTCCCAATTAAGGGATCTGACATTCCACGTTCTGATCCGTAGAACGCCAGTTTTCTTTCTCCTGATAATGACATCCTCTTGAGTAGTCCCCACCCGGAGATCCGAATGGGGGACTATTCTACCTCCGGAATATTTTACCCAAGAGGACGCCATCATAATTTAACCACACAGTACAGCTGCATGCCCTCGGGAAAAATTACGCGCGTAGTTTCCTCTTGCTTTCAGCTGTTGGCAGTACCAGCACAGCAAGGCCATTTTGGTTAGTATTACAATGCCATATCAGTCAGTTATCCAGACTGTTGCCCTTGCAACTACTGAAAAGGCTGCTGCCGCTCTTCAGGAACTACACGTTTGTCTGGCCTCTCAATAGATACCCCTCCGTTGTGGTTGCACCTACGGTACGGCTATCTGTAACGCTGAGGCACGCAAGCCTCCCCACCAACGGCAAGGTCCATGGTTCATTGGGGGGGGGATTCCATCAATTAGTGTGTGCAAATTCATCATGATGCACTTCTTGTATTCACCTGTCATGCATGTTTCACTTTCTATGTCACATCAAACAAGATTCATACGGTCAGTGTAAGTAGTTGGGAAACTTCGTATGTTTCAGTGAATGGCCTCAATGATAAAGTTGAAGTTAGTATGATATTTGCGTGCACACACACACACACACACACACACACACACACATACACACACACACACATTGTGAAGCATTTCAGAAGTCTTGCTTAAAAAGAAATAATGCCTCCTTAACTGTTATATCCATGTGATGTTTCTGCAAGCGAACTGGCATCCCAGTTTCGTGGTCTGCAATAGACTTTATGTTCTTTATACCATGTGTTTGCCTGCTGTTTTCTTCATTTGTGAAAAAGTTTTGTATTTTGAACAGATTGTCACCTGTAACCTTACGAGAGTTTTTTTTCTGAACTGAGAAAATCTGCTTTACTACCTTTTTAGGTAAACTTGTACTTATAAGCTTTTTTGTTATTGCCCTTTTTTTTTTTTTTTTTTTTTTTTTTTTTTTTTTTTTTTTTTTTTTAAATAGGGTCTTGAAGAAGGCACCTTCTTTACCTGAGAAACAGCATTGCCGAGGGACTCGGGACATTTATAAGGCCCTGACTGTGAAGCAAAGGTTTTAAGCTGATTTCCAGTTGGTACAGATTTTAGTTTAAGTCTGTGCTTCCTATTTCTTTCTGATTCCTTCTTGCAGTACTCCAGTAAAGATTTTTCACTGGAAGATGCTTTCATCTTTATATTTTTCCTGTCTTCTTTTATCCTGTCCTCTTTCTTTTTCTTTATGAGTGTTGTACTTGCTGGCATCTTTCTTCAGTGTTTCTTGAAATTTTCTCATACGCTCTGTAGATGTGTTTTCACCATTTGCAGAATAAGGAGTAAGTTTTTATTCATTGTAAACCATCAGGGTACTTGTTATACCAACCAACATAACAGTAACAAGATGTGTTAAATGGTGTATGTTTTAGTGACATCCAAAAAACTGTCACAAGTGGCACACAATTTCTTTTAATATTTATAAATGATCATTTAAAACTTAAAAGCTGCCATATGGATCACTGTGTGTGTGTTTTTTTTTTTTTCTTTTTCTTCTTACGTGTAACCTAAAATATGCACAATTACTATAATTGCTGAGTTAGAGGGTAAACTTTTTCACATTTTTATAGCTTACCTTTCCTTAAAAACTGAAGTTTGTATAAAAGATAATGTTTTGCTCTTGAAACTAAAGAATTAAAACAACAACAATCACTGCAACCTGAATTTAAATAACTGCCAACACAAAAAGCAAACCTCTTTGCTGATGTTGAGTAAGTGTAGTGTAAAACTGGGATATCATAGTCAGAATAATAATAAATGAGTGGGAAAATAATTGTTCATTTTGTTCAGGCATTTTGTAAAAATAATTAGGTATAGAAAATAAGCTTTGTATGTATATTTTCTGTTTCTGGCATTATTCACAAATTTTTCTTGCCTTCTGTCATGATTCTATTTCTTTATGACATTCCATCAATTAGAATTGCCTACACTGCAACAATCAACACTGCACTGTTGAATAGGATTTTTTTCACCTGCTCCTAATTGAACTTGATTAGCCAATCTGTATTTCACATGGACAAGGATGATCCAACAAGAGCAGTAGTAGGGAAATGGGAACTGCATACTGAGCTGTCGATAATGGCTTTTGGAAAGAATTTGCCAGATCACAGAGTGTCATAAAGAAGATGGATACATCTTGTGGCTCTTGAGAAAAATTAATTATTTGTCCCACCCACCAGTGGTTGTCATACACACAAGAAATGAAAACAATCAATGTATGACACAATAATTAAATTGGATAGATAAAAACTCTACTCACCAAGTGGTGGCAGAACTCACACATAAAAGGCGGTTGTAACCGGAAAGCATTCGGAGCCAGTAGCTCTTTCTTCAGGCAGAAGGGTTGAAGGGAAGGAAGTGGGGTGAAAGAAAAGTAATCGACAGTTTTAGGAAAAGGGGTAGATTTTGGGAAAGTCACACAGAACCATGAGTCAGAGGAGACTTACCGCATGGGATGAGAAGGAAAGACTGATATTTGGGGACTGCATTGGACGAGATTTGCAAACCTGAGAGATCAAAGGTGGAAGACAGGATAATACGCAGACAGAGATTACTGCTTAAACATCATGCATGAGTTAATAAGAGGGAAAAGCTAAATGCATTGTGCATAACAGAGGTGGGAGAAGGAAGGTGAAAAATAGATGGGTAAGACAATGAAAAATGTTGAAAACTAAAATGGAGTGAAGCAAAGAGTAGTTACTGTGAAGAAATGCTGAGACAGAAGAAATTAACATAAATTAAGGCCAGGTGGGTGGCGAGAATCAAGGACATGTTATACCCCTAGTTCCCACCTGCGGAGTTCTCCCCCATGCAGCTTTGGCATCCAAGGCAAATGTATTTGTTCGAATGCAGACTCTTTACAGCAATACACCACCATCCTCACCTCAGCACCTGCACCTAATTACCCCGCCAGCTTATTTCAAAAGCGGATTTCCTGGGCCATCACATCCAACTTGGTACTGCTGATCCCTCCAAAAAACAACTTCAGAGCATCAGAGCACACCACTGTTGACTCAGTATTATCCTGGTCTCGAATGTATTAATCAACTACTTTGACAGGGCCATGACTTCCTAAAATTGTGGCCTGAAATGAGATCCATTCTGTCTGAAATTTTCCCTACCACACATAGTTTCTGTCACCCTTCCAATCTCCAAAATATTCTTCTCAGTCCCTATGCTCCTTCTGCACCTATCTCCACCCATCTCCCTACCCTATGGCTCCTAGTCCTGTTACCATCCCCACTGCAAGACTTGCCCTATGCACCCTTCTACCACCACCGGTAGCAGCCCTGTAACTGACAATACGTATACTATCAAAGGGAGAGCCACCTGTAAAACGACATGTCAGGTACCAGCTGTTATGTAAACACTATTTGGCCTTCTACATCATCATGACTACCACCAAATTATCAATCAGGTTGAATGGGCATAGGCAGAGCATGTGTACTGCTAACACACAATATCCTGTTCCAGAGCATGATCTACAACACGACAATCGTGACCTCAGTGCATGTTTCACCACATGCGCTATCTGGATTCTCTCTCAATACCAGTTTCTCAGAACTCTGCAGTTGGGAACTAGCATTACAACACATCCTTGGTTCTCGCCACACACCTGGCCTTTATTTACATTAATTTCTTCCGTCTCAGCATTTCTTCACAGTAACTAACCATATGGATCCTTCTCACCAACACCAGCTTTTCTGAATTGTGCTGGTGGGATCTTTTGCTGCAATATATCCTATGTTCCATAACCTTCTTAGCCTCAACCTTTGTTAGTCATATTCCTCACCCATTCAGCCCCTCCATTGTTCCCATTCCAGCACTACATAACCCTCATTCCATCATCGCACCCAGTCTTTTCAGTTCTCTCCTTTTCCACTACCCCCCTCCAACTTTCCTCTGCCCTCCGTCCAAACTTGCCAAATGCACCTAGCTGCCCTACTCTAATGTTCCCCTGCTTTATTTCCTTGTTGATTGTCCTCAGTTTCGATGTACTCCATTGCTATACTGGCAGAAAAATGGGGGGTGGAAGTTCAACACTGACTACTTTAAATGATGTAGCCGACAGGTGCACATTTACGTTTCACATTTCTTTTCTTTCAATTTTCGCAACCCCTCGCCACCAATAATACACAGTTATATGGCCAGTCCACTATTGGTTAACTTTAATGAGCCTCATTAATAGGTTGCATGTGTGGACTGTTACAACGGTCATTTTTAAAGTAAGAACTGATAGCGCATCATGTCTGCAGGTCCAGTCACATGATATCCATTCTTGGTCAGCCACTCGTGGCCACTTTTTCACTATGCTGCCATTATGTTTCACATCTGTGCCGGTGTTGATTGTATGGTTATACTGCTTGGTCCATCACCTCGTCAGTCAGTAAACCCACCGATTGTAAAGTGCGCTCCGTTATTCAAATCTTAAATGCAAAACAAGTTCATCCTGCTTAAATTCACTGGCAGATAGTTGAAGCTTATGGTGCAAGTGTAATGACTGATGGAAATGTGCCTAAATAGTGTAGGCTTGGAAAATGATGAATTGTTAAAAGAAAGTGTTACTAACTGGTCTAAAGATCAGGTGGCAGGGTTCTTTGATCCTGGCATCCAAAAACTGGTGCAACCACTTTATAAATGTTTAAATATTCATGCTGACTATGTTGAAAAGTGAAAAAACGGTTGTAGTTTGTGATACAATTTATGTTCATAAATAAAGTTTCTCGTACTCCATTACAATTCACTTCTTATTTTAAAAAATTATTACTAAATTGTGCATTCAATATCCTCATATACTTTCTGTATCTCTTCATCTTCAGCATGTGACAAATAATTACTGTTGCTGGTGGTGATGTGCTGTTGATTCAGATGAGAACAACCCTGTCATTGAACTACTCACAGTAAAATTTGATCTTATGTTAGCTAAACCTTATGTAGAGGAGCTTGAATCAGCGATAGATAGTGTACAGAAGCTGGAAGAAGTGATAGACCATTCAAAGTGCAGTGAAACAGTTGTAAACAAACAAAACGGTAACTTTATTAGGCCTAAAAAGTTTTGTCATGTTAATCGTAACGAAAACAACCTTCGTCTCCCACAAGCAAATAAGTTTGAATTTTTAACGTGTGTCCGCAGCTCGTGGTCGTGTGGTAACATTCTCGCTTCCCGTGCCCGGTTTCGATTCCCGGCGGGGTTAGGGATTTTTTCTGCCTCGTGATGACTAGGTGTTGTGTGCTGTCCTTAGATTAGTTAGGTTTAAGTAGTTCTAAGTTCTAGGGGACTGATGACCATAGATGGTAAGTCCCATAGTGCTCAGAGCCATTTTTAACGTGTGATGAATATGAAATATGTGAAAAGAGCCAAAGAAAGGAAGTACTTTCATCAAATGCAGCGACCACAAATCATTTCAGTAGGCCTACAAAGTCCTGTAATAACAAGAAAGGTAATACCAGAAAATACATGGAACACACTTATCGTGCAAACAAGATAACTACCGATACAGGTAAGAAGAAAAAAGAAGATATTTTCATACTTTCAGACAGTCATGGAAAGGGCTTAGCCGACATTTTGTGTAACATGCAAACTATATTCAAGGTTAGTAGAATAACGAAACCGGGTGCCCCTTTGTGCAAAGTTTTAAAAGACTCTGAACATTCTTTGAACCTGGGAAGCAACTGTTTAATAATAGGAGGTGCTAATGATGTTTATAGGAACGAGGGCAAACCCGCCACAAGAGCTCTAAGAAGTATATTACAGAAAATTACAGATAATTACAGATGTTAACTTCTTCATTGCCAGTATCCCACATAGACATGATCTTATAGAACAATCCTGTGTCAACAAAGAAATCACAGTTACTAATAGGAAATTTGAGAAAATGTGCCAAAGCCTCCCAAATGCCACATATGTGGCCGTACCATCTGCAGAGAGCAGTCATTTTACAAGGCATGGGCTTCACAGAAATAAACTCGGAAAATCATTCATTAGTCGAGAAATTCTTAATGCAGTGAAGGCAGTTAAGGACAAGAATAGCACGACCATACCACTTCCAACTCCAAACACAGCAACAGAAAATTTCCAACAAGAAAAAGAAACTGGATCACTGACAACAGGTCCAGCACTAGAATCTCCACTTTCCTCAAAAACAGCAGAGATAAATGATTCAGCTAGGACAGAAGTTTCCAAAGCAGCTTCAGCAGAAGCAGCTACATACTACGCAAGTACATCATTAACAAGAAAAAAAAACATCTGGTGTGCCAGCAGCCAATGACCTTTCATCATTATTGGCCCTTCCTCAGTCTTCAACAGTGAAAGACTTTTCACCAGCTTCACCATCATCAGTAGTAACAGAAGCAAACAGAAGAAGCACAAGAACCAGGACACTTACAACTCTGCAGGATTTTTGGTACCTGGCCTTAGTTACAAGACTAACATAAGGCAGATACCTTCAGATCCACCAACTTCCAAGTCTAACTGGCAACAGACTCACCTCCACTGTCATTAACACAAGAATAACCATGCCACCAGCTCATCTAAAGGATTTTTTAATACCTTCAGATCCACCAACTTCCAAGTCTAACTGGCAACAGACTCACCTCCACTGTCATTAACACAAGAATAACCATGCCACCAGCTCATCTAAAGGATTTTTTAGCATCAGGTCTAAAGGGAAAGGCGCCACCAAGATAAGTGAAAACAAATGCCTAGCAGTGTTTCACCAAAACATACAAGCCATAAAGAACAAAGCACAACAGCTAGAAGTAAAATTGGAAAATTTTGATAGCCAAATTTTGTGTATCACTGAACACTGGTGCAAAGGGAAGGAAATTGAACACATTGCATTAGCCTCATGTGACCTTGCATGTTACTATATGAGAATCTCAATGAATGGTAGAGGTTCATGTATCTATGTAAAAAAAGGTATGTCATTTAAAGTTAGATATGACCTTTTAGATCTAGGTGAGGACAAACATTTTGAACTTTCTGCTGTTGAAATAATAGGACCTGGCCTATTTTGTGTGTACCGCTCTCCCAGTGGAGACATTGATATATTCTTCTCAAAACTGAATCAAAGCTTAGACAAGGTTTCTGGACCAAAAGCAAAAATAATTATCTGTGGTGACTTAAACATTAATATGATGAAGCCTGATAAGGCTAGCAACATATATGTGCATATTCTAAGCTGTTATGGAATATCCTCCCTTGTTAATTGTCCAACTAGAATAACGAAAGAATCTTCCTCATCTATAGATCATGTAGCTACAGATATTGATAGTAAAAAATGTCATATTGTTGTCCAAAACCTGGGCGTATCAGACCACCTCTGCCAGATCTTAAAAACTAACATTCATGTAGAAACTCCTCCTAAACTGTGTATATACAAAAGAACGTCTTCCAAATCAGCACTGTATCAGTTTAAATCCCTGCTAGAATATGAAGATTGGAGGGAAGTCAATGCAGACACCAATGCAAATCAGAAATTTATCAAGTTCATGTCAATTTTTAAACTCAGATTTGAAGAGATGTTTCCAAAAACTCTTTATCAAATTAAAACTGCAAAGAGAAATCAGTGGGTGACTACAGGTATCAAAAAATCCTCAGAAACTCTTAGATATCTCAACTCCATGAAAAATAATCAATCTAATCCAGAAGTTCTGCAATTCCACAAAAAGTACAGGAAAATATACAGAAAGAAATGTAGAAGGTGTTGCTAGCCGCAAAAAAAACTTTCAAACAACAAAATATTACTTGAAGCTGAAAACAAGAGCAAAGCAGCCTGGAACATCGTCAAACAGGAAACATCTAACTCTGCTAAAAAGGACCTCAATTAACATATTAAAAACAAAGATGCACCAGTAGGTAACCCTAAAAAATTAGCTGATTTTGTAAACTCATATTTCAGTAGTATTGCAAATAAACCACAGCAGAAATTTCCAGATACATATGATTTACCTACTCAGAACCAGTCAACAAACTCAATGGTGCTCTTGCCAACCACAGAAAGTGAATTGGCACTAGTAGTACACCAAATAAAAAATAAAACTTCAGTACGACTTGATGAAATCCCAATCTGCGTAATTAAAGAATGTATAGACTCCATAAAGGGCCCGTTCACAGACATAATTAATGAATCTTTCGAATGTGGATACTTTCTGGAGTACCTAAAACAAGCAAAAGTTATACCTATCCTTAAAAACGGAGATGTGGAAAATGTAGAGAACTACAGGCCGATTTCTATACTGTCTATCATTTCTAAAATAATAGAAATACTAGTCAACAAGAGACTGCTAAATTACCTGAATAACTATAACTTTCTTTCCAATGACCAATTTGGTTTTAGGCCCGGAAAAGGCACACAATCTGCTATAGCACAGTTCACTAAAGTAATTTTAGAAGCGCTGGACAAGGGTGAAAATGTAAGTGGTATCTTTTTAGACTTGTCCAATGCCTTTGATACAGTTGACCACAAAATCTTACTTCATAAATTAGGGCAAATAGGAATAAGAGGTGTGACAAAGAAGTTGGAAAACAGAGTTCAACGAGTTGAGATATCACAAGTTTCAAACAATTCCCTTATAAAACACTTGTCTGACCCAGAAAATGTGAACATAGGCGTACCACAGGGAAGTGTATTAGGCTCAATATTGTTTCTTATATACATTAAGGACTTCCCACAAAGTATCAGACATGGAGAAAAAATACTTTATGCTGATGACAGCAACATAGTAATAACAGGTGAAAATCCAACACAACTGTCAGAAAGAGCAAACAAGGCTCTCAGTGATGTCCACAACTGGTCATTAAAAAAATAAAGTAACCATAAATGTAAAGAAAACTAACTATATTAACTTTCAATTGAACAAAAAACACAATGCCACTAGAATAAAAGTTAATAATAATGAATTACAATGTGTAACAAGTACCAAATTCTTAGGGATGAGTGTAGACAGCCAATTGAAATGGACAAACCATGTCAATATTTTGGCAAAGAAATTATCCACAGCATGCTATGCTCTTAGAATCCTTGCACCGGTATGCAATAATACCTGTCTTAAAATAACATATTACAGATATCTACACTCAGTCCTCAGCTATGGGATCATGTTTTGGGGAACAAGTGCCAGTAACATACAAACTGTGTTCAAAGTACAAAAAAAGAACCATAAGGATAATAACAAACAGCAACAACAGGGCCCACTGTCTAGAATTATTTAGAAAGCTAGGCATTCTGTTTCTTGTGAGTATATCTTTCAGAACAAAATGTTCATTAAGAAAAATCTCAACATGTACAACACAAACAGCCTAATACATGGCCATGAAACAAGAGCTTGTCACCACCTCCATCTAGATAGAAAGAACAAGGCAAAGATGCAAAAAAGTATATTTTATAATGGGATATATAACTGTATAACAAATTACCTCAAGAAATTAAAGAAATAAATGAGCCCCTCACTTTCAGACAAAAGCTTAAAACCTTTTTAGTATGTAAAAGTTGTTATACTGTAAAAGAATATTTAACATAGATGTAGATTATTAGCAACATATGACATTATCACCAAAATATAATGTAATTATAAATGTGTGTATGACTTGTTATAAAAACTACACAAAATACGAGAAGTCTGTTTCATTGTAAATGTAAATGTGTGCTCATGTGTTGTAAACTGACGACATCCATACAATATTTATTGTTCCATGGATGAATAAATAAATAAACTCACTCTCTGCCCTACTTTCCTATTCATAACTAATCTTACTCATGTTATATGATTATCTGCTGCTGTTGATATTATCCTATATTCATCTGACCAGATATCCTTATTTTCTTTCCATTTCACTTCACTGACCACAAATATATCTAGATTGAGCCTTAGCATTTCCCGTTTCGGATTTTCTAGTTTCCCTATTATGTTCAAACTTTTGACATTCCACAGCCCGACTCTTAGAAAATTATCCTTTAATTGGTTATTGTGTCTTTCTCTCATGATCTCCTGCCCCTTAGCACTCCCACACTGGAGATCCGAATAGAAGCTAGTCCAGAATTTTTTGCCAGTGCAGAGATCATTGTGTTACTTTTTCAGCTACACATTATGTGTCTTTAATGCAGTGATTTCCATTGCTTTCTGCATCTTCCCCCCCCCCCCCCCCCCCCCCCAAGGGCAAAAGAGTATCCTGAACCTCTATCTGCTCCTCTGCCCTCTTTGACAACTCTGTTGGCTGAATGAGGTACTTCTTGTGCCAGAAGTCATTTGCTGCCATTGCTGATGATATTTATTCAAAATTTAAATGGTGGCTGGGTTTGAACCTGGGACTGAGTATGTTTTGGTTACTAATCAAAAACGTTGTGGTACCCTTAACCCTTACGCAATGGATCTCCTTACAAACCTTGGGAATAGAATAATTTTTTTTATTGTCATTAGGCCATTAAGGCAATAGGCATATAAAACAATATAACTGATGTTGCAATAGAACAGTAGGTTCGTTATTACAGAGTAATATTGCAATTGGTGAGATCCTACAAAGCCATGCTCATAACACAATATAATTCCTGTTGCAAAAGAATAATCGGTTTGTCATTACAGTATAATATCACAATTGATGAAATCCTTTTTGTTATAGTGTGGGTGGGCAACTAACCAGTCACAGTGCTTGTTTGAATGGTTGCTCTGGTAAATCTTGCATAGCGAGTGGAAGTTCATTAAATAATGTGTGCCCCGTTAGTTCATAAATGTTCAGTGACTTTGAGAGTCTGTGGAATGGAATATAAATACATCTATTCATTCTAGTGTTGTAGCAATTTATGTTTTCTCTGCATTTAGCTTCGGGTAGCTTCTTTTTGTATAGATTAAGACATAGTGTGTGTGTGTGTGTGTGTGTGTGTGTGTGTGTGTGTGTGTGTGTGTGTGTGTGTGTGTGTGTATAATTTTTTGCTCAGAAAACAAAGGTTTACAGTGTGCCTTATATGGTGAGCCTGTAATTACCCTAGTAGCTTTCTCCTGCAGTAGGAGAACGTCACGCACACAACTGGAGTTTCCCCATAAAATGATACCATGGGTTATTTTGCTTTGGAAGAATGAGAGATAGGATATTCTAACATAATTTTTAGGTACATAATCCATTAGTCGCCTTAACAAATAGATTACCCTAGTCAACGAAAGGTGGAGGAGTGGCTATCTACCTGAGAACAAATACCCTACTGGCCATTAAACTTGCTACACCACGAAGATGATGTGCTACAGACGTGAAATTTAACCGACAAGAAGAAGATGGTGTGATATGCAAATGATCAGCTTTTCAGAGCATTCACACAAGGTTGGTGCCGGTGGCTACACCCACAAGGTGCTGACATGAGGAAAGTTTCCAACCGATTTCTCATACACAAACAGCAGTTGACCGGCGTTGCCTGGTGAAACGTTGTTGTGGTGCCTCGTGTAAGGAGGAGAAATGTGTACCATCACATTTCAGACTTTAAGTCGGATTGTAGCCTATTGTGAATGTGGTTTATGGTTTTGCGACATTACTGCTCGCGTTGGTCGAGATCCAATGACTGTTAGCAGACTATGGAATCGGTGGGTTCAGGAGGCTAATACGGAATGCCGTGCTGGATCCCAATGGCCTTGTATCACTAGCAGTCAAGATGACAGGCATCTTATCCACATGGCTGTAAACGGATTGTACAGCAACATCTCAATCCCTGAGTCAACACATGGGGATCTTTGCAAGACAACAACCATCTGCACGAACAGTTTGACGATGTTTGCAGCATCGACTATCAGCTCGGAGACCATGGCTGTGGTTACCCGTGACGCTGCATCACAGACAGAAGCACCTGCAATGGTGTACTCAACGACGAACCTCGGTGCACGAATGGCAAAACGTCGTTTTTTTGGATGAATCCATGTTCTGTTTACAGCATCATGATGGTTGCATCCGTGTTTGGTGACATCGTGGTGAACGCACATTGGATGCACGTATTTGTCATCGCCGTACTGGTGTATCACTCGGCGTGATGGTATGGGGTGCTATTGGTTCCACGTCTCGGTCGCCTCTTGTTGGCATTGATGGCACTTCGAACAGTGGACGTTACATTTCAGATGTGTTACAACCCATGGCTCTACCCTTCATTCGATCCCTGTGAAACCCTACATTTCAGCAGGATAATGCACGACCGCATGTTACAGTAAATGTTCGACTGCTGCCCTGGCCAGCATATTCCTCAGATCTCTCACCAATTGAAAACGTCTCGTCAATGGTGGCCGAGCAACTGGCTCGTCACAAAATGCTAGTTACTACTTTTGATGAACTGTGGTATCATGTTGAAGCTGCATTGGCAGCTGTACCTGTACACGCCATCCAAGCTCTGTTTGACTCAATGCCCAGGCATATCAAGGTCTTTATTACGGCCAGACGTGGTTGTTCTGGGTACTGATTTCTCAGGATCTTTGCACCCAAACTGCTTGAAAATGTAATCACTTGTCAATTCTAGTATAATATATTTGTCGAATGAATACCCGGTTATCATCTGCATTTCTTCTTGGTGTAGCAATTTTAATGGCCAGTTGTGTAACTTAGTAGGATCTCACGAAAATATCACTTGGGTAAAAGAGTATTCCACTCATTTGCACTTTGAAATTGTAGCAATTAAGTTAAACTTTTTGTCTGTTGTATGCTTTATCTTGCACTGTATAGATCACCAAATGGAAATTTGAATTATTTCTTAATTCCCTTGATACAGTATTCTGTAAATTAATGTCAAGGAAGAACATATAAATGTTATATTAGTAGGGGATATTAATGTCAACATGTTACAAGATTCCCAAGAAAGCAAACGCTTCAAAGACTGTATGTATTCTTATGGTTCAAAGATCTGTTGGGAGATATACCCACCAGAATCACTCCAGCTAGTATAAGCTCTATAGACCATGTTATTACTAATTGTGAAAATATTGCCACAGCTGCTGTTGTAAATGGTCACATCTCTGACCATCTAGATGAACTATTAGTGCTAAAGGGAGATCCTTGTATAAAACAAAACAAAATTTATGAATACAAAAGAAATCTCTCTCTTATCAACATTGCAAAACTGAGAGAGAGCCTTGGTCATGAATCTTGGTATCTAGTATTTCAAGCCAAACGAGTGAATATTAAATGGGATGCCTTTCTAGATGCATTATCTTATCATCTAAATAATGCTATTCCCATCAGAAAGATAAATATTAATAAGAATAAGGCAAGACAATCGAGGCTCGCGGAATTTGATAATTCTATAAAAGAACTGAAAGAAATGTATATGATACAAAGAGAGACCAAAAACAATGAGCACAGGGATAAATACAAACAATACAAACCAGAATGAGATTTTCACTCTGCAGCAGAGTGTGCACTGATATGAAACTTCCTGGCAGATTAAAATCGTGTGCCGGATCGAGACTCGAACTCGGGACCTTTGCCTTTTGCGGGCAAGTGCTCTACCAACTGAGCTACCCAAGCACAACTCATGACCCGTCCTCACAGCTTTACTTCTGCCAGTACCTCATCTCCTACCTTCCAAACTTTACAGAAGCTCTCCTGCGAACCTTGCAGAACTAGCACTCCTGAAAGAAAGGATATTGCGGAGACATGGCTTAGCGACAGCTTGGGGGATGTTTCCAGAATGAGATTTTCACTCTGCAGCAGAATGTGCACTGGTATGAAACTTCCTGGCAGATTAAAACTGTGTGCCGGACATTCATTCTGGAAACATCCCCGAGGCTGTGGCAAAGCCATGTATCCGCATATCCTTTCTTCCAGGAGTGCTAGTTCTGCAAGGTTCGCAGGAGAGCTTCTGTGAAGTTTGGAAGGTAGGAGACGTGGTACTGGCAGAAGTAAAGCTGTGAGGACGGGACGAGAGTCGTGCTTGGGTAGCTCAGTTGGTAGAGCACTATCCCGCGAAAGACAAAGGTCCCGAGTTTGCATCTCGGTCCGGCACACAGTTTTAATCTGCCAGGAAGTTTAATACTAGTACCAGTTTCGGAAGCAAGTCAGAAGATTGAAGGCTGAAAAGATTAGCTTGAAATTATAAAATTCAGATTGTATCTCCAACGTGCTGGTCAATAGTAAATGAAATAGTGACAGTAAAACAAAACTAAAAGGTAATATCAACATACAGATATCTAATAACAATATTGATGTCGCCAATCCTCAAGAGATCAGTAACATTTTTAATGACTATTTGATAGATATCCCACTTTTGTACCACAGATAAAATACCTGTTGGAAATCTTGCTGAGGACAATTCTGAAGCTAATCAACTCCATGATATTGAAATCAAGAATATTTTGCAGCTCATCAGAGAATGTACAAACAAAAAATTCTGCTGACTGGGATGAAATTTCTCCATTTTTACTTAAACTGTGTGAAAACAATCAAGCATATCCTTTGGTGCATCTAATAAATAGTGTCTTAAAAGAAGGAGTGTTTCCTGACATACTAAAATTAACCATTGTTAAACCTTTCTACAAAAAAGGTGATAAACAACTAATAGAAAATTACAGACCACTCACTTTAACTTTTGTTTTTAGCAAGTTAATTGAAAAAATAATTCTGAAATATATGTTAGAGCATTATAATGAGCACAACATCCTGGGAGATTTTCAGCATGGTTTCAGAAGTGGTTGTACCAGCATGACTGCAACACTTCAATTTATGCTGAAAGCTCTTTGACAATATTGATGAAGGCATGCAAATAGCTGGAGTTTTCCTAGACCTATCAACGACTTTTTATAGGATTGATCATAAGGTACTTCTGTCAAAACTGGCCAGAGATGGCATAAGTGGAAAACTATGGCACCTCACCACATCATATTTCAAAAACAGAAGACAGTGTACCTCAATCTCACACAATAATGGAGAAACATAAAAAAAGTTATACATCAAGGGTCAGGAATATTAAATTTGGTGTGCCTCTGAGATCGATAATTGGTCCCTTCCTTTTTATATGTTATGTCAATGACTTCCCAAAGATAGTAAAAAATGATACCTTTTTTTACAATGTTTACAGATGACACTTTAGGCCTTTGTTGGGGAAATGATATTCTTAATCTCGGCATAGAGGTAAAAAAACTTTATAGATGTTGCAAAGGAAAAGTTTGAAAATGACAATCTAAAAGTAAATTACAAAAAACAAATATAATACCCTTCAGTGTTGGTGATTTGCAAACTTGTATTGATTCTCAAGATGTAATATTTTAGGGAAGATCTGCAGTGAATGTAAACTCCTAGGTACATCCATAGATAGCAAACTAATATGGACACAACAAATTGTCAATATATGTGCAAGGCTATCATCTAACCTATGTGTTTTAAGAAGAATAGCTCCATATGTCAATACCCAAACAATGAGGATGATGTATTTTGGTTTAATACATACATTTCTAGCATATGGTCAATGTATATGTTTGAAACAATAGTATTAACTGTAGAAGATAAGAAATATACCTGTCATAGTGCAGAAATTCATGATCACAATACTAGACAAGTACAAAATGACCATATGATACAAAGAAGACTGAAAAAAATGCAAACTGTCCATATATTCATGGAGCAAAATACGTCAATGCATTGCCAAATGAACTGAAGGTAATAAAAGCCGAGACTTGCAAAAAACATCTAAAATCATTGAGCAGTGCTTCTATAGATTACTGTAGAAACTAAAATGTAAAGTATTATTATGCCAAATAATTTGGACTACATTCTTTAGTTCCTATTATAAAATAAAATTGGAATCATGTACTGTTGTATTGTACTACCAATTGCTATGTTTGTAATTACATGTTTCATGCAAATTACGACATGTTGACCTCAAGATAATTTGTCATCCAAATATACCCCTAAAAACATAACTAGAATCATCAGATGGTAGCTTGTCTTTTAGACTAAATACTATCTGCTGAGTTTTATTTTCATCAAGCAGAAATCAATTTGCTTTAAACCAGGATGATGCTTGAGCAATTGTCCCTGTAACACAAGTTTTAAGACTATTGAGGTCATTACTGCTGTTCAGAAAAGTTGTATCATCTGCACATAGTACAGTTTTTGATTTAATACATGATGGCAGGTCGTTAATCATTATTAGGAACAGGAAAGGGCCCAGTACAGATCCCTGTGGGACCCCTACCTTAACTTGTTCTACACTGGACAATTCTTTGCCAACACAGACAGCTTGCTTATGGTTCTGTAAAAATTATCTTAATAGTTGAAGGCTATTACCTCTAACACCTTAGAAGTCCAATTTTTCAAGTAGTAGTGTATGTTGTACACAGTCAAAGGCTTTGCTTAGGTCACAGAAATTCACTTGAGCAAAGTCTTTATCCTCAAATACTTGATGGATGTATTTTACAACAGCATCTTTCGCATCAATTGTTGACATATTTTTCCTAAAACCATACTAACAATTCCTAGATTATCAAAGTAATTAAATAATTATTTGTAAATTGTGCATTCCAGAACTTTAGAAAAAGATGGGGCTATGGAAATTCGCCGGTAACTTGAGACGGAGTCTTTATCCCCTTTTTTTATAAACTGGAAGTACCCTAGACAGGGTAGAGATTTGTTTATACTATGTGTTCAGAGGTATACTATACTGCCTATGACTTTCTTCAGTATGTTACAGGATAAGTCATATATGTCTACACTGTCTGATGATTTTAACTGTTTCACTATTCTAAATACAAAATCTGGTGAGACCTCAGAGAAACTGAAGATACTTGTATTTGTTGATGATCTACAACTATTTTTTGACAGTGAGTGTGATGAGCTGATTTCGGGGTTAGCAATACCACTTCCTACTTCTTCAACTGATTTATCAAAATAATCATTGAATTTTTGGGCAGAGATATTAATTGTAACATTTCTTTCATCTTTAGCAACACTATTTATTAGCTTCCAAGCAGCTTTGCACTTGTTGGTGGATTTCTCAATACTTTTGAGATTGTGTGCTTTTTTGGCTTCTATGATCTATTTTTTTATATTCATTCTTACATATAACATAGGCTAGTTTAGCTTGATTAATCTTCAATCTACAATAAACAAGCTTGATTTTATGGGAGTAGGGGAAGCCATTAACAAGATTTCTGATAAATTCAATCGTTCACCATAGCAGCAGTTTTGAAGCAAGGATTTCGCCAAATGTCAAATGGAGACATTGTCCAGACAATTGTAGAGCATTTTGCAGTGACTACTGGCACTGCCAGCCAGGGTCCAGTATTTTGTTGGTACTGTGAGACCATGGAGAGGGCTGAGTTGTACTTCAGATCCAACTATTCTGAGTTGTACAACTGCCCTTTATATTGAGTTGTACAACTGCGCCCTTTATCCATGTGGAAGCTGGATGTGACATTGTCAGCAACTTGTGATACTGTGCCCAGTCATGACCAAACCCAACACAGAATCTGAAAAAACTTGCAGACAGAGTCGAAGGAAATCCTACAATATTTTAATTTGATTTGCAGACGGGACAGTTTCCCAACTCGCAACTCTGATACCTTTCCTCTGAAACCAGAAGTGTCTAGGGGTTAAAAGAGTGTCACCTTAATGAGCTGTGTAAGAAAGACCTTGGGATGAATGTGTCAATTGTGTTGTGGTCTGGATATTAGAGACCAGGCATCTCCTTAACCATTTTCAGTGTGGATTCAGGAGATGGAGATCTATTGTCAACAATATTAGCCACTAGTGTTGGCTTTTCAGCAGTCTTTCCTACGTAACCAGTTTTCAGGTACCAAGCTGGTGACATGCTGTCAGATATTTTTCAGCAGGAGAAAAGTAATGCCAAGGGAAACATAAGAGCTAACCTCTTTGCCATAGCCATAAAAAGCATGACATGAATGGTAAGGTGTCATATGTGATATTCCTTATTTGTAGACGATTTTGCAGTTTTTGTTCCTCCAATACTGCAACAATGACTCCTCAGTTGCAACGTATCAGTGACACGTTTGAAGGAGTGGGCTGCATAGACAGATTGTCCATTTTCTGCAGATAAGTGTGTGGGTCTGTTTTTAACTATTTGTTGTCCTAAGTTGCATATGATGATATGTTGATAATTATTACTTTAGATGTGTCAATCACAACTGAATAAAACACATTCTTCTTACCATAAGAGTTTCAGCTTTTTTATTTGCAAGGCATTTTCAGTGGTCTGGAATACATATACAGGGTGTTACAAAAAGGTGTGGCCAAACTACATTTGGTACCGGGATTGCATAGACAAGAGCTCTCAAATGCCCCCATAAATGAAAGTCAAGAGGGTTGAGGTCAGGAGAGCGTGGAGGCCATGGAATTGGTCCGCCTCTACCAATCCATCGGTCACCGAATCTGTTGTTGAGAAGCGTACAAACACTTTGACTGAAATGTGCAGGAGCTCCATTGTGCATGAACCACCTGTTGTGTCATACTTGTAAAGGCACATGTTCTAGCAGCACAGGTAGAGTATCCCATATGAAATCATGATAAGTACAGTACATACTGACGAAACTAAAATGAGCTCTAACATGGAAATTAAGCATTTATGGACACATGTCCACATAACATCTTTTCTTTATTTGTGTGTGAGGAATGTTTCCTGAAAGTTTGGCTGTACCTTTTTGTAACACCCTGTATATTAGTGTTGAAACTACTTTGCTTTATATTTTGGACATTATATACTGTGTTTATGAAGAATTCTGTCACATTTTGCTTATCTATTATGTAGTGATAATATAAATTTGTACTTAAAAATTTGATAGAAGTTGTTCTGTGCATGTTCTTTTTCCTGTTTCTCTTGTTGAGTGAAATCCTGTTCATTATGTATAACATGTGTCTTAGTGCAGCTAGCTTCCAGTTGTGGGGATGATTGGATGTCAGTGTGTGTTTTATGTCTGTGGCAGTTGGTGTTCTATAAATGTTAAAAGAGTGTTTGCAATTTTTGTTTATTACTCTTATGCCAAGAAAATTTATTTGGTTTAGTTTTTAAAATGTATACTTTATGTTTTGTTGTACTTCGTTGATTTCTGACAGCAGTTCATCTATTTTTTCATTTGGCTCATCTACTAGACAATAAAGTGCCATCTACATATCTCTGTGAATGTATGATTTTAAGTTTTTCAACAGTGGCTATCTTTTTACAGAAATCTGGTTCTCCAAATGACTGGTAAAAATGTTAGATATGGATCCTGAAGTTAGGGATTCCATCGACAGTCCCTCATTTTGCAAAGGAAACAAAAGAAAAATTCAGAGTAGGAATTAAAATTCATGGAGAAGAAACAAAAACTTTGAAGTTTGCCAATGACATTGTAATTCTGTCAGAGACAGCAAAGGTTCTGGAAGAGCAGTTGAACGGAATCGACAGTGTCTTGAAAGGAGGATATAAGATGAACATCAACGAAAACAAAATGAGGATAATGGAGTGTAGTCGTATTAAATCAGGTGACGCTGAGGGAATTAGATTAGGAAATGAGACACTTAAAGTAGTAGATGAGTTTTGCTATTGGGGAGCAAAATTTCTGATGATGGTCGAAGCAGAGAGAATATAAAATGTAGACTGGCAATGGCAAGGAAAGCGTTTTTGAAGAAGAGAAATTTGTTAACATTGAGTGTAGATTTAAGTATCAGGAAGTCCTTTCTGAAAGTATTCGTTTGGAATGTAGCCATGTATGGAAATGAAACATGGACGATAAATAGTTTAGACAAGAAGAGAATAGAAGCTTTCTAAATGTGGTTCTACAGAAATATGCTGAAGATTAGATGGGTAGATCACATAACTAATGAGGAGGTACTGAATAGAATTAGGGAGAAGAGGGATTTGTGGCACAAATTGACTAGAAGAAGGGATCAGTTGGCAGGACACATTCTGAGGCATCAAGGGATCACCAATTTAGTATCGAAGGGAAGCATAGAGGGGAACAAAATTGCAGAGGCAGAACGAGGGATGAATACACTAAGCAGATCCAGAAGGAAGTATGTTGCAGTAACTACTCAGAGATAAAGAATCTTGCACAGGATAGGGTGGCATGGAGAGCTGCATCAAACCAGTCTCTGGACTGACGTCCATAACAACAACATTCATCCTCAAACTGTAAGTAGTTTTTATTCAGTAACCCGTTTGAACATAGTTGTTATTTCTGTTATTGCTTCTGTAGTGAGTTTGCTGTGGAATGTGAAATTTTATTCTATGATTTATATTGTTTGTGTATAGGGATGAAGTGAATGTATTTTCTAGACTATGTGATCAAAAGTATCCGGACATCCCCAAAAAACATACGTTTTTTACATTAGGTGCATTGTGCTGCCACCTACTACCAGGTAGTTCATGTCAATGACCTCAGTAGTCATTAGACATTGTGAGACAGCAGAATGGGGTTCTCTGCAGAACTCACGGTCTATGAATGTGGTCAGGTGATTGGGTGTCACTTGTTTCGTATGTCTGTGTGCGAGATTTCCACACTCCTAAACATCCCTAGGTCCAGTGTTTCCGATGTGATAGTGAAGTGGAAATGTGAAGGGACACATGCAACACAAAAGCATAGAGGCTGACCTCATCTGTTGACTGACAGAGACCACTGACAGTTAAAGAGGGTCGTAATATGTAATAGACAGACAGTTATCCAGAGCATCACACAGGAATGCCAAACTGCATCAGGATTTGCTGCAAGTACTGCAGCATCTACTAGTCCGTGGGGCAAGTCCTTTCTGGCACTGCTACCAGTTACATCTACTCTCTACAAATCACCATGAGGTGCATGGCAGAGGGTACATCCCTCCGTACAAGTTATTAGGGTTTCTTCCTATTCCATTCATGTATGGAGAATTAGAAGAATGATTGCTTTAATTCCTCTGTATGTGCAGTAATTATTTTAATGTAATCTTCACAATCCCAGTGTGAGTGATAAGTATGGGATTGTAGTATATTCCAGAGTAATCATTTAAAGCTTTTTTTTGTAACTTTGTGAAATACTTTCTCGTGATGGTTTACTTATATCTTCAAGAGTCTTCCAGTTCAAATCCTTCAGTATCGGTGTGACATTCTCCCATGGATTAAAGAAACCTGTGACCATTCCTGCTGCCCTTCTCCATGTACCTTCAATATCCCCCGTTAGTCCTATCTGGTATGGTCCCACACACAGTTGCATGAGTGATTTGTAAGCAATCTTGTATGCAGTTTGATTGCACTTCCCCAGTATTCTACCAGTAAACCAAAGTCTACCATCTGGTTTACCCATGACTGCACGTATGTTGCAAAGTGTCACACCCAGGCATTTGTATGAGTTGGCCGATTCCAACAATATCTCATTGATATTATATTCATAGGATACTACACTTATTCATTTTGTAAAGTGCAAAATTTTGCATTTCTGAACATTTAAAAGAAGTTGCCAGTCTCTGTGCCACTTTGAAATCTCATCAAGATCTGACTGAATATTTATGCAGTTTCTTTCAGATAGTACTTCATTACAGATAACCTGTAAAAAGCTTGATTTTACTATTTATATTGTCTGCAAGGTCATTAATATACAACGTGGACAGCAAGGGTACCAACACTCTTCCCTGGGGCACACCCAATATTACTTCTACATCTTACAATGACTCTCCATCCAAGATAACATGTTGTGTCCGCCCTATCAAAAAGTCCTCTGTCCAGTCACAAATTTTACTTGATACACCATATGATCGTACTTTTGACAGTACGCCGTCAATTGCTTTTCAGAATCAAAAAATACTGCATCTATGTGACTGCCTTGATCCAAAACTTCTAATACGTCATGAGCGAAAAGACAGTTTGGTGTCTCATGATCAATGTTTTTGAAATCCATGCTGGTGGGCACTGAGGAATCATTCTGTTCAAGATACCTCATTAAATTTGAGCTCAGTATATGTTCTATGATTCTACAACAAATGAATGTCAAGGATATTGTATGGTAGTTTTGAGGGTCAATCCTACTACCCTTCTTGTAGAAGGGTGTGACCTGTGATTTTTTCCAAGAACTAGGCATGGTTTTTTGTTTGAGGGATCTACAATATATTATAGTTAGAATAGGGGCTACCTCAGCCACAAATTCAGTATAGACTCTGACATGGGTTCCATCAGGTCCTGGAGCTTTGTTCAGTTTTAATTATTTCTTAGTACCACTGACACCAATGCCCATTTCATATATCTTTTCAGTAGTACAAGGATTAAATTAGTGCTGTCTCGTGGATTTTTCCTTTGTAAAGGAACATTAGAAAAATGAGTTAAGAACTACGGCTTTTGCTTTGCTACCCTCAATTTCTGTTCCTTTGTCATTCACTAGGGACTGGACACTAAGTTTGGTACCACTAACAGCCTTGACGTATGACCAGAATATCTTTGGTTCCTGTGAAAATCACTTGACAAATATTCTGCTACAGTAGTCATTGAAGACATCACGCATTGCTCTTTTGACAGCCAAACACATTTCATTCAGCATCTCTTCATCTATAGCCCTACCCTTTGTTTTACCCCTATTATGCAGTAATCTCTGTTTCTTTAGAAGTCTCTTTGCAGTGACTTTATACCATGGAGGTTCCATCCCATTATGAACTGTTCTACTGGGTACATGTCTATCCAGTGTGTGGTCAGCTATTCTTTTAAACGTGAGCCAGAGTTGACATGCTCCTGCCCTGTAGTGAAAGTTTCAAGTTCCTCATTGAGATATGACACTGCTAGTTTACTGAACATATATATCTTTCAGCATGTTTTAGTTGTCCTTTTTTCTTTGGTAATCGCCGTTGCCACAATCGTTTCATGGTCACGGATACCAGTTTTGATGTGGACATCCTCAAAGAGGTCAGGTCTATTTGTTCCCATTAGGTCTGATGGGATCTGACACAACTGCACTGTTAAATGCACTGAGGGGGTCATTACTATGGGGTAAATTTTGTATGCAGAAACAGAATGAGACAATGGAACTATCCATTCTAGGTATTTTTCAGAGAAGGCATTTAGTAAAGTTTCACAAGATGTATTATATGCCAACCACTAACAAAACTGTAATATTCCCAATTAATTGTTGAATGATTAAAGTCTCCACTGATGATTACAGTAGATTTGGGGCTCTTAACTTACAAGTGAACTGAGGTTTTCTCTAAAGTTTGAGATGAGTGTGGTGGCTGATAAAAGGATACGATTATCATTTTATGCCTACCCCTGTGACTGAAACCTATGTGGTCATTCTGTTTCATGTGTTGTTGTGGTCTTCAGTCCTGAGACTGGTTTGATGCAGCTCTCCATGCTACTCTATCCTGTGCAAGCCTCTTCATCTCCCAGTACCTAGTGCAACCTACATCTCTCTGAATCTGTTTCATATCCCTACAAAATATTACTCACAGGTATTTGTGCGATTTGGCTTATTCCAGCTGTGACACATTGATATTATAGTCATAGGATACTGTCATACTTTTTTTTCCATTTTAGAAGTGCACAGTTTTAATTTTCGGAACATTTGAGGCAATTTCCCAATCCTTGCAAAACTTTGGAAGTTATTGAAGATTGTGTTGTTGTTGCGGTCTTCAGTGCTGAGACTGGTTTGATGCAGCTCTCCATGCTACTCTATCGTGTGCAAGCTTCTTCGTCTCCCAATACCTACTGCAACCTACATCCTTCTGAATCTGCTTAGTGTATTCATCTCTTGGTCTCCCTCTGATTTTTACCCTCCACGCTGCCCTCCAAAAGTAAATTTGTGATCCCTTGATGCTTTAGAACATGTCCTACTAACCAATCTCTTCTTCTAGTCTATTCAATACCTCCTCATTAGTTATGTGATCTACCCATCTAATCTTCAGCATTCTTCTGTAGCACCACATTTCGAAAGCTTCTATTCTCTTCTTGTCCAAACTATTTATCGTCCATGTTTCACTTCCATACATGGTTATCATCAGTTATTTTGTTCCCCAAATAGCAAAACCCATTTACTACTTTAAGCATCTCATTTCCTAATCTAATTCCCACAGCATTGCCTGATTTAATTAGACTACATTCCATTATCCTCGTTTTGCTTTTCTTGATGTTTATCTTATATCCTTCTTTCAAGATACTGTCTATTCCGTTCAGCTGTTTTTTAATAATATAATCTGGAATATCATCAATACCAGTTGAATACTTACTATTCAGTGAATTGGTATTTGGGAGCTCTGTTGGGCTCATTGGACTGAGGAACATGGATTTATTATTTATTTCAGTAGATGAAAGTTCTTTCCATGTTTTATTAGTAGATTTCCAAATTTTTCCTTCATTAATTTCCCAGTAACATTTGCATAATAAGAATTGAAACTGTTTGCAACTGCCCTAGGGTCAGTGACATTCTTACCATCATGTGATATCACAATATTTTTGTGAGTTGTCTTCTTCCCCGTAAGATCCTGCACAGCTTATTGGATGACTTCGTAATATATTTGTCATTTTCCTTAATTTTTGGCTCTTTTATGACCATTTCAAAGCTAGCTTGTATTTTTTGAAATAATTAATAAATAAATAAAGTTGAAATAATTAATGAATACTGGACTGCTGTGAGTTTTTGACTGAAAAATTTCCCACTTCCTTTTACAATGCCTGATGTAATCCAGTTTTTGAATCTATTTATGCTTTTGGAAATCACTTTCCTTTGTGGAAAAGCTATATCAAACTTATGCTTGAAAATGTTCAAAAAATGTACCATCTTTTCTTTGGTAATAGAGGTATCATGTACTTCTCTCCAAGATTGTTTGCTGATCAGGTACTGGAAGTATTCAATATTTTTCCTACTATAAATCCTTTTATGGATAACATTTTCCATATTGGTCAAAATGTGATTTACAGGTATGGTCAGTAATTGCAAAAGGTGGTCACTATAGCCGGTATCAAAGTTTTCTGTTGTACACTTGTCCATGTCTACACATATCCGATCAAGGAGAACGACACTAGATTTTGTTACATGTGTTGGAGACACAACAGTCAGGCAGTGATTGTAGACTTCTATAATATTTAAAAACGTTTCTCTGTGATGGCTATGGCTTAGAAATTCAATATTAAAATCACCACATAGTACCACTGTTTTCCCAGTTGTCTTAATTTTGCCTAAAGCAAGGTCCTTTTTTTTGGGAAAAAACCACCTGTGTTGCTAAAAGGATATCTATACACACATAAAATAATAGTTTTTTCAGACATTAACTCAACATCTGAGATTTCAAAGTCTCTTTTACATATATACAAGTTCCCCCATGTTTGCAAGGTTAAACTGCAATATTGTTAAGAACTGAAAATACTCATTTTGTAACCAATGCCCACAAAAATATAACACTGAAACATCTTTCCATTCACTATTGAGGAGTATATTTATTTCATCAACTTTGCTTGTTAATGACTGTACATTGTGGTGTACAATCTTCAGTGTGTATTTGCAATTTAATTCTGCATCACATTTTTTTGTGATACAGTCTACTTCCCTAAAAAATGTCTTTCGCCCTTTTTATAAGACATCGCATCTTTTCTTTATAACCCATTTGTCCATAGCACTTTGGACTGCTTCTACATTATGCCTATTGTGACTCAAATTTGCTAGACGACAGGTTTCTTCAACCAAAAGTTGTTTCCCACTGTGATTTAAATGAAAGCCATGGCTGATGTGCATGGATCTGTCGAACTTGCTTTCATTTATTAATTTCACACACAAAAACTTTAGATTAGATTAATACTTGTTCCATAGATCATGAATACGACACTTCGTAATGATGTGGAACGTGTCAGGTTAATAAAAGATGTCTGTACAAGATATTACATTACACAAAATATTGCATGACACTAATGTTTAAGTTGTTGTTGTTGTTTTTTACCCTTAATTTATATCTAAAAATTTAGCCAATGAGTAGAAGGAGTTGTCATATAGAAATACTTTTAATTTATTTTTAAATGTTACTTGGCTATCTGTCAGGCTTTTGATGTTGTTTGCTAGGTGACCAAAGACTTTTATGGTATCATAATTTACCCCTTTCTGTGCCAAAGTCAGATTTAACCGTGCATAGTGAAGATCATCCTTTCTCTTGGTGTTATAGCTTTCCACACTGCTATTACTTTTGAACTGGGTTGGATTATTAACAACAAATTTCATAAGTGAATATATATACTGTGAGGATCCCTAGATCCTTAAATAGATGTCTGCAGGATGACCGTGGGTGGGCTCCAACAATTATTCTGATTACACGTTTTTGAGCAATGAATACTTTTCTACTCCACGATGAATTACCCCAGAATATGATGCCATATGAAAGCAGTGAATGAAAGTAGGCATAGTAAGCTAATTTACTGAGATTCTTATCACCAAAATTTGCAATAGCATACGTAGCTGAACTCTGACGTTTCAGCAGACCATCAGTGTGTTGCTTCCAGTTTAACCTATCATCAACGGACACACCTAAAAATTTTGAAAATTCTACCTTAGCTACAGACTTCTGTTCTGTTCAAAGTCTATATTTATGACTGGAGTTGTGCCATTTACTGTACGAAACTGTATATACTGTGTTTTATCAAAATTTAAAGAGAGACCGTTTCCTGAGAACCACTTAACAATTTTGTGAAAAACATCATTTAAAATTACATCATTTAGTTCTTGGTTTTTGGATGTTATTACTATACTTGTATCATCAGCAAAAAGAACTAACTTTTTCATCTTCATCAATGTGGAATGGTAAGTCATTAATGTATATCAAGAACAGTAAAGGACCTAAGACCGAACCCTGTGGGATCCCGTACTTGATAGCCCCCCCCCCCCCCCCAGTTTAAGGAATCAGCTGTTGTTTTAACATTACATGAACCACTTATTTCAACTTTCTGCATTGTTCCAGTTAAGTATGAACCTAACCATTTGTGCACTGCCCCCTCAAACCATAATGATTTAGCTTATCTAAAAGAATTCCATGATTTACACGTTCAATGGCCTTTGAGAGATCACAAAAAATACCAATGGGTGATGTCCAGTTATTCAGAGCATTTAATATTTGATCAGTGAAAGCGTATATAGCATTTTCTGTTGAAAAGTCTTTTTGATGACCAAACTGACATTTTGTTAGTACTTAATTTTTACAAATATGGGAGCTACTCTTGAATACATTACTTTCTCAAAAATTTTTGATAGAGCTGATAGAGCTGTCAGAAGAGAGATTGGGCATACAGCCTCTATCTCTTTGTTTACTCTTTCTATTGATTTATTAACACATGGCCAAGGAGGTAGGTCGTGTCTGTGTAGTTGACTTACAACAGCTACATTTGTGTTGCCTAATTTGGGTAACACACTTTCAAGAACAGTGGTGAGTTCACTACCTTTATCTCTGGCAACATCATTTGCGCCTGCACAAATTACGACACTGGGTTAAGGCTTTCACACGATTTTACCACTGTTCTTGTCACTTCTGCAATGCCTGCTTCTGGTTTGACAAAGGCTTGGACACTTGCGTTAGTTTGTGTATTTGCTACCTTTTCTGCTATCTGACATCCATGATTATTGGCAAAATTTAACACTTTGTTCCTTTTTGCATGCTTGAGGCCAGCGACTGATTTTTTTTTCACATTGTTTTGTATGCTACACGCGCGAAAAACTTACAGTGCACGGCTGTTGTTTGTAATTATTATCTGGACTCATGTTTCTGAATGACATTTCTTGTGGAATCATGCTTGTCATTATAATTATTTGATGCACCTACTTTATTATTTCCAAGTTTTGTGCTGGTTTCAGAGTCGTTCTTCCTTTGATTACATCACTGGTAGCCGATATTTCTTCCACGTTCAGACAATGATGTGTTTGTTGAGTTTTACAGTCAAGATGTTGCAGCTGTTTCTCCAGTAAGGCTACAGTCCTTATAAGTTCACTGTTTTTTGCAGTTAAAATAAGACGAAAATCACACAATGTTTACATATCGATGTCACTGAATTTCCATTTGCCACGGTTTTTCAGTAGATTTTGATTTTGTAATGATTTCGTTTGCATTTTTTGCTTTAACTGCACAGCAGTATAATTTTCTGGGGCGAACCACGATACTTTTTTTTGGACTGAATATGTTCTTTTTTATGTTTTCTGCGGTACTTGATTTTCGTGGACCTGTTTTCACCACCATCTTTAACGTCATGTCCAACGACCTGTATAAACTATACAGGGTGTTACAAAAAGGTATGGCCAAACTTTCGGGAAACATTCCTCACACACAAATAAAGAAAAGTGTTATGTGGACATGTGTCCGGAAACGCTTAATTTCCATGTTAGAGTTCATTTTCGTTTCATCGGTAGAACTATACTTCTTCGGTTCACTGCCAGTTGGCCCAATTGAAGGAAGGTAATGTTGACTTTGGTGCTTGTGTTGACATGCGACTCATTGCTCTACAGTACTAGCATCAAGCACATCAATATGTAGCATCAACAGGTTAGTGATCATCACTAACGTGGTTTTGCAGTCAGTGCAAATGTTTACAAATGCGGAGTTGGCAGATGCCCATTTGATGTATAGATTAGCACGGGGCAATAACCGTGGCGCGGTACGTTTGTATCGAGACAGATTTCCAGAACGAAGGTGTCCTAGGAAGACGTTCGAAGCAACTGATTGGCGTCTTAGGGAGCATGGAACATTCCAGCCTATGACTCATGACTGGGGAAGGCCTAGAACGACGAGCACACCTGTAATTGATGAGGCAATTCTTCGTGCAGTTGACGATAACCCTAATGTCAGCGTCAGAGAAGTGGCTGCTGTACAAGGTAACGTTGACCACGTCACTGTATGGAGAGTGCTACAGGAGAACCAGTTGTTTCCTTACCATGTACAGCGTGTGCAGACACTATCAACAGCTGATTGGCCTCCATGGGTACACTTCTGCGAATGGTATATCCAACAATGTGTCAATCCTCATTTCATTGCAAATGTTCTCTTTACGGATGAGGCTTCATTCCAACATGATCAAATTGTAAATTTTCACAATCAACTTGTGTGGGCTGACAAGAATCCGCACACAATTGTGCAATCACGTCATCAACACAGATTTTCTGTGAACGTTTGGGCAGGCATTGTTGGTGATGTCTTGATTGGGCCCCATGTTCTTCCACCTACACTCAATGGAGCATGTAATCATGATTTCATACGGGAGATACTCTACCTGTGCTGCTAGAAAAAGGGCCTTTACAAGTACGACACAACATGTGGTTCATGCACGATGGAGCTCCTGCACATTTCAATCGAAGCGTTCGTACGCTTCTCAACAACAGATTCGTGCTCGTATTGTAGACGGCTGTCATACAATACACCATTCTCTAGGGCTGCATCAGCGCATCAGGGATTCCATGCGACGGAGGGTGGATGCATATATCCTCGCTAACGGAGGACATTTAGAACATTTCCTGTAACAAAGTGTTTGAAGTCACGCTAGTACGTTCTGTTGCTGTATGTTTCCATTCTATGATTAATGTGATTTGAAGTAATAAAATGAGCTCTAACATGGAAAGTGAGTATTTTCGGACACATGTCCACATAACATATTTTCTTTCTTTGTGTGTGAGGAATGTTTCCTGAAAGTTTGGCCGTACCATTTTGTAACACCCTGTATAGACTGGCTGAAGCGCCGCCATGTTTGAAGCAGCTTGAAATAGATGCCGTGTTTTGCACCGTCAGTGTCAGCTATGGGAAACTGGTCGTCTTCTAGCATTGAACCAAATGTTTGATCATTTGCTATCGCCAGCCATGATTTTTCTTAATGTTTCAGAAAATAATTGCCATTACGAAGTGCGTTTGTCATTTACTATGTCATTTTAAGTGTGATGTCTATGAACTTCATTATTATGGTGTTTTTACTGTAATGTAAACAAGCGTATTTTTGTAACTGCAGGTTCGTTATAAATACAGGCGTATTTCCTCATAAATTATACTTATGAGTATCCTACCTCTCACTCAAATGATGATTCACACATGGAAGTACTGTATACATAAGTATCAGAGGTACACTTGCACAGGTCGTTGATATTTATATACAGAAACAAATGATAGAAGTGGACACAAACATTTAAAACCACCAATTGCAGGCATCATTTTCCTTACCATTGAGAATTTCACAAACGTATGCTAGATTTTTTTTGTTTGTTGTAGCAAGTTTTTACGCATTTAAATTCTTCATGAAGCAAAACTACAAGAAAACTTGGTGAGTGGTGTCAAAAATCATTCCATTAGAGAACAGTCACTATTATCCTTTAAAATATTACACCATGATGTGCAGTCAGTGTTTAATAAGTTACTAGAAATAGAACAAAGTCACACTTAGGATGTTCTCTGTATTACTGAACACTGGTTAACAGAAGACAAAATTTAAAAAAAAAACAGCACTTGGCGAATTTACTCTAGCTGGTTATTCTTGTCGAAACAAAAATAAGGGCGGTGGTACAGCAATCTGTGTCTAAAAAAATTTAAGATACAAAAGCCTCACAAAGTACAATAATATACAAATAGAAACAGACTTTGAATTCTCCTTAATTATCTTAACAGGCTATAACCTATTGATACTGAATGTATATAGAGTCCCTGATGGAACATCCAAACCTTCAAACACTCCCTCGAAGCACTACTTACAAAAATTCACTCACGAAACAAAAATCTATTAATAAGTGGAGATTTTAATATTGACTTCCCCACACCTGGAAAACAAAAAGATGAATTGTTGAATATTAAAAATTCATTCCACCTATCCCCTACTGTAAACACACCAACCAGGATCACAAAAAATTCCAAATCAGCTCTAGATCAGATTTTCATAAATGCAGACAAACTACACCACTCAATCAAAGTCATCAGCACAGGTTACAGTGACCATGAAGCCCAAATACTAACGGTGAATTTAAATTGCATAGTACAATATCCCACAATAACTAAAATGCAAAGGCAATTTAATGATGATAATATAAGGCTTTTTAACTATCTGTTAAGGGCTGAAAACTGGGCAGAGGTCTATAAAGAAAATGATGTAAGCTACATATTTAATTCCTTCCATGAAACGTTTCTCCACCACTTCAATACTGCATTTCCACTGAAATCCAGGAAAATCGAAAGCAAACACACAAATTCATGAGTAACAAAATGAATAAGGATTTCCAGCCAAAAAAAGTGTGACTTAAAAAATCACATGAAACACCATGAAGTCGATAATCAGTTTAGATCATATTGTAAGACCTAGTTTGCAATCTACACAAAAGTAATCCAACATGCAAAAAAATTATACAATGATAAATTTATAAAGGAATCTAACAATAAAATGAAAGGCTTGTGGACAGTTGTAAAAAATGAAACAAACAGTAAGCAGCATGTTATAAACAAAACATTAAAACTAAACCTAAATGATGAAGTCACATCAGAGCCCCAAAAAATAGTAAATGGTTTTAATGACTATTTTAGCAAAATAGCAGAAAACCCGATAAAGAACAACTGCCACAGACCAAATACTCAACACCAAACACTAGTAGAAACCATACCAGTACAGGCATCAATGTTTCTTCACAAAGTCTCCAATACTGAAGTACTTATAGCTATAAAAGGACTAAAGAATAAGTACTCCAGTGGTAGTGACAACATTCCTGATTTAATTGTAAAGAAATGTGGAGAACCCACATAATAAATGCATCCTGTACAAAGGGAGTTTTCGCCTGACCTACTAAAGACTTCTAAAATTATCCAATTCACAAAAAGGGCCCTAAAAATGATGTAGCCAATTACAGGCCCCTAGCACAACTCAGCTCATTCTCAAAAATATTTGAAAAATTATTTTACACCAGATTGGAAGACTTTACTAATAAACTATCCTTATTAACAAAACACCAGCATGGTTTTGGAAAGCAAAAGACAACTACCACTGCTATTTATGAGTATCTCAACAAAACCTTAAAAGCACTGGATAATAAGGGAATCACTACTGGTATCTTTTTAGATTTATCCAAAGCCTTTGATGTAATTGACCATACCATACTCCTTAAAAAGTTAGCAAATAAAGGTATAAGAGGAATTGCAAACAAATGGTTAGAATCGTACCTGTCAAACAGATTTCAAAAAGTTGAAACTAATTTAAAAAACACCCATCAATCTACTGTCCACTTCTCCGGCACAATGACTATCAGATATGGTGTGCCACAAGGCTCAATCCTGAGACCCATACTGTTTCTGCTATACATTGATGATGTAAGCACGAAGCGTCCTACAGAACATACCACACTATTTGCCAATGACACGAGTATACTAATAACAGGTACTGATACAGAGGACTACAACCAAAAAATTAAATAGCTTATGCCGTCAATCAGCAAATGGTTCAACGAGAACAAACTGATTATAAATATACAGAATACAATGTACATCAACTTCAGACTCTCATCACAAAAACAAGAAATGCCCGATGTGGTTCTAAATAACCAAGAGCTTATGTGTGTGGACTCTGTCAAGTTTCTTGGCATATGGCTTGAAGAAATTCTTGAATCACACAAACGATATCTCAAAAAAGCTATCAACTGTGTGTTACATTTTAAGGATACTCAAAAAATCTGTCACAAAATCTGTTCTCATACGTGTATAGTATGCTTACTTCCATTCTACATTACAGTATGGAATCATATTTTGGGGGAACTCACCTGGAGGTAGATATATTTTTAAAATGCAAAAAGAGGCAATAAGCATAACATGTAACCTAAGACATAACAAATCATGCAGACAACATTTCAACACAGATGGCATTATGACACTGCCCTCTGCTTACATTTATAATATTGTCTCATTTGTCAAGTCATACCCGTTAAACAATGACTATGCAACAAGGCAGCAATCTGACCTACATATGATTCAGTCCAGAACTACCTGCTACCAAAAAAGTGTTTTAAATGTTGGGATACAAATGTTTAATAATTTACCAAATGAAATCAGAACAACAAAGAACCCAAGAGCCTTCACACATAAGTTAAAAAATATCTCTCGGACCATTGCTTTCATGCAGTTGATCATTATTTTGAAAGGGGTTAAAATTGTAAACAATTTTATGATAAATGTTCAGTTAGGTCTTAAAATTATATACTGTGCATGTCTATGAAGTATACTGGAGTATTATATACTGTGCATGTCTATGAAGTATACTGGAGTGTTATATACTGTGCATGTCTATGAAATACACTGGATTGTTTTCCTATTACATTTGTATTGGCTGTTTGTATTGTACCAGATAACATTTGTATTTACTGTTTTGTTAAAGGTAGCTTACTTCCTCATTACAAAATAATGTAAAATCAATTTATTAAAAATTACTTGCAAATATGTTCTCTTGACCTGCTCAATATCGTATGTACAACCTAACAATTCTAAGATTTGTATTAACTGTTTTGTTTAAGGTACGTGATGTCCTTGCTACAAAATAATGTAAAAATCAATTTGTAAAAATTACTTGTAAATAGCTCTCTTGACCTGTCCAATATAATATGTACAGCTGTACAATACTATGATTGCCTAGATCAATAAAAATGCAATACAATAGTTGTGGAAGCTAAGGCTCACGTTTCATGTTATATTGTTCCTCAGAAAAGAGCAATTACCACATTCCTTAAAATCATTTCATTTGGGTTGAATGTTGACATTTGTATCAACTGCAGCACGAATCAACATTCTATATGACATCACAAATCTTGTAACCTACCACACTTTGTGTAAAAGCAAACATCACAATTTAACAATCAAAATTACTGTTTTACAGCAACAGCCTTCCAATAACCGTTTGATAATGGATGAAATAAAACTGAACGATTTGCGCATTCTCCATTGAGCTACAGAACCACTGTTTACATCCTTTTATTTCTGTTATATAGCTAATAGGAATAAGTTGAAGGATAAATGAAATAAAACACATTTATAGTATACAGTAATTGCCAACTTTAATAATAAATAGCATTTTACCTGGGTTTACAGTCATGATACATTAAGGTGTTTCAGTCTATTTGTAAACTAAGTAGACCAATTTACAATAAACATATCACTGTCCTTTGAACAAAATTAACTTTGTATACATCTGTCTGATGTGTTTTCCTCTGCCCTCCATTGATTTTGTTTTATGCAAATGATGCAACCTACTTCTAAAGTAGTGCTTTAACAGTAGCTTTATAACTATACAGTAATGAGAATCATTCTGGTTCATTTGATGACATCTCAACCTGAAATAAGCGGAATTTTCGACAATCTGGCATTTCTTTGGCTCTCTTGCAGGTGTTCAGGAAGTGAAAATATTGTTGGAATGGCGTTAGCTAGAAGTCGCTTATTATCATTGGTTACATACATAGACTTGTCTTCAAAATTGGTAGAACATATGTAACTATATTGGGAAGGCTGCCACTTACCTCGCCTCATATTGACTACCCATCGTTGCAACAGCTCCTTGTTTTTCAAAGGAAATCTGTACAAAAAAAAGATACAACAGTATTGAAACTTGAGAAATACGAAGTTACTGCCAAGAAAAATTAAGACAGAAATACATACTCATACGTACCTAAAATAGGATATTCCAACTGTTTCATTACTACGATTAGTATAGTTGTAAGCTGAACATACACTGGGCATAATTTACAATTCAGAAAATAACTAACACAATAGATTTCGATCACAAAACAAAGCTTGTGCTGCATTCACGTAAACTATAATCAGTGTTCTTGACGTTACAAAATTTGGCGGCCGCCAGCCAGTACTGCTTGTTGCTGCCACCCAGAGCGCTGTTACTCCTAAGATAGCCTCTCTATGTTGTTTATATACCTCATTGGTCATGCCCTGTTGTTTGTCATTCACTCTGCACACTGCAGCTGTTTATATTTGAATGCAAATTACTGTACAGCAGAGAAGATAAGAGGTTTGTGTTCATAATGTCAGTGAACCAACAAGTGATTAAAATAATGAAAGAAACTTCCATTTACATTTAACACTGATCTTTGATTCAGGATTGGTAAATAAAATTGTTTTCTCTTGCAATCTAGAGACAGGACAGTAGAAGAATCGAGTGTTCCGAGAAATGATGAATGGATTCACACCAATGGTGAAGCACTATTTCTCAGATAGCATATTCAATAAAGATCATTGAACCCCTCCTTATTTTCTTTCCCAAAATTTATCAGACCTCCTGCTTCCCAACCTAGTTACAAAGTGTTCTGTTGAACTTCATACAGTACATAAATACAGTTCTACTGAACATAAAAAACACATTAAAAAGTTTTTCTGCACATTGGTTTCTTTATTCTCATTTCCAAAAATTTTGGATGGGCTTATATCTATTACTGGGCTGCATACATTCGGTCTCAAATTTATTTGAATTAGTTTCAGTTATTTACACATCATATAGGTACCACATTGTCAGTTACAAAAATTTTACATTCCTTTTCAACCTGGCATTCACTGTCGAACAACGTAAAATCCAGGATGGGATAATTACAATATTCTTAACTTTTTCAGCATTTACATTTACAATTTTGACATTCTTTACATTAACATCCATGTGGAAAATCGTCTTCAAGACTTGTTTTCACTGTTACTCTTTTTTGCCTGACAGTGAATTAACAACTACTGCCATCTGCCTATCAAAACTGTTTTAGTTTCCTCTGTCCGCTTGCTTAGCTTGAGTGGTAATGTGTTTGCCTACCATGCGTTGGGCCAGGGTTCGATTCCCGGCCAGGTTGGAGATTTTCTCCACCTATGGAATGGATGTCGTGTTGTCATCAACATCGTCATCATCTCATCATCACTGATGTGTAAGTAGCCCAATGTGTGTCACCTAAAATAAGACTTGCAACCCAGCAGCTGCAATTCCCCGGTTGGGGCCTTCCGGACAACAGTGCCACACAATCATTTCATTTCATTTACGTTTCTTCTGGTCTGTCTACACAATCATCATTAATAGAGGTAACTGTAAAATTCAGTTCCTTGCATATGCTGTTTACTTTATTCTCAAGACGAATTTTCACAGAGATAATTTCTTCTAATAAATTGTCAGATCTCTTTTTTACTTTCCTTAATAATGTTAGTAAAAGTTTTGTCCAGTTTAGAATTGGTTTCTACTCTTAAACTAATGATGTCACTTTTGAGGCCATTATTTATTTCTACCAGCATCTTCGTTATCATTTGCACTATTATCATCCATAACTTCATCACTTTTAGTATCAGTAGGCATTTCCATAACTACCTCACTGTCATTCTTTTCATTATACACAACTGAGTCTTAAGCCACCTTTTATGCTACTATCATCAAAAAGTTCACACCTTTCTATTATATCTTCTTCATTATAAGTTTCTAGTCCATGTCCCCTAATGTCAGGAACACCAATTTCAACTTCCTTGCCATTCATTTTGAACATGTTTATTAAAGACTTGTACCTTCATTTTTTCCCAGATGTTCCTGCCATTGCTTCATATCGTACAGATTTCTTTAAAGCAAAACCTTCCATTGGTTGAAATCCTTCAAATATGAGGGCCAATGAAAAATCGTGGAGCCTTCCATTGGCTTATAATTCTCTGGCATGGTAGCTCTAATCCTCATTTCAGACAGCTCTTCTATGAAGTGCCATTTCCTGGTTTCTTCCCACAACTGTGTTTGTACATGTAGAAGCCCCTTCACCACAAACATAGTCGTTAAACTAGCCATCTGTTTCCTTCCATTCCATTCACTCATAGTTTTGTTTGTAATGCCATTGTTGTACTACTCCTCACCTGATGGCCAACATTTGTAATGTTCCAGACCTATTTTTGTGCCTCTTGTAAATCTCCTGGATAATCTTCTCTTTCCTCCTATGATTATATTATGTGGTACACAATTATTGAATAAATTTACCCAACACTGGGAAGATTACTTTTCATTCTCTTAACATTTATTAACAACAGATTCAGTTTTGATAATCAGCTTTCAGTACATAGAACTGATGTAGATGTTTGTGAGCTTACTGTTGGGCCCTGGATGCCTGACATAGATATTTGAGTTACAACTAGTGGGCAGTGATTGACTGACATGTTACTTTACAGGATCATCTCTAAAAAATGATTGAACATAGAACTTTGTGAGTTTACTGCTGGGCACTTTTTAACTACTGGTCCCTGAATGACTCACATGTTACTTCACACAGTCATCGTCAGACACTCACTGAATGCTGACTTGTGCTAGATGCCTATTTATAAATGCACAGGTTACAGAAATTGCAAATTAGTAAAATATAGGATAAAGATTAAAACTAAAGAAACTGCAAAAAGGTGGGAATTTCAGGAGGTGAGACCTGGATAAACTGACTAAACCAAAGGTTGTACAGAGTTTCAGGGAGAGCATAAGGGAACAATTGACAGGAATGGGAGAAAGAAATACATTAGAAGAAGAATGGGTAGCTCTGAGGGATGAAGTAGTGAAGGTAAAAAGACGAGGGCTAGTAGAAATCCTTGGGTAACAGAAGAAATATTGAATTTAATTGATGAAAGGAGAAAAAATAAAAATGCAATAAATGAAGCAGGCAAAAATAGATTAAGGAAAGGCAAACCTACGTTTTTAGCATTTGTAGACTTAGAGGAAACTTTTGACAATGTTGACTGGTATACTCTCTTTCAAATTCTGAAGGTGGCAGGGGTAAAATACAGGGAGCGAAAGGCTATTTACAACTTGTACAGAAACCAGATGGCAGTTATAAGAGTCAAGAAGCATGAAAGGGAAACAGTGGTTGGGAAAGGAGTGAGACAGGGTTGTAGCCTGTCCCCGATGTTTTTCAATCTGTCTGTTGAGCAAGCAGTGACGGAAACAAACGAAAAATTCGGAGTAGGTATTAAAGTCCATGGAGAAGAAATAAAAACTTTGAGGTTTGCCGATGACATTGTAATTCTGTCAGAGACAGCAAAGGACTTGGGAGAGCAGTTGAATGGAATGGTCAGTGTCTTGAAAGGAGGATATAAGATGAACATCAACATAAGCAAAACTAGGATAATGGAATGTAGTCGAATTAAGTCGGGTGATGCCGAGGGAATTAGATTAGGAAATGAGACACTTCAATTAGTAAAGGAGTTTTGCTATTTGGGGAGCAAAATAACTGACGATGGTCGAAGTAGAGACAATATAAAATGTAGACTGGCAATGGGAAGGAAAGTGTTTCTGAAGAAGAGAAATTTGTTAACATCGAGTATAGATTTAAGTGTCAGGAAGTTGTTTCTTAAAGTATTTGTATGGAGTGTAGTCATGTATGGAAGTGAAACATGGACGATTAATAGTTTGGACGAGAAGAGAATAGAAGCTTTCAAAATTTAGTGCTACAGAAGAATGCTGAAGATTAGATGGGTAGATCATATAAAGGAGGTATTGAATAGAATTGAGGAGAAGAGGAGTTTGTGGCACAACTTGACAAGAAGAAGGGACTAGTTGGTAGAACATGTTCTGAGGCATCAAGGGATCACCAATTTAGTATTGGAGGGTAAAAATCGTAGAGGGAGACCAAGAGAAGAATACACTAAGCAGATTCAGAAGGATGTAGGTTGCAGTAAGTACTGGGAGACGATGAAGCTTGCACAGGATAGAGTAGCATGGAGAGCTGCATCAAACCTTTCTCAGGACTGAAGACAACAACAGGACAAATATATTTTAGACACTAACAGCAAATATATAAAAAGTGAAAGTAACAATATTCAATAAAGTAAATTCATCCAAAAAAATCTCTATAATTAGAAAACGGCAAAATATAGGTGCTATTTTGTGAGATGGAAGTCTTAGTGGGAACTGAGATTTCCAAAGTTTACCAAGAATTTTCTAAAAAATGAAATTTTCTAATTAGGGTTATTAACTAATAGGTTACTTTATAAAAAGAATGCGTTTTTGGAAACAGGAAGTCAGTGCTACCAAATTATAACAATTAATTTTGTAAAGAATTACATTAATTACATCTGAAGACTGAAACAATCAGGAACATGAAAAACTAAATATTGACATATCAAATTTTTGGACGAAGTAAAACTGTTCTTTGAAAGAGGAGATGGGGGCTTTCAAATAAAGTGAGAAACAAACAGTGTTTAGCTGATTCAAACTCTGAACTGAACATGTTGTATACATATTGTAAATTTGGAATATTTCTCTAAATAAATTATTCCTACATGATGATATTATGAAGAGGATAGATTGCTACTCATCATGCTCAGTCGCACAGAGGCACAAGAAAAAGACTGTTGTTGTTGTTGTTGTTGTTGTTGTTGTCTTCAGTCCTGAGACTGGTTTGATGCAGCTCTGCATGCTACTCTATCCTGTGCAAGCTTCTTCATCTTCCAGTACCTACTGCAACCTACATCCTTTTGAATCTGCTTAGTGTATCCATCTCTTGGTCTCCCTCTATGATTTTTACTCTCCACGCTGCCCTCCAATACGAAATTGGTGATCCCTTGATGCCTCAGAACATGTCCTACCAACCGATCCCTTCTTCTGGTCAAGTTGTGCCACAAACTTCTCTTCTCCCCAATCCTATTCAATACTTCCTCATTAGTTCCCCAGAATGTGATGCCATATGTCATAGGTGAATGAAAATAACCAACATATGCAGTTTTGATTGTTTCCTTGTTACAAACAGATGCAGTAGAGCGAATGACAAATGCTGCTGAATTAAGTATTTTACATAGGTCAGTGATGTTGATAGACCAGTTTTGTTTGTAAGTATGTAAACCCAGAAATTTGGATGATACAACTTTCACTATTTCTTTGTCTCCACATTTTATTTCAACATTTTCCAATTTTTTGTTTATTGTTTGAAACTGAATGAAATGAGTCTTATTAACATTGAGGGACAGACCATTTGCAGTGAACCAATCTAAGACTTGTTAACAATGAAACTGAATGGTAGATAGAAACCTCTTCTTTATCACCACTTTTTGAAGAGTGGTTTAACAAATGCAAATTTTAGTCTATTAGGGACAGTACCTTGATTTAGAGATGTGACACTGAACTACAGTAGTACAAGTTTATATGCCAACTACCTCTGCATATGACGAAGAAATTGAAGAAATGGAAAAACTAGTAGAAGCCGACCTTGGGGAAGATCATTTTGGATTCCGAAGAAATACTGGAACATGTGAGGCAATACTGACCTTATGACTTATCTTAGAAAATAGATTGAGGAAAGGCAAACTTACGTTTCTAGCATTTGTAGACTTAGAGAAAGCTTTTGACAATGTTGACTGGAACACTCTCTTTCAAATTCTAAAGGTGGCAGGGGTAAAAATACAGGGAGCGAAAGGCTATTTACAATTTGTACAGAAACCAGATGGCAGTTATAAGAGTCGAGGGGCATGAAAGGGATGCAGTGGTTGGGAAGGGAGTGAGACAGGGTCGTAGCCTATCCCCGATGTTATTCAATCTGTATATTGAGCAAGCAGTAATGGAAACAGAAGAAAATTTCGGAGTAGGTATTAAAGTCCATGGAGAAGGAATAAAAACTTTGAGGTTCGCCGATGACATTGTAATTCTGTCAGAGACAGCAAAGGACTTGGAAGAGCAGTTGAATGGAATGGACAGTGTCTTTAAAGGAGGATATAAGATGAACATCAACAAAAGAAAAACGAGGATAATGGAATGTAGGCGAATTAAGTCGGGTGATGCTGAGGGAATTAGATTAGGAAATGAGACACTTAAAATAGTAAAGGAGTTTTGCTATTTGGGAAGCAAAATAACTGATGATGGTCGAAGTAGAGAGGATATAAAATGCAGACTGGCAATAGCAAGGAAAGCGTTTCTGAAGAAGAGAAATTTGTTAACATCGAGTATTAAGTGTCAGGACTAAGGCGACAGGTAGGCCGAATGAAGTGACAATGACAATGTCTCCGGTGGGTGTAGCGAACACACAAAGCATGTCCAGGTTGACATCGGGCGAGAGGGGAACACATTTCACCAGGTGGCAGGGAATGACGGAGGTTGTGTCATGAGCACTGGATGAAGGGGAACAGTGAATCATTGGGTAGTATTATAGAGATGTCGTGGATTATGTCTGGGAGGGGGGGGGGGGGGGTCGGGGCGTGAGAAACCTCGACAGAGCGAGGCAGGTGATGGGGGAGAGGTTGAAGGGACCGGAGAAGGGCCCAGCAGCGAGGGGATGATTATAGGTAAGTTCGACATGGGGAGCATGTGATCACTCGACAGAGTGTGTGAGACCGGAGTAGACAAGGACGACGTCGGAGAAGAGCTCGACGATTGGAGCTGGAAGTCACTCAACTGAGTGAGTGAGTCCAATGTGGAGGGAGTGATTCGAGCATCATGGGCCACGACAGTGAGTGGCGTGGTCGTGGCCTGAAAGGGGGTAGAAGCGGGCTTGATATGAGCAGTTTTAAGTCTATTGAGAGAGACTGTAACAGCTGAATCTTTCATCTGGATGTCGTAGGTGTTGGCCAGAGGACTCGGTACGGGCCGGTATATGGGGCTTGGAGGGGAGCACGGACATTGTCATCTCGGAACATGATGCACTCGCAATTGTTCAGAGATTTCGGGACGTGAACCTTAGTGTGGGAATGGCTGGTGGGCGGAGGGGTATGGAGATTGATGAAGTGGCAACTGATGCAGTCTACGAAGGAAGGTAAGTCAGACGGAGGGGGAGAAGCGGAAGGGCTCACAAGTTCGCCAGGGGGAACAATGTTCTGGCCGTATAGGATCTCGGCTATTGTGCCTTTGAGGTTTTCCTTGTAAATCATACAAATGCCGAGTAGCACCAGGGGAAGGGTCTCTGTCCATAGAGAGTCGTGGCATCGAAGAGCCGCCTTGAAAGTGCAGTGCCACACTCAACTAGCCCATTACTTTGTGGGTGATATGCTGTGGTATGGTTGCACCAAATGCCGCAAATGTTACAAATCTCGTTGAACAGGGCCGACTCAAATTGTCTGCTCTGATCAGTCGTGATGATAGTTTGACATCCAAAACGTGATACCCATGACTCGACGGAAGTTCGAGCAACAGTTTCTACCGTGATATTGGGGAGGGGGATAGCCTCGACCGAGCGAGTTGTTTGGTTGATAGATGAGAGAACATAATGAAAGCCATTAGGGGGGGGGGGGGGCGACAATGTCAATGTGAATATGCTGGAAATGCCCAGGAGGGATCGAAAAGGCACCGAGGGGGGTGAAGTGTGCTTTTGTACTTTGCAGCGTTGGCACGTGACGCAGGAGCCTGCCCATTGCTGGCAGTCCTTGTTGACATTTCTCCACACAAAGCGCTCCGCTATAAGGCGGGCGGACACATGCACGAACACCGGGGCGGGCTAAATTATGCAGTCTGTCGAAGACAGCTCGACGGAGCGTGGTTGGAATGAGGGGGCATAACATGCCTGTACTGTCGTCGCACCAGGTCTCACCAGAAATGCCACGGAAGGTGGTGCAGACAAAGAGTAGTGAAGAGGTAGAGTCTGAAATCAGGTTTTCTGTGTCCTCATCAGCGAGTTGGAGGTTAGGCAGTTCAGAGAGGTCTAACAGCGAATGAATGGCTTCTACTCGTGAAAGGAAATGAGCAACTATATTTTCAACACCCTTTATGTGTCTGACATAGGTGGTCAACTGAGATGTGAAGTCCATGTATCTGAAACGGCGAGGAGGTGGGTCAGCTGGTGGGTTTGAAATGGCCGCAGCCAGGGGTTTGTGGTCTGTTAAAATATAGACAGGGCGTCCCTCAAGGTCAGTCTTAAAATGCTTGATCGCTTTGTAGACTGCGAGCAACTCCCTGTCAAACGCAGAATATTTCCATTGTGCATTGGTGAGCTTGCGCGAGAAAAACTGCAGATGCGAAGTTTGGCCGTCGACTGTCTGGCTAAAGACAGCACCGATGGCACTATCGCTTGCATCTGTGGTGGTGAAAAGCTGCACATTGGGATGAGGATGCGCAATGGTGCAGGCCTTGGCAAGAAGATTTTTGAGGGCAGTGAAAGGGTCAGTCAAGCAGGGGTCCAGGGAACGGGACAAGATCCAGAAGTCTTGGGCCTGCCAAGGTGTCTGTCAGTGGAGCCTGAATTTCTGCAGCCTGAGGAAGATGGTGGCGATAATAATTAACCATCCCCAGAAAGTGCCAGAGCTCTTTGAATGACGAAGGTCTGGGTAGGTTTAGTATTGTTTGTACTTTGTCAGGGGGTGGTGAAATGCCGTCGGCAGAGACCCGAAAACCAAGAAAAGTGACAGTGTGTTGATGTAGCTGCAGTTTGTCCTTGTTGGTCTCGATGCCTGCTGCCGTGAGAGTGTTCATAACAGTTTGCACATGTCAAATGTTGTCCTCGACAGACGAGCTGAACACAAGAATGTCATCAAGATATGCAAAGCATAATTTTAGCTGGAATAGCACTTCGTTGATGAAGCTTTGCCAGGTCTGGGTTGCGTTTTTCATACTGAAGGGCATGAATCGAAACTGAAATAACCCGATTGGGGTGGTGATTGCTGTCTTCTCAATGTCTTCAGGAACCATGGGGACCTGGTGATAGGCTCGTTTGCTACCAATGACAGAGAACATGGTCACACCTGCGAGGGAACTGGTACAGTCGGCAATGTTGGGTGTGGGGTAGGTGTCCATAATTGTTCGTGCATTTAGTTGACGTAGTCTCCGTACATGTGCCAGGACCCGTCTTTCTTGGGTGTCATATGTATGGGAGTAGACCAGCTGCTGGGGGAGGGTTGGATGACAGTGGAGCTTAGATGTTCAGAAATCTGCTTTTTAAGGTCGGAGAGGCGCCCGGATCAAAGTCGACTTGGTTTACAGGAGATCGGGGGGCCTGGCGTAAGCCGAAGCTTGTGAACCGTGCTGTTGATGACGATGGAAATGTTGCCGGCGCCACGGAAGGCGGTTTGTTTACAATGTGAGGCAGGCGGGGTAGGTGAGGCGAGGTCGTGGTGTTCGGAGCCACTCAGCGGATCCGATGGGAGCCGAGGCGGCAAAGTGTCCCAGGAGTTAACATGACAAGATGGCTCCCAGCCCGAAGCAGTGGCACCATGGTCAGGTGAGCTCGATAGAGCTCGTGAAGCGTTAGTGAGTCCATTGTCCAAGGGCGCTGCCTTTGGCAGCACAGTCGCGGGTGAAGCGCCAGGTGCGAGTGCACTGTTTGTGTTGCCAGTGGCGGTCACGCGGCAGCATGCAGGAGCCGATGTTGCATAGTTTGAGGTGCTGTCCGTGAGGGGAGGGGTAGGAGCTGTCAGTACGGAAACACGTGATGCTCGTCACGCATGCACACTAGTGTACGGCCGAGTGTCAAATGCTGCCATGTTAGGAGAGTGTGGTCCTGTGGAACTGTCAGTACACGTTATGGTAGACTTGATAGCACAGTTGCGAGGGGTAGTGGGAGGTAAGCACACGGAGGCTCGATTGCTGGGACTACAAGCAGATTCGCCACACTTGCTGAACTTGCTTTGTCCTTGCTGCAGTGTCTGTAATTCCTTTGCTGTGTCAGATAGCTGGAGCTGAGTTTCGTGGAGGCAGAGGGAGAGCTCGAAGTTTTCCTTGCGTAGGCGAGCGACGTTTTCAAGCTTGACAAGGCACTTGTGCGTTGTTTCTTGTAACGACGTTGACAGAGCCGAGCATGTACAGATGAGATGAGCCCGGACCGACGTGTCACGGGGGGGTTTGCTCGACGGAGCACAGGGGAAGTGAGTTTTGGACAGGTGATGAAACACGGTGTTTTGCACTAGGTCTGGTGAAAGTTTGTGGTGTCGCAAGAAGTGAATGCCTAGTATAGGTTCCTCAATATTGCACACTAAAAAAGTTATACTTTGATAGGCATGCTGAAAGAAATTATTAGCAGGAAGTTTTGTGTGTGGATGGGTGGGGGTAGAGGTTCCGAAGAAATCCCTCACAGATGAGATGATTGAAAACTTAATGAGCAAGTGCTAAATGCGTCACAATGAAGTCCCTGTGCTTGAAGTACTCATAAAATGTAGTTGAGTTCACACAGCTACAAAAAGCTGGGCAAAATGTGAAATTGACAATACTCACTGAGATTTTTTGCGTAAATCTTAATGAGGGAAATGTGCATACTTGTCATCACTGATTTTGTCCAAATTTATGGTATGTACAAGGTCCGTTCAAAAAATTCCAGAACATTCTTAATTTTGTGCCAATGGTGTGTTGGATCGAAAAGTGGTCGGCATCTCTCCGCACATCAGTGATTAATTCATAACTTCCAGAAGTTTCAGTGTTGTTTGTGTGTTTGTTATTGTTGAGTGCTGTATTGGGTAGAATGTTGTGTCGCACAATTTTGTAAATTTCGAGACAGATAGAGCAGTGCATGTGCATTAAATTTTGTACGAAACTCAAGAAAGTTCTTACAGAGAGACACCAAATGAAGCATGAAGCCTACGGTAATGTGTGCTTAAGCTGTACTTGGTGTTATGAATGGTTCACATGATTTAAAAATGGCTGGACGAAAGTTAAAGATGACCCTCATTCAGGATCCCCCTTCGATGTCTACAGAACATGCTCATGTCAAGAAGGTCTACAAAACTGAGCATGCCAATCAACAACTGACTGTATGAGAGTCTGTAGAAGAATGTAACATTTCAGTTGGATCATTTCGTGAAACCCTGCTGACACAGCATCTTGCAATGCATCATGTTGCTGCCAAGTTCATCCCATGGCTCATCCAACATCTCATGAGTCAAGACCAGAAAGACCTTCGCTTTGCGATCTCTGGAGAGCTTTTGGATCATGTAAATGAGAACAAAATGTCCCTTAAGAGAATAGTAACTGGTGATGAGATGTGGGTCTATAGTTATGATGTTGAGACCAGGGTTCAGTCTTCACAATGGGTTGGAAAAGGTTCTCCAGGACCATAAAAACCTCATCAGGTCAGGTCAAATGTCAGAGCCATGCTAATTGTTTTCTTGACTTTGAAGGGTTAGTTCATCATGATTCCGTGCCACAGGGACAAACTCTTAATCAGTGGTACTATTAGAACATGTTGCAATGCCTGCAAGAGAATGTGAGAAGGAAATGGCATGAAATGTGGCTCTTGCATCACAAAAACACCCACGCATACATCCCTGTAGTGCATGATTACTGCCACTGTGCTGCCTCATACTCCGTACCCTACAGACTTTTTTTATTTCCAAAGTTGAAAACTCCATTGAAAGAATGAAGATTTGCAATGATAGGTGAGATAAAAGAATATTCACAGATGGCAGGTCACGCGATCCAGCAAGAGGTGTACCATGACTGCTTCCGGAAGTAGAAATGGCATTAGGAGCAGTGTATCAGTTGTAGAGAAGAGTATTTCAAAGATCATGCACAATAAGTAAAAGGTAAGTGTAGAACATTTTTGTGGACAAAATTCCAGAATTTTTTGAACACACCTTGTACAGGAATGGATAGAAATGAAAGTGACAGAAATGGGGGTACCAGATGAGTAAGTGATTAGAAAAGTAGCATTTTTGGTGCTGATCAGGAGAGGCATTGGCATTTATGTTAGCATACTTTCCAGGTAGTGGATGACACAGTGGAAAAAGTATAGAATGGCAATACAAGGATGGTGGGGTTGAGTCCCTAAGCATACTTTTCTTTCCCATTACTCACACTGAAAGTAAACCAAAACAAACAATGCTCAATACATTGTATTTAGTAATATTTTCATAAAAGGTGTGAAAAGGAAAGGCAAAGGAAAATTTTGGACCAGGGGATTCAAAAAACAGGTTATAAATATATGTCAAAATATAGGAATCTCATGATTAGTTTGTCAAAGTCTAGCAAACATAGAACACCATCATTAAAAAAAAAATTATTGATGTAATGAAGCCCTACGTGCAGGAAAACGTGCAGGAAAACAAATGTATTCTGCTAATGACTCATACCAAAGACAAATGCAAATGACTCATGCCAAAGACAAACCTATGTACAACTATAATATGAGATTTTTGGAGATGAAGGATTGCCATACCATAGTACTGAAGCGATTCCCCTTCTCCAAATGCATTCTACCAGCAGCAACTCTGTGATGACTATTTTATTGCAAGGTAGTAAAGAATGTGATCAGAAAGCTTCATAACTTCTTATATCTCATAGAGAGGCAGAAAAGAAATCACACCCTGAGAAGACTGCCTCAAAATACATTCAGTTGTACACAATCAGCTATCCCCACCAATATTTGGTGAAATGTAGAGTTATGCATGGCTTTCTATGAAATAGTGTGACGAGGAAGAACCTTTTATGAATGTAAACCGAGTTTGTTTTTGCAACTAAACTTTAAAACAACCACATTACTGTAAAAATTCTGCATTTATAAGTGTTCCAGATGCCAAGAAAATTATTGCTTACCCTCTTGTTTTGATCAATATTGCCCCAGAAATTGTAAATCATCAACTGTATTGTAATAAAAGTATCTGTTTGTGCCCTAGATCTTGTCCTGCAAATTTATTTTGCATTCCTAAATTTTTCTTAGGCACTCTTTTTCATGCCATCTGGAGTTTCCAATTCTATCACGTTTATTTCTGGCTAAGCTGTACATGCAATGCAAATCTGGACGAAATTGGTGATGGAGAGTAAGCATGGTCCCCTTGTAAGTGCGTTTCAAAAGGATAAACTCATGGAAAAGTGTATTCACCACAGTGGACATGAAGGGCATATCCAACAAGATATAAATCGAAACTGCCTGGGAAATCATTTGGACAAGACTCAGTACTAAGGGTAGACATTAATTTATAATTGGATCCTTCTAGTGACCATCAGACTCACCATTAAATTTAACCAAAAACTTAAGATAAAGCCTCAGATCACTATCCAACATACTGTCATCACTGGACGAGACATTATGGAATCAGTAGGGTAGTTAACGATTTTGTAAGCTGTGGGCATTACAAGCCATCTTGTGAAACAATAATAAATGCTATCTTTAAAAGTTAAGGACAATATTATGAAAAGGGTAGTTACTACTCACCTTATTGTGGAGATTCTGAGTTATAGATAGGCTCATAGTCTGGCCTTGGTAGTCAGAGACTGTGTGTGTGTGTGTGTGTGTGTGTGTGTGTGTGTGTGTTGTCTAATTCTGATGAAGGCCTAGTTGGCCAAAAGCTTTGTTTGACAGTCTTTTTGTTGTACCTATCTACAGCTCAGCATCTCCAGCTGTAAAATAAATTCCATGAGTCTTAGAAGCCATTAAACTAAAACAAAATTTCCGTCTCCAGAGGAGTGATTTACCAGGGATATTTTATGAGTCTGCAAAATATTTGATGCTTGCTGTTGACCGAAACACATCCATACCATATATATATTCTGGAGAATAATGGAATAGGGTTACATCTGGTTCACAACAAACAGCAGTCTGTAAAATGTAAACTTTCATGTCCAGAATGGCCAAAATTAATAAAATATTCTGGGCTATTATCCCCTGTTCTAAGGAATTTCACTTCAAAACCTAACATTTCATCACCATCTGCGGAGAACATTTTCAAGGGGGATCCTAGTTTTGTTGAATATCCAATTCACATCCTGGCTTGCTACTGACATCACATGTTTTGAATACGTGGTCACTATTGGCTGCTGTTGATTGCCGTCATCTGCTGTTACTATCATACCATGGTGGAAGATTGGTACACACCTTTTTCAGCACTGGAATACAAATTTCATTCAATTTCACGCCCTCCTCCTTCTTATTAAAATTCCTGGGTTTTTTACAATCCTGGCTAGAAAACATGTTCCACAACAGCTGATTTGTCAGTCTCCATCCTCTGCAACTGCCTTGTGTTTTTTGAGTCGTTTTTTGATCGTTCTTTTGGTAGTACCCGTCTACACCTCCCCACAATTAGACGGAATGCTATAAATTCCAGCTTTTTCCAGCAGTTGGCGAGCGTCCTCAGCTGATGTTAGATGATCTTGTACCTTCCGTGTGGGCATGTAAATTACTGCACTGCTCCACTTTCTCAAGATTTTTCCTATGCGGTCAGTCACTTCCTTAATGAATGGACGGAAAACTTTTGATTTCACTGACGCTTGAGCATCACTAGGATTTCTATGTAGTGGTCTTAACGCTCATTTCACCTCAGTGAATGAATAATCATTCTTGACCCATGAGTGGTGAAATTTTTAATTCTGCGTCAAGCACCTCTGATTCACAGATTTTCCTTGCTCTATCAGCCAATGTTTTTATAATGCCTTGCTTTTGTTGAGGGTGGTGGTTCGTATCCCAATGTAGGTAAAGATCTGCGTGCATGGGTTTTTGGTAAACTGTGTGTGGCTCAAGCTACCATTTTCTTTCGTGAAAACTAGTACATCAAGAAAATTTAATATCCCCCCTGCCTCCTCCTCCTCCTTCATAAACTGTGTCTTCAGATTGATCCCATTCAGATCTTGTTCCTCCCTACCATACCTCCACAAAACAAACGTGTCATCAATGTAATGAAACCAAATATTCAGTTTCTTGTTCACAGTTTCCAATGCCTACTCCCCGAATTTTTCCTTATAGAAGTTTGCTACAACCAGACTTAAGGGGCTCCCCACAGTAACACCATCCGCCTGATCATAGAGCTCATTGTTCTATTTGAAATACTTAAGCCTGGTTATATACAAACTTCTTTATGGAAAAATTCGAGAAGCTGGCAGTGGGAACCATGAACAAAAAACTGAATATATGTTTCTGTTACATTGATGATACGTTTGTTTTGTGGCAGCATTGCAGGGAGGAACTGGGTCGTTTTCACAATCGGAAGATTCAATTTACGGAGGAGGAGGAGGAGGCAGGTGGAAGATTAAGTTTTCTTGATGTAATAGTGTTCAAGAAAGAAGATGGTAGCTTGGGGCGCACACAGACCCTAATCTACATTGGGATTCGAACCACCACCCTCAACAAAAGTAAGGCATCATAAAAATGTTGGTGGATAGAGCAAGGGAAATCTGTGAATCAGAGCTGCTATATGCAGAATTAAAATATCTCACCACGGCATTGCTCAAGAATGATTATTCATTACTGAGGTGAAAGGAGTGTTAAGACCGCCATGTAGAAATCACAGTGATGCTCAAGTGCTTGTGAAATTTAAAGTTTTCCTGACATTCATTCAGGATGTAACTAACCACATAGGAAAAATATTGAGAAAGTGAACATCGTGGTAATTTGCACGCCCACGCGGAAGATACAAATTCATCTAAAATTACGGATACCACAAAAGACTACACAGAGAGGCCTTAGAACCTCTGAAGCACCCAGGAATTTTAATAAGAAGGAGGGCATGAAATTGAATGAAATTTGGATTCTGGTGCAGAAGAAGGTGTGTACCAGTCTTCCACCATGGTATGATAGTAACAGCGGACGACGACAATCGACAGCGGCCAGTAGTGCTCATTTATTCAAAACATGTGGCGACACACCTCTGCTGGCTTTTGCTGTAATCAGTAGCAAGACAGGAGGTGACTCAGACATTCAACAAAGCAACGACCTCCCTTGAAAATGTCCTCCGCAGATGGTGACAAAACATTGGATTTTGAAGTGAAATCCTTTAGCCCATTTCATAATAGCCCGGAATATTTTATTAATTGAAGCAGCAATCTTACAAAGGCTGAAGTCAACGAAAACAGAACTACAACAAAAATCATCAAGACCCATCCTTGTGGTACAACCTGACCTACAGTTTCTCCTTAAAACCTCAGGTCCCTTACAAGGACCAACACTTTTGAGGTAATCTGCAAGTTGTGGCACACTGAAAATATTCTAAGTTCAGAGTTGGTATGGCCACGGAGGCCATTCAGCAGGCTGACCGTGTGGTGCCGGACAAGAAGAGTAGCCCCAGCGCATGGTCCAGGCTGTGTGGTTGGGAATTACATGTTGATGCTGTGATGAGGACTGTGCTTTGTGTCGGTGAAGGAGATTTGTATGCCAAGAGTGCCAAAGATGGTGGACTTTGTGAAACCTAAATGGCAGACATTTCACAGTTCATAGAGAAATTAATAGTAGCCAGATGAATCATGATACCTCGAAAAGAAACATGTACATTTCTATGATTTTCGCAGTGATTCTGATGGTGAAATCAGATTTTCAGTATCTTTATTAGTTTAAAGTTTAGTATCTGGGGATAAATTGTACAAGTAACACTCAGCAACAAATTTCCAAAATCTAAATGGCTCATCCGATTTTGTCGATCAATGGGTCTTTAGAAAGCTATTAGTGTAAACCTAAATTGGTAAAAATTACCAGAATATAACTTGAATAGTACATGAGTTATTGGTGGTCAAAGTGGCCACTTACTATCGACCGCATAAGGCCATAAGTACTCCACAGTTACACAAAAAAATGGTAGCAGCATTCTTATATATTTATTCAGGTATGTCTTTGTTTATATCCGACATATACTATTCACGAAGAGATTGGTCAGTTATTTACTGTGTTTTAGAAAGAACAGAGACATTAGGCTACTGGCTTACTACTGTTCTGTTCCTTTGATATATGTTTATTTAGTTTGTTTATGTATTTAATAATGTGTGTTAGAGCATTTTATGATCCAGCTATAGAAATATTTATTTAATTTCAAGTTATTTCAATGTAAATCCAGTATTTCGAATATGTTTCAAAATGTTTGTGAGTGTGTGTTGGCTTGGAGGCATGATGGGAGCACTGTCGCCAATTACTGCACTCGTTACTAAGGGAGGGAATTATGGAAGTGAATGGAGGGGGAGTTCTGAATAGTGTGGCACTAGGTACGGTCGCACAGGACACAGGGAGAGTCCTGGGCAGTACAGCACGGCGGACGCACAGTCGCAGGAAAGACTTGGACAGTAGAGCAGTTTGCGTGTGGTCGCGGGAGATAGAAATATTTCGTAGTGCCAACTTGTGCACTTGTGAGATTTCCATGGCTTCTGCAGTGAAAATGTAGTATGTGTTTAGAAGTGAATATCTCATGACCCTTGTTATTGCTCATAACTGATTACGTGAAGTAGGAATCTATTGTTTCCCTGTTATTCAAGTTATATTTTATTTGATTGCTGGATCATCAGCACCAATAAGTATTTTACAGTAATAAAGGGCATTCTTAAAGGTACTTCTGCTCTTGTACTCATCATTTAAAGTCATTAAAATAGTACCTGCAGAATTTATTTAATTGCAATCTTTCATGCATAAATGTCTATGTTACATTCAAAATTCGCAATTGCTGAGTGATAGGAACCTTCGACCATTTGATTCATATGTATATTCATATTGTATACTGTAGACTCAGCAGTATTTGGCTTGTAATGTGGCAACTATATATCCCAGCCCTTAGACGATGAAACCAGCCAAAACCTTTAATATTTCCACTCTGAGGGTACGTAGTTGAGAGTCCACACCATATGATTATTATTTGAAAGCCTACACACTTCAATCCATGGGCCGTCTTACCCTACCAGAACCATGCACTCCCACCTGTTATATTCTTTCTAAGACCCACAAATGCAAAACCACTGCCGGCCGCTGTGGCCGAGCTGTTCTAGGCGCTTCAGTCCGGAGCTGCGCTGCTGCTAAGTCGCTGGTTCGAATCCAGCGTCAGGCATGGATGTGTGTGATATCCCTAGGTTAGTTAGATTTAAATAGTTTCATGTCTAAGGGACTGATGACCTCAGATGTTAAGTGCCATAGTGCTTAGAGCCATTTGAAACAAAACCATCCTGAATGTTCCATTGCTGCTTGCTTCAAAAGCACCCTCTGAAGGTCTCTCTATCGTGGTTGATCAACACCTGCAACCTGCAGAACAAAGATACCCATCCTATATGAAAGACACCAGCTATTTTCTAGATTGTCTGAAATCTGTACCCGTCCATTTCCACCACACACATAGCTTGTCAACATTGATGCTACCTTCCTCTATTCCAACATTCCCCATGTACATAGTTTGCCTTGTGCTGAATATTACCTCAATGAACACCCATCTGATTCCAAACCTATGACATCCTACCTGCTCATCTTAACAAACATTATACATACCAACAACTACTTTACCTTTGATAGGCAGACAAACCAACAGATCAAGGGTATAGCCATGGCAACCACAATGGCTCCTTCCTAACCTAACCTTTTCATGGTTTGCTTGAGGGGGACTTTTCTGGATTCACAGGCCTTCAGTCCCTTGTTTGGTGTAGATACATTGATGTAATTTTTGCCGTATGGACTCATGGTGAGACTAATGTGTTGAAATTTTTGGAGTCTCTGATTCTACATCTGCATCTAAATTCTGCAAACCACTGTGAAGTGCTTCTTTTTCACTTTCCATTGACACATAGAGCACGCAAAGAATAATTGTTTAAATGCCTCTGTGGATGCTGTAATTAATCTAATCTTGTCCTCAAAATCTCTATGGGAGTGATATTTAGGGGCTAGTAGTATATTCCTACCATCATTTAAAGCCGGTTCATCAAACTTTGTTAGCAGACTTTCTAAGGAAAGTTTCTGTCTGTTCAAAAGTCTACCAGATCAGTTCCTTCAATATCTCTACAACATTCTCCTGCAGGTCAGAGAAACTTGTGGCCATTCATGGTATCCTTCTCTGTATATATTCAATATCTCTTGCTAGTCCTATGTTTATGGGTTTCACACACTTGAGCAGTATACTAGCAGGGTTCACACAAATGACTTGTTAGCAGTCTCCCTTGTAGAATGATTGCATTTCCTAGTATTCTGCCAACAAATTGAAATCTGCTGTGTGCTTTACCCATAACAGAGCCTATATGATGATTCCATTTCATGTCCCTACTAAGTGTTATAACCTGATATTTATATGGATATACAGACTGTAGTTGTGATTCACTGATATTATATTCAGAGGATACTATGTTTTTCTGTTTTGTGAAGGCAAAATTTTACGTTCATGAACATATAAAGCAAGTTACCAATATTTGCACCACTTTACAATATTAGGAAAACGATGATTGCTACTCACCTTAAAGACTATTTGTTGATTTGCAGACTGGCACAATGAAAAGACTGATACATATTATACCCATCAGCCAAAGCCTTCTTCAGCATAGAAAACAAACACACACACACACATTCACACAAGCAAGCGCACCTCATGCACACAAGCACACTACCACCAGCAGCTCCAACAGGAATTTGCCTTTCACAGGAATAGCAGTTTGGAGTTATGTGGGGAAGGGGCAGTAGATAGTGTCGGAAGTTTCATGCGGCTTTTCGCGGATGATGCTGTAGTATACAGAGAAGCAGCAGCATTAGAAAATTGTAGCGAAATGCCGGAAGATCTGCAGCGGATAGGCACTTCGTGCAGGGAGTGGCAACTGACCCTTAACATAGACAAATGTAATGTATTGAGAATACATAGAAAGAAGGATCCTTTATTGTATGATTATATGATAGCGGAACAAACACTGGTAGCAGTTACTTCTGTAAAATATCTGGGAGTATGCGTGCGGAACGATTTGAAGTGGAATGACCATATAAAATTAATTGTTGGTAAGTTGGGTACCCGGTTGAGATTCATTGGGAGAGTCCTTAGAAAATGTAGTCTATCAACAAAGGAGGTGGCTTACAAAACACTCGTTCGACCTAAACTTGAGTATTGCTCATCAGTGTGGGATCCGTACCAGGTTGGGTTGACGGAGGAGACAGAGAAGATCCAAAGAAGAACGGCGCGTTTCGTCACAGGGTTATTTGGTAACCGTGATAGCATTACAGAGACGTTAAGCTAACTCAAATGGCAGACTCTGCAAGAGAGGCGCTCTGCATCGCGGTGTAGCTTGCTCGCCAGGTTTCGAGAGGGTGCGTTTCTGAATGAGGTATCGAATATGTTGCTTCCCCCTACTTATACCTCCCAAGGAGATGACGAATGTAAAATTAGAGAGATTTGAGTGCGCACGGAGGCTTTCAGACAGTCTTTCTTCCCGCGAACCATATGCGACTGGAACAGGAAAGGGAGGTAATGACAGTGGCACATAAACTGCCCTCCGCCACACACCGTTGGGTGGCTTGCGGAGTATAAATGTAGATGTAGATGTAGATGCAGATAGCAAGGTACAGGTGGAGGGGGGGGGGGGATGTACAGGGATGAGAGATTGCCAGCCACAGCATCAGGAAGTGAGGTGTGGGGGAAAAAACAGGGAGCGGAAAAGGAGAGGAGCAGGGAAGGGGAAAGAATGGGTGTGTACATAGGCAGAGGCCAGTGCACTAAGAGAGTGAGGGTATGTAAAAAAGAGGAGATGATAGGACTAAGGGACGGAAACTGTTGTGGGCAGGGTTGGTGACAGTAGGCTACCACACATTGAGGGGGAGGGGGGGTAATTTCAGGAGCAGAGAATGTGTTGAGGGGAGGATCCAGATGGCCCAGGTTGAGAGACAGTCATTGAAATCAATCATATTAAGTTCAGCTGCATGTTGCGCCATGGGGTGGCCCACTTTACTTGTGCCCACAGTTTGGCAGTGGCCATTCATCCTGGTGGGTTGCTAAATCTACGGTAACCTTCTGTCCCCACACCCTCCAACAAAAACTTTCTGCCCCCTCATCTTATCAACTTCTCCTCTTTGCACATTCCCTCGCCTTTTTTGTATGCTGTGCTCTGCAAATGTACCTATTCATCCTTTATCCTTCCCTGTTGTTCTCCTTTTCCACTCCCTGTCTCCCCCCCCCCCCCCTCCTACACACACACCCACACCCACACATCCCCTACCTCCATACAATGCAGCTGGCATTCTGTAGTCCCTGCATATCCCACCAGCCAGCGCTCTCTCTTTCCCCACCCATACATTGCTATGCTTCCTCCTTCCCCATCCCACTCCAGATTACTATTCATGTGACAGTCACATTACAGTCGGTGCTGACGGTGGCAGTGGTCTTGCGTGTGGTCTCTTTACTGTAAACAGCAATCTGTCTTTTTCCTAATATTATTGATTTTCCAACCTGGAGTTTCCATTGTTTGATTTTGTACCCATTTGAAATCTTCTCAAGGTCTGACTGAATATTTGTACAGATTCGCTCAGATTGTACTTCTTTGTAGATAACTGCATCATCTGTGAAAAGTGAGGTTACCTTTAGTATTGTCCATAAGATCATTAATATACAATATGAACAGCAAGGGACCTAAAATAGTTCCCTGCAGTACAACTGAAGTTACTTCTATGTCTAGCTATGACTCTTGATCCCTTATAACATTTTGCATTCTCCCTGTTCTCAATCCAGTCACTTATTTCGTCTGATGCTCCACATGATTCTACTTTTGATAGTAAGGTTATGTGAGGTATTGAGAGAAATGCTTTCTGGAAATTGAGAAATCCTTCATCTGCCTTGATCCATGGCTTCCAGGATATCATGTAAGAAAAGCACAGGTGGGGTTTCACAGATCTGTGTTTTCATCTTCGATACTGGTTGATGTGGATGAGGTAATTCTCTTCAAGGTACCTCATTATGTTTGAGCTCAGAATATATTTGAAGATTCCGCAACAAATGAATGTCAGGGACATTAGCAAGTAGTTTTGTGGATCACTTCTGCTACCCTTCTTGTAGACAGGTGTGACTTGTTCTATATTCCAGCTACTGGGTGTGGGTCGAAGGAACTACGATAAATTATAGTCAACAGAGCGGCTATCTTAGCCTTGAATTTGGTATAGAATCTGACAGGTATTCCATGGGCCCATGGGGCTTTGTTCAGTTTTATAACTTCAAATCTTTCTCAGTGCCACTGGCTCTAATATCTGTTTCATTTATCTTTTCAGTGGTAGGAGAATTAAACTGGCGTACAAAAGGAACATTTGAAAACAGACATAAGTATTTCCAGTTTTGCTTTCCTACTCTCAGTTTCATTTCGTATCTTGTTTGTGAGTGAATGTACTGTAACTTTTGTGCCACTAACAGCCCTTACATGTAAACAGTATTTCTTTGGGTTTTGTGAAAGATGGTTTGACAGTATTCTGCTAAGTTATTCATTGAAGGTTTCTTGCATTGCTCTCTTGGTTGCCAAATGTGTTTCATTCAGCAGCATTCTATCTATAGCCTTATGCAGTAGCCTCTGTTCCTCTAGAAGTGTCCTTACAGTGACTGTATACTGTGGACGATCTCTCCCAATGTGAACTCTTCTACTGGGTACTTATCTATCCACTGCCTAGTCAACTATTCAACTTGGGCCATATTTCCTCTGCATGCCTCGTCCTGAGCAAAATGTTTCAAGTTCATCATTGAGATATAACAGTACTGCTTCTCCATTTAGTTTGCTGAACATATAAATCTCTCAGCTAGTTTAAGTTGCCCTTTGTACTTCAATATTCATTGTTGCCATAAGTGTCTCATGGTTGCTGACACAAATTTTGATGTGGACTTCCTCAGGCAGGTCGGGTCTGGTTATTGCTGTAAGACCTAACATATTTCCATCATGAGTGAGGTTCCAAACTAATTGTTCTGTGTAGTTATCAGAGAAGGCATTTAGTAATGATTCACAGGATGTCTTGTCATGCCTACAACTAATAATACTATAACTATTCAAATTGATTATTGGATGATTAAAGTCTCCTTGAATGATTAGAGTGTGATCAAGGAACTTATGTACTAGCAAACTCAGGTTTTCTCTAAAGTTTTTGGTTACATGAGGAGGTGAGTCTGGTGGCCGATAGAAGGCACCCATTATCATTTAATGCCAACCCTTGATACTGAGTTTGCCTAAACTGCCTCACATTCAGGTTCAGTTTCTATCTTGTTGGATTTGAGTTTCTTGTCTAACCGCACTAAATACACCACCTACATTTCCCATTTCTCTACTCTTTCGGTATATGCATGAGTTTTCCTGAAAGGTCTCACTACTGTCAACTTTCGGTTTTAACCAGCTTTCTGTGCCAAATATTATGGTAGCTTCAGTGCTTTTTAGTGTTTCAAACTCTGGCACTTCGTTCTGAATGCTTTGGCAGTTGATCACTAGGATTTTAAACTCTCACCTGCAGGAGGCATTTCTTTGGATCTTACAGTGATACTTCAGGGTTTCCTGCAGCTATGGTTATCTGTGTGTGACAGAGAGTCGCCTAACCTAAGAAATGCTTGTGTGCACCCCACACACAATCAGCTACTTTGGTAGGTGCCTATGTTGTGTGGTGCACATCTGACCCGTTTAAATGGACCCTATAACTCTTACCTATGTGGTGCATGTCTAGGAAGCCACAGCCTCGCCTAGCCTAGCTTATCCCAAACCCTCATTGTCTCTGGTTCAAGCCTTCCTCTCAACCCAGAACCGGGGAGCCACAATGTGTTCTGGGGACAATGCTGCAGATTGTGACCTTCATTGAAACACTGTGAGCAAGGCTGATATTCTCAACCCATTTTTCTAGTCATTGGAATGGTCCAAGAATGACTTCAGAGCCCACTTGATAGGCATTATTTGTTACAGTGTGCACAACAATCTGTAGTTGGTTGCACCCTGTTTCCTGAATGGCTGCCAGAATAGCCTTTCAAGATGCTGAATGAGGCCTCCAGGCATACACACTGAGTGCACCTGGTGTGCCTTCCTATCCCTGCCATTTCCCTAAGGCGTATCATAATTTGCCATACTTTTGAACTGTCTTATGATTAGACAGACCCATAACTCTTTGCTTTTGCTGTCCATTTACATGGGACACAGCAGGTTTTCCAACAGATGAAGCTAGTTCTACTGGCTCAGTTTTGGTTTCAGCAGAAGACAGCACCTCAAACCTGTTGGTTAGTTGGATGGGTGTAACATCCTGTGTTTTCCCTGGTCTCTGTCTCCCATGTACAGGATGCCTACATTGACACATCGGTCATGGTCAAGTGGGCGAGCAAAAATTGAGCTTGTATTTCCTGCAGGAAAGTCAGTATCCACAGGAGAGGATAGTACCATAGGTATTTTTGGTACCTCTGGTACATAACTTTTGGTAGCACTCACAAGACACACAGTCACAGCAGCTTCTAATTATCTGACAGTAGTCAGAGTGATTTTCAGGTGCTTATGAATAACAACAAACTCATCCCTTGCCTGATAACAACAAACACAGTGGGTCTGCATTATGCTAGATGCAGTTTTTTATGGAACAGTAAACAATATCTTATGCCCAGTACATTTTTTTCTTCAATAGTAAAAAATTCCTTTATACTAAGCTTGCTGAACACACTTCCCCAGTTAAATTTCACATGGTCCTGTTCCAAATCTCATGCCACTTTTCCTGATGTTGACCTTCCCTCACTAAGGGTTAGCTATACCCTTCTATTCACAGTAAACCTAAAAACAAACCAGAGTACTCACATTTTGACAGTTGCCATCTTTCCAAGCCAAACATGGCATTGGAGCCAAATGTATTTGTTCAGATACAGACTCTTTACACTAGTGCACCACCATTCACAACTCAGCCTTCACTGTATGTAATTATCCCACCATCCTAGTTCAAAAGTTGATATCTTGTGTTGTCGTGGCCAATCCTGGTCCTATTGTTCCACCCAGAAAACAGCTTAGTAGTACGCCGCTTGTTACTCAGTTCTGCCATGGTGTTGAAAATATTAATCAGTTACTTCAACAGCTTGAGCATATGCACTGCTTCCCTGCTTCTGCATTCTTACTGTTTTTCCCATTTCTACCACTCCCCTCAGCTTGCAGTCACTGCTGCCACCACTTTTTGAGCTAGCCTAGCAGCTGCCAACGAGGGGCACGGAGGCATGAGGAGTGGTTTGTTTGGATCTCATTCTCAGAGATTGTTGGCTCAGCAGCCAGAGATGGTGGTCATGTGTGCTTGAGTTGTGTCTGACTGATTGTGTGAATATGTGTGTGCTTTCATTTTCTGACAAAGGCTGGTCAAAGATTTAGTTGTGAGTGTGTGATTGTCTTTTCTATGAGCTTGTCTGCAGCTCAGCGATCATCTTTATGGTGAGATGCAACCTATCTGCGATAATGTTGATTCTCAGAGTAATCGTGTAAGTTATCTGTAGTACGGATTGATCACCGTGGGCTCATTTTGTCAACATGGAGTCTGTGACACATGACTAGCTGGCCACACAATTGAACTTCCATGATGGGCCAAAACTGCAGACCATTTCTATTGGTATCTCTCTGATGGTTTGGGGCCCGCCGACCTGAAGCCCATAATTTCTCACTAATGTGCAGGCCCTGCCTATTGGGTCTAGTCTCACTGATCTGTCCGCAGGCTGGGTCTGTTTGTGTGTGGCGTAATCTGGTGGATTTTCATGGTTTATCCATGGTCCCAGGACTGCAGTGCTCCTCAGCAGGGCAGAGGCCACAGACAATGGATTTCAGGAATTGTGACTGTCTGACTGCAAGTACATTGTATAAAACCAACATTTTATTGGTGGTTACCTATATTGTTGGTTTACACAACCGTTTCCCGCCTTATACACTTCTTTCGAGAGGCCTACTTTTTTCTGAGGTTACTTCTAAAATCAATTAAGGTATTTTAAATATGTCTTGAGACTCCAAGTAAATGCATACTTTTGTCACCAAATGTGTTTTGTTTTATTGAAATAAAATAACGTCAGTGGTCTTAATGAAACACATACACCATTTGGTTTGCTTTCTCCATCTAAAAACAGTTCATTACAAAAAATGTTAATGTTGGTACTTAAGATTTTTGCTCACATATTTAGAAATACAGAAGTCCTTACATTCTCTCTCTCTCTCTCTCTCTCTCTCTCTCTCTCTCTCTCTATCTATCTATCTATCTATCTATACATCTATCTATCTCTTTGTCAACTTATAATTCACAATCATCTCGAATGCAATGTTTCCCACGTATTGCTCATTTCACGGCTCCGTTGGAGATTCTCTTCAGCTCTTGACACAAAAATGAAACACAGTCAGTAGGACTCGAACCTACACTCCCAGAGGGAATCGGATTTCTAGTCAGACGCCTTAACCACTCGGCCACGACTCCCGGTCGCAGAAGCGCCTCTCGACAAGTGAAACTGCTCTTTTTAAAGCAACCTGACAGCAGAAAACGACATGGCCTCACTCGTTTCTGTAGTGCTTCCGTGGCCAGCACAGTAGCCGTTACAACTTACCCTTTTCAGGGTAATAATGCTAAAACTTGTCTGTAAATCAGTAAAATACAGGGAATTTCACTTGGAGTAACTTGTGGCAACCATGCTGAAGCATCTCCCTACCATGACCTGCACTATCCCTGTAACTGACAGAACATATGCTATCAAAGGGAGAGCCACATGGGAAAGGCAAGCCATGTACCAGTTGCCAGCAGTTATGTAAACTCTATTCAACCTTCTATATTGTTATGACTATACTAACAACACACTATATCGTTCGTTTTGCAGAGTCGACTCTACAACCATACATGCCACGTGGATTCTCTCTCCTGACACCAGTTTCTCAGTATCTCATGGGTGGGAATTGACTTTACAACAAGTGCTTGGTTCTTGTAAAGTTACATTAATTTCTATGGTCTTACCATTACTGTCCACTCTCTATGCGCTTCCCCCCCCCCCCCCCCCCCCCCCTCCACTCTGTCTGTCATGTCCATGTGTAATGCTCTTTGCTTTTCCAGTCTTACTGATTCTGTCACATTGCGTTTCAGTGACCTATTTAGTTTATTACCCAGTCTTTCATCTTTAAGTTCTCAGATTTCTAAATCTTGTCCTGTGCCATCTTTCTTTGTCATCCAGTAACCTGGTGTCCTGGATGTCTTTTCTGTAACCCAGCAGTCCTTTTCCTTAATCCCTCTTCCCTCCTCTTCAACCCTTTTGCCAGAAAGAGCCACTGGCTCCAAAAGTACACATGTTTGCACATTTTTTGTGTGTTTTACCCTTCTGTTGCTTGGTTAGTAGATTTTTATCTACCCATACTATATTTTCAAAGACCCAACAATTTAAAAAATAAATTTACTTATACCTAGACAGAGATCAGTGGACATGTACTGGATAATGTGCCATCTATGAAGTTCCTAGGCATCCATAAGGCTAATAAACTAAACTGCATCTGTATGTGGGTAAGTTATGCAATACACTTAATTCTACATGCATTACACTTAGATATATCTTTCATTGTGTTGATGTGCTGATGCAGTTGTTAAGCATACTTTCACTCAGCACTGTTTTACTGTGGCAGAACGTTAATGACCACAATGTCACGTGCCCTTAGGTGAAAAAAATTACAACAACCTACCTTGAACAGAACTGTAAATGCAGAATTTTATCCTTGACATGCACCAAATATCTGTTACCACAGTTTCCCCTAATAACTGCACATTCTTTCCCAATTCAGTGCACAAAGAATATTAAATTATGAAATTTGTATTCAAAATTCTGGATATAAATACATATTTCTACAATTTTAATTTGCATACAAAATCTATTGCACAAACACTTATTTTTGTAAACATATAGATTTTTAAAGAATTTCTTCACAACATTTTAATACATTTCTTCATAAATTAATGTCTCTTTTAAGATATTGAGAAACATTTAACATCAATATTTTTTTAAATTCTTTTGATTTGATTCCATACTCGGCTAATCAGATCAAACTGTTATAAAACCACTTTTAAAAACAGCCTTCTACACAGTAAAGAACTCACAAATATCAATGGCAAAGCTGCTGCTATTTTTTCACAAAACAAAGACTTTTAGCACATAGAGCAACAGTTTTTTTATACATTCATAAACACACAATCTGCACATGTTTGTGTAGTGTGAATAGGTCGGTAGCCTCTTCATGGTTAAAAATATGAATGTTAAAATAATTTGAAATATGTTTTATAGGAAGAGAACTTTAAATTTTCTCTTTTGACAATAGATATTTTTATTTACTAACTTCAATCCCTTTCAGAATTCATGCAAAATAATAATCTTGAACTTATATTTTCCTTACAGTTAATATAAGTCTTTCAAGAAAATATCTTGTTTCTTTTCTTTTGTTTAACAAAATTTACTACCATTTTTCTTTTATGGCTTTTTGGAACTGCCTGTTTTGAATATTAAGTAGAGCATATTTTCTACACACCTGCTCACTCCTGTTGTGTGTAATTTACAGTGGATGAGGTATTTACTATGAATCATATGAGATCCTAATCCCATGATGTATAGTGATTTAACCCAATGCTTTATACAGAGACTAGAATGAACTATTAAATTTTCAGCTGAAGATGGTGTCAACAACTGACTACAGATGGATGTCGAAGAAATTGTGTAATTTTGTAGAGGTACGATGTTGTTATGTGAGAATCTAGCGCAGTGAATTTGTTAGCTGTGGCTTTAATAGTGTGAAAGAATTATTCTGTCTTGCACAGTAAGAAAACCTACGGGCCTTTCAGTTTAATTTATAATTTGTTGTGATCTAGCCCTTATGAACAGAAAAACAGTATGTACATGGGATTCTAGTGGTCTGTACATAATCAAAAGCCTTCAAATTGAATGTAAAACCATGCTTGAATACGTAAATTTATGTCTTTGTTGGTTAAAGGAAGTTTGGAGAAACAATTTTTTGTGTGCCCAGTCTTGTGGAAGCACCAAGAAAATGTAATGATGCTCTTTATATTCAAGAATGCTCCTTTAAGAAATGCAAATGGATATGTTGCCAAAGTTGTCATAACTGAATCTTTAAATGCAAGTTGGTTCTTTAACTTTCATATTGTAATTAACTTGAGTTAAACAAATGAAAGTACTGATCTGTATGAATAAAAATAGAAAATTAGTTGGACTAATAATAATGATGAGACTATGATTTGCTGACACATGATGGCAGTGTGAAATGTTGCAAATAAAATATGATGTACTTAGATCAGCTGTACATATGATTGAAAGATTTTCATAGTTTCTCTGAGACATGCAGGAAAAGTAACTGAGTGTAAATGTAATTAATTCATTAAATAGAATAAATGAGTCGCAAGGGTGAACCATGCAAAGGAATAATGTAAAAGACGGAGAAAAACAAAAGTTTTATGATTAATTAAAGACTGAAAAATAAAATTAAGGTAACACTGATCTGGCAAAAGGGCATATGGAGACATATCTTCGCATGAAGAAGCTGGCAATTGAGAATGAGATATGTGGTTAATTATTAATGTGTGAGGTCACATGCAATTTCAGTCAGAGTTAAAAAAGTTGTAACCGGCAAATTTTTGATATATCAGTGACAGAAGAAAGTATTCAGGCAACTGAAAAAGAATACTGTGCACTCAAGTTTCACATCCTTCAGATTAAAACACTGCACTTTTTCTCTTTGGTAAATGAAACAACCATGTCTCTCTTTCATTCTTGAATACTTGACTGTTATCACACATTTCGTACAGTGTTTGTATCTCAGATATTGAGAATGGAGAGAATAATTTTGTGTTTGCATCTTTGTATAACATTCTCTTTGTGTTAAAACCACGTCACATTTGAGTAGAAACTCAGGTGTCCAAAGGATTGCTCCATTTTCATTGATAGTCTTCTCCTGATGATGAAGACTGTGCACATTTATAAGAGATTGAGTTGCTATGTATGTGGTTTAACACTAATGGGATTTCATATTGCTATTTCTGAGCTTCCTTCTTCAGAGCTGACAAACAGAAACAGAAATACACACAAAAAAAACACACACACACATCAAAAATTAGTCGGTGACAACTTTTTTAACCCTCACTGAAATTGCACATGACCTCACACATTAATAATTAACCACATGTCTTATTCCCAATTGCCAGCTTCTTCCTGTGAATATATGTCTCCATATGGCCTTTTGCCGGATCAATGATACCTTAATTTTATTTTTCAGCCTTTAATTAATCATCAAACTTTTGTTTTTTCTGTGTTTTACATTATTAATTTGCATGGTTCACCCTTGAGGCTCATTTATTCTATTTAATGAATTAATTACATATACACTCAGTTACTTTTCCTGCATGTCACAGAGAAACTTTGAAAATCTTTCAGTCTTATGTACAGCTGATCAAGTACATCATATTTTATTTACATTTCACACTGCCATCATGTGTCACCAAATCATAGTCTCATCATTATAATAGTCTAACAAACAGGGGGGAGGTGGGATATGCTCAGCTACACTTTTTGGAGTGGGTTTAACAATGAGTAAGAAAATATGAGGTAAGCTACTATGGACTGCATGTGTTGTTGGTTGTTGTTGTTGTGGTCTTCAGTCCTGAGACTGGTTTGATGCAGCTCTGCATGCTACTCTATCCTGTGCAAGCTTCTTCATCTTCCAGAACCCACTGCAACCCACATCCTTCTGAACCTGCTTAGTGTAGTCATCTCTTGGTCTCTCTCTACGATTTTTATCCTCTACGCTACCCTCCAATATGAAATTGGTGATCCCTTGATGCCTCAGAACATGTCCTACCAACCGATCCCTTCTTCTGGTCAAGTTGTGCCACAAACTTCCTTTCTCCCCAATCCTATTCAATACTTCCTCATTAGTTATGTGATCTAGCCATCTAATCTTCAGCATTCTTCTGTAGCACTACATTTCGAAAGCTTCTATTCTCTTCTTGTTCAAACTATTTATCATCCAAGTTTCACTTCCATACATGGCTACACTCCATACAAATACTTTGAGAAATGACTTCCTGACACTTAAATCCATACTCGATGTTAACAAATTTCTCTGGACTGCATAGTGAACACATTATCTTAACCAAGATAAACACGAAGCCCATGCCTACCACAGTTGTACAAGTCTATATGCCAGCTAGCTGCACAGATGATGAAGAAATATATGATGCCAGAAAGAAATTATTCAGATAGTTAAAGGAGACGAAAATTTAATTGTGATGGGGGACTGGACTTCAATAGCAGTAAAAGGGAGAGAATAAAAGAGGAAGCAGTCTGGTGGAATTTTGCACAGAGCATAATTTAATCATTGCTAACACTTAGTTTAAGAATCATAAAAGAAGGTTACATACGTGGAAGAGATCTGGAGGCACAGGAAGGTTTCATATTGAGTATGTAATGGTTAGACATAGATTTATGAACCAGATTTTAAATTGTAAGACATTTCCAGGTGCAGATGTGGACCCTAACCACCATTTATTGGCTATGAACTGTAGAATTTGCGAAAAGATAGGAAATTAAGGAAATGCAACCTGGATAAGTTGAAAGAACCAGAGGTGTTTGAGAGTTTCAGAGGAAGCGTTAGGCAACAATTGACTAGAATATGCAAAAGGAATGCAGTAGAAGATGAATATTCAGCTTTAAGAGATGAAATAGTGAAGGCAACAGAGGATCAAGTATGTAAAAATACAAGGACTAGTAGAAATCCTTAGATAACACAAGAGATATTGAATGTAATCGATGCAAAAATAAGATTTAAAAATGTAGCAAATGAAACAGGCGAAAGGGAATAAAAAGTCTAACAACAGATTGACAGGAAGTGCGAAATGACTAAATAGAAATGGCTAGAGGACAAATGTAAAGATTTAGAAACTTTTTCACTAGGGGAAAGATAGATACCCCATAAGGGAAAATTAAAGAGGTCTTTGGGGAAAAAAGAAGCAGCTGTATGAATATCAAGGGCTGAGATGGTAAACCAGTCCTAAGCCAAGAAGAGAAAGCTGAAAGGTGGAAGGAATATATAGAGGGTCTATACAATGGAGACGAACTTGAAGGAAATGTTATAGAAAGGGAAGTAGACGTAGATGAAAGATGAGCGGAGATATATGGTACTGAAAAAAGAATTTGACAGAACTCATGAAAGATCTAAGTTGAAACAAGGTCCTGGTAGTAGACAACATTTCATCAGAACTATTGATAGTCTTGGGAGAGCCAGCGATGACAAAACTCTTCCATCTGGTTTACAAGATGCATGAGACAGGCAGAATTCCCTCAGATTTCAAGAAGAATATAGTAATTCAAATTCCAGTGTACACAGTTGTTAATTGGTGTGAAAATTAGCAAACTATCTGTTTAATAAGTCATGGTTGCAAAATACAGACTCTTTACAGAAGAATGGAATAATGGGTAGAAGCTACCCTTGGGGAAGATCAGTTTGGATTCTGGATAAATGTAGGAACTCGCAAGGCAATATTGACCCTACAACTTCTCTTAGAAGATGGGCCAAGGATGGGAACACCTACATTTACATCATTTGTAGACTTAGAGAAAGCTTTCGACGTGTTGACTGGAATACTCACTTTGAAATTCTGAAGGTTACAGGGGTAAAATGCAAGGATCAAAAGGCTATTTACAACTTCTACAGAAACCAGATGGCAGTTATAAGAGTTGTGGGGTATGAAAGGGAGGCATTGGTGGAGAAGGGAATGAGAGACAGGGTTGTAGCTTATCCCCATTGTTGTTCAATCTGTACTTTGAACAACCAGTTAAGGAAACCAGTGAAAAATTTGGAATAGGAATTAAAGTTCAGGGAGAAGAAATAAAAACTTTGAGGTTTACCAGTGACATTGTAATTCTGTCAGAGATAGCAAAGGACTTGGAAGAGCAGTTAACCGAATGGACAGTGTCCTGAAAGGATGAATTTAGATGAACATCAACAAAAGCAAAACAATTATAATGAATGTAGACGAACGAAATCAGGCGATGCTAAGGAAATAAGATTAGGAAAAGAGCCGCTTAAAGTAGTAGATGAGTTTTACTATTTGGACAGCAAGGTAACTGACAGTTGTTGAAGTAGAGAAGATATAAAATGAAGACTGGCAGCAGCAAAGTCATTTATGAATAAGAGAGATTTATTGACATCAAATATAGGTTTAAGTGTTAGGAAGTCTTTTCTGAAGGTGTGTTGCCATGTGTGGAAGTGAAATGTATGATAAACAGTTTACACAAAAAGAGAATAGAAGCTTTCGAAATGTTGTGGCACAGAAGAATGTTGAAGATTAGATGGGTAGATCATGTAACTAATGAGGAGGCACTGAAGAAATGAAGAGACAAGAAATTTGTGGCGCAGCTTGTCCAAAAGAAGAAGTCAGTTGATAGCATACATTCTGAGACATTAAGGGATCACCAGATTAGTATTGGAGGGAAGTGTGTGTGTGTGTGTGGGGGGGGGGGGGGGGGGGGGGTTAAACATCATAGAGGAGACATGAGATAAATACAGTAAGTAGACTCAGAAGGAAGTAGGTTGCAGAAGTTATTCAGAAATTAAGAGACTCACACTGGATAGAGTAGCATGGAGAGCTGCATCAAACCAGTCTTTGGACTGAAGACCACATCACCACCGCCAACAACAACAACTACTTTTTCCCATCTGGCTACATTATCTCAACAATGCACCCTAACAGGCCAGTAGCACAGCTGCACTGATGCAATTTAGCCCTTCAGGACAATGTAGCTGTCTGTGTTTTTGTTAGTACACTCTGAAGGAGGACATTAGTAACAATTTCATTCTTCTTTGTTTGCCTATTGACCACTCACTGCTACTGTTATACTGTGAGAGTTACCTTTATTACCTGCAGCACTTATATTAACATAGAGTTTGATGACATAGAAATCAACAAAATCAAAGAATCTTGTACATACATTCTATAAAGATATTGCTTGACACATTTATCACATATTTCTGTGTATATTCAGCATGATACCAGTTTTATTTATTAATAAATTTTTGTAACATTCCTTACTCACTTACACACAGTATAAAATAAAGCAGATTGAGATGTACCAAAAGGATTCAGATTGGCATTATGCATGATTCAAAATAAAGTTATTGGTGGCTGGAGGCAGCATTTGATTTGCATGTGTCATAGAAATAAATTGACAAAGATAGTATGCTACAATCACCAAGCAGCTATAGCTTCGTGAAATGCTGTCAGTCTTTGGGACTCATACCTGGGACCTTTTATGGGCAAGTGCTCCTCTAACTGGGCTAACCAAGAACAACTCATGACTTGCCCTCAAACTATTTTTGTTACTTCATGAGTGTACAAGAATAATGATTTTACAAAGGAATAAGTTATAAAAGTTCACTCTTTGCATCAGCAGAGAGGACATAAATATCTTGCTTGTCAGTAGTTTTAGTGGTAAAGTGGTTAGCCGGAATACACAAATGCAGATGCTGTGTCCTGAGATATCAAAACATTTGTCTTTGAAAAAATGCAGTAACAGAGCAGGGAATAACTTTTTGTTAGATCACTCCAGTAGAAAAATATGTGCCCTTCTATTCTCTTGGTACTGTTAGGAAGAGAACACTACTAACACCATAAAGTGGCTAAGAGCATGTTGTGACTGACTGTTAGGAAAAAAAAGAAATATTCTACTAAAAAACTTAATAATACCCTCCACTCAGAAGGTGGCATAGCAGTCATAAACCAAAATTAATGTTACCCACTCATTAACCGAGACTTGTAGGTAACAAGTAATATGAAGAATGTGCGAGTGTAAGCAGATTAATATAACAAATGACTTGTCTCCATGTTCTGGTTTAAGGAACAGCTAATCCAATGACCTCAGGATACAGTAACATGTTTTTCCATGTGGCAGACTTGTAGACCATAATCTAGCCACATTATACAGATCAGCCTTTATATACATCATATTCAGCTTGTAGCTTTCATTTTTGACTTTCATATATCATGATCAGTGTACAAGAAAGGGAAAAAATGAATAAATTGAACTTAAATAACACTATCAACAGCTGCAATTTATGATTTTCTCCCCTTTATTTGACTACACATACATCTGCACTTCTTTTCATTCTAAACTTGATGACCATCTCAACTTCCATTACACCTGAGTACAAAGCTGTGTGACAGATGATAAATCAGGAATTGTTCATCCATCTGAGGAATGAGGATGTTTGTTAAACAGCAATCTTCATATAATCTATGGCACTGTGAAGCATAATAGCACATCAGTATTTAATATTTTAATAACAGCAGAAGATGGCAAGGAAAATATTTTCTGTTGAGGTCAAAAATAAAAAACAATCCAAATCTTATGAAAGGTAGGGAGATGAAGAAAGTGAGAAAAAGAATGAGAGATGAGCACCTAAACAGTATTCCATCAAAGTAATTGTATTTTATTATTTTCTTGATTTACTGTTACCTTCACATCATTAATTATTTGCCATTTACATTTTTTTGCATATATGTCTCTCAGCTTGTGTTAATGTTTAATTATTGTTATTCATTTTTCCTTCTGTCAGATCATTTTACTGACTTCCACATCCTTTATCAGCATAAGATAATTTTTTTCATTTCTTTTATAAGATCTTGTGCTTGAAATTACCAAGTTCCCTTTGTCTGACATGTTTCAAGTCTCACAGTTTATTTTGTTGCTGTAATTTGTTCACTGTTAAATGACTTGGGAATTTTTTCCATTATTATCTGTGTATGTATTGTGTTATGTTTGCCTGGAGAAAGGATTTTCTCTGGCCACAAATGGTAGCTACTTCTATCAGCTTTGTTGTTAGGATACTTGATATTATATTAGTGCAAGAATTGTTACAGGAGTATAGTGTCAGAATGTGCAGATGGTGCAGGTACAAAATGCAACAATTTGTCCCTAACACTCAATGGAGCAGGTTGTTCTGTATACAATCACATGGTTTAATACTTGAAGTCTGAAGTAGATAATATATTAGTATCAGTCTTTTGACAGATAGAAATACATTGTCATAAAAATATATTATCTAAAGAAACAATTTATAAAATTACACAACGAAATATTAAGTTTTCAGTAAACTCTTTTTTATAAGTACAAAATTTGTTTTTGAGCATTTTTATTTATTATCACTGCTAAGCAGCAGTGAATACAAATGGCAGATGATAAAAATGCTGTAATTTTCGTCATGTTGGTACTACTGGAAAAATTCTCTACTTCAGTCTGCACGCAAATGGGTAACTTTCCTCTCTGAGAAGTGTTGCTTTCATACTTCAGTCTTTATACATTTAGGTAACTTCCCTCTTTGAGTGTTGCTGGAATACATAACTTTAACACAATGTCAAGTTACACACATGATCTTTGTAATTTTCAGAATGAACCAAGTAAAATTCTTCGCACAGACCAATAATGCTAACTTCTGTCAGTTATAACAAGTCAGTATAGAAAACAGTAAGGTAGTAAAATACAGATACACAGTAGCGTTCTTAGAAAACACCAATATTGTAACAAAACAACCACAAATGGTCAAATTTTAATTACACACAATGTTCTTCCTTAAACATTTCTTTGCCTGAAATACTGGCCTCAGAATAGAAACACGAATATCATAAGTTTAAAGCACTTCCTTTCAACTAATAACAATATAGCATCAAAAATCTAAATTACCAGTGCTGTTAACGTCAGCTCTTTTCTTTGCTACCACTATTATTCTTTTATCACAGTTTTCCTTGGGAACCATTGTTTCTAATAAGAGAAAACATTTAATTTTCTTTCTTTGAAGGGCCACATACAAATCAGCTGCAGTAATTGCCTCAGACCAACGGCTTCATTGGTATTACTGTAAGTTACTGTAAGCTGTAATACAAGAAAAATAACAACCAGTAATGGCACACAAAAATGCTTATGCTTCAACTCGAGTACTTATAGTACTATGTTGATAGTCAAAATTAATTTCAGAGAATGTAGATATTATCAACTATCTGTATTTCATGCTTACTTATAAATGTGTAACAATAATATGCTGGCTGTGTGCACATTAGTAGGAACTAGTATGCTGATTGCCTTGAGAGGTTTTTAAACATGAGTTTCATAGTAAAAATTGTTGTAGTAATGTATACAACTTGCTGTATATTGTGGGGAAATCCAGCATGTATTATAAATTAAATGTCAGGTACATTATGAGAAACAGACATCTGGGAATCAGAAAAGTTATGGAGTAAAAATAACAGTAAATGTCGTCAGCAAGGCACACAGTCCTATATTATATTGCAAGGCCATGATGCCATTTAGAGTAAGTGATAATGTCCTTCAAGATCAATATTTCTCATAATAACATCATTAGTGCCATTCTCAAAAGTTATTTTTCTGTTAATCTTTAAAAGATTTGACATCTATTAACAAAGGTGGATAATACATATCTTAAAGGGCACTGGCCATTAATTTAATTCAGTAATGTTCTGCAATATATTTAACACACACACACACACACACCTAAAGACAAACAACTAACACTAGTACCTTAAAAGTAATCATTCTCACTGACTTACAGTTATAAACCTGGCCAGTTATGAATGGTAATATAACTTTTCTTCAGTGCAAATATTAAAATTATTAATTCTGAAAACATCAGTCAAAAAATGAAAGCTAAAACTAGACAAACAACTAACACTAGTACCTTAAAAGTAATCATTCTCACTTACTTTCAGTTATAAACCTGGCCAGTTATGAATGGTAATATGCAACTTTTCTTCAGTGCAAATATTAAAATTATTAATTCTGAAAACATCAGTCAAAAAATGAAAGCTAAAACTTAGATTTTCAAACATTTTGTAAGCACATAGCACCACATATATGTTATTAGATAATACTCTTTTTTTTAGAAACGAGTCAAATAGCATTCAAAAATATAGATACGTGACAATACAAAAATATTTTTATTACTGCTGTTTACTAATTTAGGAACTTCCTTTTAGGTTTGTAAAGATTACATCCATTACGTCTTTGATCGGCGTGTGGAATATCTACGTTTCACACCTTTCCGAGTTTGCTGAGCCTGAAATGTGGGTGATGCTGTGTCACTTGTCTCAGCTGCTGTGGCTGCTACTCCCATATCTGTTGCAGATGCACTGTCAGTTGATACAGGCTGGAAAATAACCTGGGCATCAGAATTAGAGACAAATTTAGCCGACACTGTCAAATTTGCATCAGGATTACTTACACGAGTTGCCTTTCGGAGAGCATTTGTAACTGCTCTACTGTTTCTAGGTGCCACTGCTGTTAGTGGTCCATTTCTAGTATTGATACTAATAGGAACAGTAGCCATAGCTGCATCAGTTATTGCTTCAGATGAAGTACATGTATGTTTGTATGCACTGTTCTGAAGAGAAACTGGTTGAGCATGAGATGTATCATCAAGTGTAGGTATAACTTCTTGGGCACTATCACATTTACTACTAAGAGTGCTGTCTGATGGAGGCTCAGTGTCCATATCTTCTTCTTTCTCAAATGATGTCCTTGATCGCCGCAGTGTTTTCCGTTTCGCTTTTGGTCCCTTGGTGTCAGGAAGTGTTTTCATTTGCACTGAAATTGGTGAGGGACTCCTCTGAGGCATTTGAACAACGGGAACCAGTTGAACAACTTTTGAAGTACACTGGTCCTCATTCAGCTGTTGCGTGGTCTTCGAAAGATTGGAAGCTGTTGAACCATTCATTGGGGACTGACAATACTCGGATGTTCGAGTTGTGTGGGAGGGTGGAGTTGCTGGTACATCAGGAATTTCAGACTGCTGCAGTGACACAACTGCATGGTAGGCTGCATTCAGATCTGCTTCTTCAACATCTGTGTCCTCCATTCCATCCACATTCAGATAAGATCTGAAAATATATACAAACATCAAAATACTTTGAAATAATATACACTATGGTAACAAAAGTCATAGTTTAGCAATATACACTTATACAGATGGTGGCAGTATCATATACTCAGGGTATAAAAGGGCAGTGTATTGGTGGAGCTGTCCTTTATACCCAAGTGATTCACGTGAAAAGGTTTTTGTATGACTGTGGCCACATGATGGGGATTAACAGAATTTGAACATGAATCATTTCAGAAATCATTAGGGAAAACTGTAGTGTGGCGAGAATGCCAGATTTAATGCATTTCACTTCACCGTGAACAATGCAGTGGCTGACAGCCTTAAACTTAACGACCGAGAGCTAGGCTGTTTGCATAGAGTTGTCAGTGCTAACAAACAAGGAGCACTGCATGAAATAAACACAGAAATCAATTTGGGATGTACGATGAATCTATCCATTAGAGCAGTGCAGTGAAAATTGGTGTTAACGGGTTATGGTGGCAGACAATTGGCGTGAATGACTTAGTTGACAGCACAAAATTGCCTTCAGTGCCTCTCCTGGGCTTGTGAGCATATTGGTTGGATCATAGATGATGAAAACGATGGCTCAGTAAGATGAGTCCCAGTTTCAGGTGGTAAGAGTTGATAGTAGGGTTCGAGTGTGGAGCAGACCCAACAAAGCAATGGACCCAAGTTGCCACCAAGGCACTGAGCAAGTTGGTGGTGGCGCCATAATGGTGTGAGCTATGTTTACACAGAATGTACAGGATCCTTTGGTCCAACTGAATCGATCATTTACTAGGAAATGGTTATGTTCAGTTATCTAGAGACCACCTGCAGCCATTCATTGACTTTATGTTCCCAGACAACTACGGAATTTTTATGTATAACAGTGTGCCGTGTCACCAGGCCACAGCTGTTTGTGATTAGTTTGAAGGACATTCTGGACAATTTGAGCAAATGATTTGGCCACCTAAATCACCTAACATTAATCCCAACAAAAATTTATGGGACGTAATTGAGAGGTCCGTTCGTGCACAAAATCCTGCAGCGACATCACTTTTGCAAATGTGGGTGGCTGTAAGGCAGCATGGTTCATTATTTCAGCAGGGGACTCGCAACAATTTGTTGAGTCCATGCCATATCAAGTTGCTCCAATGTGCCAGGCGAAACAAGGGCCAGCACATTATTAGCAGGTATCCCATGACTTCTGTCACCTCATTGTGTTTTCAAACTGTTTGAAATGTGTTTAGCATTAAATTTTCTCTTCTGTTGAAATTAAATATTTTCTTAAAAGTAAAAATTAATGGTGTGATAAACATCTTATGAAGACTATTATCAAAATTTGTTACTTAACAGGTTGGACTACTGGGCAGTTCATATTAAACTTTGCTTAATATAAAATTGTCCGATTGGCACTGACAAACAACAACACATATTCTCTCATGGGTCAAATAATAAAGATATTATTAAGAACAAGTGGTGACAACAAGAATAAAGAATGGGCAAAAGTTATATGAAGTATAAAACATTTGTTATAGCCCACTGCATGTCATTCAGTTTACAAAAAATACTATGTAGATGGCTTAATGTATTTTCGTTTATAGTTAGATTTTGTCTACTGTCATCATCATATAAGAACTTAGAATTTGTGAAACAAAGCCAGCATTCATTACAATAAAATGTAAGCATAAATAGGGCAGTTGACATAATGCAAAAATATCATATATATATATATAACACAAACGCACTACCTTTGAAAACTTTGTAACATAAACCCTTTATCTTAGTGTCTTTTTTTATGCTGTTTTGATGATGTTTTATTCCAAGCACTACCGTTCCATTACATTCCAGATGACATGATGCTCTACAGTAGATTCCTACTTCTGGACTGCCTCATAATAAATAAATAGTTCATCATAAATAGTTCACCTAAATCACCTGTGTGTCACTGATCACGAATTGTAACATTTAGTTACTGACAAACCTCGGTACATTATTATCAACCAGCAAAAGGCATCCAGTAAGTTCAAGGACAAATTGTACAGGCTGAAAATTATTTAATGGGTTTACTACAAAGAAAAAAATAGTAGCTTGAATACAGTTAGGCAATGTATTTCATTCATCCATTACAGAGGTAGGTAAGAACTTATTAAAGCAGTAATATACAAAATTACTGGTATCTTACTGTAATAAATTAATTGACACTCATAAAATTATCCAAAACACACAAATATAAAAGAAGTAAACGTACATTATAAGTGCCAAATTTAAACAGAATATGTAGTGAGAAATCTAACTGAAAATTATATAAGCAACTACAAAATTTAGTTCATATGAACTAGAAAGTGAGTTAAATAAAATGTGGATTCACAAATGTAGTCAATACTGTTCTAAACTCTGGCCTTTTTACTGAATGTCTTCAGGTGTTTTTCAAATATACTGAGATATGCAGTGAAGGATTCAAATTGTAAGTGCAAAAAGTAAATAACCCTGAATGACTGAGAATACTTGGACTTTTAACTCTCACTAAACTTTTCAAATACAGTATTTGTAAAAAGAAACTGGCAGACTAACTTGCAATAAACTTCTTAGTTTTGTTTCTGCAAAGGTTGCTTCAGACACTGTTCTGTGAATAGTCCAGGTTAACCTACTGCAATGATCTAGCAAAGACACTGAATGGCCTATGAAAAATGTAATGCATGCTGGGAAATAAATATCCAAGTTCAATGAACAAACTCTTTAGATTAAGGTGGTCACTCAGCTAGTATACAGATGTTCTTAGTGTACACATTAACTTTTAAACAAATAAAAATCATCACATGCAGTTACAGCTAAAGAAAGTAACAAGTGCAAATAAATGAAACATAATATATACTTTCGTGTTGTGATGGATAGTATCTGTTCATCAATACATTTGACTGTGTAGATCACAAGATTCTTCTAAGAAAGGCTGAGCATTATGGCTTAGAAGATAAAGTAGGGAAGTGACTTCAGTCGTATCTACATGACAGAAATCAGAAGGTAGTATTAAACAATTGTGCAAAGGAGCGTGCCAGCTCTGATTGGGGTACAAAAAAATGTGGAGTGCCGCAGGGCTCGATGCTTGGTCCCTTACTTTTCTTAATCTTTGTAAATGACCTCCCATGGTGTGTGACCCAAGAAGCGCATTTCACCCTATTTGCAGATGACACAACCATTATGATTGACAAGGTACCCACCTGCAGTCTAGAGAACACTGTGACCACTATATTCCCAGAAGTTCTAGATTAGTTCACTGCAAATGGTCCGTCCCTCGATGTTAATAAGACTCATTTCATTCAGTTTCAAACAGTAAACAAAAAATTGGAAAATGAAATAAAATGCAGAGACAAAAACATAGTGAAAGTTGTATCATCCAAATTTCTGGGTTTACATATTGATAACAAACAAAACTGGTCTTTCAACATCTATCATGTCCTTGCACATGGTCATTTGTAGTTGTTGATGTCTCGGAACCTATTTTAGGCACCATCTTCCTTGTGCATTTTGCACTAGCAGTGTGCAGGGAACGTGATTACTGAGCCCAGTTGACCACTGTGCAGTATCAGGAACTAGAAGGATGCCTGCTTATGGTGTGTTGCAGAGGATCAACAGCTCATGCTCCTCTAATAAATACAGCACCGCTACGACACAGACACCTTCTGAGGATTGTGAAATTAAACCATCAAGTGAGTTACAGCTACAGGTTCACTGTAATGGCACAAAGCACAATACAGTGCACCCAGACAATTTGTCTCACTACATGCACACAGAATTAACCCTCAATTTGGTGGAAAAATTACAGGATGGAATCATTTCCCAGTCTGGCAGGCATAGTCTTTGCCCCTACAACTTGCCTACAAGAAATATGGCTCATGGATGCCACATGGGAATTGCCAGGCCTTAAATGCAAGAAACGTGGCAATTGCCAGGCCTTAAGTGCAAGAACAACACCAGATGGATATCTGGTCCCCAACATACAGGACTTCATATGCATGATAGCTGGCACAAGAGTTTTTAGTGTCTTTGACTGTAAAAAAGCATATAAGTGGATACCAGTAACAACTAGTGGCATTCCAAAGACTGCGGTGATCATGCCAGTTGGTTTATTTGAATTGTTATTCGTTCCTTTTGGCTTCAAAAATACTCTTCAGGTGTGCCAACATTTTGTGGATTTTGCACTCAAAGGGCACATTTTGTTTAGCTTATTTGGATGTCATCTTGGTACTCTCCCCTGGTCCTCAAGCGCATGAACAACATCTGTGCAAAGTATACCAATGGCTGTTTGGCCATGGAATTGTATTAATTGAAAACAAATGCATCATTGGGAAGGCTCAAGTCATCTTTCTGGACCTACTGGTTCAGCCACCAACATTCACCTATCGGCACTAAGGATTCCAGTGCTACAATATTTGCCAAAGCCAGAAGATTACCAGCAGCTTAGATGATTCATGTGTATGGTAAATTTTTATCACCATACTACCTGGCAACAGCAACTGTACAGACACCATTCACCAATGCACTTACAGGACATGATGCCACTCGATGCAGACCTCTTAAGGGGATACCTGAAATGGACAAGGCATTTTGCAACCTCCAGGTGATCTTAAGTCAAGCAGCGTCACTTGCTCACTCAGTATCTCATGCATACTTGGTTGTAGTTGTTGATGCAAGTCAGTTGGTAATCGGAACAGCATGCCACCAACAAGTAGATCAAAATTGATAGCAATCAAGTTTTCCTCTAATGGTTGCAACCATCCCAAAAGAATGGAGTGCATAAGGTAGAGAGCTGTTAGCAATCTATGTCAGTCAAATGCTGTTGACCTCTAACAGACTCTCAACCAGTGACTTTTTTTACACATCAAAAACCCATTACCACAGAATTCCAGAACATTAGTGACAAGTACAGTTTCAACACATTGAGTTCATAAGTTTATGACAGACATTCGATGTGTACATATTCAGTTCATAAGTTTATGACAGACATTCAGTGTGTAAAAGGTGCTGAAAATTTAATGGCTTCCTACTTTTCTCATATTTGTAATGTGGCAGAGATTATAGACTACAGGGAACTGGCTGTAGAGCAGGCAGTGGATCAACAATTACAGAAGTTGTTGAATGACTCTTCTACAGGGCTATGCTTCGGCCAGATTTCTCTGTCCAACTCTTTAGCTGAAACTATAGTGAGACACCTCTCAGAACAAACCACATCCGTACATTTTGTGGATGTTCTGCAAGACAGCCTTCGACAGCGTCCAATGCTATGTTCAGATTGCTTACAGACTGCTTTGTGTGGCCTTCCGTGTAGGATTTATTTAGGAATAAAGGAGACGACTCACTGAAAGGCGAAACTGCTGTGTCATCAATAGTTATACAAACAAAAGGTACCAAGCAGGTAGGGAAAACATGCACACAAAAACACACACACACACACACACACACACACACACACACACACACACACACACATGCATATGCCTGTCTCCATACATTTTGCTCAGTCAGCTACAGTTCTTTTCTGGCCCAAGGTGAGTGTGTTGGGGTGAAGTGGGGGTGTGGGTTGGGGTGGGATGCGGGATGGAGAGAGAGGTGGGAGGCAGGAAGGGCATTGGGGGAAAAACGGCTCACAGGAGAGTGGTGAGCCATCTTGGGATAATTAGGGGTGCAGGTAGAGGGGGCAGGTGGCAGACAGCTGGGCATGCAATTTCCTAGACTAGGGCATGAGATAACAGCACACAACTAGCTGATGTGGGGACATGATTTGGTCAGGGATACTGGGACAGGGGATGGAATACATGGTGTACATACACACACGCTATTGGGTGGAGGTGAGGGGGCAATGAATTACATTAGGTTTAGGCTAGGAAGGTTACGGAAGTGAAAGCTGTGCCATAGGGATAGCTCCCACCTGGGCTGCTCAGAAAAGCTGGTAGTTGTTGGGAGGATCCAGATGGCATGGGTTGTGAAGCAGCCATGAAATCTCGTTCCTTATGCTCTGCTGAATGTTGTAACACTGGGTGGTCCACCTTGCTTTTGGCAACAGTTTAGCAGTGTACCTATCGATGATGCAGCACTTCTGCCTCTCAGTGAGACATCACCTTTATTCCTAAATAATTTGTAATTCTCACCAGAACTTTCCATACATGATTATACTTCCAACTACAAAGATGCACACACTTGGGCACCTTTTTTTGCCAATAGAGTCAAGTGGATTGTCATGTACAGACTGACATTGGTTACTTTCAAGGTGCACCAGCTAGATTCGCCTGCATTCATATCGACCTGGCACGACCTCTTACATCATTGGATGGATACAGATACGAGTTGATTTCAGAGAACAGTAAAAAAAATGGAAGGAATTCTCAAAGTATAAACTTTGAAAATGATACAAGAAGTAAGGATGCATTGGAACTCCACATTTTGCATTGTAAGAGTTTTGCATTTTTGAAATGTTGTTTTATCATAACTCATCAGAGGCCATCTGTGTAAGCAGCCATGTCATATACCAGCTATGATTGCACAGATTTTTAAATCAGTATGACTACCAACCAGCTGTCCACCAGGACAAATGGCCACTTCCAAACTGTAGGCAAGAACAAAGCAGACCACACTGTGGCATAAAAACAGCTGAACATAAACTTGATTTCAATTGCTGCTTCACAACTGAGGTCATCTGAATCCTTCCTTCCATCATCAGCTTTTCTGAACTTCGCAGATGGGAGTTATCCTTGCAGCACATTCTCTGCTCCTAAGGTAACCTACTGTTCTCACACCCTCCACCCGACAGTTCAACCCCATCTGTCCTATCACCTCCTCCCTATTTCATACCCTCACCCTCTTTGTGTGCTGCCTTTGACAATGCACCCAGCACCCAACGGTCTTTCCCCTCCCCCCGCTTCTCTCCTTTCCGGGTCCCCCTCACCCACCTCCCGCCTCCATGCTCTGTAGCCTCTCATATTGCATGTGTTGGCAGTATTGTCATTGCCCCTTCTAGACCCTGCACACTTTGCCAGACAGCACTCTTCTCTCACCCCACCTGTACACTGCTATCACTTCTCATTCCTCGCCCCTCTAGATTGCTGTTTCCATTCTACATCACAGTTGCTTTCCAGTCCAAGCAGCCAGATATGCAGATATGGCAGTCAAGTGCTTGCTTGTGTGAATCAGGGTTCATTTCTTAAAAGTACTTAATTTTCGTGCTGTGCAATAAAAGTCTTTTAAGCACTTTTTATCAATTTTTCAAAAATTACAGTCCTTATAAGTATTTATTTTTGTCTTTGCAGTTATATTAAAATTCAAAAATCAATTAACTTGTCGGTTAAAAAGGAAAAAGAAAGACTGCATGTGGAGGTCAAAGACCAAAACATTTTTGAAGGTCATTCAGCTGTGAGATGTGTAGGGCAGGGTGAGAGGGATAAAGCTATTCCCACCTCAGGCGTGTAGAATGGAGTTGGGGGAGGAGGGATACGATAAAACACATTACTGGCAACTGAGACCCTTTGCTGTATGTAAACTCATTACTGCAATGCCGACAGTAGGAGATACTATACATTGGCAGCAATGGCAAAGGGCATGGAAACCTTATCCAAATAGAACACCTGTGGCAATAAAATGTCTGTGGCAAACTATCAATCTGCAATGTATCGGCCTTTTTTCTTACTTTTCTGGTGGAAACATGGCAGAACAGGCGTGTTTTTAAAGTACTTGGAAAGTGTGCATTTAGCCAACTGTAGAATGAATGTAAACAGTGGCTAGTGCCATCAAAAGACATTCACAAAGAAAAGTGTAAGATTTACATAAAGGACATTGGTATAGTGCTGATGGGAGAAGCGGCATTAAAAGCCAATATGAAAGGTAAGTAATATATCATGCTATATGTAACTTGATTAGAATGACATAACTTGATGTGCTTATATTTCCACCACTTATAATTATTTGTATTGATCCCACTTCCTTCTTCATCCTTGCATGTTTTGGCATTTTATTTACCACATTTACACCTGCGCCTTCTATACGGACGTCTGAGTCACAGCTCTCGTACAAGATAAGTAATTTAAGTAGTAATAAACTGTTTTTAACACTTTAAACTAATTTATTACGTTAATTATAGTGCTCTTCAAGTGTACCATTAAAGGTTTTTGTCTTACTCGCGTATTTTCACAGTAATCACATAAAGTTCATTTTGTTTACATATCGCGGCCAGGTCGAACTTTTGAGCAATTTTAAGTGCATTTACAAATAGTTTAGTGGTCTAAATACGTTTGCCACTCCTATATATCTGTATAGTATCGTCATGTCTTAAGTATTTCCAGTAAAAAACTTCTGAACCACTGTTTACATAGTCGCAAGTAGGCCTAATTTTTTGTACACGTATTTTCATTGTTCTCCAGTAACTTAATTGTCTTTCTGTCACTGAAATCGATTTGTACCATGAGTGTAAAGTGCCTGACATGCCGTAGAATCATTAGCTCCGGGGTCTGGTGTGATGGATGTAGTAACTTTTTTCACTGGGGCAATTGTAGTGGCGTGGGAATTGGGAAAATGAGCAAGATTCATCAGTGGTTCTGTAGGCTATGCAGTAGAGATAGAAAGATTGTGGAACAGGAGGGCAAAATTGCTGTCCTTCAGGCTGAGTTAGATGAGGCTAGGAGAGAACTGGGCAGGTTAAGAGGGGAGAAGGGTAAACAGGGGTGGGAAGTGGCAACAGGCATAAGGAACAGGCCAAGAAATTCTTCTGACAGCTTTGTTATTAATGTACAAAATAGGTTTGACCTGTTGCGTCAGTCAGAAACTGATGAGCCTCTCACAGAAGTAGATGTAGACAGGGCTCAACAAGCTTTCAGCAGCAAATTGAATAAGAATGTAGGGAAGTCTGCAAAGAGAAAGATAGTCTTGTTGCTAGGTAGTTCGCATGCTAGGGATGTGGGCCAACTTCTGCAGGATGCATTAGGGTCAGAATACCAGGTCTCAAGTTTTTTCAAACCTAGTGCTGGACTGGGGCAGGTTACAGAGGAATTAGTTTCACTATGTAGAGGCTTTACTAAGGAAGATAGCGTGGTTATTGTGGGTGGGCCGGGCAACAGTATTGACAGAGATCCAAGGTACAGCATAGAGTGTGACCTGGCAAAGATTGCATCAACATCGAGTCATACCAGTGCAGGGTTTGTGTCAGTTCTGGAGTGCCACGACTGACCTCATTTGAGCTCTTCTGTCAGGGGACTTAATTTGGAGTTGGAACAGCTACTTGGATCTGGTGCAGGGTCACACATTGGTGTGGTTCCTGTTGATTCACTCCGTAGGTGGGACTATACTAGACATGGCCTACACCTCAACAAGAAAGGGAAGGGTAAACTGGCTGGGCTGATAGCAGGAAGTTTAAAGGGGGAGGAATTACATCTCATGGTGGGGTGGAAACTCTTTTTTAGTGTAAGATCAGTGTCCAGTGGGAAACTCAGCCAGGCAAGTACTAAAGATGTTAAAAAAGTTCAAGATACTCACGAAAGTAAAGTAAAAAATAATGTTAGTATATTTCATCAAAATATTGCGGGATTGAAGAATAAAATTTATGAGCTTCTGCTTTGTTTAGAAGATATAGAAACTGAGAATGTAATAGATGTACTATGCCTGTCTGAGCATCACATTGACACTGATATGCAAAAGGTTAGCATCAATGGGTACAAATTAGCTGCACATGTAAGTAGAGATAATATGATGAGAGGAGGAGTTGCCATATCTGTCAAAAGCTGCCATAGTGTAAAAAATTTAGAAACTAAAAAATTTTGTGTAGAGCAACATGTGGAAGCATGTGCCACTGAACTTAAGCTAAATGATTGCACTTTCATAATTGTAACAGTGTATAGGTCCCCCTCAGGGAATTTCCAGCTATTTCTAGAAAACTTGGATGCTTTGTTGTGCTATCTGTCAGACAGGGGAAAGCAAATTATCATTTGTGGGGTTTCAATGTTGATTCCCTGAAAGAGTGTAATAGGAAGAATGACCTTGTAGTATTACTCAGTTCTTTCAATTTGAGCTCCGTCATTGATTTTCCTACTCGGATAACAAAGAACAGCAGTACATTGATAGATAACTTTTTTATAGACCAAGATAAGTTTAAGGACATAAATGCTTATCGTGTTGAGAATGGTCTTTCAGATCATGGTGCACAACTAGTTACAGTACATGACATAGCTCCTTGCAGTATATCAAATCAGACTTTCAAAGCAGTGTGCTCAATTAACAATATAAATATTGCAAACTTTAAGGAAAGCCTACAGCAGCTAGACTGGGATGAAGTGTATAAGGAACCCGATGCAAACTTTAAATATAACTTATTTCACGATACATTTTTAAGGGTATTTGAAAAATGTTTTCTGAAGAAAATAGTTAAACATAATTCCAAGAAAACATGTAAAAAACCTTGGCTAACTAAAGGAATAAGAATATCTTGCAACCATAAAAGAGAACTGTATCGAATAGCAAGAGGGAGTACTTACCCCGAAATTGTTCAATATTATAAAAATTATTGTGCGGTACTAAGAAAAGTTATTAAAAAGTCCAGAAGCATGTGTATCATGTCTGATATCAGTAACTCTGATAATAAAATTAAAGCAATTTGGAATATTATTGAAAGGGAAACAGGGCAACCAAGAGTACAGGAAGACTTAAGTGCCATAAAACTGAATGACAAGTGTACTAACAAACAATCTGAAATTGAAAATATTTTCAATAATCGTTTTTTAAATGTTGCGGAAAAAATAGGATCTAGATATTCACTAGAAGAGGCAAGGCAACTAATAGAAGAGGCCATACCTGTGCAGTTTGAAACAACTGTAATTCCACCAACCTCTCCCTCTGAAATCAATAAAATAATAAACTCACTGAAAAGTAAAAGCTCTTACGGAATTGATGGCATTTCCAGCAAGGTACTTAAAGCTTGTTCCTCACAGATAAGTAGGATTCTCAGCCACGTATCTAATAGCTCTTTGGAGCAGGGTGTTTTCCACGATAGACTGAAATATGCCATTGTAAAACCATTGCATAAAAAAAGGGGGGGGGGGATACGTCGGATGTCAACAACTACTGCCCAATCTCTCTTCTGGCAATTCTATCAAACATTTTTGAGAAAGTAATGTATTCAAGAGTAGCCTCCCATATTTGTAAAAATTAAGTACTAACAAAATGTCAGTTTGGATTTCAGAAAGGCTTTTCAACAGAAAATGCTATATACACTTTCACTGATCAAATATTAAATGCTCTGAATAACCGAACATCACCCATTGGTATTTTTTGTGATCTCTCAAAGGCCTTTGATTGTGTAACTCATGGAATTCTTTTAGATAAGCTAAATCATTATGGTTTGAGTGGGGCAGTGCACAAATGGTTTAATTCATACTTAACTGGAAGAATGCAGAAAGTTGAAATAAGTGGTTCATGTAATGTTAAGACAACAGCTGATTCCTCAGACTAGGGGGCTATCAAGTACAGGGTCCCACAGGGTTTGGTCTTAGGTCCTTTACTGTTCTTGATATACACTAATGACTTACCATTCCACATTGATGAAGTTTCAAAGTTAGTTCTTTTTTCTGATGATACAAGTGTAGTAATAACATCCAAAAACCAGGAACTAAGTGATGTAATTGTAAATGATGTTTTCCACAAAATTATTAAGTGGTTCTCAGCAAACGGACTCTCTTTAAATTTTGATAAAACACAGTATATATAGTTCCATACAGTAAATGGCACAACTCCAGTAATAAATATAGACTTTGAACAGAAGTCTGTAGCTAAGATGGAATTTTCAAAATTTTTAGGTGTGTCCATTGATGAGAGGTTAAACTGGAAGCAACACACTGATGGTCTGCTGAAACGTCTGAGTTCAGCTACATATACTATAAGGTTATTGGAAATTTTGTTGATAAGAATTTCAGTAAATTAGCTTACTATGCCTACTTTCATTCACAGCTTTCGTATGGCATCATATTCTGGGGCAATTCATCGTTGAGTAGGAAAGTATTCATTGCTCCAAAACGTGTAATCAGAATAATTGTTGGAGCCCACCCACGGTCATCCTGCAGACATCTATTTAAGGATCTAGGGATCCTCACAGTAACCTCACAGTACATATATTCACTTATGAAATTTGTTGTTAATAATCCAACCCAGTTCAAAAGTAATGGCAGTGTGCATAGCTATAACACCAGGAGAAAGGATGATCTTCACTATACAGGGTTAAATCTGACTTTGGCACAGAAAGGTGTAAATTATGCTGCCACAAAAGTCTTTGGTCACCTAGCAAACAACATCAAAAGTCTGACAGATAGCCAACTAACATTTAAAAATAAATTAAAAGTCTTTCTATATGACAACTCCTTCTACCCATTGGCTGAATTTTTAGATATAAATTAAGGGAAAAAAATAAAATAAAATAAAAAACAACTTAAACATTAGTGTCATGCAATATTTTGTGTAATGTATTATCTTGTACAGACATCTTTTATTAACCTGACACATTCCACATCATTACGAAGTGTCGTATTCATGATCTATGGAACAAGTATTAATCTAATCTAATCTACTCTGCCACACGAACTTGTGATCCTCGAGCTACACAGTTCCTCTCTCTTCCCTTATACCAACACAAATATACTCCCATACCTCATCTGTTTCTTTTCTCACAAGCATTTATGCATATTTTTACATAGTTTCACGCATGTATAGGTATTTTTCTATACTTTACATATCTCAGTATGTCTTTACATGTTTTTACATGTATTTCTGTTATCCAACACCTTCATTTGGCCATTTCCCCATCATTCTCGTTTCCCCTACATCATCCCTGTCACAGTGGTCCCTTGCTCCAGCTGTCTGCACCAGTTCAGAAAACTATCCCTTTCCCTGGGCAAAACCCAGTCCCATTCCATTTCTCGTTTTTTAAGCCGCCTAAAACCATGGAATTCCTCCCCCCCCCCCCCCCCCCCCCAGTGGCTTACCATGAATGTTCCATGTTCTGGGTCATATCCCTCCTTTCTTAATGACCTTCACCTTTTTAAGATTACACCAGCCCCTGGCTCTCATACACCTGGTACTGCAAAAACACATCTTCACTGCACAGGCTTCTGAGAAATAACTCTGCTCCCTGTGCAAAATACTGCTTCTCTGCATTCTTTGCTACATACATCACGTCTGTGAAATTGAATCCCATGCTCTCCAAACTGGCCTCAGAAAGCCGAATGGTACTGACTGACTGCTGTGTCATCCTCAGCTGACAGGCATCACAGGATGCAGATATGGAGAGGTATGTGGTCAGCACACTGCTCTCCTGGTCGTTGTTAGTTTTTATGACCTGAGCCGCTAATTCTCAATCTAGTAGCTCCTGAGTTGATCTCACAATGGCTGAGTGCACCCCATATTTCAACAGCATTTGGCAGATCCAAACCATCACCCATACAAGTGCTAGCCAAGCCCGAGAGTGTTTAACTTTGGTGGTCTGACAGAAACCAGTGTTACCAATGTGGCAGGGCCATTGGCCCCACAATAGTAGGTGTATATCAAGCACCTGCAGGTAATTTTAATCTGATGTAAAATCATGTTGAAGCTCTACTGACTTGTTTAACAACAAAAAAACAATGAAATAGTGGTGGCTTGTGCCTATAACATTGATTTTATTAAAAACTCTCCCAGCAAAAATCCAAAAGAGGCAGTAACACTATGATTTGACTTGATTGCTACTCTAAAACTTCCCAAGTAGGTTAGCTAATTGCTCACAAAGAGCCAGTGATATTATCTTTATAGAAAGATCTAATGAACAAAACCAGTAGTCAATGACCTGTTAGACCATAAGAAGTAGTTTCTTTTGTTAAATGTTAATACTGAACAGGAAATAAAATTTGTCAAATCTGAATTCAAGAGGCTGTTCAGTAATCCAAATATTGGTTATTTTAGTACACTTCTCAAAGACATGAAGTGATGTTTACACCACTAATGGCATGAATGAAAAATACGACACTTTTATTAATAAAGTACTTATCTTATTTATCGAGTTTGCACTGAAACTAACCTATATTAGGCCAAAGTCTACAAAGAAATCATGGATTACTCAAGCAATAAAGGTATCATGTAAAACAAAAAGGACTTGTATCTTTCAGTCAGAAACAGCTCTGATGTTGATGCTGTAGCACATTAAAAGATGTACTGCAAAATATTAAAGGTAGTAGTATGTATGTCAAAGAAAATACATTAGAAAAAGTCACATCAGATAACAAAAGAAGACAATGTGGGATATAGAGGAAGAGGAGATTGGTAGAACCAGACTTGAAGAGGGGCAAATAGCATTAAGACTAAATGATACACTGCTAACAGATGTGTGCAGTGTTGCAAAACATTGTGCATCTGTTACTAAAAAGGTTCAGCAGACGCTGCCATGGAATACCTCAAACCAGAATTTCACTATGAAGAATCTGATCCTCACTACTGTAGCAGAAGTAATGCCCATCACAAAATCTTCACAATCAAAAAATTTTAGTGCTTATGATAAAATATGAACAAAGTTAATTAAAGAGCATTGTTCTGAGCTTAGTAACTTATTAAGCTACCTGTGTTACAAATGATGTAACTGGATAGGTAAAAAATCTACTCACCAAGCAGCAGCACGAGAACACACATATAAGAAGAGGTTTTACTTATGCAAGCTTTCAGAGCCAGTCCTTTCCTAATAACCACAACCTTCAGCAGGAGAAAGGACAGCCATGCTTAGCCTCAAAACAATCCTGACCTAAACATTTTACCTGCAGACAAAGGTTCCACCACTATCATTATAATTACAGTGACTACCTGATGGAAGGCCTCTGCCTTCTCCATCAATAAACTCTGTCAAACGTAACCTCCAATCCCTGCTTAAAGCCTTAGGCCCTTCACAGAACTTCTAGGGAATCCATTTCTCTCCACAAACCCAATAATCCTGGACACCAGATTGTATCTGATTATTGTGTCCCCCACTGAAAGAATTTTGGCTCTCATTGACCAACACCTCCAACCAACTGCCTGTAATCTAGCTACCCAAGTCATAAATACCAACCACTTCTTTCACTGACTCTCCACCATCCCCACCCCTTTGCTTCCTTGGTCCCTATCCATCACTGTTGATGCCACTTCCTATACATTAACATCCTTCAAGCCTATGGTATTGTCAACATTAAATACTACCTTTCCCTACATCATTCAGAGTCCAAATCTATTCTGTCATTTCTCATAGACCTTAATGACTGTATAATAAGTCACAAATACTTCTCCTTTAAAGTGAAGATACACAAACAAATCAATGGCACAGCCATGGGCACCTACATGCCAACCTGTTCATAGGCCATCTATATGAGACCTTCCTAACCTCCCAAAACACCAAACCCCCAGTCTGGATGAGGTTCATTGATGATATCTTCATGATCTGGACTCAGGGCCAGGACACCCTATCCTTATTCCTTCACAATCTCAACATCATCTCTCCCATGCCCTTCACCTGTCTCTCCTCAACCTCACATGTCACCTTCCTGGACATTGACATCTTTCTCTCTGATAGTTCCAGCCATACCTCTGTCCACATTAAACCCACCAACCACAAGCAGTGCCTGCATTTCAATGGCTGTCATTCCTTCCACAACCAAAAATCCATTCCATATAGCATGGCTGCTTAGGGACAACATATCCACAGGGACACAATCTCTCTTGTCCAGTGTGCTGATGGTCTCACAAAGGCCTTCACAGACAGGCACTATCCCCCAGGGTAATCCACAAATAGATCTCCTGTGGTATTTCCATACACTCCCTCTATCCTCCCACCATCCTCAAGAACCAGCCACAAAGGAGCGCCACTTGTGTCATGCAATACCACCCCAAACTGGTACAACTGAAACACATGCTTCATCAGGGATTTGATCCCCCATGGAAGACAAGGATGCAAAATCTGCACAATCCACCCACCCAGTACTTAATATTCCAGTCCTGTCACAGGCTTACGCTACCCAACAGAGTTCGAGCCTCCTGTGAAAGTAGCCATGTCATATATCACTTGCTGCAATCATTGCACAGCTATTTATATTGGTATGATTACTAACAAGGATGAATGGACACCATCAGACTGTGGCCAAGAGCAAAGTAAACCATTATGTGGCACAACATGCAGCTGAACATAACATGCTTGATTTCAATGGCTACTTCACAACCTAGGCCATGGGGATTCTCCCCTCTATCACCAGCTTTTCTGAACTGCTCAGATAGAAGTTATCCTTACAACACGTTCTCCACTTCTGAAATTATCCCAGCCTTAACCTATAGTAACCTAATGTCCTCACACTCTCTACCCAACAGCTTCTGCCCCCTCTGTCCTATTATCACCTCCCTACTCTCATTTCCTTGTCCTCTTTCCATGCTGCCATTTGCCATTGCACCTTCTGGTCTTTCCCCTCTGCTGTTCCTCTCCTTTTCCACTCCCCATTCCTCCTCCTTCACCACCTCTCTGCCCCACAGCCTCCCAACACTGCACCTGTTGGTGGTCTTATCATGCCTCCTTCTAGTCACTGCATGCTCCACCGGAAAGTGCTCTCTTCTCACCCCACTCATACCCTGCTATGCCTTCCCCATCCCCACCTCCTCTAGATTGCTGTTTCCATTCTATGTGACAGATGCCTTCTGGTCCGAGCTGCCAGAGATGGTGGTTCGTGTGTGTGTGTGTGAGGTGCTTGTTTGTGTGAATGAATGTGCATGTTTCCATCTCTGAAGAAGGCTTTGGCTGAAAGCTAAATGTGTAACTGTCTTTTCATTGTGCTTGTGTACAACTAAACGTGTCATCTTTACTGTGAGTAGCAATCTGTCTTTTTCCTAATAGTGTTGATATTCTAACCCGTAGTTTCATTGTTTGTTTTTTTATAATGTTTATGTAATTTTCAAATTTTTTTTTTTTTACAATAATTCGGTTGATTTTTCCTCCTTTTGTGAGAGTGAATGAGCTGGATGAACATTTGTACGTCTAAAAAATTCAAGCTTTCCTCAGCCACAGTACTGGCATTATCAGAGATGGTTCAGTCCTTGTGCTGTGTAGCAAGACAATAGATTATAATAGATTACGACATTACATTCAAAAACTAAAGAACATGTTAAGTGATTGTGGTGAAAGTGAGTCCATGAAAATTTAGAGGGATTTGTAAATTTTTCGTATGAGTGGATTATGTGCTCCAATTTATTATTGTTCCTGCCAGAACTTTTCTTGTAAAATTTATTTATTTGTATTATTCCTGTTATGATTATTGTGAGGGCCAAACACTAGTATGTAATGATTTAATATGACTTGATTCATACTTGTAGTTACAGATACATAAAGGCAAAAGAACAGGGGAAAATATGATTTTTATTGTTGTTATATTTATTATTATTGTTATTGTTGTCAAATTTGTTCCCTCTAAATGCTATGGAAACTCTTTTAGTTTTTCATTAATTTCAGTGTTACTTATCTGATGGGCAGCAGCCATCTGTTAAAAAATCATGCTATTCATTTTATTTATATCAAAATTTTGAGGAATAATTGTGATAGTACAAGTCACAGCATCCACTAAAATATAATAAAAAGTTATGTATATAATCAAAGAGATGTTTTAAGTTGAAACAATGTAAGGAATGCACCATTTGGTAGCTAGTGGCTGTGGTATCAGGCAAGGGGTGCAGGAAGGGGCACTATGTTTGGTGGCCTTGAAGGAAACATATATTGTATAGGATCATAACCTATGAGATCAGTAACCATGTTCAGTGAAAGTGGAACTTTTATTTCAATCAATCATGGATATTACTCAAACATTTAACGATTTGTATTTTTAAAATTGTGGTAGAACATCACAACAGGATTATCAAGATTGGACCGTAGATTAGTGGAAATTTGTCACCTGGTCAAATGAATCATGTTTCATGTTACAGCAGGTCAATGGTTATGTCCAGATACAGCATCATGCAGGCAAAACTGCTTGAAGCATGGACCATGCCATAAATGCAGGCCAGTGGGGTAGTATTATGCTATGAGGGACACTGATCTGGGCTTCCATGGGACCTGCCCTACTAACCGAAGGTGCAAGACAACTGTGGATTACATGGACATTATTGCTTGGTATTAATAAAAGGTGCCATACAACTGTGGACTATGTGAACATTATTGCAGACCAAGATGGCTGCCAGGGTGAAAGTTCATAAAGTATCGTCGCGAAAAATCGTGAATTGGGCAGTGAAAAAGCAAGTGTGTGCAAAGTGTAAAGATGAAATTACGAAACATAAAGAGCGTATTTCAAGTTTGCAACTCGTTATTAGTGAATTAAAAACGGGTATCTCTCAACTTCAAAAAGAAAAAACCGAGTCGCAGTCGAACCAAAACTCAACAAATCTTCCGCAATGTAGTTCTAACAACTCAGAAAAGTGGACAAACGTGTCATTTAAAAACAGCATGCGTAAAGTAAAAACAGTTGAAGACACTGTAATATACGGAAATTTAGTGAATGACAATCGTTATCAACTACTTTCTAATATGGACTATGAAAAACCTGTGAACAATGTGAAACTACATGGCAGGAACGAAGACGGCCGGAACAAGACGAGAGAAGGAAGTATTTCGCCGCGGAAAAACAACCTACATAACGTGAATGTGAACAATATTCATTTACCGACCGCTGTAATTCTTGTGTGTTCTCTTCGTCTCACGTTGACCAAAAAGAAGGCATAGAAAATGTGAATCAAGACGCAATAGGTACTTGTTGTGATTATAGACCAAATAATAGTGATCTTCCAGCAACAAATAGGCCCACATGTAAAATTGACATTTATACTGATAGCCAAGGGCGGGGAATAGCGTCCGAACTGCAAAGTATATGCAGACATAAGGTCAACAGCATAGTGAAACCAGGCGCAAATTTCAAGGCAGCAACTGCAGTCAGTCACAAAAAAATCTCAGGTCTGAACAGTAACGATTTTTCTGTCTTTCTTGCGGGGACAAACGACGTAGCTAAAAACGAAGCAAAAGATTTCGTGCTGTCCCTTAAATGGAGGTTGCACGAATTCCGGAACACGAATGTGATCGTTTTTTCTGTACCACATCGTCACGACCTACATAATTGGTCCTGTGTAAACAACGAAATAGAAAAAACTAATAAAGCTGTGCAAAATATATACAGGGAATTCAAAAATACAACATACATTGATATAAGCACAATAGGGAAACGATTTCATACATCACATGGCTTGCACATCAACAGACTGGGAAAAACATTTTCTAGTCGCAAGATCTTGGATATAGTTCGTGCAAAATCAAACATGCAGCGTGGTATAAAGCATGCAATACCTTTAAAAGACAAAAGTGATATATCTTTATAATTTAACATGCAACATGACGGAACAGTGGCGTATACCAAGAGCACTGATGAAAATGCTTTTTTAGCGGAAGTAAATATTCCAGCCATTCCAATTTAATCAGAAACAATATGTGCAACTCGGATTTGCCACATGCAGATGAATGCTCACTTGAGAATGAAAACAATGACAAAATATTAAGGCTACTGCAAGTCAATATTCGTTGTTTAAGAAATAAACTGTTAGAATTAGAACATTATTGTAACATTAAGGATGTAGATGTGATATGTGTGTCAGAACACTAGCTAACAGAAAATCAAGTTAGCAGTTTTGTTCCTGAAGGATATGTTTTAGCTGATATAATGTGCAGGAAAAACAGAAAAAATGGGGGTGCTGGAATTTATATCAAGCATGGCCAAAAATTTTCAAAATTAGATATAACGCCGTATTGTTCAAAAGTAAATGCTGAGTTTAGCTGTATAAGACTGACTGAAGAAAACATAATAATTGTTAGCCTGTATAGGTCTCCAAATGGAGACATAAATGTTTTCTTTGAGCAATTTGAACTAGTAGTTATGAAACTTTTTAAGTTTAAAACAAAGATTGTTATTTGTCGTGATTTTAATATTGAAATGGGAAATGCACGACAACAAGACTCCAGAACATATTTTAATATATTAAGATCTTTAAACTTGCACTGCACGAACAAGAGTCCTACTCGTAATGATGCATGCCTAGACAATATTATTGTTAATTTGCATAGAGAGGAATATGTGGTTAGCTTGGCTGATGGTGCTTTTGCAGATCATGATCCATTGCTTTTAACACTTTACCATTATAAACCATCTTATTCCAATGAATTTAATGTGGCATGGGTAAGAGGTCAGAGAGAGGAGCACATTATGTCATTTATTAACAAGTTAAAGGTCACAAACTGGGAACCTGTTTATGAGTGTCATCCAGGAAAAACAGGAGTTGAAAATGATTTTGAAGCTTTCTTTAAAAATATAGAGACGTATGGTACTCCTGTTCCCCGTTAATAAAAGTTAGGTCCTCAGTTAAACGTAAAAACACAAAAATAAATTGGTATACAAAAGAACTAGCGGAAATCAGAGAAAATATGCTCATACTGTATAGAACATATAAAAGCAAGGACAATCAAGGGTCTGAACAGAGGGATATGGTATACAATGCTTACCTTAGAAATAAAAAGTATTACAAAGCTAAGCTCAGAGAAGCCAAAAAAGCAGCTTGTGAAAGGTATATAGAAGGTGCTCCAAATAAGTGTAAGGCAGCATGGGAAGTTATCAGACAAGATAATTCTCACAGCCAAGTATGTCAAACTCTGCTGGACCCAGGAGAATTGAATGACTACTTTGTCACATCAGTCAGAGAACTCGGAGACAAAATTAAAGCCACAGACACATTGTCAAGGGATCTGCTTGGTCCCCAGCTGTCTGAGGGACCTTTGTTTCACTGGAACAATATCACGCCTGATCAAGTCTGTAAAACTGTTGCTAAACTATCGAATTCCAAATGTATGGACTGTTACTGGATGTCCAATTATGTTGTTAAAAGAACAGTCCATCTCATAAGTAAGCCACTAAGCTTTATTTTTAACAGATGTTTAGAGAATGGAGTTTTCCCAGATTTGCTAAAAATCTCTAAAATTATCCCCGTATTCAAAAAGGGTGATAAACAACTCCCCCAAAACTACCGAACCGTATCTATTGTGCCAATATTTTCAAAAATAATTGAATCACTCATGTACTTTAAGCAGTTATTTTGAAAAGCATGATCTGCTTTGCAACAATCAATATGGATTTAGACCAGGTAAAAATACCACTGCAGCTGTTCTGGAAATTGTTGATCAGACTTTAACGGCCTTTGAAAATAAGAAGATGGTGTCACTTGTATTATGTGATCTAAGTAAAGCTTTTGATTGGATTCCTTTGAACATATTATTAACAAAACTGGAGTATTATGGTATACAAAAATCTTCATTAGCAATAATTTCTTCCTATTTGACCAACAGAAGACAGTTTGTCTCAATTAGAAATGAGCATTCCCCCTTAGTAGAAATTGGTACAGGTGTGCCACAGGGCTCTGTCCTTGGCCCCTTCTTTTCATTGTGGCTATCAATGACCTGCCCCATTCTGTATCACAGTCTGCAATCTGCTATGCAGATGATACAACCCTGCTTACTTCACACCATGACATCCCAACCCTTGATAAGATTACACAAGAAACTCTTGACTCTGCATTAAAATGGTTTGCAGCCAATAAACTTGTATGTAAACCAGACAAAACCCAAAAGTTTCTGTTAGGATTATCTAAAAATAGAGAAGATAAAAGTGTCAAGCTCTTAGGAATACATATTGATGCCAAACTAACTTGGGAAGAGCATATAAGCCAAATCTGCAAAAAAATCTCAAGAGTGGCCTACCTCGTGTGGAAACTGAGAGATATGGTCAATAATAATTATCTCCGTGTAGCATATTTTGGACTCTTTCAGTCACATGTATCATATGGCCTACTCATATGGGGACATTCTCCTCATATCAGTAACATCTTAAAAGTAAAAAAAAAAAATTGTTCGTATAATGTGTAATGCTGGTCCTGTAGAACACTGTCGCCCTCTTTTTACCAGGCTTAGGTTACTAACAGTGGTGAATCTGTATATCTATGAGGCTGCACTCTTTGTCAGGAATAACATTAAAGAATGTATCATCAGGGAAACAATTCACAAGCACGATACTAGAAGTAAGGCAAATATTGACATTCCAAGGCACAGGCTAGCAATAACAGGAAACTCCCATAAAGTAAACGCCCTCAAAATTTTTAACAAATTTCCTCTTGCCGCTCGATCCTTGCCTTTTAAAATGTTCAAAACAAAATTATATGACTGGCTAGCATAAAACCCATGTTATCATATAAAAGAGTTCTATGATATTGACAATATTGATATTAATAAGTAAGATTGTAGTGGTATATAAGATATTTAATTTTTACATGTAATGTGATCAATATTTGTACCTTACTATCATTGTAAAAGCCTATTCTACTGTATGTGGTCAATGGCAATAAAGAATCTGAATCTGAACCTACATCCCTTCATACTTGTCTTTCCCAATGGCCATGCTTCTTCCAGCAGGATATCTGTTTGTCACAAGACCAGAATTGTGCTCAGTGACTTGAGGAGCATTATAGTGACTTTTCTTGGTCTCCAAATTGCCTGATCTGAATAGAATTGAACACCTCTGGGATTTTATCAGATGCTAGCTCCACACACAAACCATAATTTATGGGAACTGGATGACCTGTAGTCATCTCAAGCCACATATTTCATGAAACCTACCTAGGACTTGTCAAATCCATGTGACACAGAACCTCTGCTGTATTGCATTCAAAAGTTGGACCAACACACTATTAAGTAGCTGTAGTCATAATGTTTCGGCTCATCAGTATATCTTTCAGAATGTGTTTTCCATTATTTATGGAGGTAGAAGATTGAATTTTTTATTTCAGCATAGTCAAATACTATTTGGAATAACACTTATTTCATGTTCTCTGGAATCGTTGTTAGTGATGCTATGAGTATGACCTTTGGAAATAGCGGCTAAGACGAATTCCATCCATACATACTATAAAAATGGATATGTGTGTGTGTGTGTGTGTGTGTGTGTGTGTGTGTGTGTGTGTGTCCCACGTCTCCTCCTAAACCATTGGCGGAAGAAGAATCATGAAAAACTGCCACATCATGCAAGCCTTTTAAAATTTATTACTTCTTTTCTACTAACTATTTTTACAGTGATTTTGTAGACAGTACCCACATATGCCACAAAATGTACCTACAAAAAATATTATTGTATGACATGTGGTTCATGAGATATGTCATCATAAATACTGAGGTGCAAGGGAGGTGGGGGGTGGGGGGGCAGATGCATCATGCATTAAGTTTTAATACGTTTACTCTTTACTACTAAGGCACTTCTAGAGTTGAGTAAAATTAAGGATCACAAATGGCTGCAGGCTAAGATGCGCGAAGCAGCTGAATCCAGTGTACAGAAACTGTCCAGGATCATCTCACACCAAGTCTACTGCATAATTTCAGACATGTTTTCATGAGTACATGGAAATGAAAGTTTTTCAATATTACGCCACAACATAGTTCATCTTACGCACTTGTTTGTAATAGAAAATTGGCACCATAAATATCCAGGCAATGCTGAGTTTGTCATCTAGTACTAAAAATCAATATGGGATATATTAATGAAACAACAGGAACATTCATTTATGCATGTGATCATGTAAAGATTGGGGGGTGGGGAGCTGAGAGAGAGAGAGAGAGAGAGAGAGAGAGAGAGAGAGAGAGAGAGCTGTAGCCTACACGAACTTGACATATTCCATTCACTATTAGAGGTGTTAACAATTGCTGAATATGTCAGACATTTTCTGCATGAATTTTTTGTGTCTTCATAACATTTTTCATTGCTAATATTTTTATTATTTTATATTTATGGTTTGCTGTATGGCAGCAGACTTTCATGATATGAAATAATTTACACTGCCCTCAACAAAACTCTTTCGGAATTTACTCTTTTACTTTATTGAGAATGTTAGGTCCATATATTTTATACTAGGCCCATAGATTTTCCACATAATTTTTTCAGTGAATAATCTGAAATATTTCCAGTAGTTGGGCATGTAAATTATATAATCAAATGGATTTATTAGATGATTTTTCTAGAAATTGGCTGCCTCTGTACTTCAACAAAATATTGATGTACAATTCCATACTGCAAAAGATTTTATTAACAATAATGCATAAGGGAAAAACAATACACTAATCATAGTTCACTGAATTTTGGGATGAGTTCATCCAGTGTTAGAGTATTGTTCGTCTGTATGGAACCCTTACCAGTGGGGTCTAATTCAAGAGATTGAGAAGGCCCAAAGAAGAGCAGCAAGATTCATGACTGATACATTTAGCCATTGCGAGAGTGTTACATATCTCATAGAACGTTTGAAGTGGGACACACCTGCAGATAGACGACGCACTAAACGGAAGGGGCTGCTCACTAAATTCTGAAATTCGATCTTCACCGAGGATATAGAGCATATATTATTGCCACCAACTTTCAAATCGCCCAATGATCAGCACTCGAAGATAAGGGAAAATAGAGCTTGTACTGAGGCGTTCAGACAGCCATTTTTCCCTAGTGCAATCTGCAAGTGGGCAAGTGGAACAGAGGGGGTGGATATGACTTTGACGCAAATTGTGCCCTCTGCCACACACCATTTGGTGGCTATCAGAGTATACATGTAGATGTAGATTGATAGGAACTTGAATAGGTTGTTATGTATCACAGATATCCTGTAACATATCTGGTCTTTGGTCTTGTGGTTAATAGTGAACTTTTATTATATTCCATTATAATAAATGAATTACCTTTGGATGTTACAATTTGGAGCTTACTTTTAACAAAAGTGCTACATTTTGTGCATAATGGAAAATTTGATGACAACAAAAATAAGACATTTTAACGTTAACGTTCCTAAAAAGCTCTTGAGTGAAGGCCCATAAGATTCTCACTCCATCACATGAAGGAAAAACGAGAAACTTTTAAAAATATTTTATAAAAAATAAATTTTAATTGAAAGTTTAAATTATGCTTATCCCAACAAGATACATTTTTATTCTATAAATAATTTTTTGGTCACTCAAAACTACAGCATTTCAGCAAATTCATTCTGAGTGATTTTTAAATAAACAAGTACATCTGATTTAAATGTATGTATAATAAACCTTTTTTGTAATTGCCACTACAAAAATGGTTAAAAGTTAATTTATTTCATATGTTTTACCAATTAATGTTTTATATCCATGTAGAGTTGCTAGTCTCCCATTTGGCACCTATCCAGGTGGCAAAAAGGGGAATGGTCACCAGATATGACGGATACCAGGGAAGTAAAATTACCAGGATGAAATAAAACTAGTGGCTGCTGCCTTGTAGCATAATATTGGCTTATCAAAGGCTAAATCAAGGAAACCTTAAGAATAAATTACCTGGTTGTCCAGGTTGGATATTGTGCAGTGGGCCAGCTTCTCACTCACATGAAAAAATTAAATTAACATAGTAATATGCCTCATAAAAAACTGGAATCTTCAATGACAAACTGGCAAAGATATAAGGAAAATGACATTCGGTTGCTGGAATGTGCAAGGTGTCTGCACAAAATTGAATGTATTACCAACAGAACTTGACAGGTTCAAAATAGATGTTCTCATACTCTCTGAGACCAGGAGGAAAGGCAAAGGAGAAGAACTTTGTAATTATGCGCATATTTGGAGGGGTACCCAAAGCGGTAAGAGCCAAAGCATGAGTCTCCATTATGATAAAGAAAGCATGGAAAAAGAGAATCACAAATTGGTGACTTATTTGTGAATGTGTTGTTATAGTGGAAATGACTCCATTTGCGAGGAATCTTGTATTTATTGGAGTATACACACCCAACAATGTTACAAGAGATCAGAAGAAAGCACTTTCTGGAAAATCCTTAGAGAGGCTGTAGAAAACGTCCCAAGGAGGAAAGAACTAATTATTATGGGAATTGTAAACTGATTAGTAGGAATTAGGGAATCATGTACGATAGTGGGGAAACATGGAGAGACTGAATATAATGACAATGGAGAATTATTTATTGAAATTTGAGAATTGGTTCGATTTGAAAATTATCAACAAATTTTTTAAACACAAGGATATTCATAACTGTATGTGGCAACAGAATATTAACGAACTTCTTTCTGTAATAGATTAGAGTGGGGCAAGTAAAAGTGGCCTGGAGAACAGAGTTCCAAGGTGTGAAGAAACAAAGCAGAAGAAAGGAAATACAGTACTAACCTGACACTAGCATATGTTGAAAGGGACTAACATTCATCTCTTTGCACTTTTGAGCACTGGTCAGCAGGTTGCTGAAGGTGGTTCAAAGCTGGATTGCTGGAATTGCCGCAGTCTGATCCAAAACGTTCTGCTGCAGATTTTAGATCTGTCTGTGTGTGATTGCTTTTTATGGAGAGCCATCAAGTGTAAGGTGTATCACAACAACCCTCATAGTCTTCTAGAACTGCATCAGAACATTTCGGATGAGACTGCGGTCACCAGGCCCCAAAGTGCCAAGAGATCAGTTGTGGTCACTTTCAACATCTGCTATAGTCAGATTAGTACTGTATCTCCTTTCCTTTGCTCTGTTTCTTTGATTCCTGGTACTCTGTTCTCTGGGCAACTTTTATTTGTCCCAACCTTTGTTATCATTAGACAGACAAGTAATTTCAGAGCAGCACATGTTAGATCTTATAGACGAGCCCAGTGTGGATCTGACTATTATCGAGTAACAATGAAGAGTTTTTGGTCATGGAAGAATGCAAAGAATGATAGTAACCACACTAAAATGAATTTTTCTGAGAAAGTTCAAATTTGACACTTAAATATTGATAGTCTACAAAATGAAAATGTACAAATGTTCTTTGCTGCCAGAATGGCCAGAATGAAAATTCTGGCCATTGGAAGAATCATTAGAATGGAAATTACATTGGAGGAATCATTTGAAGAAAGTACAGAGGAAATGTACGAGTACATAAAAATCAACATTACAAATTAGCAGCAGAGGTGCTGAGCATAAGATGAAACAATCACAGGTGAACAACAGAATAATGTGAGAGGAGAAAGAAGTAGTAGTTAAAGAAAAGAGGAACGCATTCAATCAGTGGTTGAATGATAAATTGGAAGCAACAAGAACCGTCTACAGGGAAAAGAAAAATGAAGTGAAGAAAAAATGAAGATAGCAAAGAATGAAGCATGGGGAAGGGCATGTGCTAATGTCAATAGCAAACTAGGATTTGGGAGAGTGAAAGAAGTGTGGTCAGTATTAAAAGGGCTTCAACAAGAGATGAAAGCCAAACCCAATCTTCAACTGATAAGACCAAAGAAATGGGAAGAATATTTCTGGAAATTATTAAATGAGGATAGAGAAGATTATCTGGAGAAAGGAACAGAGGAAGGAAAGGAACAGGAAGAGAAGGAGATCCAAATTTTAGAGGTGAGTAAGGTATTACGAACAAGGAAGAATGGTAAATCACCTGGATCAAGCAGTATCAGTCTGGAGCTCTTAAAATATGGTGGTGACAAAATTGTGAAACTAATAACACAGTTGTTCAATAAAATGTACCCAAGGAAATGAAGCTAAGATATATTAATACCATATTTAAGAAAAGGGATCGCTAAAGCAGCTCGAACTGTCAAGGAATTTGTGTTATAAACATGAATGAGAATTTTTGTGAAAATAATTAAAAACAAGTTGGTAATAAATTTTAAAACCCAGAAAGAATAATGTAGCTTCACATCTGGTATCATGCATAGATCATATTTTCACATTACAACAGATCATGCAGAAACATAGGGAAAAACCAAAAAACATAGGATTAATTTTCATAGATTTAGAAAAAGTGTATGGTACTGTCCTGATGAAACCACTTTGGAGAGTGTTACATATGGTGAACATAAAGGGTCCTTTAATTAAAATAATATAATAAATATTTAAAAATAACACACACCAAGTGAAAATTGGTAACATACTTCAAAAGAAAATAAGAACAAGCAAGGGTGTGTTACAAGGCTGCCCTATGTCACCAACATTGCTTTAAAATCTAAATAGACATTAGTCTTAAGTCATGGTCTTATAAATGCACTGGAATGTGGATAGAAATTTAAGACAGAGTTTATTTGAAGCACCTACTATTTGCTGACAGTCAGGTATTTATAACACAAGATGGGTAGGATGAAAATTATGTACGTAATCATCTAGCAATGAAATACAAAAACTGGGGATTGAAGAATAATTAACAGAAAACAGAAGACCTCACTAGTAATCCAAGTGACTTATACATAGAGGGAAAGAGAATTTAGAAGGTCAGTACTTTCTGTTATTTGGGATCCATTTTAGGGATGGGGGAAAATCAGAGGTAGAAATTAATAGAAGAATTAGCAATGGAAGGAGCATCATTGAGATGCTGTATTCAATCTTGGAGCAGAAATGTGATAAACCAAACCAAAAGAGTCATATGTAAATCAATACTAGAGACCATAGTTGCTTATGGAGTGGAGACAGGTACTAATTATCTGAAACACATAAAGAACTACAAACAGTAGAAATGGACCTCTGGCTAAGATAAGCAAGAATTACTACAAAGAGAACATAAGGAATGATGAAATAATAAAGAGAATGGAAGTGAGAGAAAGAATACATGACATGATATACAGAAGGAAGAACAAAGGAAGCCACAATACCAAAAATGATCCTGGAATAAGAACCAGAGGGAACAAAGAGAAGAGGTTGCTTGGTGACCAACTCGCTCCAAAACATACAATTAACAATGACAAGTCTTGGCGCAGAGGAAGGAGATATAGAGGGCCGGGACACTGTGAAGAGATGAATTAAGATCTTATGTAACAGAGGTAATAGTTTCCTGGTGTTTGTTATGTTGGAGAAAAACCTCTGTACAGAGGAAAGTCTCAATAAACAAATTTTTAAAAAGTTTTTGGAGAAAACTTTCCACAGAGGAAGGAAGTGTTCATTGCACATAGTATGTATCTTTTCAGTTGCTTTTTATGTAGCTTGGTGACTGAAAATAGCGCCACTTCCATGAAGATGTTCTCAACAATAAGTTCGGAAAAGGATACTATTCTTCAATATGCTTGACACAAAAATAAACTGTGCAGCAACAAAAAAGGTTTTACCATTTTTTCACTGCTGTGAAATCTTCCTCATTCTGAGAAAAATTCTTAACCAGTGAAAGAGAGCAAGTGATAGGGAACATTGTGTGATCCTCTTTCTTCTCTGCAAGTGAACTTCCAGCCCCCATACACATAAGAAAGTAGGATAGTAACTGCTTATTACAATGATAGAATGTACCTAATCTTTCTCAAAAATGTAGGAGATAAGGCTAAGCACAGGAATGAGATGCTGTTCCATTACATTATGTCTGCCTTCAGATTTGTGGAAATACAACTCATTCACAGAGAGATGTAGCCATCAGATAATCGCTTTGTATGCTCTGTGAAAAGTCAGCTATCCTCAAAATACTGTTTTCTGTCTGTACTTAAACAGGCTATAAATTAACAAAACAAAATTAGCAAGAAAGCTGCTACCATGGAACAAACATGTTTCATCTATTTACAAAGCTTCATTTGGCCTCACACTGTAAGAGCAGGAGTAGATCTGCAGTGAGCATTACACCAAGCTGCTTACAATAATTTTCAATTGTTGTGTCTGATTCCTAGGAAGAACTGCAAGTAATACATGGTTTTAATTTCTTTTCAATTTGTAGATATCCACAGTTTATTCTGCTATGTCTGCTAGCTGGGAGAGCAGTCTAGTAAAATTTATTTTTATGGCCTTTATAGTGTTAATGTTAATTATAGTTAATGAAAAACTTATTTTTCTTATTAGCAACAAATACATCTACAGATACATGTATACTCTACAAATCACCATGAAGTGCATGGCAGAGGGTACATTTCATTGCACCAGTTATTAGGATTTCCTCCCACTCCATTCACACATTGAGCATGGGAATGATTGTGTTGAATACCTCTGCATGTGCTGTAATTAGATCTTATCCTCATGATCCCTATATGAGCAATAAGAAGGGGTATGTAGTATATTCCGGGGGTGGTATATTCCTAGAGTCATCGTTTAAAGCCGGTTCTTGAAACCCTGTTAGTAAACTAGATTTTCTCAGATACCTTACATCTGTCTTCAAGAGTCTATCAGTTCAGTATCTGTCTGACAATTTCCCACAGATCAAACAAACTTGTGAAGATTCATGTTGCCCTTCTCTGTATATGTTCAATGTCCCCTGTTAGTCATATTTTGTACAGGTCCCACACACTTCAGCAATATTCTAGAACTGGTTGCATGAGTGATTCGTAAGCAATCTCCTTTGCAGACTGATTGCACTTCCCCGGTATTCTACCAACAAACCAAAGCCTGCAACCTGCTTTACCCATTACCGAACCTATGTGATCATTCCGTTTCATATCCCTACAGTGTTACACCCAGGTATTTGTATGAGTTTGCCAATTCCAGCAGTGACTTGTTGATGTTATAGTCACAGGATAGTACATTTTTTTCATTTTTTGAAGTGCACAATTTTAAATTTTTGAATATTTAAACATTTGAAACAAGTTGCTAATCTTTGAAACACTTTGACATCTTACAAGATCTGATCAAATATTTATGCAGCTTCTTTCAGACAGTACCCAATTATAGATAACTCCATCATCTGCAAAAAGTCTGATGTACTATTTATATTGCCTGGAAGGTCATTAATATACAGCATGAGCAGGAAGCGTCCCAATATACTTCCCTGGTGCTCACCTGAAGTTACCTGTACCTCTGATGATAACTCTCCATCCAAGATAACATGCTGCATTCTCCCTGCCAAAAAGTTCTCAATCTAGTCAAGATCTTATTTGATACTCAGTATGAGCTTACTTTTAACAATAAACATAAGTTTCTACAGTGCTAAATGATTTTTGGAAACCAAGAAATACTTCATCTACATGGGTGCCTTGATCCAATCTATATGTTGTGAGAGAAAAATATGACTTGGGTTTCACATGATTGATGTTTTCAGAATTCATGCTGGGTGGCATGGAGGTGGTCTTTCTGTTCGAGATATCTCATTGTGTTTGAGCTCATAATATGTTCTAAGATTCTACAATAAATCAATGTCAGGCATATTGGATGGCAGTTTTGTGGATCACTTGTACTACCCTTCTTATAGACAGGTGTGACCTGTGTCTTTTTTCTTCCCTTTTTTTTTTTTTCAAGAGCAGGGCATGACTTTTTGTTTGAGGGATTTATGATAGAATATAGTTAGAAGGGGGGGTTACTTAGCTGCAAGTTCAGTATAGAATCTGACAGGGAATTCATTGGGCCCTGGAGCTTTGTTCAGTTTTAACAATTTCACCAGTTTCTCAACACCATTGACACTAAATCTTATTTCACCCATCTTTTCAGTAGTACGAGGATTAATTTGCGGCAATTCACTGGGATTTTCATTTCTAAAGGAAAATTTGAAAATGGAGTTAAGCATTTCAGCTTTTCCTTTGTTACCCTCAATTTTAGTTCCTCTCTCATTCCCCATGGACTGGACACTAACTTTGGTGCCATTAACACCTTTTACATATGACCAGAATCTCTGGGTTTTGTGAAAGATCATTTGACAATATCTAGTACAGTGGCCATTGATGGCATCACACATTGCTCTCTTGGCATCCAAATGCATTTGATTCAGCATCTCTCTATCTATATTCCTATGCTTTTTTTTTGCATCTATTATGCAGTAATCTCTGTTTCTTTAGTAGTTTCGTTATAGTGACTGTGTACCATGGAGGGTCCCTCCTTCCCATTACTAGTGCATGATGAATTATTCTTTTAGACTTGAGCCATAGTTTTCTACATTCTTCTGCAATGTTCTGAAAGCTTAAAGGTCCTCATTGAGATATGGCGCTACTGCACTACTGATTTTTTATCTAGTTTACTCAACATATATAACTTTCTTCTTGTTTAAGTTGTCTTTTGTAATTTGGTAATCACTGTTGCCACCACTGCATCTTGGTCACTGATATCAGTTTTGATGTGAACATCATCAAAGAGATCAAGTCTATTTTTTGCCATTAGATCCGATATATTTCCATCATGAGCTAGGTTCCAAACTATTTGCTCTAGATAGGTTGCAAAATGGCTCTGAGCACTATGGGACTTAACTTCTGTGGTCATCAGTCCCCTAGAACTTAGAACTACTTAAACCTAACTAACCTAAGGAGATCACACACATCCATGCCCGAAGCAGGATTCGAAACTGCAACCGTAGCAGTCGCACGGTTTCAGACTGTAGCGCCTAGAACCGCTCAGCCACTCTGTAGATAGGTTGCAGAGATGGCACTTAGTAATGTTTCACATAATGTCTTACCATGCCCACCACTAACAAAACTATAATTTTCTCAATTGAATTGTGGATGATTGAGGAACTTACGCTCAAGTGAACTGAGGTTTTCTCTGAAGTTTTCAGTTATATCAGGATATGAGTCTGGTGCACAATGAAGGATCCAGTTATCAGTTTATGCCCGTCCCTGATACTGAGCCTTGCCCAAAAAGTGTCACATCCAGCTTAAATTTCTATCTCAGTGGATTTGAGTTTCTCATCCACAGCAACAAATTTACAAACTCCGTTTCCCATTTGCCCATCCTTTCAATGTAAACTTAAATTTCCCCCAAAAATCTCACTGCACTCAATTTCAGGTTTCAACCAGTTTTGTGTACCTAGTATTATGTGGCCTTTACTACTTTTCAGGAGCACTTCAAACTCTGTCGCTTTTTTCCAAATTCTTCCACAGTTAATCAGAATGATTTGTCTCACCTGTGTGAGGCATTTTTTTTTATCTAAAGGTGATACTTCTGGGATTCCTACAACGTATCATTATCTGGGCTGAATGGAGAGTCACCTGATATATAAAATCGTAGTGAGCATCCCACACACAGTCAGGTACCTGAGTAGCAGCCTCTGTTGTATAGTGCACTCCTAAACCATTTTGAGGGACCCTGTGGCTCTCAACAATAGCACAAGGGCAGAAATTCACAGCCTAGCTTGTCATAGAAATTTCGAAGTCTCCAGTTCAGTTCTTCCACTCAATTCAGCACCAAAGGGCTGTGATCAGTTATGGGTCAATGCCGCAGATTGTAAGCTTCATTGAAACTCCATGCACTAGGCTGGTCTTTCAACTTTCTGTGCCAGTGATTGGAATGACCCAAGTATGAACTTGGGAGCCTGCATGACAGACATCAATTGTTCCAGTGTGCACCATGATCTGCAGTTGGTTGCACCCTGTTCACTCAAAGGCTGCTGAAATATCCTCTACAACATGTTGAATGGGGCCCACAGGCATACACACTAAGTGTGTCTAGTGCCCTTTCTTGTCCCTTGCTGCCATTTCACTAAGAGGTACCATCATTTGCCATGTGTTCGAACTGTCAATGATAAATAGACTCCTACCCTTTTGCATTTGCCTCCTCTTGATTCCGGACAAAACAGGTTTCCTCAAACCAGGTGAAGTGAGTCCCACTGGCTCAGTTTCAGTTTCAATGAAAGACAGCACCTCAGGGCTTGTTGGTCTGGGTGGATCGGTGCAACACACTGAGTTCTCCCTGGACCCCACCCATCCTGTACAAGATGCCTAGCTCTACCATTGAAACACCTCTAACAGTGAAGTGGACGAATAATGACAGATCTCGAACTTTCTGCAGAGGATGCAGGATGCACAGGAGCAGGCAGAACTTGAGGTACCTTTGGTACTAGTACCACAGATACATGACCCTTGGGAGCTCTCCCAACACATTGATTTGCAGCAGCCACCATTTGTTTGACAGTCGTCAGGGCAATTTCGAGCTGCTTACGTGTGTCAACTGACTCATTCAATGTTTAAGAGCAGTATTCGCAGTGGAGCTGCATTTCAGCTGGTGCTATCCATTACAGGACAATGAGCAGATAACTTTAAATTTAGCCTGATCATTATCTGTTGGGCTAAAAAGTTGCTAATTCCTTGTAAGCATTGAAGCAAATATATCACAATATAAATGAGTATTGTTACAATCAATGAAAGATTATCTATAAGCAAGGCAAATGGTAAAATATGCAAATCTAGAATTTCAAATCGGCACATGAATCTTATGTGGGTGGTCTCACACAAAGGAACATGGTAAAGTTGGCTTTTATGTATAAATAAATATGTGAATTGCACGGATTTTTCATTTATCTGTTTCTGTGCCAATTTCTATACTGGTGCACCAAAGACAAACACTGTAGCATAAGTTTATTTCAGTCAGAATTGCTACCGTGTGGAGCACCAAAAAAGCACATCCTTTGCTTGTTGCAGTTTAAAAAGTAATTTTAATGGTAGCCAGGTGCAACAACTACGAGATCCCTGAAGTGGTCCTTTCAAGATTTGTAGTTATCCATTTTACATAATTTCTTGCAGCAAACTTTCACCACATATGAGGGTGGTTTGGGAAGTCTGGTAAAAAGTAAGAAAAAAAATGTTTTTGAGTAAACAACTCACTAGATCCATCAATACTCCAACTTTTTCATCCCATTAGCAGAATACTTTCTGTCAAACTCTGCAAAATACTATTTTGCTGCAACCATCATATCCTCATTTGATGAAAATTTCTTCCTGGACAAAATTTCAAGTTAGGCAACAACAAGAAGTCATTTGGAACTAAGTCTGGTGAATAGGGTGGGTGAGGAACCAATTAAAAGCCCAATTCAAGCACTTTAACTGATGTATGGGGTGGAGCTTTATCGTGGTGAAGGAGTCCTTTTTTGCATACCAATCTTGGTCTTTTTTCAGCCAATGTAATTTTCAAAATATGCCAACAATGAAGCATATTAGGTTCTAGTTATGATTCTGCCTCCTTCCAAGTAATCTATGAGGATTATCATCTGACAAAATGGTGTTTGCCTTCTTCGGTGGACTTTCACCAGCCTTTGTTGATTGTTTTGTCTGCTGATTTTACTCAGACGTGTAATTATGGATCCATGTTTCATCAACAATCACAGATTGGTGTAAAAAGTCTTGCAGATTGCGATTAAACATTATCACACATTGTGTTGAAATGTTGTGCCAGATGCGCTTTTGGTCGACTGTGAGCAATCGCGTCACACTGCTCACATACAACTTCTTCATAGCCAATTCCCCATGCAGGATATTACGCATTCGTTCACCTGAAATGCCTACAGCCCCAGCAATCTCATGAATTTTTATTCAGAAGTCTTGAATTACTATATCATGGATTTTGTCAAAGGTTTCCTTTGTGGTGAGCTCAACTGGGCAGCTGTAGGACTCTTCAACTTTTGATGCATGTCTGATCATGTATAAATTCATTAACCCAAAGTAAGTGGTCATCAATGGTGTTGTGGAAACCACATGATCTTAAAGTTCTGATCTGATTTGTGCAGCAGTCCAACCCTTCAAATGACAATTTTTAATAACAGCACAAAACTAGGTTTTCTCCATTTTCAATCAAAGTTGACATACTGACCAAGACAAACAGTTGTCACCAATGAACTTTAGGCTGTAAAAATGTTACATTCTTTCATGAAAATATGCTAGACTTATCAAACCACCATCGTAAATACAAGTTAGTGCAATTCCAAGCAGAAAACATGCCAAACTGAGCTTCAAGTTTATCTATAAGTTGAAATTTTAGTTTATAAAATTCCAACTACACTCCCTAAAATTTTATGCATAGTGTTTCTTTTAATTTCGGACTATTAATGCTTGTTTTTGATACCTACACAATTGTTTTATTGGCATAAAACTGAGTGAGATGAGTTTTTTGAGATTAAGAGCCTTAACTGTGAACATGTTTTCATATAGTTGAGACTGAACCCTTATTACTTTTGATCCATCTTTAAAAATTCTTAGGCCAATACTTATGGAGGTTAAAAACAGGAGTTAATTTAGTAGCTCTCATTTAAGGTTTCCAAATCCTCTGTCTCCTCATTATGAGCTTAGTTTCACTTCTGTGCTGCAGTTTGCCACTGGCATGTTTTCCTTCCTGGTATGAAGATAAAATTTTTTGACAGTAATGAGACCTCTCTTCTGTAATGCTACCAGCAGGATTTTATGCTCAACACTATTAAAGTCCTTGGGAAAAATAACAGAATATCCTAACAGGATATATTTTCCTTTTTAGTTCATCATGGGTTCATTTGTGGTAATGTATTCAGTAGTCTCTCTAGAGAATCGTTTGTGGCAGTTAACAAATTTTCTTGATAAAATGGGGCACTATTGTATTCCAGACAAATTTCTCAGAGAATTTTGGAAAGACTGTACTGAGTGAAACAGGTCTTTAATTAGAGGTGATTTATTTAACTTTATTTGTGTTCAGGAGTGTTACTACTTAATATTTTAAGTATCTGAAAATATGCCATCAGTAACTGACTGACTACAGAGATAGTTGAAGGTCTGTCAAGTATAGAGTTTCAGTACTCAGCTAGAAATGTCACTACTAGGGCTTAACAATGTAATGATTTTTGTGATTTTTGTAATTCCATTGAGTGTTCTATATTTGAAACTAATGCCAGTTCATAATGTGTAATATGTCTGCCACAATAAAGCTAATGTTTTTTGTTGTTTCTTTTTAATCATACCATGTATAATACTGGAATGTACTTCCAATATTTGATTACAGTCCACTGCCTTAATTAGATTTAGCACACTCGTCCTTTCAAAAGATACTTTAAAAATATAAAGCTCCATATAGGTATAAATTCTTCATATGAGCAGTTTGTTTTCTAAATATCTTCCCAGTGTGTTCTCTCTAAGTGCTGTTAACTGATTCATTTGTTTTGATACAATTTTTCATATTTTCTTTAGTATTCAACTGTATCAGTTCAGCACATTGTATTGTTAGCATTTGATCTTTTTTATTCATCACAACTTTTTTTTATTGAATCTTTACATTTCCGCAGTGTACTGCTTATACTATACAAGTTACAAGCTTGGAGCTGTATGCAGTGAATTTCTTGTGCCAATGTTTCAGTCGAGAACCATCCAGCCATCTTCTGAACTATGAGAGATGATGCAGTCCTTCCATACTCCTGATAAATATGTCACTCATGCTACTGTTCATGTGGACACAGACCATCACAGCTGCAGAAATGTCACTAGGACAGTAGAGATGTATATTACTGGCATGTCATCTATAATGAATATTGTGTCACATGTTCTACTTTATGAACATTAGCACTTGATTTCACATATTATCATAAATAAGTAAATTCTTTGTTGGATGGATTTTGATTGCTTTCTTAATCACAAAGTCTGGGAAGAATGGTGTAGATGTTGAGGTCTTGATTTCTTAGTCCTTGGAGTGACCTCTCTCAACGATCTGCTTGAGCACCGTAGATTGGTCAGACTGTAGCAGACAGTTGAAGCATTGGTCCCATGCAATATTCTTGAATGATTCATGTTGTTTGTCTAACACATGTAAGTGCACGCTGGCAGGGGCCTTGTGTACACTTACCTTATGTAATAAATAGTCATGCTTCACAGAAGTGATGGGAGTGGCTATTCATGATGCTGGGGTTAACTTTGTCTTTGTACTTGCAGACAATTCAACTTTTGTCAGAAGAGAGACTACCTACACATTGTAAGATGGCCACAGATTTGAGCCTTTCCTCTTCAGCATCTTGACCTATGATGTTCACCTTCAATTTGAATAGAAAATCCTTGCATATTTCAGGTGGTAGGTATCTATTGTATTCAAACATTTTTTTGAGGTGTTAAAGTACCTCACGAGATGTTTATCATCCACAATAGTTTGTGCCCTCTGAACAAGTGTATTGAGGACACCACTTAGGTGTGATGGATGGTGACAGTTGTCTGCTTGCAGATATAAATTCATATAAATCCATTTGTGTTGGCTTAGGGTAGACTCCATGTCCCAAAGTGTTATTTGTTTTGCGATGAACTAGAGCATAAAAAAAAAACAGGGATATATCTGGTCTTTCCCATGCTGATGACATTTTGGATGTTTTCAAGGACGGAAATATAATAATGCAAAAATTTATGGCGTTTAACCCCATCATGGAGTCCATCACAAATGCATTGTGAACATACCGCCAACAAATATAGGACTTAAAATTAACAGTACAGCACCTCCTCCTCATAGTCCCTCATGCAAATTGCCCATCAGAGGTGATGGAAGGCTCTCCATGTTAACATTGTCTTTCTGTTCATAAGAATTTGCTGTTTATTTAAAAATATGTTTAAGTAATCACATGTTGAAATAAAGTTATGATCTATTTCTGGAAACAAAGTTAAGGACTCCATAAAGGGAACTTCAGTAAGTAATAATACTTCATCAAAAGTGACTTGTAAATTTGAACTGCTATCTGTTATGAGTCTTCAGCCTGCTGATAAATTCAGTTTTCTGTCGACAGTCTTTGGTGGCCCTGCACCCCAGGTTTTTAAAACTACTACAATTTCTTGAGGGAAGGAGAATCCATTCTAGAGCACAGCCATCATTTAGGCCAGTTAGTTAGTGAGGTCCAAAATTTTATGAGGCTGCTGAAACCATTGTTGTACTAATTCGCAAGGTAGTAAAATTGTTTGGATGTTATATGACATCTGGAGTGCTAAAATTCCAGCCTGCTATGCAGTTGCACATATCTCAAGATGAATGAGGTGTCCTCACTTTTAGGAGCACTTGTTGAGAAACGTTCTCACCACATTCAGAATTCAGATGAATGTAATAGGTGGTTGAAGATTCTCAGGCTCTACAGTACAGACTCACATGTCAGGTTTGATGCAGTGTTATTGTTTAACACCAAATCCAACACATAGTCCTTATCTTTGCTTGCAAAAGGTTTTCATAAAAAGATAATAACTTTATTTCAGCATGCACCCATGTAATATTTTTTATTCAAATCTGATTTCTTTGCACAGGCTGATGGTGTTGCCAATTGGATGACCTCTGTCACCTCTGGTGACTACTTTGTTTATACACACTTTGAGGAAAAGCCATGAAACTCCGCTAACTTTAAGCTCAGTATTTGTGTGAGACATGTAGATGACACATTTGTGATATGGCTCCATGGTGGGAAGAAACTTCATCAATTCTTTGCCACCTTAATTCCATTCTGGAAACACATGTAATTCATGATGGAGATGAAAAATGGTAGATGCCTTCCCTGTTTGGATGTTTTAGTTCATCACAAAACAGTGGCACTTTGGGGCATGGAGTCTATTGTCAAGCAGACCGCTATCACCATTGATCGTGCACTAGTTGTGTAGTTGTGTCCTCAATATACATGTCCATAGGGCACATACCAGGTGACCAACGGGAATCAGATATTTTTCATTGAGGTAGAGTGGGGGAACCTTCAGCAGTGCTTTTGATACCAGATGTCACTTTAGTAGTGATGGTGCAGTGGGCAGCAGAGCATTGCATGAGACAGTTGTTGATTCGGAGTCTATATTGTTCAGCAGCTGAAGGGAACAGATAAGCATCAAGAGGAGAGGACTTTATCATCTGAAAGCAAGTACTTGAAGACACTGTAACTGTGATAATCATTGAGTGATGAGGCTCATTTTCATTTGAGTGGGGAGGATAACAAGCAAAATTTTCTATACTGGGTTTCTGAGAATACACTTGTAATTCATGAAACACTGTAACTATGTGCTTGTGATTAGCTGTCTCATCATCATTGCCCCCCCCCCCCCCCACCTCCCCCGTATTTTCTTGAAGATGAAAATGGTGTCACTGTGACCGTCAACAGTGAACATTGTTACACCCACAGCTATGATGGCGATGTCTACATGGCAAGAACAATGTTTATTTTCGACAAGATGATGCCACCCCACACACTGAATGTAAATCTGTGCTGTGACGGCGATGTCTACATGACAAGAACAATGTTTATTTTCGACAAGATGATGCCACCCCACACACTGAATGTAAATCTACGGTCGTGGTTTGAGGGTATTTTTCAATGGTGTGTCATTTCCCATTCCTGTGATACCCTGTGGCCTCCAAGGTCTGCCAGTTTAAGCATTTGTGACTCCTTGTTGTTGATATACATAAAATCACAAGTTTATTCCCTTGAATGATTTGAAGAAGGTAGTTGTGCAGAAAGTGGAAGCAATGGATCATGATAAGTTTGACCACTTACAGTGATTTTCAGTAAGGACTTGAGATTTGCATTTGAGAAAGTGAACACACTTGTTGGGCATTATTTTTCTTTCATAATATGCATTTCAAATGGCATGTAATTACAAAAATGTCATAAATTTACATCTGAATTACTCCCATCAGTCATCCTGTACTACTTTGGGCAATAAAATCTGCATGAGGAACTTCAACAACTCAAAAAAGTGGTATCAACTGCAAAAAGTACAAAAGGCTTTGCTATTAAAACTGAAAGTGGGTCAGGAAGCTGACAGAGAAAAATTTCAAATTCATGGACTTCTTACTACATGTAGTGAGTCGTTTTCTCTCTCTTATATTTCTCTGTAAGCATAACATGAAGGTCACCCAGCATCGAGGACAATCACTCTAGCTGTTTCTGTGAAGGATGACTAATGCTGTGTAAGACATGCATACAAAATCATCTGACAGTGTCAACTCTTAGATATTGGGCAGGGAATGCAAACTGTTCAAGAATGTTGCAAAAAGAAAAAAATGGTGCTTCACCAATTGCCCCATGAACTAGAAGTGGCTATGCATTTCATTGAGACAGGTCATCCTATGGACTACAAAATCATTTATGTCTTACATCCACATCATTCTGCAGTTGGCAATTAAGGGAGCCATCTGATGAATGATTATTTTTAAACACAATGGCAATTTTAATTTTGGTAAAATGTGGAATCCACCACATCAAACAGTCAGCTCTCGAAATCAGTGGTACATGATCACTATGCAGAGAGTGTGTCAGTAGTGTACAGCTCTGCCACCTCAGTGACATTCCTGCATGTTGGGAATAACTATGTTTTTTGTGGTAATTTGTTATTTCTGCCTTTGATCTCTCTTGTAATTTTAACAGAGTACATAGTTGTGATAATTTGTGTTCCTGGCAATGTGACATATGTAAATTTCATTCATTACTGAGTCAGCATTATAATCTCCTACAAGGCTGATTGCAGTCATTGCCCAGTGGTTTATGTGCGCAGCAAGAGATCAGTGAAGTTTCCATATCTGTAACTACCATCTGTTCAGAAACAAGACCACTAGTATCCACTTGGCATAGATTGTTGTCACTTTTACTCATGAGTTACCATATTTTGAGTGTGTTTCAATGTGATGGCATTATATTTTTGTTAAGAAAATTCAGGATTTATTTGCTGAATTGAACTAAGATGGCTTTGGTTGGACAGTCACAGTTTGGTTGTGAAAAGTTGACTGGTATGGCCAACTGGAACAACTGGAAATTTGTGACTAAATTTACCTAAAACATGAGGCCCATAGGTAACAGTTGTTGGCACTGATGAAGATCGAAAGAATGTACAGAATGTCTCTATATCCAAACTTCATGCAACAACAACTGCTGAAGGAGCATAGTAAAATTTGCTAGCCGTATTCAAAGATAAGAGCTTATCTAGTTGTATTGAGCTGCCTGATGAACATACAGTTGTCTTCTGAGAAAAATATTGAAGCGTATTTGTCACTTGCTGAACAAATTCGAAGTGTTGTTCAGTTAGTTCAGCAAATAAATCTTGAATTTTCTTAACAAAAATATAATAACATCACATTGAACACACTCAAAATATGGTAACTCGTGAGTAAAAGTGACAGCAATCTATGCCAAGTGAATACTAGTGGTCTTGAATTATCAGTTTCTGAACAGATGATTTGATAGCTGTGATCATGCTAGTGGATTTCTAGTAGATTTCCAACACTTGATTATGGCAATTGAGGATTCAGGTGTCAATATTACTATCGATTTAGAAAGCCAGTTGCTAATTTGACAATCAATGAAACACAAATTTTCTTTGAGAAATGAAACCAGAGATTTGTAAGCAGATGTGTTAGAAATAATAAAGGGAAGAGAGAATTGAAGAAAGGATTAATGAATCATTTTAAGATGAGAGACCTTGGTGAATTCAGTTGCTTTTCTGGCATGAGCATAAAACAAGACAGAATACAAGGCACGATTAGCATTGATAAAAGAAAATTTGCAATTTGAACCTTATTTGAAATTATAAAAATATGAAGAAAAATTGACAGATAATGCACTTGTTACATTGCAAGCTGTTGGGCCATTCCTATTATCTGGCTCGAGGCACAAGACCAGACAATGCATATGTTAATGAGGTCATAAGTGTATTCAGCCCCAACTATTGAAAAATCCATTGGGAAGCAATCAAATAAATTACAAGATACATGGTAGGGCTGACTTTCCGAAAAAGTGCAATTACTGAAACTGAAAGTTTGACAGGCTTCATTTTTAAGTTCACTGGGGCAGCAATTTCATGGAGTTCAAAATGGCAACAAATGATCGACTTGTCAGTGACAGAAATCAAATACATAGACCTATCAACAGCAGTGCAAGAAACAATGTACAGTCAATGATTGCACTATTAATTGTGTGTTATACACAGTGAAAAACCAGTAAGTGTGTTCTCTGATAATAGAGGAGGCGTGGCTCTAAGTCAAAATGATGTGTATCATGTCCGAACAAACTGCATCAGTGTGAGACACCACTACATTAATGGGAAAAATTTCAGCATTAAGTCAATCAGTACCGACAAGCAGCTAGCTGATTTGTTTGATGGACAGGCTTTCAAAAATTAAGCTGTGATAGTACTTCCAAGCCATTGGACTTTCAGAGTTCATGAGTTAACATCTTGAGAACTTGTGAGGGTGCTGGGAAAAACTACGTTTTCTTACTGACACCTGGCAGTAGTTGGTTATTTTCATCTTTGATCTCGCATTTAATTATCTCAGAATAAATAGTTGTGATAACTTGTGCTCCTGAAATATGGTGTATGTGAATTTCATTCATTACAAAGTCAACTTTATAATTGTTTAAAGGATTGATTGGAGTCAATATCCAATACTGCATCTGTGATAGGCTGTGTCCATATGTGCAGTAGTGTGGGCAACATGCTTATTATCCCTCAGGTTTATTTGGTGGGCAGGATGGCTGTACCATTAGGCTTAGTGACTCAGGAGAAAGTTGGACGGTTCTGAATTGAATCTGTAGAGAAGACTTGTTGGTTACAGCTGATATCTTCATTATTGATTTACAACTAAATCACTGTATATGTCTGTGTCTGAAAATAAATCATCAGTGACTGTCACACCACACTTTTCAGTTAAAACAGCAGAAATTTGACTCCCATAGCTGTAGGTGTCCTTACTCAATCCAACAGAAAATCTGGTCTTTACAGACAGTGATTCTACAGTTAATTCCACATAACTTTATTAATACTCTAACTGTGTGATAAATCTTAAGATTCCTTTTGGTAGCTTTTACATTGTTGAGTATTACTATAGTGTGTTTGACTGTTTTGTGCATCTGCCATGGCCAATCACATACCATGACATTGTCTATGTTTCTGTGGCAACATCTCAGTGTTTCTGCAGAGTTGGGCAGCTATGACTATAAGTCATTATGGCAGCAATTTGCACATCACAGCTGAAAACTGTCAACAGCATTACTAGCTGGCAGGGAATTTCTTTTGTCGTATAGTCTAATTTTGTCATATAGCCTAAAAAATACCCTCATCTGGTGCTGTCGCACAGCTTTCAAACAGCCATTCGACTCACTATTTAGCTGCTTATATGAGCTAGGAACAAATGCTAATTTTTGTGTGTAGCCACCCATCATCATAATGATATCAGAAACGTGGGTGACTTTTTCTCTCCCATGTTTCTCGTGCAGCAATAACACTACTCCTGCTTCTGACTGCCTTAATGCAACTTCCTATTACTTTTACCCATATTCTCCATTCCCTTAATCCATTGGCACCTACATGAAAGTCTTTTATTTTTATCTAACGTTTTGTAATACTGTTTATCAGCAAATTGCTTGACCCCTCATTTATTACAGTTTCACTTGGTGTGTCGACAGTTCGCACATTTTATTGCATATCTATTTTGTTGAAAATATTTATAATGTAGCTAAAATATCCATAGCAGTAACAGAGTAAATTTTAGTGCAAATGTTTACCATTCTCAGGTAAAAAAAAGCTAGAAGGCAATGTGAGCTTACTTATGTGAGATGCGAGAGAGTGTGTGTGTCACTAGAGTTGTTTGCTTTATATTTGAGGAACATTAAAAAGCTTATCTCACAGCTAGAATTAGTTCTTACAAAACTTTACAGAAATAACAGAATATAGTACTTGGCAATTTTAACATTATTTTTCTTTCAAATAGTAACAGTCATAAACAACTGGAATTCTCATTTTTCAACCTACTCTCGATGGTTTTATTCCCAATAAAACTTTATGGACACAGCAAGACCTTGATTGATAATCTGTTCCTAGACCTCACAAATTACAATGATGTAAAAACACAAGCCATAATAAATTGTCTGTCTGATCACGAAAGTCAATTGACAGCCTTAAAACTCACCTGTAGAAAAAAAGTAAATGATAAATGATCACACCCATGTTAAACATGTTTGAATAATAAATGCAGAATCTACTAACTTGTTTAGAAACAGTTTACACCATGAAAAATGGGAGGAAGTGCACCAGGCAGTTTCAATGAATGAGAAATTCAATTCATTCCTGGACTTATTTCTCACACATTTTGAAGCCTTTTTTCTGCAAAGACAGATTAAAATGAAATCAACATATTGCGGAAGGATTGAGTGGGTAACAGCTGGCATCAAAATATGTGCCAAAAAGAGAGACCTGTATATAAAAAAATGCTAGTACAATCCTAGCAGTGAAACTACATTAAAAAATACTCTAAAATTCTAACACATGTAAACAGGAATGCCAAATAAATGCATTATGCAGAAAAAAATCAGCAAGTCAAACAATGAAGTAAAAAGCATATGGAATATCATAAAAAGGTGAGACAAATGGGAACATAAAATGTGAACTAGTAGGACTCCACAGTCCTCTGGTTGTGGTTCAGACAAGAATAATCAAAAAGTTGCAGCCTCTGATTTTAATAACTTTTTTCTCACTGTAGCTGAAAGAACAGGGAACCATAATAAACAGTCTTCCACAGAAGGCACGGAGCTACTACATCACATGCAAATCACACCAAATACAGCACATCACTTGAAAAGCACAACTCCTAAAGATGCAGAAAGAATCAAAAATTACTTAAAAGCTGTGGATCTTCTGGATATGATGAAATATCAAATATGATTGTAAAATCATGTGTAGACTGAATCCATCATCATATATCAAGCTATTTATGTAACCAGTCAATGAAAACTGGGACATTTCGAGTCAGACTGAAACCTGCAATAGGTACCCATCCACAAATGTGGGGCAAGATATATACTGTCCAACTATTGGCCCATCTCTTTGCTGCCAGTGCTCTCAAAGGTGTTTGAAAGAGTAGTGGATTAAATCTCAGAAGGTATCTAATTGGGATCTTTTGTGATCTTGCTAAAGCTTTTGGCTGTGTAGATCATAGAACACTGCTAAAAAAGCTTCCATCCTATGACAGCAAAGATAAATCTTTTGACATGGCCAGACTCTTATCTACACAACAGGAAGCAAAGAGTTATCTCAATGGAGGCAAGTGTAACAGTAAACTCAGGCTGTATAAATGTAAAATAGTGCTCAATCCTTGGGCCATTGATTTTCCTGATCTGCGTTAATGATCTACCAGTTACAAATTATGACAGAGCAAAAATAGTCATGTTTGCAGATCATATGAGTATTCTGATCGAGGGTCCCATCTCCATAGTGTCGAATACAGTCCTGACAGTCATTGACCAAGTACAAATGGTTCCCACCAAATAGTCTAACCCTATTTTTTTTCAAAAACTAACAAAAAACAATAAAGCTAACTCCAAGGCAACAAGTCAACCGAATCCTCCAGTAGATAACAAGTCTGGTGTGTCATACTTGGCATTAGTGACATCATGTGTGTCATATGATAAGAATCTCTTATCGACGCACCTAATTAGTACACCTGGTAAATGAGTGAGACAGGCCTCATTGCTCGTTCAGATGTTCCTATGAATATGAATGTGATCAATCCCAAATAAATAATGAAAATGTAATAGTTTGTCACATAAGGTGCAACAAAGTAACACAACAATTTCACAGTCACAGAGTTTCTCTGTGCGCTGTCAAAACTATGTTTTTAACGTTTTTGAAGTTTCATTCTGTTTTGGAAGTTTTGACTCTTGAATTCTTTTGGTGCAACATAGTTCACACCTGTTTATTTGTGGTTTTCATTTCTATGAGACATCTATGTGGTATCTCACTGCTCATCACATTTACTTATGACAGTAATGTATTCTTACGACGACTCATACTCTATAACCAACGTATATACTATACGTTACTGATGACTGCCAAGACTACAGAAAGAGAACAAACATTCCAATGACTGGATGGACAGTTCCCTATGATGTGGGGAAAAAAAGTCATTAGGGAGTTTTGAACATAGCTTGTCCGGTTTACAATCCTACGTCATGACCACTCAGCAATAATGCCATGGCTGATCAATTTCTCTCAATATGGCACTTGTTGAACTTGGACCGTTCACTGTTACTGTTTCTATTTTGATTTTTTCCACCTCCACAATTCAGTGCAGCTTCTTCCTTACTTCATGCTTGATCTGTATACAGTTTGCCGCACAGGGTAGCCATGTGGTCTGAGGTACCTTGTCACGGTCTGTGCGGCTGCCCCGGTTGGAGGTTCGAGTCTTTCCTCAGGCATGGGTGTGTATGTTTTCCATAGTGTAAGTTAGATTAAGTAGTGTGTAGGCTTAGGGACTGATGACCTAAGTAGTTTGGTTCCATAAGACTTACTACACATTTTGTGTTCAGTTTTTGACGGGCTATCCCCTGGGCCATCTTACCACTATACCCGGGGGGGGGGAGTTTCCCTTTAAGATGGAGAGAGTGAATTGATCAGCTGGTCAAACAACTTAGCACAGCCTATTCTGCCCTGAGAGCTATTTCTCACCATGCTAACAGAGAAATATTGCGGTATATTGATAATTTTGAGGAGGGCAGGACTACAAAAGTTGAAGAGAAATATTGCTTTTGTCATATTTGCTTATTTCCATTTGTATTCAACTATGGTTTTATCTTCTTGGGAAATGCTACAGGAGTTGAAAGGGTCTTCAAACTACAAAATTAAGTAGTGAGGTTAATATGTGGGGTCTCTAACAGACCATCCTATAGAGGTCTCTTTAAGACTCTCAGAATAATTACTGTTACAGACATATATATAGTAGAAAGAAACTTCCACATAGGAAAAATATATTAAAAACAAAGATTCCAAGACTTACCAAGCAGGAAAGCACCGGTAGATAGGCACAATAAATAAAACACACAAACACACACACAGAATTTCTAGCTTTCGCAACCGACGGTTGCTTCTTCAGGAAAGAGGGAAGGAGAGGGAAAGACGAAAGCATGTGGGTTTTAAGGGAGAGGGTAAGGAGTCATTCCAATCCCGGGAGCGGAAAGACTTCCCTTAGGGGAAAAAAAGGACAGGTGTACACTCGCACACACACACACACACACATATCCATCCGCACATACACAGACACAAGCAGACATATTTAAAGGCAAAGAGTCTGCTTGTGTCTGTGTCTGTGTATGTGCGGATGGATGTGTGTGTGTGTGTGTGTGTGTGTGTGTGTGTGTGTGTGTGTGTGCGAGTGTACACCTGTCCTTTTTTTCCCCTAAGGGAAGTCTTTCCGCTCCCAGGATTGGAATGACTCCTTACCCTCTCCCTTAAAACTCACATCCTTTCATCTTTTCCTCTCCTTCCTGAAGAAGCAACCATCGGTTGCGAAAGCTAGTAATTCTGTGTGTGCGTTTGTGTGTTTTGTTCATGTGTCTGTCTGCCGGCGCTTTCCCACTTGGTAAGTCTTGGAATCTTTGTTTTTAATATATTTTTCCCATGTGGAAGTTTCTTTCTATTTTATATATATACTCGCTGATAATGTTTGTAGCCAGCAACAAGGAATTATTCCAGAACCAGAAAAATTGTGAAATTTACAAGCATAACACAGGATGGGAATAATTTCCACCAAGGCTCTGAAACTCTCACATAAGTCCACAGGGGAGTAACTGAGTCAGGAGAAAAGTATATATCAAGCTTTCCAACAGTATAAAAAAGGAAATTAATAACATGCAAGTATTCAAAAGTAAATGAAAAACACTCCTCAGAGAATAAACTTAGTTCCTAGAGTAATAAGAATTCTTTTTAGTAAAAATAGTGGAAAGAAACTCTTTACTTTCATTATGAAGACAAAATTGTGTACTCCTAACATAAGTTACAGTGATAAAATATAAATTTATTTATATCATAGGTTAAAATGTGATCTACCATTTATTGTGCACTATTAAGTATTCATTTGAACTTATTTATGTGATGAAGATAGTTTTGTATTTAAATTTAAATTGTAATGACAAAATGTAAATTTCATAATTTATTTGTGGCACTGCGATAAAAATGGGTGCCTCCATCCATTTTGCCACTTCAAGCATTTGCTTGAACTTATACCAATAAAATTCAGGTTGTAACATTGTCCACAGTCAGTTGTTCATAGAAAATAAGTACTTGTGTTATTTCATTTGACTTGTTCTTTATTACTAGTACACCATTTGTTCATTATGTAATCAACAGGACCAGATAAAAAAAATCAGTTAAAATCAAACTGGAAAGGACATCTACATTTAGACTTGGCAAGCTACTGTGAAGTGTATGGCAGAGGGCATATCCCATTGTACTAGTTATTAGGGCTTTCTTCTGTTGAATTCATTTATAGATCATGGAAAAAATGACTGCTTAAATACTTGTCTGTATACTGCAATTGCCTTCATATACATATGGGGTGGTAATACGTTGCTAGGTTTATCACTTATAGTTGTTTCTATAAACTTTCAAAGTAGATTTCCATGTGGCATTTGGAGAGTGACCATTGTGTTCTTGGCTTTGACAATACTTGATTTTTTTGTGGCTTACACATGTTTCAGTTTTATTGTTATTTTTCTCAATATTACTTTTCAGTTTCGTTAACTGTGTTTCATTAGATGAAATATTGGTAGCCAGAGAGTTGCTGGTTCAGGTCATACCTTAGCATGAGTGTGAAGATAAATCTACTAAGCAAATAGTTCATATTAAATATCTTTAAGGTGCTGATAAAATGAAGAGAAAACAAAAGAAATAAAACACTACAAAATAAATGTAGAAATTTATAGAACTGTAAAATTACAAAATCATGTAGTGTGTTGTGGTCAGAATTCCTCGTGAGGCAAAGTAATTGAAATTAATGATATGCAAAGCAACACTACAGAGGGCACATGTTTTTTGTATTACACAGAAAATATAGTTTTTACCTGTATCTGAGAAAGGTCCATACATTCTGAACTTATACTACTCTATCTCAATATGTGTACACACCCAAATGATGGAAGCTCTAGAAGATTTTGTTGTTGGTCTGTATTCTGCTGCTGCAACGTATCTAATTTTATTTCATCCAGTTCCTCCAGGAAGTCAAATGTTTCTTGATTCTGTTCATTTGTGGTCTGATCACAAATTTCTTCAATACCTTCTTCTGTCTTTACTGTAATATTATCACACATAAGTTTTTGTACATGTCTTTGGCTACTGAGATCCAAGCCATGGGTGTCATCAACCATTTGTGAAGACACCGTGTCATCATGACTTAATGAGAGATGTTTTCTCTGTAAGTCTACTCCAAATTGTGCCTGTTGCAAATCTTCTGCTACATTTGCTGTATTCAGAGTACTGTTACACCACACATTCAGCCGAGCTTCCTGATCTTCCTTAGATTTTATTACAGTTCCTTGAGATGGCCTAGAGATTGTCTCTTGTTTAATGTATTCAGATATTTTCTGCTGTACATGCAGATCAGTAAACAGATTCTGCACATGCAGTGATTTTTTGTTTGATATATTAAGAGGCATTTCTGGTTGCTTTGTTTGCCTAGGCTCTGTAATCACCTGTTCAGCAACCGTCTTTGATGTTCTCAGAGCTTTCTTTTGTTTTTTAACATTCCCCTTGTGACACATACCAATTTCAGACTGCCCTTGCATAAGCAATTGTGTTAGTTGTGACATTTTTGGTTGCTCTTTGTGTTTCACTTGCTCTGACTGATCTGTCTGAGAATCCTTTATATTTTCATTGTTCAGATAATGGAATTGCTGCTGATGTGCACCTTCTGACATTTGATTCACATATTCCTTCCCATGCACAATTACACCTCTCTGCATTCTTCCTACTGAAGAGCTTTGTGAAGCTTTATGTCCTTCAAAATTCATTGCCCATTGCACGGTGCATTCTTGTTCAAGTGATTCTGATTTTCTTTTGCATCCTCGTTTTGCTTTTACTTTGTTTAACTGCAGGTTCATATCCTGGTGTGGCGTTGTTTCTAAGTGTTGGCTCTGTGTAATGATCCCATGTTCGTTTCTGTGCTGCTGTAGAACTGGAACATAGAGTCCATCTTTCAAGGCATGGGCTGTTTCTGCTTGCTCCTGTATCTGTGTCAGAGTTTTCTTCTTTTTCCGAGTGCCCTGTGACTGTCGTTCTTGTTCAATACGTGCCTGTATCGCTTGTTTCTGGAGCTCTTCATTCAGTCGCTTCACTGTGTCTTCTTCAGTTTTTCTCTGCTGTTGCTGCTGCAGCTGTTCATTCCTCCTTCTCAGTGTTTCTTCATTCATCCGTATCACTGTGTCTTCTGCACTTTTCCTCTGCAACTGTTGCCTTTGAACTAGCTTCAAGTGCTCCAGTTCTTTTTTTTGCTGTTGCTTCTTTGTTATTTTACAGTTTGCATTATTACAGCATCCACTGTTACTACAAGCAGGTAAAGATGGAGTTTGTGCTGAGGAATTCATATCTTGTAGAGCTGACTTCAGGAAGTCACTCTGATATGATGATGAGGTAGCAGATCTTCCGCTCTGGGTGTATTGTGCCAGGGCAGAACCTGAAAACAATAAATACAAGTGTTAAAAAAGAACTGCTCATAGTCAACTGAGAGCTATTACTTACCTAACAAACTTTGACATAATCATTACATAGCAACAGCTGACAGTTTACCATGAGATTTCACAATCGATAACAAGTACAAAATGCTGAATAAAAATATGCAGTGTATTTAAAACCTGGTTGATTTGTGTAATCCCCTTGAAATTTTAATTTTTAGGTATGGCTGTCTAAAACTGTTACATAAACATTGCTACAAGGAAAATGAAAGAGAAAAACATCAGTGAATGGAAATAGTTGTTGTTGTTGTGGTCTTCAGTCCAGAGACTGGTTTGATGCAGCTCTCCATACTAATCTATCCTGTGCAAGCTTCTTCCTTCCCAAGTAACTACTGCACCCTACATCCTTCTGAATCTGCTTAATGAATCTGCTTAATGTATTCATCTCTTGGTCTCCCTCTTTGATTTTTACCCTCCGTGCTGCCCTCCAATACTAAATTGGTGATCCCACGATGCCTCAGAGCATGTCCTACCAACTGATCCCTTCTTCTAGGCAAGGTGTGCCACAAATTCCTCTTCTCCCCATTTCTATTCAGTACCTCCTCATTATTTATGTGACCTATCCATCTAATTTTCAGCATTCTTCTGTAGCACCACATTTCGAAAGCTTCTATTCTCTTCTTGTCCAAACTAGTTATCGTCCATGTTTCACTTCCATACATGGCTACACTCCATACAAATACTTTCAGAAAAGACTTCTTGGCACTTAAATCTATATACGATGTTAACAAATTTGTCTTCTTCAGAAACAGTTTTCTTGCCATTACTAGTCTACATTTTATATCCTCTCTAATTCTACAATCATCACTTATTTCTCCCCAAATAGAAAAACTCATCTACTACTTTATGTCTCTTATTTCCTAATCTAAGCCCCCCAGCATCACTTGATTCAAGTACATCTACATCTACGTGATCACTCTGCTATTCACAATAAAGTGCCTGGCAGAGGGTTCAATGAACGACCTTCAACCTGTCTCTCTACCGTTGCACTCTCGAACGGTATGCGGGAAAAATGAGCACTTAAATTTTTCTGTGTGAGCCGTGATTTCTCTTATTTTATCGTGATGACCATTTCTCCCTATGTAGGTGGGTGCCAACAGAATGTTTTAGCAATCAGAGGAGAAAACTGGTGATTGAAATTTCATGAGAAGATCCCATCGCAATGAAAAACACTTTTGTGTTAATGATTGCCACTCCAATTTATGTATCATGTCTGTGACACTATCTCCCCTATTTTGCGGTAATACCAAACGAGCTGCCCTTGTGTGTACTTTTCCGATGTCATTTGTCAGTCCCACCTGATGCAGATCCCACACCGCACAACAATACTCTAGAACAGGGCGGACAAGCATGGCGTAAGCAGTCTCTTTAGTTGACCTGTTGCACCTTCTAAGTATTCCACCAATATGAATCACAGTCTTTGGTTTGCTCTACCCACAATATTATCTATGTGATCGTTTCACTGTCCATTCCATTCAGCTGCTCTTACAGGTCCTTTGCTGTCTCTGAAAGAATTACAATTTCATCGGCAAACCTCCAAGTTTTATTTCTTCCCCGTGGATCTTAATTCTTACTCAAATTTTTCTTTTGTTTCCTTTACTGCTTGTTCAATGTATAGATTGCATAACATTTGGGATAGGCTACAACCCTGTCTCACTCCCTTCCCAACCACTGCTCCTCTTTCATGTCCCTCAACTCTTATAACTGCCCTCTGGTTTCTGTTCAAATTGTAAATAGCCTTTTGCTCCCTGTATTTTACCTCTGCCACCTTCAGAATTTGAAAGAGAGTATTCCAGGCAACATTGTCAACAGCTTTTTCTAACTCTACAAATGCTAGAAATGTAGGTTTGCCTTTCCTTAATCTAGCTTCTAAGTGAAGTTGTAGGGTCAGTATTGCCTCACGTCTTCCAATATTTCTATGGAATCCAAACTGATCATCCCCCAAGGTCGGCTTCTACGAGTTTTTCCATTCGTCTGTAAAGAATTCGCATTAGTATTTTGCACCCATGACTTATTAAACTGATTGTTCAGTAATTTTCCCTGCTTAGACTTTTTGCACTTCCTGTCGCTCTCATTTTTGAGACATTTGTATTCCTTTCTCATCAATTAAATTCAATATATCTTCTGTTACCCAAGGATTTCTTCTAGTCCTTGTCTTATTTACCTACTTGATCCTCTACTGCCTTCACTATCTCATCTCTCAAAGTTACCCATTCTTCTTCTACTGTATTTCTTTCCCGTGTTCTTGTCAGTCATTCCCTAATGCTCTGTCTGAAACTCTCTGCAAACTCTGGTTCTTTCAGTTAATCCGGTCCCATCTCATTAAAATCCCATCCTTTTGCAGTTTCTTCAGTTTTAATCTACAGTTCATAACCAATAGATTGTGGTCAGAGTCCACAATGGAGAGAGGTAAACTGTTATTTTTAGAACCAGAAAGAGTAGTGCAGAATGAGTCATGCCTTTTTGATTCATGGACATTATTTACCCACTTCTCAACAGACGCCCAGCTGTTCATGCAGATAAAAATGAAAATATATCACTTACACTTTATCAATGATTTATGTCTCATTTGAGATGAATGAGGATTATATTAGAACTGACTGCTCTGAAATGCAAGCAAACTAATACTATAATTTCTTTACTGCACTGTATCTTCCTCCCCATCATCACCAATAGTCTTAAGAGTTTATGGTTCCTTGTGTAGATCCATGGACTCTTTATATGCAACATGCACAGATCTCCCTGGGAGAGTCAAATACAGAACATTTGAATAAAAATAATGTGTTCTATAAGTTAAAATTATGCACAAAAACAAGAAAAGAGAGAACACCTTTCTTTATTGATATATATAGTGTTCTCTGAGATAACATTATCCACAAAACCTAGAAAAACATAGAACAACATGCATTCCACAGCACATTCTTTCAGAGGCAGGGGCAGTTACTTACAGGATGTTCAAAGACCAAGTTGTCACTGAATAAGCTAAGTCTGTGGATCAGAGAACTGAAAACCAAGGTCCGTAGTCATTTCTAGGAACAGTGCTAAAGATTGTGAACATCATCAAAACAAAACAAGCAAGGGAAGCTGTTCCCACTCTCACTGTGAGTTGTTAGAAGGAAAAAGGATTGATGAGAATCAATGCGTATGGCATTATTTGTACTGACATGTGCACTGTGGGGACTCAGTCACTGTCTGTTCAGCATGTTTAATAAATTGCCCAGACATACAGACTGAGACACATACAACTATTGGTGGCTGATGGAGGTACAATATCATTGTTGCATGCAGTTTGTGAAAACCAATTCATAGACGTTGGCCACTGATGGAATCATGTATATGATTGGTGTTAACGCCCTCAACATCACTTAAGGCCTGAAGATGGTGTACTGAAGCACACGAAACACATCAAAAGGACCGCTGTAGGTGTTCCATTTTATTACATAATCACATTATAGGACATCAGCGTGTAGTATGGTGTTAACCAATTATCTGTGTAAATTTAAGCAGATGAGACTCGATCTGGCCATAAACCATAGGTTATTCAACATCAAAGTGCTGTTAAAAAGTTTGAACTGTAAACTTGGCGTGGACTGCATCATAAACATTTTTCAGCCTGATTTCATGGAGGCACAGCTATGCTATAAGTTGTATTTCATATTCTCAATAAACACATGATTTAAACTTCTCAAACTATAGCTGTAGGAGCATCTTATTACCACAACACTAAAGAATATTATAAACAGAAATTTTTCTAACCATAGGCAGAAAGTGGATCTGATGTGCTGGAATGTATAGAAGGTGCCGGAGGAAGTGCAGCAAGTGGTGTTGATGATCCAAGGCTGCCACGGGCAAGTATCTGGTGATCAAGCTCAGCTAGGGCATGTCTGAACTCTTTGTGTCCCCTCATTTTTTGATATAGTTGTGTTCCCAGTTGATCAACATGCGGTGTCAGACTGGTTTGTAACTTCGGCAAGAGGCCTAGTTTGAGAGCTTGCTGCTGATAAACTGATGTCCAAAAGCTCTTCATAAACTTCTCTCTTTCTTCAGGTGTGCTTTTAAGTCCAAGATAAGGTGCTACAGATGGAAATGGATCTGGTAACATTAGTCTCCCGCTGGTGGCTAACAGTCCAGTATTCGTTTCTCTTGTAGCAACATCCATCACCTGTCCAGTAGATTGTAGCAAGGCTGTGTGGGGATCCTTTGGTGTTACACTCAGGGTTGACTGTCCTGGGTGTACATGTAAAGTATCACCAAAGGATCCTTCCACGTACCTGTCAACAAAAGAACAGCTATAACAAATAATATAGTATTTTATCATTTAAGGCCAAAAAATTATGATTACATGCACAAGAATTTAACTGTTGTAATGCGAAAAGGAAAGTTGCCACTAACCATATAGCAGAGATGCTGAGTCGCAGATAGGCACACCAGAAAGACTGTCACAATATATCGGCCAACAAGGCCTTTGTCGAAAATAGATGACACACATGCAAAAACAGCTCTGGCAGCTGAAACCACACTGTGAGCAACAGCAACTGCCTTGCCTGTTTTCAGCAAAGGTCTTGTTGTTCAAAATATTGTAGCGTGGCAGTCTTTTTGTTGAAAGCATTGAATAAAATGTTCTTGGGTTTCCAACTGCGTCAATTGCTTAAAACTACACGAGCTTTCAGCCAAGCACTCCTTGGCCATTGTCATGTGTTATGACTGCCAGTGGGCTGTTCGTGCACCCTTATATATGCCATGCCATCAGCAATCATCATCCTGCACAGCATTACAAACATTGATGCAATGTGCAAGAGTAATGTCAGACGACGACAACCTGCCCCACGAACTGAGCCACCCATGCAAGGTTTTCAGGAATAACGACTACAGGGCCCATCAAATGAGAGAAGTGATTTCTGGGAAATATCAGAATAAGACCACCGACAAAGAGCAGGAAAAGAAACTTGCTGTGCTGCCATTCTGTGGCTCTGTATTGGGCAAGATAAGCCACCTATTGAAAAGACACAAAATCAAATCCATCTTCAGGCCTCCAACAAAAATCCGTCAATTACTGAGACCAGTTAAAGACGCAGTAGGTCTCAGAACACCTGGAGTTTACGAAATACCTTGTAAGTGTGGCGAGAAGTACGTCGGACAAACAGTGCACACTGTGGAACAATGCAGGAAAGAACATGAGGGGTATTATCACCTATCCAGAGAAATCTGCGTTAGCTGGGCATGCGTTAGAAAACGGTCACCACATAATATTTGATGATACCTCTGTTGTGGCTCGCACTAACGGCTTCTGGGATAGTTTAATAAAGGAAGCTATTGAAATAAAAAATTACCGCAAATACCTTGAATAGAAAAGGTGGCTTGCAGCTCAGCGCTGTGTGGGATCCAGCGATCGCGCGGCTGAAGAGGGCACATCGGACGCCGACTCAAAACATGCCCATATATGGCAATGTCACAGGCACCAGTGACGTCACAGCCAGCAGGTAGCGTATATAAGGGCACACCAACAGCCTACTGGCAGTCATAACACTTGACAATGGCCAAGGAGTGCTTGGCTGAAAACACGTGTAGTTTTAAGCAATTGACGCTGGAAACCTGATAACATTTTATTCAGTCTTTTTGATGTGTCTATCTGCGACTCATCATCTCTGCTATATGGTGGGTGGCAACTTTCCTTTTCATAATATTGTTACATTCCATCCTGGAGTTTCCATTGTTTGATTTTTAACTGTCATAGTGGTTAGATGTGATCATTGTTCTGAAGTCATCAGCAGCTCGTTGCTGTTGCTGGTTGCTGTTTTGAACAATAGGGAATCCAGGATGGAATAATGACAGTGTTATGAAATGGCTTGATTGCTACTCACCATACAGGGGAGATGTTGAGTCGCATACAGGCACAATAAAGAGACTGCTAGACAAATAAGCCTTTGGCTAAAAGGCCTACTTCTGAATTTGACAACACACACACGGGGGCGCGCGTGTGACCACTTTCTCTGTCTCTGAGTCTGGCCTCGGTAACCAGTGACAATGGTCATGTGTATGTGAGTTGCATTTGCATGTGTGTGTGTGTGTGTGTGTGTGTGTGTGTGTGTGTGTGTGTGTGCGTGTGTGTGTGTGTTTTAAAGTTCGGAAGAAGGCCTTTTAGCCAAAAGCTTACTTGTCTAGCAGTCTTTTCATTGCGCCTGTCTGCGACTCAACATCTCTACTATATGGTGAGTAGAAATCTATCCTTTTCATAATAAAAGTTGAATCTTGTCATAGAGGCGACATGCAAAGGAATCAAATTGGCCACAGATTTTTTTTTTTTTTTTTTTTTTTTTTTTTTTTTTTTTTTTTTTTTTTTTTTTAAAAGTTACAGTGCAGGGACTCATATGTTTTTATGAGTGGGTAGCCTGGAACCTATACATTCGACTGATTTCAAATCTTTAGTATTTGATAAAGTTTTACATATAACAGACACTGAACTTGAGAGATGTTTTACTTCAAACTCTGGAATCACTTGTCTAAATCCAGAAAGTGAATATTTTTTGTGAATGAACAAATGTTAGTGCCACAATACTATGAAAAGCTATTCTTTTGATAATATTGTTATTCTTTTGATAATAATGTTACAGTCCATCCTGGATTTTCCATTGTTTAAATGTTACTGTCATTGGCACAAAATTATTCATGTAATACTGAATAATTGGAGGCAGAAATTAAGATATTAAAAAAAAACTTATCATTAGACATGAACACCATAACAGAGTAAAGACTGACAATTTACCTGCTTTGCTCAAGGTGTTAGAGCAATATAAACTAGTGTTACATGATTTGAACAAATTAAATCAAATAGTAGTGACTATTCCACATTTCTCTGTGTCTTGTGATAACCATTTTTGTGTGTGTGATATGTAAAAAATTATCTAAGGAATTCATTGTCTAAATGAATTTTATTCATAGTGGATGCTGTTGAACTCTGTGACTGTTCCTTTATAGGGTATAGAAGTCACAATACTGGTAGAGGAAATTTTTCTACACCCTATAATTCATTGCCTGATGAACAGCTAAGGTTTATTTGTCTATTCTTGAAATAGAAAGGGCTGTGCGAAACCATTGATGTGCAAAGAGTGATTGATAAATTAACCATCAATCACAATAACAGAAGGATTAATGGAACAATGCAAAATCAAGCATGGAACGTAACAATATTATGTTAAGGAAAGTTGCTACTCATCATATAGCAGAGATGCTGAGTGGCAGATTGGAACAACTAAAAGACTGTTGCAAATAAAGGTGTCAGCCAGTAAGGCCTTCATCAAAAATAGACGACAGACACATGTACACACACTCTCAAGCAAATGCAACTCACACACACATGACTGCAGTCTCTCTACCTCTCGTCATGCCCTGAAATGAAAAATGTCCTGCTACTATCCTTCCCACTCCTCCCACAGTGGTATACCACTGTTCACCGAACCTACACAATATACTCATCCGTCCCTATATGACCCCTACTCCCAACCCCTTACCTCATAGCTCATATGCCTGTAATAGATCTAGATGCAAGACCTGTCCCATACATCCTCCCACCACCACCTCCAGTCACAGACACCATCTATCCCAGCAAAGGCAGGGGTACCTGTGAAGATAGTCATGTGATCTACAAGCTAAACTGCAACCACTGTTCTGCATTCTATGTGGGCATGACAACCAACAAGACGTCTGTCTGCATAAATGGTCTCCGACAAACTGTGACCAAGAAACAAGTGGATCACCCCGTTGCTGAGCACTCTGTCAAACATGACATCCTTCATTTCTATGACTGCTTCAAAGGCTGTGGTATATGGATTCTTCCCACCGACACCAACTTTTCTGAGCTGCGCAGGTGGGAACTTTTCCTGCAATATATCCTATGTTTCCGTAACCCTCCTGGCCTCAACCTTCATTAGTCATTGTCCTCACCCATCCAACCTCTTCCCTGTTCCCATTCCAGCACTACACAGCCCTCATTCCACTATCACACCAAGTCTTTTACTTATCTCCTTTTCCGCAACCCCACCACACTTCCCACCTCTCCTTAGTCCTCTGTCTAACCTACCATCTGCACATAGCTACCCTGCACTCTCTCCACCTCATCCCTGTGCACTCACCAGCAGCACTTCCCTGTCCTCCACTCATACCCTACTATCTCTCCCCCTCCCCACCCCAGCCTCCTCCTTACCCCCACCCAGACACAACTCCCATCATGTACTTGTACTTCTGCTCATAGTGTGGCTTATGTTACCCGAGACTGCGGTCATGTGTGTGAGTTGCATTTGCATGAGTAAGTGTGTGTGTGTGTGTGTGTGTGTGTGTGTGTGTGTCGTCTAATTTTGACGAAGGCCTTACTGTGACAGTCTTTTTGTTGTGCCTGTCTGCAAATTTGGCAACTCTGCTATATGGTGGGAAGGATTAATCTGTTTTAAAAGTAAGTAAACACCTGTTTGTTATTTTTCGTAGTTTTTCACTTTTTTCTCAGTGATAACAATTTTTCTGCTTTCCAACTGAACATAAAATTAATGTAATCTTGAAAAATGCTTGTTTTGAGGCATAATTTGCTTTCGGTGAATAGTATGTTGTGACGTATTGGAGTATGTTATATGCAGACATTATATTGTGGCAGTTTTAGGTAGAGGATGTTTTGGTCTGTGGTTCCTAAAGATACCAGCAGAGGTAATGCCTGAACTACTCGTTTACAGTACTGTCAACCTCAGCAAACAGTTGCTCTGTAGTTTTTGATGACTGTTTTGTGTACTCTGCTTTGCTTTGTGTTGTGCATTCACTGTTGTCTATTCTTCTTAGTTTGAGTTGATTAGATTAGATTAGATTAGATTTATACTTGTTCCATAGATCATGAATACGACACTTCGTAATGATGTGGAACGTGTCAGGTTAATGAAAGATGTCTGTACAAGATATAACATTACATAAAATATTGCATGACACTAATGCTTAAGTTAGTTTTTTCCCTCCCTTAATTTATATCTAAAAATTCAGCCAATGAGTAGAAGGAGTTGTCATCTAGAAATTCTTTTAATTTATTTTTAAATGTTGGTTGACTATCTGTCAGGCTTTTGATGCTGTTTCGTAGGTGACCAAAGACTTTTGTGGCAGTGATGAGTGAAGACACTAAATATGGTCCTTGGTGCGGTTCGAGTATGACCTTAACAACTCGAGTATGACCTTCACAACATCAGAAGGGACTGGCATCCCTTATGTACATTACTTTAGCCCATCTACTATGATGCAGCGTCCGAAATACCTTTCAAGACTTCACTATTAGTAGTGTATATGTGTATTGGAAAATGTAGCTTATGTATATAGTTTTACTTTAGTTTCCTATACAAGAACTGAAATATTATTTTGCCGTTACAAGGGAGTATGTGTATTAGAAAATGTGATTTATGTCTTGAGTTGCACTGAAGATTCTGATGCATGGATATCAATATTTGTCAGTATTTTACTGAAACTTCCTGGCAGATTAAAACTGTGTGCCCGACCGAGACTCGAACTCGGGACCTTTGCCTTTCACGGGCAAGTGCTCTACCAACTGAGCTACCGAAGCACGACTCACGCCCGGTACTCACTGCTTTACTTCTGCCAGTATCTCGTCTCCTACCTTCCAAACTTTACAGAAGCTCTCCTGCGAACATCCTGGAAACATCCCCCAGGCTGTGGCTAAGCCTTGTCTCCGCTATATCCTTTCTTTCAGGAGTACTAGTTCTGCAAGGTTCGCAGGAGAGCTTCTGTAAAGTTTGGAAGGTAGGAGATGAGATACTGGCAGAAGTAAAGCAGTGAGTACCGGGCGTGAGTCGTGCTTCGGTAGCTCAGTTGGTAGAGCACTTGCCCGCGAAAGGCAAAGGTCCCAAGTTCGATTCTCGGTCGGGCACACAGTTTTAATCTGCCAGGAAGTTTCATATCAGCGCACACTCCGCTGCAGAGTGAAAATTTCATTCTGGAGTATTTTACTGTTGGTGTACAGTTATAGTTACATATGTTGGTGTGCTGGGGTTTCTGAATTTGTTTAGTGTTCATTTTTTTTGTAATGTTTGTGTTGTCCCCATTCAAAAGCGCTATATTTTCACTGTGCTCCTGATGATTTGTTTGAAATGGAAAGAACATGTCAGGCAGAAGAGGATGACATAGCAAGTAATGAAAGATACCCTTATACTCGTATTTATGTCCACAGCACTAAACATAAATTGGAAATGTTATAGAAATGAAATGTCAATCTAATATTTTACTGCCTCTTAAGTCACTATTATTAAGTTACTGACGTAAATTAACTGTCATAAGTACCTTTTTACAAATATTTTCATCCAAGACGGAATGGCTTTTGAGTCTGTTACTGTATGCTTAAAATACCAACAAAAAGATAGAACCAGTCACTGGCTTCAGTATATAACTACAATGTGTTTCGATCATTTCAGTGATTACTGTGTAACCTTCAGTTGCTATATACTCAAATTACATTGATTTACATTCCTTTTATCACCAACAAGTAAAGTCACTGATGTTTTGAATCTTGCAATTTTTATTTCTCCATTGAAAAGGTTATACATATCCATATTATTAAACTTCTAATCCAGGGCACAGCTACCAAACCCATTTGCAGGTTGCCTACCAAATTTGATTTTCAATATTTCATGTAATTATTGACCCACTTTAAAAATCTAAAAGCTGCCATAATCTACTCTTCAAGAGGCACAATCTTTTGTTAGAAGCTTAACACAATTAGACAACTACTACAGTTAGAAACTGTGTGTTTGTCTTGAGGCAACATAACTGATGGCATGCAAATGCTTGGACTTTATTTACCCAGTATTTAAGAATGAGAGAATGCAGGAACTTCCAACAAACTGTACACATTATTTCAAACCATTCAAAAAAAAGTTTTTTGCTGATACCCTCCACATAAAGATGAAAGACAAAAGTTTACTGCTTACTGTATTTCCACTGTCCATGCAGTAATACAGCAACATCAAGGTATGATAGTTTAATTTATTACTTCTTTACTACTAACTATATTTGCAACATAATCGGATCTTGCAGTGAAATTACCTGACTTGATAAAATATGTTATTCACCAATACAAGCAAGTGGCAGCATAATAGCATGTGTTTACAGAGCACACTGTTCATATTTCTGGCATTGCCCCTGACTGCTAAGTGAGAGGAGAGGCTAACAGCAGATCAATGACACCTATTTGATAACTTCATAAAGGGAGACCTAAACATTCAGTATTATAATGTGGTTTTGTTAACAGTCTAGAGGCAGGCTGACTTTGATTTCAACAAACCTCATACCTAGGGAGCACATCTGGAATAGTGTTGAGCTGGCATAATCAATTTTCATAATTTGCCTGTAGTTATTCTGGGGTCATAGGTCAGTGCAACTTCTCTATTTTTCAGGTGGCTTTCCATGTAATGCAAGTCAGTACTTGATGAAAGCAGACAAGGTACTAGTTGTTATTAACCGAACTGCTCATAACTTTAAATGGTTGTAATTTCCTGTAAATGTTCAAAAATGTTTTGCTTCAGATCAGTTCTTATTTATTCCGTATACTTACAACCTAAAAAGCTCTTTAAACTGGGATGGTGTTGCTACTGTTGTTGTGTCATCCTTTTGGATGACAGGACTAGTAAAAGGCACTGTTAGCTGATCACTGACATCTGTGGCCTTTCTTGGGTAATGGCACAGTCTCTCGTTTGTATTGTCTTCTTCATTGACCTGCAGAAAGCAAAAAGTAAATTTCACTTGTGGCTATGTATTATAATTGAAATCCTAAAGTCACCATTAAGAGGAAAACAGCTGATAACTAAACATTTGGGCAAAATATTTCTCTGTGATAATAACTGTCCTCCAATACCAGATACTTATTATCAGATGCTATGAATCAAACATTAAGCTTCCCTATGGAACATCTATAAAAATTAACTAAAATGATTTTATGTTCATGAGATGTTTCGTTCATGAGACACTACGGTAATATATTTTGAATGCTTTGCATTACCAAGGAGATCCAACATCAGCACAAACCAGAAAATTGCACACAGCATTGTATCACCATTTTAAATTCATTTTTGTTCATTTGATACTTATAAATGTATGAGCTTAAGGTCTTGATACACATAAATCATCAATTAAGAAACTAGATTTACATGAGGTCTGTACAAAAAATTCCAGAATATTCATAATTTTGCACCAATGGTGTGTTAGAGAAAAATGCGGTTGGCATCCCTGCACAAGGCTGTGCTTAACGTGTGACTGCCGGAAGTTTCATTCTTGTAGTCTATTAGTTATTGTGTAGTGCTGCATTGAGCAGAACATTGTGTCACACAGTTTGCGAACTTCATGATGGCAGAGTTAGAGGGGCAACACCTCTGCATTCTTTTTTTTTTTTTTTGTGTGTGTGTGAAACTCAAGAAAACCTTTACAGAGACTCACCAAATAATGGATGAAGTTTACAGTGGTGAGTGCTTAAGCCATACTCAGTGTTACAAATGGTTCACATGGTTTAAAAATGGCTGGATGGAAGTTAAAGAAGACCCTCGTTCAGTGTGCCCTTCGACATCTACTGACAACGTTCATGTCAGGAACATCAACAAAATTGTGCAGGCCACTCAAAGAGTGACTGTACGAGAGATTGCAGAAGGATATGGCACTTCAGTTGGATCACGTCATAAAATCCTGACACAGTGTCTTGGAATCCATTGTGTTGCCATCAAGTTCATCCCACGGCTCATCAGTCAAGACCAGAAAGACCTTCACTGTGCAATCTATGAAGAGCTTTTGGATCACACAAATGAGAATGAGACGTTCCATAAGAGTCATAACTGGTGATTAGATGTGGATCTATGGTTATGAAGTTGAGACCAAGGTTCAGTCTTCACAATGGGCTGGGGAAGATTCTCCAAGACCAAAAAAAGCTCATCAGGTGAGATAAAATGTTCATCCCATGCTGATACCTTTCTTTAACTTTGAAGGATTAGTTCATCATGAATTCATGCCACAGGGAGAAAGTGTTTATCCATGGCACTGTCGGGATGTGTTGCAACGCCTGTGAGAAAATATGAGAAGGAAATGACCTGAATGTCACGAGACAATTCATGGCTCTTGTATCACAACAATGCATCCAAACATTCATTCCTGTTGATGTGTAACTATTGCACAAAAGACTGTGCTGCCTCATCCTCTGTACCCTCCAGACCTGGCCCTGTGGGCTCTTTTTTTATTTCCCAACTTGAAAACCGTGTTGAATGGATGAAGATTTGCAACAAAAGATGAGATCGAAGAAAATTCACAGATGGTGCTTCATACGATCCAGCAAGAGGCATACCAAGACTGCTTCCAAAAGTGAAAACACCATTGGGAGTGGTGTATCAATTGTGGAGAAGAGTGTTTTGAGGGAGACAATGCACAATAAGTAACAAGTAAGTAAAGAAAAAATTTGTAGACAAAGTTCCAGAATATTTTGAACATACCTCATACAGATACTAAATACAAGATACTAATAAAGAGAAAGTTCAGTACTGATGTCATGGAGTGTGAGTTTAAGCTTAATCTCATTATTAGTTATGACTACTTTGCTGACGCTTTCATATACTCTGGCTCGAGGTATGGAGTAAATTTTACTTTCTGTGACAACTTGTACACAGTTCATAACTACTATTATTCTTTCTTCTCTACACAGTGACTGTTTTGAACTTTGCAAGGATAAAGAGAAATACATCCATTCAGTTGCAGAAACGAATGGTTTATTCAATCCCCTTAACCTAGGTTTTGATTTTTTTTTTTAAGTGTTCTTCAGAAGGCTTAATGGATAGCTACAGTTTCTAAAATTACAGGCTTGTTAAAATACAGCTATACAGAAAAAGTGAAAAATAACTCACTATAATACAAATAGTTATTTACACTTACTGGTTATATGACCAGCAAATGGTTACATAACTAGTGGGAATGTAACTAGTTAATGTGGATAACTTGTATGGTAGTGAGTTATTTTTCTTTTTCTCCTTGTACCTGTTTTTTTAACATGTATGTAATCCTAATTATCAAAAGAGGTTAAAGAAATTGCAAAAATACACTTATTTAAAAAGGCAGCTGAAAAGTACCTGTTATGCAATACATTTTATACATTGAAAGATTACTTAGACAAAACAGAGTAGGGGTTTGCTTAAAAAAAGTTATACAAATAAATAATAATAATGATTATAAAACATCCAACATTCCACATGACACATTCACACTATGTTTGCTTCTTTTTTGCTTTCCCAGAAAAACTTACATCCAAGATATGCATAGCACAATACTAATAATAAATAAATAAATGTCTTCCTCTTTCTGAGCCCATCGCAATCATTATAGAGGGATGCTGATTCAGTTTTTCAGGATAGCAAAAGGGAAGTTGCAGTACAGAAAATGGCACAGAGAACACCATTGTGTGTGTGTGTGTGTGTGTGTGTGTGTGTGTGTGTGTAACAATGTGGCATTACGTTATGTAATAAGTCACTTGTAAAAAAAAAAAAAAAAAAAAAAATGTACACCAGGACTAAATCTAATGATTATCTCTAACTAGAAGTGTTTAAGTGTATGTGTATACAAATTAGCTTATTTTAAATTGGTCTAAACTTGTAAATACTTTGGCATGTCGTATATCCTTGTAAAAAGAGATCTACGGATGAATAAAGCTACTATTACTACTACTACTACTACTACTGCTACTACTACTACTCACTATTGAGGTGTGTAACCATTGATCCTTCTGAGAAAGATGTTTTTAAAGACGTCAAAACGTAAGTCAAGGGTTTGAATAAACATTTCATTTCTGCAACTGACTGGTTGAATTTCACTTTATCCTCACATAGGTTCCATTCTACAGTTGTTTCATCCAGCAATATTCAAGATTTTAATTATTTAAAGGTTGTAGTAGGTACTGATTCAATTTTTTATTTTCTTTATTTAGTTACTTTTCTAGACTTCACATCACCATTGGTCCTGTGCGCAGTCATTTCCACACTTTCACTCACCTGTGAAAGCAATCCTTGTACCCTATTTTTCTATTCTCTCTCCCGTTACTTGTGCCAAACACTAATTTGACTGACAGGAGGCAGAAAGTTTACCAGACTTTCTCTCTATTTGACCTAATTTAATTTTGAATTGTATATGAAATTAAAATAAAATAATGATCAAAAATAGAAAATATTGTGCTTTCAGGGATGTATGAATAGTTAAGTACTGGTGTTTTCCTCATGAAGGGCAAATATGGAAGAGGAAATTGCCACATGCATACAAAAGCAGAAACCATAATACAAATTCTTGCCAAGATCAGCAAGCTGAAAAATTATCTTAGTTAATTGTTAAGAATGTGTGTTGTGAATGTGCATAATCCGCCACTGGGGGATTCTGAGTCCACTGTTAGACAATTTATATCTTCAGTATGTTATCGGTCAGTATTTCCTGGTGATATCAATGTAGGGGTCCAAAAACATGTTGACGGAGAAATATTCTAGGAAAATTATGACATACCTCTGGTTTGATTTCAGCAGCATGTGGAAGTATGGTACTAAGGTGTACTGGAAACACTACCGTATGATGTACAATGTGGTTATAAATGAATTTTTTCATTCCATAGAGTGAATTTACAGAGCTTCCACACTGTCTGATGACATGAAGATAAATAATTTAGTATCATGCAGAACAGAAGACCACCATGAAAAATCAGTAACACTGATAAAAATATCAGAAACAAGTATTTGAAAAATATTTGAGAGAGGCATATGGACATGCACATTATAAGGAATTACCAGCATTAGATTTGATGTTTCTTTCTCTTTTGTCTAGAAAACTTATGCCAGTATTCAAAATCATACCCAGGATCTGAGAATGGAGTACATGAAAGTTCATGATAGTTTTATGGTATGGGAGGATTGAAGGCAGTAAGGTATCTTATTACAAAATGGAAGACAAAATTTCTGAAATGAAATTATTAATAACTAAACACACCAGTACTACAACTTCATATTAGGCATGTGTTACCTATTAGTATTTTAACTTGGTCACCGAAGTTTGTATGAGATTTGAACATATTTTGCTGTCTGGCAGGTAAAGTTCAAATACATGCAAATACTCTGTGTATTTCTGCTTTTGGTACTTTTGACCAGCTAGTAACATGAGAAAAGATATTGTGAGAATAGACTATACAACACTACTGGAAGCTTCCAGAAAACAGAGTCATCTGGTATTTTCAATTGCAAGAAGAGTAACAGTAAATATTTTTGAGGTTAACAATAAATGGCTCTGAGTACGCATGCTACTAGCCAGAATGCATTACATGTTTGGCTTCCTTCAAACTAGTAGTGAATTAATAAACCTGCTTATATGGTGGGTAGCATGCAAACTCAGTTTGTAAAAATATAATTCTTTTTTTCTGGAGAGTAGATCAGTAGACCCCTCACTGTACTGCCTTCGCCTGCATTTGAAAGTAGCTTTACTATTAAAATAATCAAAAATTACATTAGAGAGTCATGTATGATCATGAATCCTTAGAGATATTAAAAGTCTCTCATCTCCAACACATTATCTTCTGGGCTGGCCATTTTTGTGAGTATACTTAAAACAGTAATTACATAAAATATTTAACTCACAATCACAAGACTGCAGCTGTTTATGTAGACTGTTTTACAATGAGAGTGTGCAGTGTTTATTTTTCAGAATGCTTCAGGCATAATGAGAGAATGAGGAGATGTAGTGTATCATTCACATAAATGGACATGAGCAACAAATCTGTTACAATAATTGCAATAGAATTCGGTGAAAATCAGTTTTTCATTTCTGGTCGACTCCAAGGATTAAGGAATAATAATTACTACAGATATGTGAAAAATGACCACTTTAAAAACATGTGTCTGATTTGGCACAAGGTATCATTCCCACCTGGCTGACCGAAGTAGCTTCAGTGCTGGGCCACGGTGCTGCCATCAGTGCAGGTATTACTTGTGGTGCTGGCAGTGCAGGCAAGACAGGTGGTGCTGGGAGTGCCGGCGTGCTATGGGGAGACTCCGTAGCTGCAGGGCTGGCCCATGGTGCTGCCATCAGTGCAGGAAGCACTTGTGGTGCTGGCAGCGCGGGTAAGACAGGTGGTGCTGGGAGTGCCGGCATGCCAGTGGGAGATACCCCGCCACTGGTAGTTACACCTGGAGCTGCCGAAGCAGCCCCACCAATTGTTCTTCGAACAGCTGTGATTGCAGATAACAGCGCACAGGCTTCAGCACCCTTTTCGTACAATTGTTCATTCAGGTCATCACGGTGCTGTTTGTGTGGCACAACTGTTCTGTCACCTTCATTAACATTCACATTCACTTCTGTCAAATTACGTAGCCGGGAACATGGAAGTGGCACATTCCGCACTCGACGATTGCCGTAGCAATGGCCGCGAACTCCACGCCCGTAATGTGATGAGCTACAACAAAACAAAATTATTAAATTGAGACCATTTTATCACCCAAATTTCCAGCTGTAATTCTCCTTTTGCTGCCATGAACAATAACAGAGAATTTCACAGGATGCCTCAGACTTTGGCGTCACAGTTAAACAGATGGTAGGGGACCCTATACAGAATATTTCAAGATAAAGAATGTGTCATGAGTTCTTTACACAGGCAGCTGGCTTGCAACAAGTGGAAAATGTGCCAGAACTATTTCACTGACACTGCTGCATTTACACAATTATGAGTCAGAAGAGAAAGATACGTCATAGACAAACTACACCACTCATCTATAATTCAGCTGACTAGTATGTTAGATTTTATATTTAATCACCAGTTTCTAATGAACTATATTTAGATTATTGGTAATAAAGCTTCATATGTACAGTGTTTTGGTGTCCATACAAACAGAAAATTGATGTAAACTGGACGTGAAGATAAACCACGTAAGGAAATTCAGTTTGGCTGCTTTAGATGTAGTATTATACAGAATATTGAAGTTATAAAATAGTGTTGTTCTCAATATGTATATGTAACAGTTTCATTGTTGGCACAAAAATTAGATTTGCCCTGCTGCCACAGTTAAGTAATGAAGAGCCTCATGAAGATGTAGGTGTAGCTGATGCATGGCAGAATTCAGTTAGGAAGCCTGTTGCTTCAGAAAAAGTAGGAAGAAAATTCTGCTGTTAGGTAGCAGTCATGGAAGAGATGTGGGACAACTTCTGCAGGGAAAATTAGTTGACAGCTATCAGGTTCCAAACATTTTCAAATCTAGTGCATCTCTGAGCCAAGTGATAGAGGGCATAATATCTTTGTGTAATGGTTTCACCACGGAGGATCATGTTTTAATAGTGGGTGGAACAGAGAACAGTATTGATAGGGACCAGGGCTACAGTATTGATAGTGGCCTGGTAAAAATAGAATCAGCAACTAACCACACCAAAGTTGAGTTTGTGCTTCTTTTCAAGTGGTACGATCAACACCAGTAGAACAGCTCTGTGTAGAGGGTCAATATGGAGTTGGATCAACTGTTTCATGCTTGTGCTGGGTCAGGGATTGATTTAGTTCCTGTTGACTCTATTAGTAGGTGGGACTTTACTTTTTATGGCCTGCATCTCAATAGAAGAAGGAAGGATATTCTGGCTAGGTTGATAGCAAATTCTTTAAGGGAGGACACTGCAACTCATGACAGTACTTCTTTTTGGGTTAAGCTCATTATCTACACAAGATGTATCTGAAAATGTTAAGCATAATACTTGTGAAGACAAAAAAAAGTAACAGTAAATTTACTACATCAAAATAAAAACATGAAATTAATGAATTTCAGATCTGTTTAGATGAGCTACACTCTACAAATCCTGTTGATATTATTTGTATTTGTGAACATCATTTAGGTAATGAAATTGAATTGCTTAATATGAAAGGGTATACCTTAGCTTCAAAGTAATTTAGAAAAGAGATGGAGAAAGGAGGAGTTGCCACTTACATTAGAAAGTGTCATAATTATATAAACACTGATATTCTTAAACACTGTAGTGATCAGCATTTTGAAGCATGTGCCACACAAGTAGAAATACACACAAGAAAAATAATTATAGTCGTAATATACAGGGCTCCAACTGGTAATTTCCAGCTATTCACTAAACAGCTTGATGCAGTATTAAATTTCTTAACTCTTAAAAATAATGAACGCATACTAAGTGGAGATTTTAATTTAAATTTTCTGTAGGATAGTCACTCAAGATCCATACTAGAGTTTCTTACCACTTCTTTTGATGTCATTCCCTTAGTACAGTTTCCAACCAGGCTTATGGGTACGAGCAGCACTGCTATTGATAACATTTTCATAGATACTGCCACACTAGCAAATCATAGTATAAATCCAGTATTAATGGCCTTTCAAATCATGATGCCCAGTTGCTTGTATTTAATATAGTGGGGTCCGATTCAACTAATAACAGGAAGTGGGTAACTATACGAATAATAAATGAAACAGGAATTGAAGGTATAAAAAACTGTTTGAGGAATACAGCCTGGAAAGATGTATACAATTCACCTGGGAAAATGAAAAATATAACTGTTTCTCTAATACAGTCATAGGTCACATGGAAAACTGCTGCCCTAAGATAGTAATCAAAGCACATAGATTAAATGTTTCAAAACCTTGGATTACAAATGGAATAAAAGTATATTGCAAAACAAAAAGAAGACTGTACTTAATGTCAAGCAAAAACTACAGAGCTAAATCACATAACAAATTATATTGTAAAATTCTAAACAAAGTAATCAGACCTCAAAATGTATTTACTTTCAAGAAAAAAATAAATGCCTCTAATAACAAGACAAAAACAATATGGAACATAGTGAAATGTGAAACAGAAAAAACTACCAGGCAAATTAAGAAATTATGTTAAATGTAAATAATGAGTTGATTAGAGATACCTCCAAAATTGCAGACACTTTCAACAACTTTTTGTCCTTTCAGTAGCAGACAACTTAGGTTTGAATGGTTCCTCAGAAGACAGCTTAAAATATTTAAAAAATGCATTTCCACAGAAGTATAACAAAATTCAACTATGTCCTACCTCACCAAAAGAAATTTCCAATATTATTAGCTCTCTTAAAAACAAATGTTCCAGTGGTTATGATGAAATCAGCACAACCATAATTAAATGTTGCTGCTCAGAACTTTGTGACATACTGAGTTACGTATGTAATGTATCCCTTCACAGTGCTACTTTTCCAGATAGGCTTAAAGATGCTATTGTCAAACCATTACACCAAAAAGGAGACAAATCATCAGTGGAAAACTTCCGCCCATTTCATTATTGGCAATATTTTCAAAAGTGTTTGAAAGGGTTATGTACACTAGACTTTATAAACACTTAGTACAGAAAAATATTCTCATTCACAATCAGCTTGTATTTCAGAAAGGATTGTCAACAGATTAAGTTATATTCACTTTTACAAATGATATATTAGAATCAATAAATCAAAAGTTTTTACCATACCACTTGGCATATTCCGGGATCTGGCTAAAGCTTTTAATTGTGTTAAGCATGATGTCCTTATAGAAAAGTTGAAACATTATGGGATAACAGGAGTAGCAGGCTCATGGTTCTCATCCTATCTTTTTAATAGAAAACAGTGTTTGTCTGTATCAGGCTTACCACATAACAACAGTCATTCAGAATATAAAACCATCAGGCAAGGGAAGCCCCAGGGTTTTATTTTAGGCCCCTTGTTGTTCCTATTATAAATTAATGACCTTCTATATGCAGTGTCATAAAATGCAAATTTTGTCTTATTTGCAGATGATACAAGTATTGGTATAAAGAACAGTACCTGTGATCTCGCTGAGCAATTATCTAATGAAATATTTGTAAGTATCAATGGGTGGTTGACAGCAAATTGATTGTCACTGAAGTTTGACAAGACTCAGAACATACAGTTTAGTACCTCACAAAGAATAACTGACCTTAGAAGTATAATGTATTCAAACAATGAAATTAAAGCTGTTGACAGTATCAAATTTTTAGGGCTGTAAATTGACCACAACCTAAATTGGAAAACTCACACTCTAGGCTTAATCAAACACCTTAATTCAGCTACATTTGCAGTATGCATGATAGCAGAAATAGGTGATTCCTCTCACAAAGAGAACCTTTTCAAAATTCAGAAACGAATCATTAAAATTATATCTGGTATCAATCCTAGATCATCACGCAGAGACCTCTTTAAGAAATTGGTATTCTAACTACTTCTTCTCAGTACATATACTCATTGATGTCCATTGTCGTTTCCAACATGTCTCTTTTTACACAAAGTAGTGCAAAACATGATTATAATACCAGAACCAAAAACAATCTGTATAAGGACTATAAAAGCTCAACATTAGTACAAAAAGGAGTCAAATACATGGGTACTCATATATACAATAACTCACAAGAGCATATCAAAGGTTTTGTAAGTGATAAAGATTGGTTTCCGAGTGAATTAAAGAACTTCCTGTTGGCCAACTCCTCCTACTCCATCAATGATGAATATCTTCACAAGGATTATAGCTCATAACTCTGTCTGCATTAGAGTTGTACAATATCCATATATCTGAGACTCCTCGCCAAGAGATCCATGGAAAACAATAAATGTGTGGTGTCGATCCATGGATTGATAAGCCAGAACATCATATGTGTATTATGTCTTCGAGTTGATCTTTGTTTCGTATACTTCCGGAACCTCAGTTCCAGCCTAGCCTTAGAACTGTACATTTGTCGTTTTGATGATTAGGAGAGAGAACCGTGGTCATTACCTTACCACCTTGATATCTCCTTCAGTGGTGACCCCAAAGTTCGAACAATCCGTCGAACCGAGTACAAAGTGACTACCGCGCCAGCTTCCACATTCCACATGGACCTTTGTCTGCTACACAATGGCCTTCTACAATACGCCACCGCAGACCAGTTTTCACCAACAACAGCAACTAAATTCAAGCACGTCAGCTGTAGTCGGTGCCCGCCGTGAATTTCCGTAGTCTTATAGCCTTGAGAACCCAGGGACCTCGTCAGGTGCAGTGGTTTTGAACATAACGCCAGCAGTCTCCGACTCCAGCTTTGTTAGCCCCCAAGTGCTCCAGTTTTCGCCGCACAGCAGTGCAAGAAACCACTACACACTGATACCAAACTTAAATGCAAATACTGTAAATAGTGGGGAGCTAGTTTTCATAATGTGCCACAACAGGAAGCCTTTTTGAATGTGCAAGCTCCACGTGTGTATTACTCCGTGCCGGTTGCACACTACGTGAATAACATTCTCCAGCCTGCTACTCTGAGTGTTCATCAGTGCAGTAATTTGAGTGCATCAGGTTCCACGAAGCTCATCAGTGACTCTGTGATGGACAATTTTGCTGCAGAGGTGGAGGACCAATTGCATAATAACCTGTCAAGCAACTGCCATGACCACTGTGACCTGCTGCCGCAACAACCTGTCCCGCTTCGCTCCATGCTGGGCTTCCTGCCATGGAACAAGCTTTTGACAAACTGAAGTATCTACTAGCAAACGCTGTGACTGTTGCCCACCCGCATCTGGACGCTACATTTTTTTATTATTGGCGATGCCAGTGATACTGCAGTAGGTGCTGTCCTCAGCCAAACCGTCGGAGATACTACCTCTCCTTTGCAGTTCTTTTCTAAGAAGCTCAGCGGCGCTCAAGAAAAGTACTCAGCCTCTGATAGGGAGCTCTTGGCAGTTTACGAGGCTGTGAAACACTTTTCCGCCGAGGTTGAGGGTAGGGACTTCTACATTTTAACTGGCCGCTGTAAAGAACCCTCCGACTGACCCTCCACCTAGATGCTTCCGTCATTTGGACTTTATATTGCAATTTACCTCTGACGTACGCTACATCAAGGGTGCAGATAATGTGGTCGCAGATTTTTCGTCTCATGTCGGCGCTCTCACAACTCTGATAGACCTCTCTAACTTGCCTCAGCTGCAGTCTGCCGACACGGACACTATGGACCTTATTTCCGATCACAGTTCGTCACTCAAACCTGTGCGATCCACCTTTCTGGCGTGACAAATCAAGTGGTACACTGCGTCCCTTCATACCCAAACCTCTACAGAGACAAGTGTTCAACAAATTACACAACCTAGGTTATCCAGGTGTGAGAGCCTCTACCAGACTTATTTCAGAGCGTTTCATCTGGCGCAACATGCATCATGACTGCCAAGCCTGGGCCTGTGCCTTCATTCCGTGCCAACAAAATAAAGTTTTGTGGTACATATTGCCCCCACTAGGCAGTTTCACCACTCTTCCCAGTCACTTCCAGCATGTTGACATCGACTTGGTGGGCTCCCTCACCCACTCCGAGGGTTACAGATACGTGCTATCTATTATAGACAGAACCTCTCGTTGGCTGGAAGCTGCCCCGCTACCCAATATTACATCCGAATCAGTGACACGATCCTTCATAGACACTTGGATTTCACACTTTGGCTGCCCTGTTTACTTGACGACCGACCAAAGCCATCAATTTGAGTCTGCCTTGTTTTCTGAACTATGTAGGCTGCGCGGCATCAAGAAAATTCATTCAAAAGCATACCACCCCCAAAGCAACGGCCTCATGGAACATTGGCATAGGACGCTTAAGACGGCCCTATGTTGCCATGGCCTCCTTTGGATGGAAGTCCTGTCATTTGTCGTACTCGGTTTGCAGACCACTTTGAAGGAGGACCTCAAAGGCTCAGTGGCCGAGTTCGCCTACGGCCAGTCCCTTACACTGCCAGGCGAACTTGTTGCTCCTACTCCAGTCGCCAAACAATCCGAACTGCCGTACTTGGTAGAATGGCTGAGGTTACACTGTAACAAGTTTCAACCCCCACCCCCTTCCAGACACACTCCGCCGCACACAAATGTTCCCAAGGCGCTCGACACTTGCAAAATTTGTGTTCCTTCACGATGACACTGTAAAAGCCCCATTACAGACCCCTTACACAGGCCCGTACAGAGTTGTCAAATGAACCAGTAACACAATGGATATCATAATTAAGGGCTCAGTAACTACTGTCTCCCTCAACAGGGTTAAACCTGGTTATGTCGAGTTTTCCCCTACCTCACCCACCGTTGAAGAGACCACGCACTCTGGCCACCCTCAGCCTTCTTCCTCTGCTCATGATTCTAGTAAACTCACGCCTACACTAGCCCCGTCAAGCAGTCCATGCTCATTCCGAGGTTTACCACCTCTCGGCTCCCATAGCAGAGGCCCCAGCTCCCAGGGTTCTAATATAACAGTTCCATCTTCATGCGGCAGCACACCGTGCTGCTCTTCTAACCAGTGCAGCCCACAGGTTCCTGCCACACCCACTCAGACATCACCATCTGACACTCAACCCTCTACTTGCAGCACACTGCCCTTATCGTGCTACGGTTTTCCCACCCCACCGGCTCAGCATACCTCTCCATCAGCAGGTGTCACTTACGAGCTCTCCACCCACATTCATCCTAATGACATTGGTGGTTATTAGTGCTGCTTGCGTGTGACAATTCCTGTGACTCGTTAGGTGGTGTGTCACAAGGTGTAGTGAAGCATTTCAAAATCTCTGGAAGTGTTACGTGTGTTTACCTATGTGCTTACATTAGACCAAGTGGAAAGGTGATCGTTAGGTTCCCTGCCGACAACACCTTTCCACACCAGCGCTCCCGCACTGGCCGATGACTACGACTGCTGGCATCACTTCAAGACTTCAGCATCAGCATTGCAGGATTTGCTCCACGCCCAGCCGTTAGACACGAAGAAACTCACTGTAAGCCACTTAAACTCACTCCAAGCGCCCCCCCCCCCCCCCCCACCTTCGGGTATGTATTCCATACTGCAGGGGGGGGGGGGGCTATGTGGCATTGATCCACGGATTGATAGGCCAGAACATCATATGTGTATTATGGCTTCGAGTTGATCTTTGTTTTGTATACTTCCGGGACCTCAGTTCCGGCCTAGCCTTCGATCTGTAGGTTTGTCATGTAATAAAAGTATTGATGATTAGAAGAGAGAATCGTGGTCATTACCTTACCACCTTGATATCTCCTTCAAATGTAATGTAACATGTTGTAAACCTGAAGTACACAATTACATGATGATAATGAGACTCAAGAAATTGATAGAACTAGAGTGACTAGCAGAAGACCATATATATTTTGAAAAGCTTGTTAACTCACTATTTATAGTAGCATCATAATATTCCTGTTTTGTATTTGCTTTCTTTTGTCATATTGACACCTATTATGATTCAGTTAAGTTATTGGGTTTAGGTGTTGAGAAGTTAGCTCAACAGAGAGTCAAGTTCTGCATTTTGGAGGCTCCTCTACACTTGGCCGTACCTTGTCATATATAGGAGACGGGGACAGGGCATTGTTTTGGGAGAACTTCTGTAACATAAATGATTTTATTCTACTGATAGGCATAAAATCCTTGATTTTTTACACATTTATTTAAGGTATAATTTTGTCTTCCTGGTGATGAGCACTTGCAACTGTGATTCCTGTTCATCTATTACAGTTGTATAATCATGAGAAATAAATATGTGTGTGCCAGATAAGACTAAATTGACTGTGTAACTGCACACTACAACAGAATTAGATGAGCTTCAGAAGTATTGCAATCAACATACCTCTGATAATATGACTTAATTATTACCAGTCTAAACATTAGATAGATGTGCTCACAATAAATAGTGACTTAATAACGATCTTGAGATAATACTAGAATCCATAGTTATTGTCAATTTCATGTTAAGTGTTGCTTTTTTAAGTAGATCTTTCAGCAATGTGCTATAGAGACACCATCTTCATCATCTGTGAGGACAAAAGACTTTGTTTGTCAGAAGCGATATCAAGTCAAATTATACAAACATGTAGTAAGTCTTCAAACTGGAAGAGTGAAATCCCAAGCAGAAAACTTGCACTGGGTCCAAATAATAAAGGCAGCTAGAATCTGTCAATTTCGTCACATAGGAAAACCACAGTAAAATGAAGTACACTGTTTCTTCCCCTTTCTTCTGTACATTTGGTATGGTAACAAAGCAAGTAGTGTATTGTGGCTAGTTATACCTGCAGGTATCATCCATCTGCATTGCTGAGTTGTCCATGTCAGGATGAAGCTGGGCTGGCACATGGTATCTGGCAAGCCGATGGGGCACATCCTGTGACCATCTTGACATCATGGTGTCAAATGTTCTTCTTTTAGCATCTGTGTGGTGAGGCTGCTGGTACTCTGGAACTGAGCACAATTCCACTTCTTATGCAACTAGCCACTTTATTGCATGTTAAGTAGATTTATTGCATTGAAATATTTTTTTTTTCTGTAGGAAAACTGTTAATATTGGCACATCATCGTGGAAGATATCACTACATTTAATGAACTAAAGTCAAATACATTGGGCAGCTCTAATAATGTTTATTTAGAATTTGTTATTAATGCTAGTAGGTGAATAGGAAAGGTGGCTTTGTTAACAACTAGGGAACAGATTTTTATGTAAATAAATGTTTATTTTTGAATATAATAGAGGGAAACAATCCACGTGGGAAAAAAAATCTAAAAACAAAGATGCTGTAACTTACCAAACGAAAGCGTTGGTATGTTCATAGACACAAAACAACACACAAACGCACACACAAATTTCAAGCTTTCGCAACCCACAGTTGCTTCATCAGGAAAGAGGAAAGGATGTGGGTTTTAAGGGTGAGGGTAAAGAGTCATTCCAATTCCTGGAGCAGAAAGACTTACCTTAGGGGGAAAAAGGGACAGGTATACACTCGCGCGCAGACATATCCGTCTGTATATGTGCAGATGGATATGTGTGTGTGTGTGCGAGTGTATACCTGCCCCTTTTTCCCCCTGAGGTAAGTCTTTCCGCTCCCGGGATTGGAATGACTCCTTACCCTCTCCCTTAAAACTCACATCCTTTCGTCTTTCCCTCTCCTTTCCTCTTTCCTGATGGAGCAACTGCGTGTTGCGAAAGCTTGAAATTTGTGTGTGTGTTTTTGTGTTTTTTGTCTCTATCAACATACCAACGCTTTCATTTGTTAAGTTACAGCATCTTTTCCCATGGTAGAGGTGTTGGCCAACTACTACAGGAAAATCTAGGTCCAGAGTACCAGGTCACAAACTTTTTCAAGCCTAGTGCAGATCTGGGTCAGGTAACAGAGGATATAGGTTCTCTATGCGAGGATTTCACGAAGGAGGATGCCGTGGTTATAGTGGGTGGTCCGGGAAACAGCATTGACAGAGAGACTGAATATTCCATAGAGAGTGACCTGGTGAAGATAGCATCAGCAACGAAGCATACGAGTGTGGGATTTGTGTCTGTGTTGAGACGCCATGATCAGCCTCATTTGAACACTTTTGTAGGGAGGGTGAACTTGGAGTGGCTGCTTAGGATGGATATAGGGTCCAATATTGGTTTGATTCCTGTGGATGCTATTGATTGGAGGGACTACACTAGGAAAGGGAAGGGAAAACTGTCTGGGTTGATTGCAGAAAACTTAAGGGGGGACACTGTCGCAAGTGGTAAAATACCAGTGGTCACAGGTGTCAGAGGGAGAGATTGGCAGACAGACTCAGTTTGAGAAAATAGATGAACAGGAGTCAGATTTTAGCATACAGCCTCCATTTAAACAATGTTTAACAGAAAGTAATCAGAAACTGCCAGTTCATCTTCACCAAAGCAGTTATAATCGCATCAGTATGCAGTATCAGTTATCTTTATTACACCAGAACATTCTGGGACTCAGAAATAAAGTTGATGAACTACTCATTTGTATCGATGAAATGAATTCATCTAACGAAATTGACATAATCTGCCTCTCTGAACATCAAGTGACCACTGGTATAGATATGTTAGACATTTCAGGATTTAAGCTAGCTTCCTACTTCTGCAGAGTAGATATGGAGGGAGGAGGAGTTGCCACATTCATTAAAAACTGCCATAAATTCAAGAACATTGACATTAATAAATTCTGTTTAGAGCAGCATCTAGAAGCATGTGCAACAGAAGTAGAGTTCCATAACAGATCCTATATAATAGTAACTATTTACCGAGCACCTGCAGGAAATTATAATCTATTCATAAATCATCTAGAAGCTCTTTTGGGTTACTTAACAGTAAGAAACAAAGAAATTTTGATTGCTGGTGACTTTAATACAGATTTTCTTATTCAATCTTCCAGTAAACATTTACTGCAGTTAGTAATGTTGTCTTTCAATCTAACTCACACTGTAAACTTTCCAACTAGGATCACTAAATCCTCAAGGACAGCCCTTGATAACATTTTTATAGACAAATCAAAGGAACAAAATCACATCATAAAACCTGTAATATATGGACTATGACATCATGACATGCAGCTCCTTGTTTTAGATGTAAATTCTAAGCAGATTATCAAGACTGCTAAATCTGAGTACAGGAGAGTATTCAATCAACCAAAAATTGTGTGTTTTAGAAAACTGCTCAAAGATATGAACTGGAAAGATGTTTATAGTGCTCATGACATGAATGAAAAATATAACACATTCATGAACAATGTCAGTACCATGTTTGAAAACTGTTTTCCTCTAAAAGTTACTCAAATTAAACAGAAGTCTATAATAAAACCATGGATCACCCAAGGAATAAAGATTTCCTGTAAGACAAAAAGGAAAATGTATCTGTCGACCAAGAATAGCTCCAATGCTGATGATTTAGCTAAATACAAGGAATACTGTAAAATATTAAAAAAAGTAATTCAGGCATCTAAACAAATACACTACGAGAAGAAGATAGCAATGTCAGGGAACAAAATAAAAACAATATGGGATATAGTGAAAGAGGAGACTGGTAGAACCAGAAAGGAACAGGAGCAAATAGCACTAAGGGTAGATGACACATTAGTAACCGATGGGCATAGTGTGGCAAATCTATTTAACAAGTACTTTATATCCGTTACTGATAGAATAGGATTGTCAGGATCAGTAAATAATGCTCTTGAATATCTCAAACTAGCCTTTACAAATAGCTTCAGGTACATGAATATGTCACTCACATCACTAAAAGAAATACCTTCCATAAGAAAATCTTTAAAAACAAAGCATTCTAGTGGTTACGATGAAATATCAACAAAGTTAATTAAGGAATGTTCTTGTGAGTTAAGTACAATTCTAACTTACTTGTGTAACCAGTCAATTATAACTGGGACATTTCCCGACTGGCTGAAATATGCAGATGTTAAGCCTCTATTCAAGAAAGGGGATAAAGAGATGCCATCAAACTACAGACCGATTTCACTTTTGCCTGCATTCTCAAATATTTTAGAAAAAGTAATCTACAGGCAGCTTCTCAACCATCTGACCACAAATAACACATTATCAAGAACACAATTTTGATTTCTGAAGGTTTCTGATATTGAAAAGGCTATTTACACCTACAGTGAAAATGTACTTAATTCATTAAATAACAAGTTACAAGCAGCAGGTATTTTCTGTGATTTGTCAAAGGCATTCGATTGTGTAAACCACAAAACCCTTTTAAATAAATTAGAATTCTATGGTGTCACAGGCAGTGCTGCAAAATGGTTCAAGTCATACCTCGCTAACAGGAAACAAAGGGTGTCAGTGCAAGGGACTAGTGAATTAAGTCATCAGTCATCATCAGAATGGGAAGAAATTACATGTGGGGTCCCACAAGGATCCATCTTAGGGCCATTGCTTTTTCTTGTGTACATTAATGATCTCTCATCAGTTACACTGCCAGAAGCGGAGTTCGTTTTGTTTGCAGATGTCACAAGTATTGCAATAAATAGTATGTTGATTGTAGTTCTAGAAAGATCTGCTAATGATATTTCCATAGATATTAATAAATGGTTTAAAGCCAACTCACTGACATTAAACTTCAAAAAGACTCACTATATGCAATTCAGAACCTGTAAGAGGTTTCCACCCAGCATGTGCATAAAGTATGAAGAAGAGCAGGTAGAAGAGGTTGACAGTCTTAAAATCCTGGGATTACAACTTGATAATAAATTCAGTTCAGAGTAGCACACCACAGAACTGCAGAAACGCCTTAACAAATCTGTATTTGCAATTCCAGAGCTTTAGGAATTAGGTTTTAAATTGTAGGACATTTCCAGGGGCAGATGTGGACTCTGACCACAATCTACTGGTTATGACCTGTAGGTTAAAACTGAAGAAACTGCAAAAAGGTGGGAATTTAAGGACATGGGATCTGGATAAGCTGAAAGAACCAGAGGTTGTATGGAGTTTCAAGGAGAGCATAAGGGAACAATTGACAGGAATGGGGGAAAGAAACACAGTAGAAGAAGAATGGGTAGCTTTGAGGGATGAAGTAGTGAAGGCAGCAGAGGATAAAGTAGGTAAAAAGACGGGGGCTGCTAGAAATCCTTGGGTAACAGAAGAAATATTGAATTTAATTGATGAAAGGAGAAAATATCAAAATGCAGTAAATGATGCAGGCAAAAAGGAATACAAACGTCTCAAAAATGAGATCGACAGGAAGTGCAAAATGGCTAATCAGGGATGGCTAGGGGACAAATGTAAGGATGTAGAGGCTTATCTCACTAGGGGTCAGATAGATGCTGCCTACAGGAAAATTAAAGAAACCTTTGGAGAGAAGAGAACCACGCGTATGAATATCAAGAGCTCAGATGGCAACCCAGTTCTAAGCAAACAAGGGAAGGCAGAAGGGTGGAAGGAGTATATAGAAGGTTTATACAAGGGCGATGTACTTGAGGACAATATTATGGAAATGGAAGAGGATGTAGATGAAGACGAAATGGGAGATAAGATACTGCGTGAAGAGTTTGACAGAGCACTGAAAGACCTGAGTTGAAACAAGGCCCCAGGAGTAGACAACATTCCATTAGAACTACTGACGGCCTCGGGAGAGCCAGTCATGACAAAACTCTACCAGCTGGTGAGCAAGATGTATGAGACAGGCGAAATACCCTCAGACTTAAAGAAGAATATAATAATTCCAATTCCAAAGAAAGCAGGTGCTGACAGATGTGAAAATTACCGAACTAACAGTTTAATAAGTCACAGCTGCAAAATACTAACGTGAATTCTTTACAGACGAATGGAAAAACTGGTAGATGCGGACCTCGGGGAGGGTCAGTTTGGATTCCATAGAAATGGTGGAACACGTGAGGCAATACTGACCTTACGACTTATCTTAGAAGAAAGATTAAGAAAAGGCAAACCTTTGTTTGTAGCATTTGTAGACTTGGAGAAAGCTTTTAACAATGTTGACTGGAATACTCTCTTTCAAATACTGAAGGCGGCAGGGGTAAAATACAGGGAGCGAAAGGCTATTTACAATTTGTACAGAAACCAGATAGCAGTCATAAGAGTCGAGGGGCATGAAAGGGAAGCAGTGGTTGGGAAAGGATTGAGACAGGGTTGTAGCCTCTCCCCGATGTTATTCAATCTGTATATTGAGCAAGCAGTAAAGGAAACAAAAGAAAAATTTGGAGTAGGTATTAAAATTCATGGAGAAGAAGTAAAAACTTTGAGGTTCGCCGATGACATTGTAATTCTGTCAGAGACGGCAAAGGACTTGGAAGAGCAGTTGAACGGAATGGACAGCGTCCTGAAAGGAGGATATAAGATGAACATCAACAAAAGCAAAACGAGGATAATGGAATGGAGTCAAATTAAATCGGGTGATGCTGAGGGAATTAGATTAGGAAATGAGACACTTAAAGTAGTAAAGGAGTTTTGGTATTTAGGGAGTAAAATAACTGATGATGGTCGAAGTAGAGAGGATATAAAATGTAGACTGGCAATGGCAAGGAAAGCGTTTCTGAAGAAGAGAAATTTGTTAACATTGAATATAGATTTATGTATCAGGAAGTCGTTTCTGAAAGTATTTGTTTGGAGTGTAGCCAAGTGAAACATGGTCGATAACTAGTTTGGACAAGAAGAGAATAGAAGCTTTCGAAATGTGGTGCTACAGAAGAATGCTGAAGATAAGGTGGATAGATCAAGTTACTAATGAGGAGGTATTGAATGGGATTGGGGAGAAGAGAAGTTTGTGGCACAACTTGACTAGAAGAAGGAATCGGTTGGTAGGACATGTTTTGAGGCATCAAGGGATCACAAATTTAGCATTGGAGGGCAACGTGGAGGGTAAAAATCGTAGAGGGAGACCAAGAGATGAATACACTAAGCAGATTCAGAAGGATGTAGGTTGCAGTAGGTACTGGGAGATGAAGAAGCTTGCACAGGATAGAGTAGCATAGAGAGCTGCATCAAACCAGTCTCAGGACTGAAGACAACAACAACAACAACATTTGCAATTCGAGTATTAGCATACATAGTCGACAAAAACGTGAAAAAGCTTGCATACTTTGCCTACTTTCATTCCATAATGTCATATGGTATAATATTTTGGGGTAACTCTTCAAGCCAAAGAAAAGTTTTCAGAGTCCAAAAGCGTGTAATATGTATTATTTGTGGAGTAAACTCACGGAGGTCTTGTAGAAACCTCTTCAAAGAACTGGGTATACTAACTACTGCCTCTCAGTATATTTACTCCTTAATGAAATTTGTCCTAAATAATATAGCTCTTTTTCCAACAAACAGCTCAGTTCATACATACAATACCAGGAACAAAAATGATCCGCACAAGGACTTAAAAGCACTTACTGTAGTTCAAAAAGGGGTTCACTACTCAGGAACACTCATCTTCAATAATTTGCCAGCAAACATAAAAAATTTAGTTAAAAATAGAATCAGTTTAAAAGGAGCCTGAAAGACTTACTAGTGGCCAACTCCTTCTACTCCATTGACGAATTTTTTAATAGAAACAAATGATGTTCTGTATATATTTATACTATTAGTATTGATATTTCAGACTAAAAAAATAAAAAATGAAAAATGTGACATGTTCCACATCCACGAGGATGTCCTCAACACGGATCTATGGAACGAAAAACTAATCTAATCTAATCTTTGTGAATGCAGCAGTGTTGAATGTAATCAAATCCACCTGCTGAATTTAATTGCCTGTTAAGATTGACCATTTCTTTGATCCAGGTCTGGTGCTGAGTTCCCTTAGTTTCAGTGGTGAAAAATATGGGTACAGTTTGATATAAAAACATTATCTATGTGAAGCCACTAAGCCACCTGAAATAGTTTAAAGTAATTGACTGAAAACTAAATATGGAACAAGAAGGTCCTTATTTGTAATAGATTAAATATCATTTATATTAATGACAGAGGGTTCTACTTACAGCCCTTGATTACATCCATAAAATCTACATCATATTCCGTCAAGCCACCTAATGCGGTGTGGCAGAGGGTACTTCCGGTACCACTATCTGGTCCCTCCAACCCTGTTCCACTTGCAAATAGTGGGAAGAATGATTGTCGGTAATCCTATGTATTGGCTCTAATTTCTCCAATTTTCTCCTCGTGGTCAATACGTGAGATATATGTGGGGGAAGTAATATGTTGTCCAACTCCTCCTGAAACGTGCTGTTCCAAAATTTCAATAGAAAATCTCTCCGTGATGCACAATGCCTCTCTTGTAACATCTGCCAGTGGAGTTTCTTTAGCATCTCCGTAACGCTCTCTCGCCAGCTAAACGGTCCCGTGACGAAACACGCCACTCTTCATTGGATCTTCTCTATCTCCTCCATCAGTCCTACCTGGGCCAGCTGGAGTGGCCGTGCGGTTCTAGACACTACAGTCTGGAACTGAGCGACCGCTACGGTCTCAGGTTCGAATCCTGCCTCGGGCATGGATGTATGTGATGTCCTTAGGTTAGTTAGGTTTAATTAGTTCGAAGTTCTAGGCGACTGATGACCTCAGAAGTTAAGTCGCATAGTGCTCAGAGCCGTTTGAACCATTTTTTGAGTTCTGCCTGGTAGCGATCCCAGATAGATGAACAATACTCAAGAATCGGTCGAACAAGTTCCTTTAAGCCACTTCCTTCGTGAATGAGTTACTTTTTTTTCAGTTTCTTCCTATGAATCTGAATCTGGCATCTGCTTTTTCCACTATCTGTTTTACGCCGTCATTCCACGTAAGGTCGCTCTGGATAGTTAATCGTAGATATTTTACCTTAGACACTATTTCTAGCAGTTTGTCATCAATAGTGTAGCTGTACGGAAGTGGATTTATTTTCCGACGTATGTGCAATATGTTATATTTATTTACGTTCAGGGTCAACTGCCAGAGCCTGCCACGGTAATCAATCCTCTGCAGGTCGTTCTGCAAATTCTTACTATCTTCTGGCGTTTCTACTTCGTTGTAGACAATCGCATCATCTGCGAACAGCCTTAAACAGCATCCGACGCTTTCCACTAGATCGTTTATACACATTGTAAACAGTAACGGTCCTATCACACTTCCTTGGTGGATTCCGAAATTAACTTTACATATGTCGATTTTGTTGCGGTTAGAGCGACGTGTCGAGTTCTATCAGCAAGAAAGTCTTGAATCCAGCCGCAAATCTGCTCCGATACTCGATAAGCTCGCATTTGTTTATCTAAACTGCAGTGCGGGACGGCGTCAAATGCCCTCCAGAAGTCAAGCAATACTACATCAACCTGAACGGCTTTGTCAACGGCTCTGTGGAACTCATAGGGGAACAGAGCGAGCTGAGTCTCGCAGGATTTCTTGTGCACGCCACACGTACCCCGCTACCCTAGTAACCGCTTCCTGCTCGTAGTGTAGTATTAAGGGGAACCCTAAAATTCTGCACTCGACAGCAGAGGTCGACAAATTCGCATCCGATAAGGTCGCAGAAACATCTGAGCCTTTGGTTTAGACCTTCCACTCTGCTCCAAACCAGAGGACCGCGATGAACCCTGCGTACGATGCTACAAACAGACAGCATGCACCTCACGTGCGATGCTAGTCGCCTTCCCCAAATCAGCCTTCCTCCGAAAGGAGCCAAGGATGGCCTCAGAACCCATGCGGCAGGCGTCATTCGTGCCGTCATGTGCCAGTACATGCAGCCGGTGCACCCAGCGCGCTCGATAGCCGCCGGCAGGGCCTCCCTCCACATCACGGACGAGACCCCCCGGCAAACATACCGAGTGCACACTGGTACCCTTTTCCACCTTGTCTGCTATTCCCCCGAGGGGCTCCATCACCCGCCTAACATTGGAGTTCCGAATAACAAGCGCCACCCTTGCACTTGTCCGGGCTCGGCAAAAAAGTCGGCCGCTGGCCCAACAGGAGAGGCATCCCGTGCTGGCTCAGAGTTATCATCAACACTGGGTAGCATCTCGTACCTGTTGCTAAGCCGTAGGGAACCAGCCGCGCGACCTGCTCCCTCTTTCGCCTTCCACACAGTGATACGCGAACCCGCCACTGTCTGCCACCCACTCTCGAGTGAGGACGGACCAAAAGCACCAAAGGTGTCGTACGTCTCGTCACCAGCGCCCCAATGTCACCGCAACTTTGAGCATCAGCCAGAAGCATGTCGGCCGGTCGGCTAATTCTCCTTGTGTCTGCTCACAACTAGCACAGTCTCTAGACATATCGTGTGTAAAAAATAGAGACTGAGTTTGGAATGTACGTAAAATATAACGAGGAGAATAAAGAAACTCTAAAAAATGCTCTGCAGATTTCTCACTATACCCTGAAACTGCAAGCTGTTAAACAGAAATAAGTTTATCTACTGAAACAGAAATAAGTTTCTCTACTGAAGTCGACGTATCTACTGTAACCTCTTTCTAATAACTCTGCTTACCCAAAGTACTGCACGAGATAAGTATGCAAACTAGAATGCACTGATGTAAACTATATGCTGTGCACCAGCACGAGATTTAAACTCAGTGTCGTGACGTGAAGCTTCAAGAGACGGGAAAATTACGCTAGGAAGCCGCCTTACACAGGCACTTCTTTGCAAAAGCACGTGAAAAAAGAAAACAGAAATTAAACTAAGTTACTGTGTATCAGACAACTGCTGCTGCTGCTACCGCTGTTGGCGCGTTCGTTCGTCTCGGCAAGTGGTGCTATGGATAGGAAATTTCCAAACCGATCCCCAAACAGCTGTAATGAGGTCAGCAGGGAAGCACCGACCCATTCCCATCCAGTTTACTGCCGTATCACACGTCTCCCCCCTCCCTAATTGACATCTTACGTTTCGCTCATACAGTTTAGCTTCTCTGTTTCTTCGCTCTTTTCTCTGTATTCAGAACCAATCTTCCCCCTCCCATCCTCAGTTCCCCCCACCCCTGGCCTCCAACACGTTTTTCTTATTATTGGTCTATTACGATTGCAGTGCTGTACAGCCATCCTCTGATATACAATTGGATTCTCTAAATGTAGATAGTTAATTACATGAACCTATTAATGTTCATGTGTAGAACATTGTGAATTGGTAGGTTGCAGTCGCTACTGTAGCTACTTGTTTGCTGTAGTCAGTCGATTGGCAAGTGGACGTTAGTTTCAATAATTTGCAGTAAATCACTGTACTCAGACGATCGTTAATTTGTTATTTATAACCACCAAAACCTTAGCAGTATTTTACACACTACAACTTGGGCGTACGCTGTTACCTAGCTATGTACAGTTACATTTACATAACTATTCACAGCTACAATTACTCAACCTTCTACTGTTTGGCTCATCTTTTACATAAAGCTAGTTCTTTTACAACACAGATTTTTAGTATGTTGATCGATCATCTATAGTTACAGGTTTTTAGGTATCTACAGTTTTTAGGTACTGTAGCTACTGTTATGAGTGCTGAAGCAATTCAGTTCTAGGTGGTTAGCCACTTGTATTACCAGGTAGTTCACTATTTATTACTGCAGATACTAAACCATCTACAACCTACAAGTGGCGATTTATTTTTGCTACAGGTGGTTAGTAATATGTAAATAATAACGTATACATATTCTATTCTTAAAGTGCTCCATTCTTAAAATGCCCTAGTGATTACAGTTAATGAGCCCTTACTCATTCACGGTCAGGTAGTCAAATTTACTGTACTTATTACATACTGCGTATGTGAACGTCGCTAGCTACATTAGTAGTGGGGCACTGCAGGTACGAGCTAACCTTCAACTGTTGACCTTTGAGGCAGTATTACAGCAGCACTTTCAGCTTCCGCAAAATGACGCAAGCTGCAAGTGAAAATAATTCGCTGACTTTCAGTATCACCACTTTCTTGTTTCCAAGGCCATTCCAGGAATCGTGAGATGGCAGGGGAGGGGAGGGGAGGGAAGGGTCCTTCGCCTCCACCTGCACTTCTGAAAGTTTTGCACGAAGCATCCCCCACCCGAGCCTCGGCAACAGTGACGATGTGAGAAGAGGAAAATTGGGTGAAAGATTGAACGGAAGTTTATATTAGGGAAGACATCGGACTTAAGGCCTGGCCAGACAGAATCCGGCCAGGCCGTCCGGCCTGTGGCCTTGAACCGCAGAAGGCAGACCGCATTGTTGAATCGCGCGTTTTTGGATGGCGGCGGTCACACAGAGTGAGGCTCTGGCGCACCGCCAACCGGCCTGACGCACCGGCCGCCGCCGGCTTGTCACAGATTACAGATTCGCGGCAAGCCAAAGCGGCTGCTCTGTTGGCGCATACAACTGCTCTGTTGTCACACTGGAAGCGGCGGCGTGAGGTTGGTTTTGTCTTGCCGCTCTTGGACACAGGAAGACTTATAGAGGAGGTGAGAGAATACAACTTTTTGTATGATACACGCGATCCTGATTACAAGAACATTCTGAAGAAGGCTGGAAGGATACAGCTGCTAAACTGGATCAAAATGGTTAATATTTTAGCAAACTTTTAAGTTCCACAAAAGCAAAAATGTAGTAAAGTATATTATTAAGTACTGGAATTTATCTAGTGTATATTATAACTTAAAGGAGCTGGAAGTGTGTAAGCAACAATGCCATCATAATGGAAAGCTACACATAGAATGTGGAAAGAAAAAGAACCGTCACCTTTGTTAAAATCGGTCTTGATGTATGATAATAGTGTTCCATTTAAACGAAAATTCATTGTCTCTCCCCACGTTGTATATTTTGAGGTCGTGTGTTATTCCCACGCTTGTGTTTAACGCTAATAACAGAAGATACTATTCCACGCAACTCTTTCATGATACAAATTAAAGTAATATTTCCGATATTATGAGAATAATTTTACCACAGTAAATTTATCCACAGGGCAGTGACTGGGTCACTGCAATTCACTTTGGAAGTGTGGCGGTGGGACTTGTGGCCAGTACCACCCTCTGACGGTGACAGTACTACGTGAGTCAGGCAGAATCCGAAACATCGTTGTTTGGTTAACATTTACAGTCACTTAAGAATTTATCGACTAAGTAACACAGAAATAGAATATTGTTTGTAGCGTCACAGAGGTGTCATGGTTATCTTTCCTTAAAAGGTATTTTGTTACCCAAATCTGATATTGTAGTAACAACGTAAATGCGACAAGTCTTGCTCTGCAGTTAATTGCGTTATGAGATACTACAGCGTATGTCTCCATTGCTATGACAGTCTCAGCTTGTTAAGAGTTCACATGGATCATACAAATGCTTATATAGCTCAATATTTTAATACCCATTTGTTTTACTGCCAAGAAATGGTAGAATGTTCTACTTCAGGTGTAAATTCTACCGTTCTGGTTTTGTCAACTTGCTATATATACGGAAAAAAAATCTTTGATGACAAAGAAAATAATTACTGGCTAGACTAACTGAAAACTGTCACAGGACGAAAACCCAATACCAGAGGAACATTTACGGAAAGAGAGTTTCATATTTGAATGGGAATAGTAGCATATCATAAGAAGCATTTTCATATGATATTAACATTAGAGATCTCTTTGAATGTGATTGTTTCCATTTCAGACATCTGCCATAGTCATTATTTTCTTTATACATCTACAAGAATACATTACCGGTACATTTGTTCATTTGCAGCCGAGACCTTGAAAACGAAGTGGAGGAACTTGAGAGATGCCTACGTCAAACACAAGAAGATGATAAAAGGCACCACCGGCCAGAGCTTGAAACGGTACAGATCATGGCGGTGGAGTGAACACATGAGGTTCATGGACTGTGCTCTGGAAGCACGACCAACAACATCAAATGTTCCTTGCTGAAAGAGAGGCCGTCACAAGTGACAAGTTCACAGTCAGCTGAACACTCATCAGACTCCACAATTTTTCCTCAGCCAGAGTTGCTAACACTTGAGTATGAAGGAGAATCTCAAGAGCAGTGCACAGAGGTTTGGGAACCATCTTCAGCATGAAAGAAGCCAACCGCTAAAAAAAAATGAGAAAGCAGGGACCAAGTGCTGATGGTGAGTGTATAATTAGTTACTTGCAAGAGAAACATCAGTATAAGGATAAGCATGACGAAGTTGATCATTTATTTTTAACCTATGCAAAAACATACAAACGTCTTACAGTTAGATCACAAGCTAAGCTTAAAGTTCAACTGGCACAGTTATTTGCAGAGGCTGAGCTCGCGGAATTAGATGAACAACAGCCAACACATGTCTCTCAAAGTCTTTCAGTAGACTCGGCCCACGTTGATTTCCGTGAACCCGCTGCATTTGGTGGTGCAAATACTGGCACATCAACTGACGATGTAGTCAGGACATGGATCCTGAGAAGATCACCCTCACACAACTTTGAGCACATCAGATTTTTCATATGTAAAAGTTCTGTACTTGTGTTATTTATACTTGTATAGAAATAATATTAATATTTTGTAAACCAATTGCTGTAGCAAATGGAATACACCAAACATTGAACTTTTCTAAAGAATCTGCTAGTCTTTCTGTTCTCACATATTAGCCCTTTCGCAGTTTATCATAACTTCATTGCTTTTGTCACAACAATATGTTTATCTTCTGTTCAAATAATCAGCAAAATGTTCACGAACTTGAATTGCAGCAATAGGTAACCTTCGATTAGTTGGTCCAATATCTACAAATGCACGTATTGGCTTGCACTCTTCTTCACTTTCAGAAGGTGGGTATTCTTTGTTATTACTTGATATAACGTAATTGTGTAAACAGCTAGCCGCTTTAACAATATGTTCTGCAGTTTCAACATCGGTTCCTATGGCTCTTAAAATACGCGCCATTTTGTTGCCAACATACCAAAGGCATTTTCGACTACATGACGTGATCGGCTAAGCCAGGCATTGAATTGCTTCTTCTTTGCATTGTTGATTACTGCAGGTTTTGGATGTGGTCTCAGCAAATAAGTCTGAAGTGCAAAACCTTCGTCACCAACGAAAACACGAGGAACAGGGCTGTCTGTACCCAGTAGTGGCTTTGGAGGTAGAATACTTTTGCCCTTGATATACTCTTGATAGAAAGCTGAATTCTCAAAAACAGTGTTGTCACTGTGACGCCCATAACTTCCAATGTAAACTACTGTAAAATTGTAGTATGGATCAACGATCGCCAGGAGAACTAGCGAAAAGAATTGTTTATAACAGAAGTACTGGGATCCACTATCCTTCGGGCATTTTAACCTGATATGCTTTCCGTCTATGCTTCCAATGCAGTTCGGAAACCCCCAAAGTTCTAGAAATCCTTCTTCAGATTTCTTCCACGTCTCTGTTGTAGGAGTAGGCAAATACTTGGGCTGTAGAACAGCGCATATTGCCTGGCACACTTCTTTCACAATTTCTGAGACCGTTGAACATCCTAACCGAAAAGAAAAAGCTATGGTCTGCTGACTGTCGCCTGTAGCCAAGTATCTGGAAAAGGTTAAACTAAATTATGCTGGTAGAACGAATAGACAAGTTAACGACCAAAGATATGTTTGTTTAAATTCAGTGACAATGTTATGAATACAATGAAACAAAACAATCTATTTAGTAGAAAGTTCAGTCTAGTGGGACATAGGGAACTAGATGTTAACTATCGTTTTGCTGTATTCACAAACAATGCAGATCAATTTATCACTCCCTTCCTAACTACATTGTGGGATAGCCGAACCTTTCATACGATACAGCAAAACTGAAATGGAATAATTTATATGTGTTCTGTATGAAATACAAAGAGGCTACAAATGGTAAACTTACCCCAAACAAATGGATAGTCTTTGCTTTGTATCGATTGGCTTTCTCCAATTCGTTGTGCACTTCTCGGTGCCCCCTTTTATCAGGAGATGCAGTTCCTCGAAACATTCTCGCGACATACGAAAATACTTGAAGAACCTATCTTCGTCAGACTCTAGTTCAATACACAGACGATGGTATTCTCCTAAGCTTTCTCTCTTGCTTGTTTTGTAAATTAAACTGCCTTTTGCTGCTGCTATTTAGTTTATTTCTCCCATACGCGTTTCGCCTTTTCTTGTTTTAAGGCATCATCCCACTGATGATGCCTTAAAACAAGAAAAGGCGAAACGCGTATGGGAGAAATAAACTAAATAGCAGCAGCAAAAGGCAGTTTAATTTACAAAACAAGTATTTATATGCTTGCTGCGGAAGATGGCCACGCAAACAAACTTGTTTCTCTCTTGCTATTAATGTCGTGCACCCAACATCTCCTCTTCTTGGTGCCATTTCGTATCGCTAATGCGAGGAGGAGTTCTTCCTCGTCCGAGCTACTCATTTCTGCATTCATATATATATATATATATATATATATATATATATATATATATATATATATATATATATATATATATATATATATATATATAAGGAACTCGCACAAAGATAACGAGTCCCGCGTGAAGCTTCCAAATCGGATTCTTACGATAAACATGTATTTTAATGTGTTAGACAGATACATGAGATGCATCAATATTTAATTTGTTCTTGCAAAGTGTGAGACGTCTTTCAATGTGTGATAAATAGTTTTTCTGAGATATCGACTCATTGTCTTTGGAAATGTCATAACTCTCACTATTACCGTATTTCTGGTTGTGTGTTTGCAAGCTGTAGGACACATCTTCTTATTCTTTCTTTCTTTGCCTAACAAGACAATTGTGTTGTGTGTCTTTGTGGTGGTGTAGTTGGTTACAGTTTTTTTTGTATAATGTTTCTAGCGAATTACACGATGCATTTACTTTCTCCCTCCTTAAACGTTGCTTGAGAACTTTTCTAAATGCTGCAATATATGCTTTGAGGGTGTGCTGTAAGTCACAATCTTAGATGTAGTGTGGATAAATAATTAATTTATAAGTCTGTTACGTTTTCAACCGTGCAGCAATCTATTGACGGCAATATGAAATCGTGGTCTAAAGATCGAACACCCTTGTTTTACAATGCAGCTGTCTGCTGGTGGCGCTAAGCCTTCGTTCTTTACAGTGCAGCACTCTGCTTGTGATGGTAGCAAGCAGGATATGGAAGTGAACTTACTTTTAATTGCGTTTTCAGAGTTTTTGGGAAAGTATTTGAGGTAAAAAAACGCATTTTGAACAAAAACGAATTTCTATTTTGTTATTTAAATTTTATTAGCAAATGCTGGTCTTTAATTGTTTATAGAGAAATATTATATCTACTCAATCCGGTATTTCTTGGTGAATGATTTAGAGCTTCAAATGAGAATTATGTATGTGACTGTTGAAATGTCCAAACGACGTCCTCCCATCCACCTCCTTCAGTGTGCTGACGGCACTGCTTCCCACGCCTTCTGTCCTACGCTCCAGAAACCCCAACGATCCCTCCAAATCTACCTCAGCCACTTTACCTCCTGGTGTAACCAATGGCTCCTTAAGATTAATCCCTCCAAAAGCCAGGCAGTAATTATAGGACACACTACCCGCACCTTCCATTTATGACCATCCTATCCAGCTAACTACCATACTAAAATTTCCTGAAGTATTTACTCCACAGTAACAAAAGTACGCAATGATGACCACGTTTCTTTCCTACTATAGTCACTTTTGACTCGGCGTTTTAGCTACAGACTAACAACGAGAACTGTTTCTCCACTTAACTCCAGTTATTGCTTCTCACCGCTTGGTGCATCTCGTTTTTTGCTCGGCCGTATTCCTGTTACTACGCTATTGAACTCTCTACACAAGTTCAGCGGCGGGTTTTAAACTTACGGTATCATACAAATGGTGCGCAGCTTGCTAGGCACAATTCTATTACGAGTGGTACTTGACCTGCAAATATCTCGGTACTCGTCGTTTTACTGTAGTACAATGGTGCCCATACTTCCCTTTCTCTATAGTCGCTTTCCGACACTTAATATTTGCCAATGACTGAGAATTGTCTCTTCACTTACACCAGTTACTGTTTCCAGTCCCATGATGCGCTTCGCACATTGTTTTTTTCTGACAAGTTCCCTACTAACGTGCTATTGAGTTCACTACAGCTGTTAGGAGATCAATCCCCAAATTTCCCACCCATAGCGTCACTTGTCGTTGATATTAACTCGTTTTATTTAACATTAGGTTTTTATAGGTTACTTATTCTGCTGCTTATGGGCAACCACATTTTCGTTTATGCTGTATGACAATTACAGTTGTGTAATGTTTTGTTTTATTATTTTATCGTTGTTTTACCCTCACCCTGAGACCAACCTCAAGATATGCCAGTCATTAGCTAATTAGCACCAGTTCTCACGGGTGGCTGCACTTTTTGTTTGACTTTCTTGTACCATATTTGTTAGATCACCCAAAATCATTACTAGGGAGAAGGATGACCTAGAACAAAGTCCGACGAAATCTTCGACGCCGTTTATCTGTGCAAGTGGGACTTTGGTTTCTAAGTGAACTGGAATCACTACTTTTGGATCCTCTGTTTTTCATTTCTTCATTTGAGGGCTTGTTGGTATATAAATCCACAGAACATGGGCCATTATCCATCAGACTATTTCCATCAGTACTTTGAAGAATCGTTGAATAATCTCAGGATTGGTGTAGAGTGCACAATGTCTGGTGTCCGCACCATGAAACGATTCTTTCATCAAATTCTTTATCCTAACCAGTACGTCCAGAAAGTGTTTAAATCCGTACGTGAATCAACTCCCAGATGATGTCTGGATATTTTCAGCAAGACAGAGCAACAACACATACTACCTTGACAAACTTGTCACAAGTGTGTGAGGTGTATGACGAGGAGAGAACAGTTACCGTAGGCAGAATAACCTCCTAGACACCTCGCTAGTTTCATCTCTTTCCCTGTGATTTATATCTGTAGGGTAAATTGAAGGATCAGGGATGCTCAGATAATCTTCACGCGCTGGAAGACTCCTGAAAATGTAATAGCTGCTATTCCTCCGGCAGAGCTGTTAAATCGAACACAGCGCTGCATCAATATCAATGGCGGCCATTTGCAACATCTCTGTGATGTTCACTATGAAGGATCAGTCCCACGTCAGTCTTGCTGCAAATATTTTACGTACCAGTTTAATTTCGCTCAACCTCATTGTTATCTGGGAATTCTCTCATGAAATATGCAGAGTGCTCTAAAATTCCCCTTACAGTCTTTTTACCTCTAGAGGGGACTGAGTAGACAATAGTTTGAAATGGAACCTATAAACCGTTTCCGTGCTACAGCCATTTGAAAACATGTTTGCTACGTATGAATGCAGCAGGGTCGTCATGATGGGAGATGCTTACGTCGGATCTGATGTCATTTGACATCTGTCCTAGTGCTCGTTTACTCATTGACGAGTCCGCTTCAACGTGATGTAGTATGGCCTCTGACAACTGGGGAGCCGGCCGAAGTGGCCGAGCGGTTCTAGGCGCTACAGTCTGGAACCGCGCGAACGCTACGGTCGCAGGTTCGAATCCTGCCTCGGGCATGGATGTGTGGGTTGTCCTTCGGTTGGTTAGGTTTAAGTACTTCTAAGTTCTAGGGGACTGATGACCACAGCAGTTAAGTCCATAGTGCTCAGAGCCATTTTGAACTACTGGGGAGTGCGGTGTCTCCTTGGAACACCAGTCACGCCTGCTGACGGTGAAGGTACCCCTTTCTCGAAAGCAGTTGCGTAATTGTGGCGAAAATGGTAGCGACGAAATCGAGCGCTGTGGAAAAAAATAAACTCAATAAAGGCGACGAGTAGCTCTTCCATTACCGTGAGCTTCGCCATACAGAAAGTTGCATGTAGGTGTATTCTGCACAGGTGTACTCAATCATGTTGCTCTAACACACAGACTCGTGAATGAGGTTCGAACCAGGTCGGAGAGGTAGAATTTACTTCAAATGACAACAGCGGATCCGATGTAAGCGACACCCACCATGACTAGCCTGTTGTGTACCTAGCTAGAAAACATGTTTTCAAACGGCTGTAGGGATAGGAACGACACGTTTCAAAGTATCGCCTACTCAGTACCCTCTGTAAGTCCGACGAGTCTGTAAGGGGATTTAGAGCACCTTGTATATCTTCACTGATGTGACACATTATTGCTCTCTGGTTTGTAGTATTGTAGGTTGCCTGGTTTTCAAAAATCTTAAGTTTAATTTTCAAGAGAATTTAGAGCAATGTGTCTCACTTTACGCATCCACATGCTTTCTGCAAAGCTGCAAATTCTACGGCCAGATCATGATAGTTGTAGCACTTACATTTTCGACATGCATCATTCTGAACACAACAGTTAATTTTTGCTATTAGAGAGACATTGTTCTTTACTGACTATGGTATAGAGACAAAACCTTTGAATCTGTTAGTTATAGCGGTAGTTTTACTTTGATAAGGGCTGGGTCCACAGACATGGTAAAGTTACTGAAAATTAACCAAAAAGCTTTACTGTCTGTATATCACGATTGCAATTTCGCTATTTTTCCTCGTCAGGTGGCCTGAAAGCAGTCCGTCCCCAAAAGCAGTTATACAGAGCTTACATATTAGACAATAAAGAAAACTAAGAATGTATAATTACTTATGTAGAGTACGTTGTTAAGTGGGTACCATTGGCCCACGTATGTAATTCTACATCCTTATTTAATTTGTGAACTATATATTGCATCACCCCGGTTCCCAGAACTCCTGAAGACAGACGTTGACTGTGGATATTGTATCACAGAGCAGTCCCGTTGACTGTTCAGATATGTCACTAAATCCGCCCAAAGATTTAAACAACCATGCATGAGCAGCGCCAGTTAGGCGAAGGGGGTCCGACAGCCGATCAGTTCCAGAAGAAGGTGCACGGCTCATGTTGTCTGCAGTTCAACCAAGCCTAGACGGTCAATACGCCAGTTCGATCGCGTCCGCATTGTTACTTTGTGCCAGGAAGGGCTCTCAACAAGGGAAGTGTCCAGGCGTCTCGGAGTGAACCAAAGCGATGTTGATCGGACATGGAGGAGATACAGAGAGACAGGAACTGTCGATGACATGCCTCGCTCAGTCCGCCAAAGGACTACTACTGTAGTGGATGACCCCTACCTACGGATTATGGCTCGGAGGAACCCTGAGAGCAACGCCACAATGTTGAATAATCCTTTTCGTTCAGCCACAGGACGTCGTGTTACGACTCAAACTGCGCGGTGCAGATGGGCCCAACAACATGCCGAGTGGACCACTCAGGATTGGAATCACGTTCTCAACCAGACAATCGTCGGAGACGTGTTTGGAGGCAACCCGGTCAGGCTGCTGTTTTGGTGTGGCATTACATGCGGCCGCCGTACGCTGTTGGTGGTCATGGAATGCACCCTAACGGCTGTGCGATACGAGAACGCCATCCTGCGACCGATAGTACAACCATATCGGCAGCACATTGGCGAGGCATTCGTCTTCATGGACGACAATTCGCGCTGCCATCGTGCACATCTTGTGAGTGAATTTCTTCAGGATAACGACAACTCTCGTCTAGAGTGGCCAGACATGAACCCTCTCGTTCATGCCTGGAATAGATTTTGAAAAGGGCTGTTTACTGTTTAATGGACGACCTGACCCACCAACCAATCTGAGGAATCTCCGCCGAATCGCCGTTAAGGAGAAGAACAATTTGGACCAACAGTGCCTTGATGAACCTGTGGATAGTATGCCACGACGAATACAGGCATGCATCAATGCAAGAGGACGTGCTACTGGGTATTAGAGGTACCGATGTGTACAGCAATCTGAACCACCACCTCTGAAGGTCTCGGTGTATGGGGGTACAACTTGCAATGTGTGGTTTTCATGAGCAATAAAAAGAGCGGAAATGATGTTTATGTTGATCTCTATTCCAATTTTCTGTACAGGTTTCGGAACTCTCGGAATCGAGGTGATGCAAAACTTTTTTTGATTTGTTTATATACATAGGGACAGATTCATTGTAGAACACATGATGGTGTAGTGAGGACAAAATGTTGAAACTGCAATCTTGATGTATAAACACCGAAGGCTTCTGGCATGGCCAAAGTGGAATGACAACTTTGATTAATAAGTTATATCCTCCTCTGAATAAAGGCCACTTACCTATAGGTGGAGATGGTTTGCTTTGCTGGTTCCAGTACTGTTCATGGTAACTGTGAGGATGACCTGAATACAGATTCCCTGTAACAGGAGACAGAGTCTTGTCATGCTGGTCCGGAGGTGGTGTCGGCATAGCCAGTAGGTGCGACAACAGCGTCTGGTTTGACGATTCCATATGCTGCTGTGGTGGCTGTAGAGATGGTGGCAGAGGCGGTGGTAAAGGCGGTGGTCGTAACCGTGGAGTCTGCAATGGTGGAGGTACCCAGAAGTTCAGAAAATTGGGCAGGCTATTGGCCAAGCTAGAGGCTTCACGATCATCCCTTCTGTAGCACTGATTGTACTCGTCCCTAAATGCTTCACGAGAGGTGTGATGTGTGCCTCCACGATTTGCAAACGGTGTGTCCAAAGAAGCATTCTTATAAGAATCCGTGACATAAGGCTGCGGTCTACAGTGAGCAGTGGAATGTTCGGTCATTCTTCGTGAATGCGGTCGATGTTGCTGTGTCCTGTGGGGCGATTTTCCGTGGGTGGGTGGCACATCAGTTAGGGGCATGTGGGGAAGTGGGGTGATAGGTGGGTAAGGACGGTGGGTAGGTATGTGGGAATTAGAACTGTGATGCGTAGGCATACGATGCTGGGACACGTGAGGTGGTGCCTCGTGTCTTGGCACCTGGGGTTGGGTCAAATGGTGCAGAGGCATGAAGGAGTGGTTATTGTTAGCTGGAGACACAGTATGAGATGGAGGAAAATGATGCACCGGCATAAGGGGCTGTGACACAGCAGCCGGAGTCGAGTTAAATGGAGTCACGGTGCGCAGCTGCGATACTTGGACTTCATTCGGGTAAGTCGGTTGAACAGTTTGTGTATGTTCTCGGGGATGGGACATGTGAGGTTGAGAAACATTTGATGGAGGAGCATTTAGTAGGAAGCCATTTGTAGTATGCTCAAATGCAGCATGTCCGAGAAGTGATAGTATGTTTGAGGGTATGCTAGATGTCTGAGATATTGGTGGAGGTGGGACTGAGAAGTCAACTTGAAAGTTGTACGGTAAACTGGGAGGTGCAGCACTTTGCTTCTCGCGTGGTGGACTCCGCTCCCGGACGTTTCCGCTGTGAGTCGGAAGTGCATTATCATTGCAGTTGGGAGGCGGTGGAGGATACGGAGTCGGTGCGAGGGCGGCCAGTGGCCGTTCTGTGGCGCCAGTGCGCTGCTGCTGCCGGTCCTCCAGCGAGGGAGGGTGGGCGCTGGCTGTCAGCTCGGGAGGCGGCAGGACGGTGGGCGGGCCGTAGCGCACGGCCGGCGGCGGCGGCAGCCGGTTCAGTTGTCTGCCGCTGATCGTAGGGGGCGGCGGCGGCGGCGGCGGCGGCTGCGCTGGCGGGGGCGGCGGAGGAACCGTCAGCAACATGTGCACGGTACGCGCGTGCTCGTCCGCCGGCGCAGGGGGGTGGCGGTGGCGCTGACGGCGGCGGCGGCGGTGGCGGCGGCGGCGGGGGCGGCGGGGGCGGCGGCGGCGGCGGCGGCGGCAGCGTCACGGCGATCGAGTAGTGCGTGCCTCGCTCCCGCTGCGGCTGCGGCGTGGGTGGCGGCGGGGGCGGTGGGGCAGAGGCAGAGGCGGCCGCTGCGGCTATCTTGCAGGAAGCGGCTCCGTGGCGTGGGGGCGTCATCGGCGGCGTAATAGGCGCGTCTGCCGGGTTGACGCGATACTTGGCGTGTGTAGGCGGCGGCGGCCGCTCTACCCTGCTGTGTTGGTCCTCATCATCGCTTGGCGGCTCCTCCTGCCAACCCAGCAAAAAGGCGGAACTCAATTACTTATTCCACAGAACATACACTGACGAGTCAAAACATTATGACCACTGAAGCTGTATGCTGCACGGTGGCGCCGAGGGGACGCGACTCGATAAGAGAAGCATATGAGCGGAGCAGAGATGAACGGGGAGTAATTCTAGCGAAGGTAAGTGGCGCAAATGCGAAGATTCGCAGACTTTGGCGACTTTGACCAAAGCCGGATTGTTGTGGCCCAGTGCCTGGGAGCGAGCATCTCGGAAACGGCCAAGCTGGTCGGCTGTTCGAATGCCACTCTCTTGAGCACCTATGGAAAGTGGTTGAAGAATGCTGATACCACGTATAGGCCACAAGAAGTTGGGCGTCCATACCTCATCACAGAACATAGGGCTCGGAAGTTTGCCCGCTCTCTAAAGCAAGATAGGCGGCGATCTGTGGCAGATCTGACGTCAGAGTACAGTGCCGGCGCAGGCACAAGTGTTTTGGAATACAGCGTTCAACGAACAGTGTTGAACGTGGTGTTCCACAGCACAGGACCGCACCTGTTCCTATGCTGAGCGAACAACATCGTCATTTACGATTACAGTAGGCACGGAATCGTCGAGATTGGACTGCGGATCAATGGAATCGTGTCGCCTGGTCGGATGCATCCCGTTTATTGTTCAGATACGCCGGAATACAGGCGAAACGCCGCTCGAAATAAACAGCGCGACGTGGACACAGGGCAGTGGGAGCAGTGTTATGTTATGGGGGACATTCACCTGGACTTCCACGGGACCTGCGATAGTAATCGAAGGCATCGTGACAGCTGTGAACTACGTGAACATTATTCAATATTTATGCTCGATGCCTTTCTCAACAGCGGTAGCATCTTCCATCAGGATAACTGTCCGGGTCACAAGATCAGAATCGTGCTGCAGTGGTTTGAGGAGCACGATAGTGAACTCACGTTAATGTCTCGAAGTCCGCAGCTCGTGGTCGTACGGTAGCGTTCTCGCTTCCCATGCCCGGGTTCGTTTCCCGGCGGGGTCAGGGATTTTCTCTGCCTCGTGATGACTGGGTGTTGTGTGATGTCCTTAGGTTAGTTAGGTTTAAGTAGTTCTAAGTTCTAGGGGACTGATGACCATAGATGTTAAGTCCCATAGTGCTCAGAGCCATTTGATGCCTCGACCACCAAATTCGGCTTATCTGAAACCGATGAAACACATCTGGGACGCTATCGGACGCCATCTCCGCGCGCACAAACCGATTACCCGTAAATTACGGGAAGCGTGTGACCTGTGCGTAGGTACCTGGTGCCATGAACCTCTGGAAACCTGTCAAGTACTTGTAGAATCCATGACACGCAGAAACACGGCTGAATTGCGTTCCAGAGGTGGACCAACACGCTTTTGAGTATATGATCATAATGTTTTGGCTTATCAGTGTATTCACCATAAACGTTACGACGTGGAACACGTCTACAGGAAAAAATCTAGAACACATAAAAAATCTACTCTCTAAAAATTACTTACTATTTCTTTTCAAGAATTCCTCTATGGGACAGTTGGGGTTGTCACGCAGAAACGTCTTTTGATTCATTTTGAAAGATTTTCTGCTATACGTTCAGACATTGTTTGTCCATGGGTACGTATTCAAAGAGTTTTAACCTCTATCTGTGCCAAAGATGGATTCGTTAAAGGGTAATGCACATTATTTTTGCTCCTAGTGTTGTACTTGTGAATGTTTCTGTTACTCACAAACTCATATGGACTGTTCGTAACGAATTTTGTACGTGATTGTACATTGGAACCTCACTAATCCGACCCGTAACGGACCAGGAGCGTGGTCGGAACGCAAAAGAGATCGGATTAGTAGAGGAACACTGTTACTGGCACGTAATATCCCATTACAACTGATAATATTGTCTGGAATACCATTCCATGTTAAAACAGTAGCAAATAGAAAAGAAAAAGGAGACGACTATCGATATTGATTTTGCTGCGATGTTCCGGTATTTCCTAATCCACGAAATGTCTATTGCGGTAAACGTAGAGCTTCGTTAGATGTATTGAAGGGCTATATGACATGCATTTTTAGCATCTGTGTGTGACACTCGAGCTGTAGGTTCGTTGCCTTTCTTGTCGTCATCATCTTTTCCGTACTCATTGGTTTTCGAATAACAGCGTCAGTGAGTCGTGCAGTGAACGTCAGCTGTACTGATCCACTCACTCACGTCACTGAGCTCAACATGTGTATCTATAGTTGGTAACAAAATTTATTTTCTCACACTTGAAAATGTAACAGGAACACTGTCACTAATCTGTAAATTACAGCTGCTGATCGACTTGCAAACAAGTCATTTCGTACTAAAACTGATCGAACTATTGTATCTAGCAACGGTCAACTGCCTACCGACACATATCGCAGACGATGAGTCACGGACAAGTCCAGATGTGAATGTAGCAGCGGCCCGTGTAGGTAAACAAAACCGGAAATGGGCTCGTCGAGGTACACGGGGAGACGGACCATTCGAGGTAGGAGTAGTGAGGTTCTATTGTACAGGATGATCCTTATTAATGTTTGAAAACCCCAAAGCGACGTACACCACACTGAGACAAGTAATTTAACAAAGGACACATGGGGCCGCAAATGTCAGAAAATACCCGAAAAGTGAATGACAAATGTTGAAAATGGGTCGCCAGCTACAGGTGCAGCAGTTGAGCGTATTTGCCTGTCCCTCCTGGAAGTCAAGCATTCACGTCAGTGTGGCACCGGGCCTACATGCGCGACGACAGCGTATCTGGGCTAACGGTTCGAATCTTGCATGAGACAGGAAGAATTTCTCTTTCATTGCGTTAGACGGTTATGTGTTTACATTGCAGTAATACCATACTTATTATTTCATTTACTGGTGTTCCGGATCCCGCTGGCTTATTTCAAAGTACAGTACGACAAAAAACTAGCGTTTTGCGTCATAAGTACACGAGCATAGGATTTCGAATTGCGTCGTTACCACTAAATGACCTACGTTTTCTTTACTAAATAAAGTATGTAAACAAAAAAGAAAGGACAGAAGGAAAGAAACGCAAAATAAAACACCTTTTGCTTGGTTACAGCACTGACAGTAATTTTGCAACTTCTACGTTTACAACGGATCACATTCACAACTGGTGTTCGAAAAACCGAGCGATGTGCGGCACGGTCGTGTACCGGCGAGGGTAGGAGCGACTAGTCCAGCCGCTGCACGTGAAGCGTGGTACGTCGCAACGTTTGTCACCCACTTCTTAGGTGTTTCCCAACGTTTGCAGCCCCATGTGTCTTATATTGAATTACTTGTCTCGGCGTCATCTACACTGCTTTGGTTTTTTTGTAATGTTAATATAATCACCTAGTTTGTACTATGGGGCCGTGGCTACTATTCCCAGCTTCTTAAACCGATGGCCGCAGGATAAACTTACTATTCTCAACTGATAAACAACATGGCTGTAAGATGAACTAGTGTTAACTCCACACATAATTCTGATTACTACCTTTTGTGCAATGAATAACTTTTGCGTAAGTGAGGAGCTGCTTCAGAATATTATCTTGTACTACAATCAATGAAAACATATAAAATATCCGAAATGTCTTTACTTACTGTCTTCTATACTCCGAAATTGGAAATTATTCTTACAGAAAAAGTAGCCGAACCGAAACGATTAGCCAAGCTGGGCAGCCGCACTGTCTGGGGCACTTTGTCATGGTTCGCGCGGCTTCCCCCGTAGGAGGTTCGAGTCCTCCCTCGGGCATGGGAGTGTGTATTGTCCTTTCTCTAGCAAGTTAGTTTAAATAACACTACTGGCCATTAAAATTGCTACACCAAGAAGAAATGCAGATGATAAACAGGTATTCATAGGACAAATATATTATACTACAAGTGACATGTAATTACATTTTCACGCAATTTGGGTGCATAGATCCTGTGAAATCAGTACCCAGAACAACCACCTCTGGCCGTAATAACGGCCTTGATTCGCCTGGGCATTGAATCAGAGCTTGGATGGCGTGTACAGGTACAGCTGCCCATGCAGCTTCAACACAATACCACAGTTCATCAAGAAAAGTGACTGGCGTATTATGACGAGCCACTTGCTCGGCCACCATTGACCAGACGCTTTCAAGTGGTGAGAGATCTGGAGAATGTGCTGTCCAGGGCAGCAGTCGAACATTTTGTGCATCCAAAAAGGCCCGTACTGGACCTGCAATGTGCGGTCGTGCATTATCCTGCTGAAATGTAGTGTATCGCAGGGATCGAATGAAGGGTAGAGTCACTGTGCCAATGTGACGTCCACTGTTCAAAGTGCCGTCAATGCGAACAAGAGGTGACCGGGATGTGTAACCAATGGCATCCCAAACCATCACGCCGGGTGATACGCCAGTATGGCGACGACGAATACACGCTTCCAATGTGCGTTCACCACGATGTCGCCAAACACAGATGCGACCATTATGATGCTGTAAACAGAACATGGATTCATCCGAAAAAATGACGTTTTACCATTCGTGCACCCAGGTTCGTCGTTGAGTACACCATCGCAGGCGCTCCAGTCTGTGATGCAGTGTCAAGGATAACCACAGCCATGGTCCCCGAGCTGATAGTCCGTGCTGCTGCAAACGTCGTCGAACTGTTCGTGCAGATGGTTGTTGTCTTGCAAACGTCCCCGTCTGTTGACTCAGGGATCGAGACGTGACTGCACTATCCGTTACAGCCATGCGGATAAGATGCCTTCTTCTCGACTGCTAGTGATATGAGGCCGTTGGGATCCAGCACGGCGTTCCGTATTACCCTCCTGAACCCACCGATTCCATATTCTGCTAACAGTCATTGGATCTCGACCAACGCGAGCAGCAATGTCGCGATATGATAAACCGCAATCGCGATAGGCTCCATCCGACCTTCATCAAAGTCGGAAACGTGATGGTACGCATTTCTCCTCTTTACACGAAACATCACAACAACGTTTCACCAAGCAACGACGGTCAACTGCTGTTTGTGTATGAGAAATCGGTTGGAAAGTTTCCTCATGTCAGCACGTTGTAGGTGTCGCCACCGGGGCCAACCTTGTGTGAATGCTCTGGAAAACTAATCACTTGCATATCACAGAATCTTCTCCCTGACGGTTAAATTTCGCATCTGCAGCACGTCATCTTCATGGTGTAGCAATTTTATTGGCCAGTAGTGTATTTTAATTTCCATATCGGAGTCTAAATCGAAACTTAGGTTAAGTAACAGATTCGAGGTACTTGTTCTAAAACTAAATTATCTACAACACTTTTGATCTGACTGGATATGTTCATAGGAATCCCATAATTTTAGTTGTATCACTACAAAATTTTAAATTGTACTCCTTGTATGTTTTGTTCAGCTAGTGTAGGGATCTTTGATCTATGATCATTCTTTTGAATAATAACGATATCAGGTACTAAAATAAGAGCGAAAAAAATTGTTAGCATAATTGATTCGAAAGCATTCAGTTGTATTAACACAGCAGTCTCCACCCCTCCCTCCCTCTCTCTCTCTCTCTCTCTCTCTCTCTCTCTCTCTCTCTCTCTCTCTCTCTCTTCCCTGTGAGAATTTCATTATGTTTTGAAAAGCAAATGTATTTGTCAGTTGCCTCGACTTCGGCTGTTGGAGAATGAGTCAATTTCCTTGCCTAGTTGTCAATTTTTTAGTCGATATTATCCTGTGAAATTTTACCCTGCATTAAAGTTTACATTTTCAAATAATTTTGCGGGCGAAGTAGTTAAGGTAGGCATATATATACGAATACTCCTGTATGTTATGAAATTTAAAAAAAGAAACCATCAGAATTAATTCCTACTAACAAATTTCCGCGGAATATTTCCTTTCCATTGCTTCGAAGAAATGTGGTAAATCGCCTGATATTCTAGCATTTGATGGAGGATATCGTAGACGTAGAATATCGTAACACCGTTATGTATCCTGGGTGAGTGAGCACTGGAATAACCTCAGTGTGTGTCTGTGTACTAAGAAATTCCCGATGCACACATTTAAGCGGGAAGGATTACCCAGTGTTGAGAAGCATGAGATACTGTCATGTGAGTTTAGCTGTAGATCACAGAAACTTGATACCACATAAAAAAATGTGTGTAAGAGAGAGTTTTCCCGTCTTTTTATCTCTCTGCCAACGAAACTGCCACGAACTGCTGCAGAAGACGGCCATTATCTTCATGAACATGACGATGTGTGGCGCTACTGGTGCAGTCAACCAAGGTAAATTAGGGAACAGCCGGCCGGTGTGGCCGTGCGGTTCTAGGCGCTTCAGTCTGGAACCGCGTGACCGCTACGGTCGCAGGTTCGAATCCTGCCTCGGGCATGGATGTGTGTGATGTCCTTAGGTTAGTTAGGTTTAAGTAGTTCTAAAAACATCTTGTGGTCGCATATTTCTGTATAGTGGTAGGTGGTAGTGTCGTGACAAATACTAAAAACCCCTACCGATAGGATGTGAGCATAGGGGTGGGCATGCGTTTAAAGGTAAGTTTTTTATGTTTTTCGTGAATAGCTCGAAAATCGCGGCTGTTTCCCAGTACAAAATTAAACTACATTCAACTTACTACACTAAAGGTCCTACTCGTTTTTGCTCTAGGACTAATCGTTCCTAAGTTGCAAGGTTGGAAAAACATTTCGCCTAGAGGACGGGGTTTTCGAGTTATTTAAGGAAAACATAAAAAGAGACTTTAAACGCCCCCCCCCGCCCCCCCCCCCCCCATCCCATTCCTATGCTTAAGCTTACATCCCGCCGTTCGGGATGTTTAGTGTGTTGTTCATGACACTCCTTCCTCAAAATGGTTCAAATGGCTCTGAGCACTATGCGACTTAACTTCTGAGGTCATCAGTCGCCTAGAACTTAGAACTAATTAAACCTAACTAACCTAAGGACATCACACACATCCATGCCCGAGGCAGGATTCGAACCTGCGACCGGAGCGGTCGCACGGCTCCAGACTGTAGCACCTAGAACCGCACGGCCACTCCGGCCGCTACTCCTTCCTATCACCGCAGAAAAATTTGCGATTACACCATTTTTGTCCCCCTATTCGATCTTACTTCGTCTTCGTTGACTGGGCTCTATCCGTTTACAAATCTTTCCTGACGAGATTTTGTCATATACGTCAGTTTTGTCTGATCTGCTTATTTTGCTAACGTTCACATAATTTTTCCACCTATCTAATTGTACTGCTTGATGGCATAAACACTACTAATTACAGGTTCATAACCAGAAAGAATGCGCTAGGTAGCCCATGTTTTCATCAAGTTTTCTTTCCTCTACCCGTGCCCTCTACTCTGATGCTAGTTGTTCGAGATTATTCACCAAAGGGGACATAATACTAAATGACGGCATTAGGAATTATTCACAGTCTAAATATGTCACTGTTACAGAGTGAGTGTGTCAAGGCAGCGCCGGCCGAGGTGGTCTAGCGGTTCTAGGCGCTCAGTCCGGAACCGCGCGACTGCTACGGTCGTAGGTTCGAATCCTGCCTCGGGCATGGATGTGTGTGATGTCCTTAGGTTAGTTAGGTTTAAGTAGTTATAAGTTCTAGGGGACTGATGACCACAGATGTTAAGTCCCATAGTGCTCAGAGCCATTTGAACCATTTTGAACCAAAAGACAGCGGAGGTTACAAAATGTCATCTCACTAACAACGGCAGACACAATGGCGAGACAATTCTGAAACAGTAGTTTATTAAGTTTATTAAGTGAGGAACTGAGGAAAAGTAAGGTCAGTAGCTTATGAGAAAGCACATCCTCATTAAAAAATAAACGTGTAAATGTCCTCACTTATGTTGTTCCAAATCCCATAGCATTTCTTGTTTCACCAGCTATCGATGTCCCTTAAAAGCTTAATTCTTTCATTAAAAAATCTGTTGTTAGGGGAATAACACGGTGGATAATTAATAATTCAGTTTTCCCTCCTAAAAATATAGCAGCATACTCCCCTCCTTGCATACTGTCATTTGCTAAAATCTCTTTTCGATACCTCAAATTGTTTCTGAAATACGGGGAATGTTGGGGATGTTTGTCGCTGGGGCCGCGCGATCGCAAATGAGTGTGCCACATCAGAACAGTTTTCTCGTTATTGATGACAGGTAGAGACCTCCGCCCAAGTCTAAAGAAAAATTCGATATGTTAGTTAAATTTAATATGCAGCAACATACTATGCAATATGCACCAAAAGCAAAATCATAGCGACTCCTATTTTTTATTCCAAACTTTTTTTTAATTTCTCGCCATGTCCTACTACCATGTAAATATCACAGTAACTACGATAATTGACGAAACGATGGCCACATCTTCATGAACCTGACATATAAAGCTCCAAGTAACGCGAAAATGAATTTTTTTTCTTACCAAATAGTTTCCGTAAAATCGTTTGAGAAAGATTGCGGGGCATTCGGCACGATTCTGTCATCGCCGACTGCACGATAGGTGGCAAACAATGTTGGCCTCCCCTTCTGAACTAAGGAGTGAACTTGCCTATTGCTTTGGACGAAAGCTGGTCACTGCGCATCGATCACTATATCACTTGCAAAGTCTACTATTTGAATTACGTAGAAGAGGCGAGGAACTAGTCATATTTGTAGACATTAAACGACTACTCTTTCTCATAATTTTAATTTTTGTCAATATGTACATGAAATTGTGTACCTGCTGTACCATACATAGTTTCAAGATACGTCTGCAGCGCCCACCCCAGCGTGCATGTGGCAGGCCGAAAATACTTTCTAGCCGAAGAAAGTAAGCGTAGTCTTTTGAAGAAACTGCTATCATTTCAGTTCAATAGTGAATTCAATAGTGCGCTAGTGGGCGGCAGAGTGCAGATGCAACTAGCCTTATGACGTCCTTCCAGCATTTGCCTACTTCATTCACGGACAGAACGGACAATAGTAGCCAAACACAGATTATAGCCGTGAAACGGAACATCACAAGGAAGGGTGTGGAGACGTGGGAGAGAAAAGCTGGTAGAGAGATGGAATGAAATGACACAAAATGAGCATATGGCCTCGTTGGCCGAGAGGCCCCATCCTGGGAGCTTCGGCCGCCAAGTGCAAGTCTTATTTCATTTGATGCCACATTGGGCGACTTGCACGCCGGTGATGTGGATGAGATGATGATGAGGACAGAATAACACCCAGTCTCCGAGTGGAGAAGATCTCCAACCAGCCGGGAATCGAACCTGGCCCCACTTGCATGAGAAGTGAGCACGTACCACCTAGTTACGCAGGCAGACAGAGAGATAGAGATGAACGCCGAATCAAATCGAACAAATTCGCGCGGACTGGCTTGTGATCAGGTGTTATTAACGCTTGTATCCGGCGCGTACCCCCCCCCCCCCCCCCCCCCCCCCCCATGAACCATGGACCTTGCCGTTGGTGGGGAGGCTTGCGTGCCTCAGCGATACAGATGGCCGTACCGTAGGTGCAACCACAACGGAGGGGTATCTGTTGAGAGGCCAGACAAACGTGTGGTTCCTGAAGAGGGGCAGCAGCCTTTTCAGTAGTTGCAGGGGCAACAGTCTGGATGATTGACTGATCTGGCCTTGCAACATTAACCAAAACGGCCTTGCTGTGCTGGTACTGCGAACGGCTGAAAGCAAGGGGAAACTACAGCCGTAATTTTTCCCGAGGACATGCAGCTTTACTGTATGATTAAATGATGATGGCATCCTCTTGGGTAAAATATTCCGGAGGTAAAATAGTCCCCCATTCGGATCTCCGGGCGGGGACTACTCAGGAGGATGTCGTTATCAGGAGAAAGAAAACTGGCGTTCTACGGATCGGAGCGTGGAATGTCAGATCCCTTAATCGGGCAGGTAGGTTAGAAAATTTAAAAAGGGAAATGGATAGGTTAAAGTTGGATATAGTGGGAATTAGTGAAGTTCGGTGGCAGGAGGAACAAGACTTCTGGTCAGGTGACTACAGGGTTATAAACACAAAATCAAATAGGGGTAATGCAGGAGTAGGTTTAATAATGAATAGGAAAATAGAAATGCGGGTAAGCTACTACAAACAGCATAGTGAACGCATTATTGTGGCCAAGATAGATACGAAGCCCACACCTACTACAGTAGTACAAGTTTATATGCCAACTAGCTCTGCAGATGATGAAGAAATTGAAGAAATGTACGATGAAATAAAAGAAATTATTCAGATAGTGAAGGGAGACGAAAATTTAATAGTAATGGGTGACTGGAATTCGAGTGTAGGAAAAGGGAGAGAAGGAAACATAGTAGGTGAATATGGATTGGGGCTAAGAAATGAAAGAGGAAGCCGCCTAGTAGAATTTTGCACAGAGCACAACTTAATCATAGCTAACACTTGGTTTAAGAATCATGAAAGAAGGTTGTATACGTGGAAGAACCCTGGAGATACTAAAAGGTATCAGATAGATTATATAATGGTCAGACAGAGATTTAGGAACCAGGTTTTAAGTTGTAAGACATTTCCAGGGGCAGATGTGGACTCTGACCACAATCTATTGGTTATGACCTGTAGATTAAAACTGAAGAAACTGCAAAAATGTGGGAAATTAAGGAGATGGGACCTGGATAAACTGAAAGAACCAGAGGTTGTACAGAGTTTCAGGGAGAGCATAAGGGAACAATTGACAGGAATAGGGGAAAAAAATACAGTAGAAGAAGAATGGGTAGCTCTGAGGGATGTAGTAGTGAAGGCAGCAGAGGATAAAGTAGGTACAAAGACGAGGGCTGCTAGAAATCCTTGGGTAACAGAAGAAATATTGAATTTAATTGATGAAAGGAGAAAATATAAAAATGCAGTAAATGAAGCAGGCAAAAAGGAATACAAACGTCTCAAAAATGAGATCGACAGGAAGTGCAAAATGGCTAAACAGGGATGGCTAGAGGACAAATGTAAGGATGTAGAAGCTTATCTCACTAGGGGTAAGATAGATACTGCCTACAGGAAAATTAAAGAGACCTTTGGAGAGAAGAGAACCACGTGTATGAATATCAAGAGCTCAGATGGCAGCCCAGTTCTAAGCAAAGAAGGGAAGGCAGAAAGGTGGAAGGAGTATATAGAAGGTTTATACAAGGGCGATGTACTTGAGGACAATAATATGGAAATGGAAGAGGATGTAGATGAAGATGAAATGGGAGATACGATACTGCGTGAAGAGTTTGACAGAGCACTGAAAGACCTGAGTCGAAACAAGGCCCCCGGAGTAGACAACATTCCATTAGAACTACTGACGGCCTTGGGACAACCAGTCCTGACAAAACTCTACCAGCTGGTGAGCAAGCTGTATGAGACAGGCGAAATACCCTCAGACTTAAAGAAGAATATAATAATTCCAATTCCAAAGAAAGCAGGTGCTGACAGATGTGAAAATTACCGAACTATCAGTTTAATAAGCCAAGGCTGCAAAATACTAACGCGAATTCTTTACAGACGAATGGAAAAACTGGTAGATGCAGACCTCGGGGAGGATCAGTTTGGATTCCGTCGAAATGTTGGAACACGTGAGGCAATACTGACCTTACGACTTATCTTAGAAGAAAGATTAAGAAAAGGCAAACCTACGTTTCTAGCATTTGTAGACTTAGAGAAAGCTTTTGACAATGTTGACTGGAATACTCTTTTTCAAATTCTAAAGGTGGCAGGGGTAAAATACAGGGAGCGAAAGGCTATTTATAATTTGTACAGAAACCAGATGGCAGTCATAAGAGTCGAGGGGCATGAAAGGGAAGCAGTGGTTGGGAAAGGAGTGAGACAGGGTTGTAGCCTCTCCCCAATGTTATTCAATCTGTATATTGAGCAAGCAGTAAAGGAAACAAAAGAAAAATTCGGAGTAGGTATTAAAATTCATGGAGACGAAGTAAAAACTTTGAGGTTCGCCGATGACATTGTAATTCTGTCAGAGACGGCAAAGGACTTGGAAGAGCAGTTGAACGGAATGGACAGTGTCTTGAAAGGAGGATATAAGATGAACATTAACAAAAGCAAAACGAGGATAATGGAATGTAGTCAAATTAAATCGGGTGATGCTGAGGGAATTAGATTAGGAAATGAGACACTTAAAGTAGTAAAGGAGTTTTGCTATTTAGGAAGTAAAATAACTGATGATGGTCGAAGTAGTGAGGATATAAAATGTAGACTGGCAATGGCAAGGAAAGTGTTTCTGAAGAAGAGAAATTTGTTAACATCGAATATAGATTTATGTATCAGGAAGTCGTTTCTGAAAGTATTTGTATGGAGTGTAGCCATGTATGGAAGTGAAACATGGACGATAACTAGTTTGGACAAGAAGAGAATAGAAGCTTTCGAAATGTGGTGCTACAGAAGAATACTGAAGATAAGGTGGATAGATCACGTAACTAATGAGGAGGTATTGAATAGGATTGGGGAGAAGAGAAGTTTGTGGCACAACTTGACTAGAAGAAGGGATCGGTTGGTAGGACATGTTTTGAGGCATCAAGGGATCACAAATTTAGCATTGGAGGGCAGCGTGGAGGGTAAAAATAGTAGAGGGAGACCGAGAGATGAGTACACTAAGCAGATTCAGAAGGATGTAGGTTGCAGTAGGTACTGGGAGACGAAGCAGCTTGCACAGGATAGAGTAGCATGGAGAGCTGCATCAAACCAGTCTCAGGACTGAAGACAACAACAACAACATCCGGCGCGTGGAGTTAAAGGATGACGACAGACAGGCGTGATGCCTAACCGGCAGGGGCGGCAGAAAACAAGGCCGCCCGTCGTTCACTGGAAGCGCACTGCGTCGTCTGACGGGCAGCTGCCTCTCCCTTACGGAACTCTTTTCTTCTTTCATTCAATTTTGTTGCTTTTTGCTGCACATTTTGCTATAAGTGCACATTAACGTTGGTGCAGGGAGGAAAATCTTAAACTCGGTGTAGCTTCGTTAACTGATACATTGTCACAACTCAACACTCATACAGAAAATGTCAATTTTGTTTTGTTGTAGTGGCACTTCAGATTTCTGCCACGAGAGCGCAGCAGCGAGGAGTTAGGCAAGATGGCGGTAGGCGGCGAGAATTCGCGTTTTGTGCTGGAAATGCTTCCACATAATCTGCCGTAACAGTGCAACGATACTTCAGAACTCCGATAGTATACGCTGTTTAAGACATCAGGTTGCCTCTGCAAGGGGATATCAATGGGTCGGCCTGCAGCCAGTAAAGAAACGGTGGACCGCGTGCGGGCGAGTTTCGCACGTAGCCCACAGAAGTCGACGAAGAGAGCGAGCAGAGAGCTGAACAAGTCACAAACAGCCGTTTGGAAGATCTTGAGGAAACGACTTGAGCTGAATGCTTACCGTTTAGAATTGCTACAAGCCCTGACTCGCGATTGAAATTTCGGCACTGCTGCAACAGCTTATGGAAGAGGATGGGTTGTGTGAGAAACTCGTCTTCAGTGATGAAGGAACATTTTTTTGTGAATGGAACAGTGAACAGGCATAATGTGCGGTCCCGGATGACCGAGATTCACACGCTATCGTGCAGCATGTTCGAGAATCATCGAAAGTTAACGTGTTCTCTGCAGTCTCTCGGTTTAAGGTTTACGGTCTCTTTTTCTTCTGCTAAAAAACCATTACAGGACATGTGTATCTGGACATGCTAGGAAAGTGGCTCATGCCACAACTGGATACCGACAGAGTGAACTTCCACCTACTAACAGGATGATGCTCCACCCCTCTTCCATTATAATGTTCGTGAATTCTTAAACAGGAAAGCGAGAAACCAATGTATCGGTGATGGTGAGGTTGATGATCAGGAGTCAGCACCTCGATACTGTCCTGACCTAACCTAATTTGATTTTTTGTGTGTGGTTTTGTAAAAATTTCAGCGTTTATGCCTCATCTACCAACAAACAAACAAATACACCAGAACTGCGACCTCGCCTTCACAGTGTTTTTCACCAGACTAATAGCAATATGCTTATATCTGCAGAATCAGTGGGAGGCATATATGGAGCACTTTCTATATATATATATATATATATATATATATATATATATATATATATATATATATATATACTCTCAGTTTTTCTATGTATGTGCAATGTTCTGTGACAATATGTCAAATAATATAGCTTGAGCACTTCTGTGAAATTGCATCAATCATTTATAATATACTTCCACTACCATTGTTTAGTAACTAGATGCTCTAAAGATCAGCACCATGGAGTGTCCACCAGAAACCCTGACCCAGCAGCTTATGATTTACTTTTTTGCTCTAAGATTGGTTCCATAGAATGCAGAAAAACGTATTGATTTTTAAAGAGAGAATATTTTGAAACAATGATTTAAATTTTTTTTAAATAATCGCTGTTTGAGTTTGCAAAACTTTTCAGTGTTTAACATTAATAATTGATTTACTGTTTTAAACCTTTAATGTAAGACTATACCCATTAATGAGTTGGTTATGACAGCATTTAAGACCTTTAAATTAGGTCGTTAGTTATATGAAATACTGAGAATTAAATTTTTGTTGCCCCTGGCAGCCGTTAGGTTAACAAACCTGGAGTCAGGGCTGTGTCACTGTTATAGCCATTTAGTAATAAAGGTGGCTTACAACTTTCGTATATCCTTATGAGAAGGCAAGCTGTAGTTCTGCAGCATATCCATTTCTCCTGCAGTATTTTGCCATGGCACCCTGTATTGGAGCTCCTCTGGTATTAGTGTTCGGAGAACGTAGGCAGTTACATCAGCATCATTGAAAAATTTGAGTCAGGCCTGCAGGCGTCTCTCGGAATGAGTTCTTTCAGCCAGTCGGACACAGGAGCCATTCTGTTGGCCATTCCCCACACCAACTGACAACACTCATCTGCCAGACTGCAGCTTCCGACCAGAGCTATTCAAGACACGTGTTGGAAACGACCTACCGTCATAACAGACTCACTCACTGTCACGCCAGCTTACTACATCCGAACCGTAACCAGTGTAGATGTTGCGGTTGTCTGTAGGGAGATAGCAACGCCAGAACACGGTAAATAGCTGCAGAAGGATCTACAGGGTGTTTCCAAAAGGTACGGCCAAACTTTCAGGAAACATTCCTGACACACAAATAAAGAAAAGATGTTATGTGGGCATGTGTCCGCATTGTTGGTGATGTCTTGATTGGGCCCCATGTTCTTCCACCTACGCTCAATGAAGCACGTTATCATGATTTCATACGGGATACTCTACCTCTGCTGCTAGAACATGTGCCTTTACAAGTACGACACAACATGCGGTTCATGCACGATGGAGCTCCTGCACATTTCAGTCGAAGTGTTCGTACGCTTCTCAACAACAGATTCGGTGACCGATGGATTGGTAGAGGCGGACCAATTCCTTGGCCTCCACGCTCTCCTGACCTCAACCCTCTTGACTTCCATTTATGGGGGCATTTGAAAGCTCTTCTCTACGCTACCCCGGTACCAAATGTAGAGAATCTTCGTGCTCGTATAGTGGACGGCTGTGATACAGTGCGCCATTCTCCAGGACTGCATCAGCGCATCGGGGATTCCATGCGATGGAGGGTGGATGCATTTATCCTCGCTAACGGAGGACATTTTGAACATCTCCCGTAACAAAGTGTTTGAAGTCACGCTGGTACGTTCTGTTGCTGTGTGTTTCCATTCCATGATTAATGTGATTTGAAGAGAAATAATAAAACGAGCTCTAACATGGAAAGTAAGCGTTTCCTGTCACATGTCCACGAACATATTTTCTTTCTTTGTATGTGAAGAAAGTTTGGCCGTACCTTTTTGTAACACCCCGTATAGAGGATTGATGAGTAGTGTAGGCACTGACAGTTGACCCGAACACAACTAAATCTAACATGTTGGCGCACACTTGGAAGTGAAATCCACTTCTGTACAACAATACCATTGGTGTCAAATTGCTGGAAACGATGTCTATCGTGAAATATCGAGGAGTATCTAAGAGGGACATTTAGTAACTAATGCAACACTTTTTTGTGGAAGCAAGTTGGTTTTATTTAGGATTCCAGTACACCATATTATTCCCCCTTCCTTGCGCTGCAAAACCCTGTTTTTCAACGTAATCTCCGTACAATGCCACCGCCTTATACTATCTTACTGGGAGGGGTTGTATAACCGCACGGTACATTGCTACTAATTAACGGCTTGCTGCCTCAATAGCCCCCCCCCCCCCCCCCCATCATCCGAGCACTGTTTCCCGCGGAGGGCATCCTTCATTCGGTCAAACAGATGGAAGTCGGGAGGTGCGAGATCCGGACCGTAGGGGTGGGTGAGGAAGAACTGTCAGACTTGTGTGAGGCCTAGCGTTGTCATGGAGAAGGAGACGCTCGTTCACATTTTTGTGGCAACGAACACGCTGCGGTCGTTTCTTCAATTTGCTGAGAGTAGTGCAATACACTTAAAGTTTATCGTTTCACCATGAGGGAGCACGTCTAACAGAATAACCCCGTGAGGGTCCTAGAAGTCCGTTGCCATGCTTTTACCGGATGTGGATGCAGCTTTGAACTTTTTCTTCGCAGGAAAGGTGGCGTGGCGCTGCTCCATGGATCACCGTTATGTTGCCGGTTGGGACACATGAATCCATGTTTCATCGCCTGTAACGACTATCGACAATAAGTAGTCACGATCAGCCTCGTAAAGCGCAAGGAATTCCGCACTCATGGTTCTTATCAGTCTGACAACAGGGCAGATCGGTGCCGGGCAAGGCAAAAGCTGCCGGCACGAACGATAAAGCGTATTGCGATCTGAAGTTTTCCCGGCGTACTTCCAATTAGAACAGTTCTCGGGTATCCGACCGGGTAGCGTCGTAATTTCTCCACAATATTTCGGCAGACGTACACGCTGCCATCTTCAGGTGGTTCCTGACGAATGCTGTTTAAACTAGCCGTAACCCCCTCCACCGTTCCTCTGCTGGTGTCTTTGGTGCGGCCGGCGCGGCGGCTACTGGAGGTGGTGGAGGAAGCGGCGCCTGGGTCTCAACTGGGGTCTGCAGTCTCCCTGCTGCCGCCGTCGGGGGCGGTGCTCGATCCCTGGGACCGCATCTTTCTCTCCAGGCTGAGTGATGGGTTCCAAGCATGACTAAGTTGAAGGCCGCTGTCTTTATTAATTAGATCGTCCGGTAGTCGGATTTCGATGGCCTCTTTAGTAACGCAGTCCCAGAAGTAGGAGGATTGACAGAATATTTTTGTTTTTTCAAAGTCCATAGTATGGCCAGTCTTTATACAATGGTCAGCCACGGCTGATTTAGTGGCCTGGCGTAATTCGGTATGGCGCTTGTGTTCGCAGTGCAGACTGTCTGCCCAATGTATGATTTTCCGCACTGACAGGGAATTTGATAAACGCCTGGTTTTCGAAGGCCTAGGTCATCTTTCACTGAACCCAGTAGAGTCAAGGATTTTGCAGGGGGTCGGAATACACATTTCACCTTGTGTTTCCCCAGGATTCGACCGAGTTTTCTTGAGGTGTTTCCGACAAACGGAATGCACTCCAATGACTTGCGTTCTTCTGTTTCTTCTTATTGTTCTCTTGGCGCAGTCTGTCTGAGTGCTTGTCTTATTTGCCGCACCGAAGACACCAGAAGAGGAACGGTGCTGGGGGTAACGGCTGGTATATGTAGGGCGCCGAGAGGAACAGCACAGCATTCGTCAGGAACCACCTGAAGATGGCAGCGAGTACGTCTTCCGAAATATTGTGGAGAAGTTACGACGCTACCCAGTCGGATACCCGAGAACTGTTCAAATTGATAAACCGTATTGTTCAGTACTGTATATCAGGCTGGGACCCTTACCAGGTTGGAGTGGTAGAAGAGGCAGAGAAGATCCAACGAAGAGCGGTGCGTTCCGTCACGGGATCGTTTAGTCCACGCGAGGGCATCAAAGGGATGATCAACAAACTGTGGCAGACGCTAGACGAGAGGCGTTGTGCATCAGGGAGATGCTTACTATTGACATTTCGAGAGGATACGATCCGGGAAGAATCAGACAACATTACTGCCTTCCACATACTTCACGACAAATGAGTTCAACGAGGAAACAGAAGAAATTAAAGCTAATACACAGACCTACCGAGAATCATTCTTCATATGCGCCATACGCGAGTGGAAAAAGAAATGGGGTATAAGTTAGCGTCACCAGAGGTGCCCTCTGCCACACACTGTCAGTTGGCTTGCCGAGTACTCACGAGACTTCAACGAGAAAATAAAAGAAATTAAAGCTGATCCAAAGGGTTAACGAGAATCATTCTTCCCACGCGCAATACGCGATTGGAACAAGAACTGGGGATCTGTTAGCGGCACCAGAGGTACCACCTGCCACATACGGTCCTTTGACTTGCGGAGTACTGAGGTAGATCCACATGTAGAAGAATTAGGGAAAGACAGACTCATCATATCCAAGGTTAACAATGCGCCCTGCCTCCGCGTGCTGGAAGCCGATTCTTGTGTCCATTGTAGCGGAGAGCACGAGCCCCCGGTCGCGGGCAATGAGTGGTGTGTTGCAGGTCCTCTTCGAAAGCTGGAGGAGAGAGACTGGAGGATGGTGTCTGCGTAACTCCCCCTGGGCGCCTGCCCACGGCGGGCTTGTTCCTGGCTAATGGCGGCCGTGTCCGCGGTTACAGCCCATTACGACGGCTGAGCAGCCGCGGTGGCGCCGGCCCGGTGTCACGCCAACAGCTACGTAACTCTTTATATTCACCTTATTGAAATGTGTCACTGTGACCTCCGACAGTTAAAATTACACTGAAGTGGCAAAAGTCGTGGGATATCTCCTAATAGCGTGCCGGACCTGCTCCTGCAAGGTGTGATGCAGCAACTGGACGTGGCGCGGACTCGACAAGTCGTTGGAAATCCTCTGCCGAAATATAGAGCCAGAGCATCATGACTGATACAGGGATTAGTGATCACAAGGTCTTTGTAGCTAGACTCAATACCGTTTCTTCCAAATCCACCAGAAACAAACGCAATATAATTTTATTTAAAAAAGCGGATAAAGTGTCACTAGAAGCCTTCCTAACAGACAATCTCCATTCCTTCCGAACTGACTATGCAAATGTAGACGAAATGTGGCTCAAATTCAAAGATATAGTGGCAACAGCAACTGAGAGATTCATGCCTCATAAATTGATCAGAGATGGAACTGATCCCCCATGGTACACAAAACAGGTCTGAGCGCTGTTGCAAAGGAAACGGAAAAAGCATGCGAAGTTCAGAAGAACGCGAAATCCCGAAGATCGGCTAAAATTTACAGACGCGCGAAATTTGGCACGGACTTCAATGCGAGATGCCTTTAATAGGTTCCACAACGAAACATTGTCTCGAAATTTGGTAGAAAATCCGAAGAAATTTTGATCGTATGTAAAATAGACAAGTGGCAAGGCGCAGTCAATACCTTCGCTGCGCAGTGCCGATGGTACTGTTATCGACGACTGTGCCGCTAAAGCGGAGTTATTGAACGCAGTTTTATGAAATTCCTTCACCAGGGAAGACGAATGGAATATTACAGAATTTGAAACACGAACATCTGCTAGCATGAGTTTCTTAGAAATAGATACCTTAGGGGTTGCGAAGCAACTCAAATCGCTTGATACGGGCAAGTCTTCAGGTCCAGATTGTATACCGATTAGGTTTCCTTCAGATTACGCTGATACAATAGCTCCCTACTTAGCAATCTTATACAACCGCTCGCTCACCAATAGATCTGTACCTGCAGATTGGATGGCTCTCTGCACTATGGGACTCAACTGCTGTGGTCATAAGTCCCCTAGAACTTAGAACTACTTAAACCTAACTAACCTAAGGACATCACACACATCCATGCCCGAGGCAGGATTCGAACCTGCGACCGTAGCAGTCGACCTGCAGATTGGAAAATTGCGCAGGTCGCACCAGTGTTTAAGAAGGGTAGTAGGAGTAATCAATCGAACTACAGACCTACATCATTGACGTCGGTTTGCAATAGGGTTTTGGAGCATATACTGCATTCAAACATTATGAATCACCTCGAAGGGAACGATCTATTGATACGTAATCAGCATGGTTTCAGAAAACATCGTTCTTGTGCAACGCATCTAGCTCTTTATTTCCACGAAGTAATGGCCGCTATCGACAGGGGATCTCAAGTTGATTCCGTACTTCTAGATTTCCGGAAAGCTTTTGACACCGTTCCTCACAAGCGACTTCTAATCAAGCTGCAGGCCTATGGGGTATCATCTCAGTTGTGCGACTGGATTCGTGGTTTCCTGTCAGGAAGGTCGCAGTTCATACTTATAGACGGCAAATCATCGAGTAAAACTGGAGTGATATCAGGTGTTCTCCAGGGAAGCGTCCTGTGACCTCTGCTGTTCCTCATCTATATAAATGACCTGAGCAGTTCTCTTAGGTTGTTCGCAGATGATACTGTAATTTACGGTCTAGTAAGGTCATCCGAAGACCAGTATCAGTTGCAAAGCGATTTAGAAAAGATTGCTGTATGGTGTGGCAGGTGGCAGTTGACGCTAAATAATGAAAAGTGTGAGGTGATCCACATGAGTTCCAAAAGAAATCCGTTGGAATTCGAATACTCGACAAATAGTAAAATTCTGAAGGCTGTCAATTCAACTAAGTACCTGGGTGTAAAACTTACGAACAACTTCAGTTGGAAAGACCACATAGATAATATTGTGGGGAAGGCGAGCCAAAGGTTGCGCTTATTGGCGGTGTGATCTATATACGACAGTCCAGTCACCAACTTTCTCTTCCGAATGCGAAAATATTTTGTTGAGCCCAACCTAAATAGGTAGGAATGATCATCAAAATAATATAAGAAAAATCAGAGCTCGAACAGAAAGGTTTAGGTGTTCGTTTTTCCCGCGCGCTGTTCGGGAGTGGAATGGTAGGGAGATAGTATGATTGTGGTTCGATGAACCCTCTGCCAAGCACTTAAATGTGAATTGCAGAGTAATCATGTAGATGTAGATGTAGACAGCCGTCCACAATTACGAAAGTGCTGCCAGTGCAGGATTTTGTGCACGACCTGACCTCCCGACCCATAAATGTTCGATGGGACTCATGTTGGGCAATCTGGGTGGCCAAATCATTCGTTCGAATTGTCCAGAATGTTCCTCAAACCGATAGTATAATCCATAAAAATTATATCGCTGTTTGGAACATGCAGTCCATGAATGGCTGCAAATGTCTCCAACTAGCCGATCATAACCATTTCCAGCCAGTGATCGGCTCATATCGAGAGCCAAGTCCATTCCATGTAAACACAGCCAACACTATTATTGCGCCACCATCAGCTTGCACAGTACCTTGTTGACAACCCGTGTCCATGGCTTTGTGGGGTCTGTGCCACACTCGAACCCAGCTCTCACAAACTCAAATCGTTACTCATCTGACCAGGCCATGGTTTTCCAGTCGTCTAGGTTCCAAACGGTATGATCACGAGCCCAAGAGAGACGCTGCAGGCGATATAGTGCTGTTGGTAAAGGCACTCTCGTCGGGCGTCTACTGCTTAGCCCAGCAACGACAAATTTCGCCGTACTATCCTAACGGATACGTTCCTCGTACGTCCACATTGATTTCTGTGGTTATTTCGCACAGTGTTGCTCGTCTATTATCACTGCCAACTCCATACAATCGCCGTTGCTCTCGGTCGTTAAGTGAAGGTCGTCGGCCACTGCGTTGTATATGGTGAGAGGTAATTCCTGACATTTGGTGGTGGTGGTGGTGGTTAGTGTTTAACGTCCCGTCGACAACGAGGTCATCAGAGGCGGAGCGCAAGCTCGGGTTAGGGAAGGATTGTGAAGGAAATCGGCCGTGCCCTATCAAAGGAACCATCCCGGAATTTGCCTGAAACGATTTAGGGAAATCACGGAAAACCTAAATCAGGATGGCTGGAGACGGGATTGAACCGTCGTCCTCCCGAATGCGAGTCCAGTGTGCTAACCACTGCGCCACCTCGCTCGGTGTAATTTGGTATTCTCAGCATTAACTCTGTGGGTTGCGGAGTGCTGAATTATCTGACGATTTCCGAAATGGAATGTCCCATGCGTCTAGCTCCAATTACCTTTCCACGTTCAGAGTCTGTTGTTACCATCGTGGGGCCACAATCACGTCGGAAACCTTTTCACATGAACCAACTGAGCACAAATAACAGCTAAGCCAGTGCAGTCTTTTTATACCTTGTGTACGCAATACTACAGCCATCTGTATATGCGCACTTCGCTATCCTGTGACTTATCAACTCAGTGTATTTACCTTTATGAGCCACTATTCCAATTTCGCTATTTTTGCGTTTTCATGTGAAACACAATGAAACTGCAAACACAGGGTCTACGTACAGACTTCTATCACTCCACTTACTCAGCTTTCTGCAATTGGAAGTTATAAAGAGACACATTACTCACTTTGAGAGCTTTAACACAAGCCAGAATTTCGAAAATGCGACATGTCACTATCATTTGGCCCATTTCCATCTACATATATACATATTATCCGCGAGACACTTTACCTTTTGTGGTGGTACATACTTTTGACCATTATCTTTTCCTCCTTCCCTGTTCCATTCACTAATGCCGCACAGGAAAAGTCGTTACCGGTAAACCTCCGTATTATTTCTTATTTCTCTGATTTTGTCACTGTGGTCATTTCACGAGATGCATGTCTTTCATGTAACTTGAATTCGTCACATCACCTTCTTCAATCTGACGCCTTCATCAGAAGTTTGAAGTCGACGCATCATCTTGCGGACGAAACACCTTTGAAATTTGGATGCAATATTTGGCTGCAACACCTTTATGCCAACGCTCCTTTCTATCTTTTAAAATCAACAGTTTAATTTTACAGTGAGGCAAACATAGAATAATATCGCCACAAGATATTGAATTTTAAGATTGTAACCAATAACGAAAAATACGAATCGAATATACTGCGGTCCGGGATTGCTGAACGGATTCACTCTGCCGAACTGGACTGCGCGTTGCAAACTCGAGTACCAACTGTACTCAGTCTGCTAGGTGAGAGTTTACATAGCCCCGGTCAGTGAAGCATAGACAGCGCAGCGACGAAAGCTTTCGAAGTGTAGGCCTATGCGGATGAGAGAGGTGGGGAGGGTCGACAGCCTTGCCGCAATGGCAACGTAGTCACTCAAGCCGTATCGAGCTTGGCTACGACTTGTATGGGTGACTGTCCTGGTCTGTAAAGTTCTGTTGGCAAGCGGGGTGGACTCGGCCCTTGTGAAGTCAATTGGGAAGCTACTTGACTGAAAGTAGTGGTTCTGATCACAAGACTTAATGTGCTTTGTTCTGTACACCGATGTTATTTTGGCAGAGCCCCAAGGTTTCGTGGAGAGCACACTTCCACAATCGCTGGTTTACAGAAAGTGTATTTATACCTACATGTTATACTAAGCAGCTGGTCCACTTCAGTGTTCGTTTCGTGTAAGGCTGTCTTGAATCCAGAGGTTGGTCTGAACCACACAGAGCTTTATTACGCATAATGTTACTGGAGATTATATACCACTGGCTTTCTCCGACAGCCGGCCGCGGTGGTCTCGCGGTTCTAGGCGCGCAGTCCGGAACCGTGCGACTGCTACGGTCGCAGGTTCGAATCCTGCCTCGGGCATGGATGTGTGTGATGTCCTTAGGTTAGTTAGGTTTAAGTAGTTCTAAGTTCTAGGGGACTGATGACCACAGCAGTTGAGTCCCATAGTGCTCAGAGCCATTTGAATCATTTTTCTCCGACATCTTACCTGACTTACGCACCCTGTCATAGAAGACCTACAGCTTTGAGCGTAGACTCCGACCTTAGGGGCCAATTAGCAATTTTCACATTATCAAACATAGCCGGAGGTGAAATAAGCGATAACTGACAAAAAAGAGTACTAGGAATAGCTGAGGCCTGAAACCTGGAATGTTCGGATCTGTAATCTGGCATTATATTTGTTTCATAATTTTTCATATCTGTCACTGCCTCCATGTTTTATTTATTTATTTTTTATTTGTTGGATGGGGTTCACACTCATATAAGACTTTTGACAGATATCGTCATCGCCCCTGGCTGTTAAAACTACTAGGAGAGAGACGTTCAATATCGGCCGACTGAAGTGTTTTGATTTTACTGTGTAAGTGTGGCGATTAATCAGAATATTAATTTACTGCTCCCTTACCTAAAGATATGTTCTATGAATTGAAAAAAGTAATGATTTTGTATTTTTATTTATAGCACTCATTACATCGAAAGTAAAATAGCTACAATTACGTGGACCGTAGAAAGTGTCTTGCAGTATTGGACATTGTCCTTTCTTTGACAATGTCGGTAGTTAGTGACACACTGCAGTGATACTTATTGAACAAGAATAGAATACATAAGCATGGTATCTTATTGTTACTATTTCAGCTCATTTCACCAACGTTTAGCTCACTGTCTTGCACAGACCGCAAAGCCTTGTAGATTCTGTTTCTCTTAGACAGAGATCAGGATATCTCTAAATAAAATGATAGTAAAATTGCTTTCCCGCAACCTTATTCTGTTTGTTGAACTGGTGAGGTACCTTCATACGTTCAACCAGAGCAAAACCCATGTTGCAAGAATTCCTTTTTATTAAGGGGCATCAACTTATTACCTAAATCTTTCACGTTATACACTAATTCTGTTTTCGTTTCTTCATCAAAAGTGCTCTCAATTTGCCCATCTGAGGAGTTAATGCTACGGAAATACTCTGCTTAATTGCTCTTATACTGCCTCCATGTGTGCTTCGAGGTACAGAAAACGCTTCAGCTGCCTCTCTCGCTGCCATTTTGTTAGACGTAACCTCGCACTGCACATTTAATTTTCCTCTTACTTTTTCTCATTTTCCGCCGTGTCAGTACGGAAGAAAGTAAGAAGAAGAAAATACAACTTAAAAATTGAAACAACTTCTGGCCGACAATGCAGTAGCCGTCACAGTACGACAAACACGCTGTAGGATCTGTTCATATTGTACGTTCTTATATAAAAAGTATCATGAAAGATTTGTTAGATGTCATTCCTTACATAACATAGATAACCGAAATACAGGAACGAAATTAATGTCTTAGCTTAAAAAGGGATACCACATACCTCAAATTACCTTCCATTCGCTAGGAGCTACAGCAACGACTATCAGGCACTCAAATTAGACAAAGCACTGAACCGAGGAAGATGATATCTGACTGCAGTCACATGGATACACAAGTTTGCTGCTGCTTACTTTACATTTCTGTTGTCTGCAGGCGGAAAGCGCAATCATAATAGTGGCCAGTACTTTAACCCGTTCGATACTGAACGACTCTCCCATGTACATAAAACTCACTAGTGCAATTTGACCCTGTAGCAATTTTCAAGTTGAGTATAATAAAATTTTATGTTTCAGCTTATTCAAATGTTAAACAACAAAATCTGACGCGCATATATGTCAACAGGACATCCTTACGCAGTATAATGTTTTTGCATCTTTTACATGTATGACATTAAACCACAGCACATTTTCACTATTAACTGATCACTTGTTTGAAAAGTCATAGGCGACGATAATATCTTTCTAAAAGTTATTCCATACATAGAACGCAGTCTTCCACGGCCGGTATTTGTGTTATTAGTGAGTTTTGTTTTATCGGCGTAAAGTCTACTGAAATCCCACTTACACGGATATATACCATCATAAAAGCTATCACTATTCCGAGAAGAAAAGAAGAGTGATCAGAACATTGGTGGACCGGACTAAAAGAATCTGTGAGTCACTGTGCTTTGATGACAAGCTCAATCACTTAGGAACTGCCTTCAGAGGAAATGGCTACTCTGAGAAAGATATAAATACGGCACTACAGCCTCAAAGGATCGGAGCTTCTAATGAACCACTTATAAAAACTGGCAAAGGTCACATCAGTGGAGTAACTAGAAAAAACGGTATTGGTACACTGTTTAAACCAATAAGAAAGGTGTGCGAAAATTTGAGTCCGCCGCTTGCTTCAGCAGAGTGTATAAAATCTCTTGCACCTGCGGTCAAGAGCACATGTTGTTGTTGTTTTCTTCAGTCCGAAGACTATTTGATGCAGCTCTCCATACTACTCTATCCTGTGTAAGCCTTTTCATCTCCGAATAACTACTACAGCCTACATGCTTCTGAATCTGCCAACTGTATTCATCTCTTGGTCTCCCTGTAAGATATTAACACCTCCCCCCTAACCACACACACACTTTTCCCTGCAGTACTGAATTGGTGATCCCTTGATGTCCCAGAATGTGTCCTGCCAACCGATCACTTCTTCTAGTCATGGTGGGCCACAAACTTCTTTTCTCCCCCATTCTGTTAAGTGCTTCCACATTGCCTACGATATCTACCAATCTAATACTCGGCGTTCTTCAGTAGGATCAAATTTCAAAAGTTTCTATTCGCTTCTTGTCTAAACTGTTTATCGGCCATGGTTCACTTCCATACAAACACTTTCTGAAAAGACTTCCTGACACTTAAATCTATATTCGTTGTTAACAAGTTCCCCGCCTTCAGAAACGCTTTTCTTGCCACTGCCAGTATATATATTATATCCTTTATACTTCGGTCATCATCAGTTATTTTGTTGCCCAAATAGCAAAAGTGATCTGCTACTTTCCTAACCTAATTCCCTCGGTGTCACTTGAATTAACCGTTTGGTTTCTGTATAAGCTGTAAATATTTTTTCGCTCTCCATATTTTAGTTCTGTTACCATCAGAATTTAGAAGAGAGTTTTCCAGTCAACATTGTCGAAGGCTTTCTTTATAGGATTATAGAAAGGCTACTAATTCTATAAACGTAGGTTTTCCTTTTCCTTGACCCATCTTCTAAGAGAAATCTAAGAGAAGTCAATTTTGCCTTGCGAGTTCCTACATTTCTTCGGAATCCAAACTGACCTGTGAGATCGGCTTCTTCCAGTTTCTCCACTCGTTTCTGTGCATAGGAACTACAAAAAGAACCATTATCATCCGTCTTGAGGAGCATAAGAGTGATTGTCGCTAGGGGAAAGGGAAAAATCAGCAGTAGCACTGAGACCAGAGAACCACCAAGTACGTTGCTATTATACTGTGATTTTATCAAGATCTGATCATCACTACGCTAGGACGTACAAAGATGTCACAGTAATTCAAAACCAGAGAAACAAACAGAAAAGGATAAGGAACGAAATTAGAAAGTTGTGGATCATAGTGCTAAATAAAACAAACAGCGCCAATTCTGCCCCTTTACAAGCTCCATTAAAAACGTAGGATCGATCCACGATCTGAAGCAGCGGTCCTGATGACGTCACGATCCGACCGCTGCATAAACGGTTCTCGAAGAAAGGACACTGTAAAACCAAAGTTGGTGTATATTTCCTGGCTGACGGGTTTCAGATGTCGCCCATTTTCACAAGCTGTATATTACTGTGAACGAAGTTCGTTATGAGTGGATGTGTTTATATAAACAATTCCGTTTTCTGAGAGTGTTTGAGGCTGTAACTGCTCTCTAAGTAAGTAAGGCATCTGAAACGACAGGCAAAGAGTTATGCCTTGACCCACGGCCTAATTTTCATAAAACAAAATTCACGCATTATATCGTACATTTTATTTTTCAGATTCAGTTCTATTAGTATGTCTTAAGAGCCATCGAGTCTAAATACACGCACACAGACCCAGCGCGTCGAGTATAGTCGCGGGCAATACTCCGCGATACGTTTATGGCGGAGACTGCCGCAGTCACGATTTACAAGAGCTTCAACCGTACGCCGCGGACTACACATCACGAAGTCGCTCTCCTTGGCGTTCTCTCAACCTTTCCTTGGAACGCAACCAAATCCGCCAATCTGACGTGTGCGTTCCCGCAGTGCAGCCGTAGTGCTGTCGCAACTCGACGTGCGTATCCTTCCTTCTTCTTGCTTCCAATTCGGACTCTACATCTATTATTGCGTAGAACGTTTGCACTCCGCAGGCCGATTTTCAGTGTGTGACATAAGACAGTTCAGTAGCGATCTTCTTTCATCTTTTCGTTGTCTTTTATTGCGTTTAATTATGAGCTCTGCTGTTCTCAAGTCTTGACAGATTTAATTTATTTAACTTTGCTACAGGATGCTACCCCTCAGTCGCAGTCATCAGCCACCTGAGGGAGGGAAATCGTGTGCACCCCCTGTGTGTGAAATGTGTAGACTTTCTTCTGTGTGTGATCGTATTTTAACTGTTTGTGTATCGTAATTTCTGAGGCGCAACGTGGGAACCAACCCAGAAATTTGCTAAACGAGCAAGGAAAACAGCCTAAAAACCACTCTCAGGCTGGTCGGTGTATCGTTAATCCGTTGTTACGCTGTATGAGTAGGTCAGGGCAATTGAAATGGTGTATTTAATAATAGCCATAATAATAATAAACACTCCTCGAACACTGCTTGGGTATTACGTACGAGAAAATCAATGAAAGCTATTTTCTTTTACAGTACCTGATGTTTTGCGAATATTGAACTCCATTTACATCAACAAAACTCAGTTCCTCCGTTTACAACAAGTGCATACATATTCTAAGTTTTACATCTGCTTTTTATTTATTTATTTTTAGCACTAACTAACTAGGACGTTGCCTAGTATGACGGGGCGGGTCTCCCGCATCGTCCCCTACGCTCCTCGGAGTATGGGACGTCATCATCATCATCATCATCATCATCATCATCAACTAAAGGAAACGTGATAGCTGTTAATAAAGTGAGAACATGTCAGATGAAACTCATTATACAGGATGACTCAGCTGCCCCTACGGCTGTCTTTCATGCAACCTGCAATGTATAGCTAGCCTTCATAAACCACACGAGGGATTTCTCTCGCTCGCTACGAGAAAACTGTCCCGAGGTGACAAAAGGCATGATACAGTGATAGGCAGATATACAGATGGCGGTAGTATCGCGTACACAAGGTATAAAAGAGCAGTGTATTGGTCGATCTGTCTTTTGTGCTCGTGTGATTCATGTGAAAGAGTTCAGACGTGATTATGGCCATGCGACGGGAATTAACACGCTCTGAACGCTGAATGGTAATTGGAGCTAGACGCATAGGACGTTCTACTTCGCAAATAGTTGGGGAAGTCAGTATTCCAAGATCCGCAGTATCAAGAGTGTGCTGAGAATACCACATTTCAGGCACTACCTCCCACCATGGGCAACGCAGTGGTCGATGGCCTCCATTTAACGACCGAGAGCAGCGGCGTTTGCGTAGAGTTGACAGTGCTAACAGACAAGCAATGCGACAAACTTAACGTTAATTGACTGTAGCAGCAGATAACCGACGCGAGCTGGTGCTGTCTCTATAATGGTGCATCTGCGTAGAATGGAACGGAAAATGGTTATGTTCGGCTACCTGGTGACTATTTGCAACCATTCATGGACTTCATGTTGTCAAACAACGACGGAATTTTTATGGATAACAGTGCACCATGCCACCTGGTCACAACTGTTCGCGATTGGTCTGAAGAGCACTCTGGACAATTAGACTGAATGGTTTGGCCATCCACCAAAGTGAATCCCAGCGAACATGTATGGCTCATAATCGAGAGGTCAGTTCGAGCACAAAATTCTACGCCGGCTATAGAGGCACATTTCTGTAGAAGACTTCCAAGGACTTGCTGAGTCCTTGCCACGTCGAGCTGTTGCACAACGCCGCGCAAAAGGAGGACCGACACGATTTTAGGAAGCAACCCATGACTTTTTTCACATCAGTGTATTAGTCCTAAAGAGAAAAATGCGCAAGCCATTTCTTCAGGAAATTTAAATTATTTAAATTTTGTACTGGGATATGCTTTCCGTGGAGCCTACGGTTTTTGTGTTATTGAAGAGAAACGCACAAAAATTACCTTCAAGCACCTTCACCCCACAGATATCCCTCACCAGTCAGGATATCTAGTATATTGTTCGTGGCACTCCCTCCTACCACTGTACAGAAATTTCTGACTACGCGAACTATTCCGGATATTCGACCTTTCTTATGGTCTCAGTTGATTGGGCAACTACGCCACCAATAATTGGCTATTTCGTTAACATGATTAATTTGTATGTGTCCGTGGGTGTAATGAATGGAAAACGACTTTTGTGAACAATACGCTAAAAGTAAGGACGTTGACAATTCCATCCAAACTTAATCCTTCCAAGTGCAGTATCATAAATACAACGATATAATTATTTATTTTACGGTGTTAAAATTCACAAAAATTCTTAGCTAAAATTTACGCAAACGCCAATCTTACAATTTTTAAGTGCCCGACTAAGCTGGAGCTAAATAAAGCTAGTCAGTGAAGGCCAAGAAAAGGTCGAATATGGGAAATAATTGGTACCGTAGCAAATATTAGCACAATAGTAGGAATAAGTGTCATGAAAAACATACTAGAAGTCCTGGCTGGTGGGATTGAGTGTGGGGGTAGGGGTGCCTTTGACAGTTACTTTTGTACGTTTTTCTTGAAAAACTCGAAAACTAAGGTCTCTAGCGAAACCGCATCCCAACGCGAAATTTAACTACATTAAATTTCGTAAAGAAAGGTCGTGTTCATTCTCAATTCAACTAAGTACCCGGGTGTAAAAATTACGAACAACTTCAGTTGGAAGGACCAAATAGATAATATTGTGGGGAAGGCCAGCCAAAGGTTGCGTTTCATTGGCAGGACACTTAGAAGATCCAACAAGTCCGCTAAAGAGACAGCTTACACTACAATCGTTCGTCCTCTGTTAGAATATTGCTGCGCGGTGTGGGATCCTTACTAGGTGGGATTGACGGAGGACATCGAAAGGGTGCAAAAAAAGGGCAGCTCGTTTTGTATCATCACGTAATTGGGGGAAGAGTGTGGCAAATATGATACGCGAGTTGAGAAGGAAGTCATTAAAACAAAGACTTTTTCGTCGCGGCGAGATCTATTTACGAAATTTCAGTCACCAACTTTCTCTTCCGTATGCCAAAATATTTTGTTGAGCCCAACCTACGTAGGTAGGAATGATCATCAAAATAAAATAAGAGAAATCAGAGCTCTAACAGAAAGGTTTAGGTGTTCGTTTTTCCCGCGCGCTGTTCGGGAATGGAATGGTAGGGAGACAGTATGATTGTGGTTCGATGAAACCTCTGCCAAGCACTTAAATGTGCATTGCAGAGTAATCATGTAGATGTAGATGTAAATGTAGATGTATAGTACTGATAGTTTGCGCGCAGCTAGCGAGAGAATTTGCATCAAGTGACAGCAGTAGGGGTGGCTGAATCGCCCCGTAAATTTAGCTGAGACGCTGGTAGAATGAAAACGGCCTGCGGTGCTTTTGGAAACAAAACAGTTAAGCTTAGTACGCGCCTGAAAAGAAACGTTCTGACTTGTGGCAATGAGACGTGGATTTTAAATGAGTAAGAAAAGCAAAGTTCAAAAACTAAGGGCGCTCACCGAGCAATATATAGATGCGTGATGAAACTACTACGAAAGAAAGGAAACAAGCAAGTGATCAGAGAGAAGGCTGGAATGGCCGAGGTAATTATTCCCTCAATAAAAATTAAATTGGAATTACGCGTGTGTAGCAAGAAGCCAGATAAATGGCTGGTACTCGAAGCAATGAATTGTTTTGTTAGACTACAGAAGATAAGGAAGGACCGGAAGAATAACAACGATCTGTCAACGACAGTACCGCGGTGAATACACCGGTTCCTGTCAGATCACCGAAGTTAAGCACCGTCGGGCATCTTTGGCACTTGGACAGTCGCCGTGAGCTGTTGACCTGCTGGGGTGCACTCAGCCTCGTGATGCCAATTGAGGAGCTACTTGACCGAGTAGCAGCGGCTCCAGGTCACTAAAACTGACAACGGCCGAGAAGGCGGCCCTCAACCGACGACGCCAATCGGCTGAGGTCGCTCGCAACCGTTGCGTTTTCCGACGTCTGTTCCGATGGACTTTAGTTTTAGAACAACAATCTAACAAAAGTGGGTACACGATACCGGAAGTGGTGCACGAGCGACGTAGATGCGTGGGGCTGGAAACCGTAAAGGTGCATACACACAATACCTTTCACTTGTTCCAGTTTGTGTAAGCACCTACATTTCCAAAAATGCAACTAAGAATGCTTTTTTGTGCATGCATAATTTGTTCGGATTGGAAGGCGTACATCTACATCTACATCCGTACTCCGCAAGCCACCTGACGGTGTGTGGCGGAGGGTACCCTGAGTACCTCTATCGGTTCTCCCTTCTATTCCAGTCTCGCACTGTACGTGGAAAGAAAGACTGTCGGTATGCCTCCGTGTGGGCTCCAATCTCTCTGATTTTATCCTCATGGTCTCTTCGCGAGATATACGTAGGAGGGAGCAATATACTGCTTGACTCTTCGGTGAAGGTATGTTCTCGAAACTTCAACAAAAGCCCGTACCGAGCTACTGAGCGTCTCTCCTGCAGAGTCTTCCACTGGAGTTTATCTATCATCTCCGTAACGCTTTCGCAATTACTAAATGATCCTGTAACGAAGCGCGCTGCTCTCCGTTGGATCTTCTCTATCTCTTCTATCAACCCTACCTGGTGCGGATCCCACACTGCTGAGCAGTATTCAAGCATTGGGCGAACAAGCGTACTGTAACCTACTTCCTTTGTTGTCGGATTGCATTTCCTTAGGATTCTTCCAATGAATCTCAGTCTGGCATTTGCTTTACCGACGATCAACTTTATATGATCATTCCATTTTAAATCACTCCTAATGCGTACTCCCAGATAATTTATGGAATTAACTGCTTCCAGTTGCTGACCTGCTATTTTGTAGCTAAATGATAAGGGACCTATCTTTCTATGTATTCGCATCACATTACACTTCGCTACATTGAGATTCAATTGCCATTCCGTGCACCATGCGTCAATTCGCTGCAGATCCTCCTGCATTTCAGTACAATTTTCCATTGTTGCAACCTCTCGATACACCACAGCATCATCTGCAAAAAGCCTCAGTGAACTTCCGATGTCATCCACCAGGTCATTTATGTATATTGTGAATAGCAACGGTCCTATGACACTCCCCTGCGGCACACCTGAAATCACTCTTACTTCGGAAGACTTCTCTCCATTGAGAATGACGTGCTGCGTTCTGTTATCTAGGAACTCCTCAATCCAATCACACAATTGATCTGATAGTCCGTATGCTCTTACTTTGTTCATTAAACGACTATGGGGAAGTGTGTCAAACGCCTTGCGGAAGTCAAGAAACACGGCATCTACCTGTGAACCCGTGTCTAAGGCCCTCTGAGTCTCGTGGACGAATAGCGCGAGCTGGGTTTCACACGATCGTCTTTTTCGAAACCCATGCTGATTCCTACAGAGTAGATTTCTAGTCTCCCGAATTAGGTGGAAATCTCTTGCGCTGTTTAGCACACGACAGGCAGCTGACGCGCATGTGTGTATCGTTGTGTAGTGTGTGAGGTTATGCTTTAAGGTGATTTACGTGCAGTGATGTGTGTTGGTGTCGAAGATAGCACGCTGAAATTTGAAGGTGACTTAAGACAAAAAGATGTTTTATGAAATGGCACTTCTAAAATTTATCTGAATAAAAATTTGAGATCTAATGTTCTGAGTTCAATATTAGCTTGACCTTAGCGGGGAATAAAAATAAGATTGAGAGTCTCAGATCATATTACCGTAGATAATAAAATAATTCTCGAAGTAGGAAACATAGAAGAAGAAGGCTACCAGTTTATAAAAAATGCATGTGAAAACTGTATTCATATTAATAGCACAACCATTGAAGAGCCTGACATCTAAACAAAAGAAAAGGTGGCATAGGTGCATCTGCTAGTAGGTACTGAAAAGAAGGGCAATGGTGCTGGAAAACACAATCTTCGTTCTGGTGGATTCTGGAATGCGTGACTTTCGACATTCCTGAATTTGTCGAGCCAGATGATGTTCATATATAATAATTTTATTAAAGTTACGTAAAAAAGCTATTTTATAAAACAAATTACAAATATTGTACTGAAAATCAATTGAACTTCACATAACGATGTTGAAAATCTCTTAAATACTACTCAGTTTCGGGAATAAACACTGAAATGCTTTGTCAGCCGGAGTGGCCGAGCGGTTCTAGGCGCTACAGCCTGGAATCCTGCCTCGGGCATGGATGTAAGTGATGTTCTTAGGTTAGTTAGGTTTAAGTAGTTCTAAGTTCTAGAGGACTGATGACCTCAGAAGTTAAGTCCCATAGTGCTCACAGCCATTTGAATCATTTTGAACTGAAATGCTTTGTTTTGAAATGAGAGATAAAAAGCTCAAAATGGTTTTTAAGTCGGCGGCCGCCAGCTAACGAAGTGTTATTCCCAGCCTTATCGCTGCAGTTTTCCATAAAATCTTGCTGTGACATCCTCGTACTTCCGTTAATTAGAAACTGTTTTACCCACAGCCTCCGTCGTTCTTTTTCTGTCCGCCATTCATCACAATAAGCTCGTCTGCTATAGCACATGAGAAACGAGGCATCGTGTGGACATACCTTAATGCATACCAAACTCTCGAGGAAGCCTTTATCCTGAATTGGTGTCAAACGGCTGATGACGACGATTAACTAGAAATATGAATTTACGAGATCAGCTTCATTGGGACTGAACGTTTTACCTTCTGCATCAGTGAAAAACTTGTACATTTGCACTTGCACTCTGGTGGGAAACTCGTTCTCTTCGATAAAATGAGCGCCAAATACGATGACCATCGTCTTACGATATCTGATAATGATCGTAGTGACCTCAGTTATGTGCTAGGTTCACTATCTGGTTTGTAAACAACAACGGTGAGATGCACTGAACGCTTACAGGCAGAAACACAATATACCACGATTTGGTCGTGGTGTGGCGTATCCCATTAACAAAGCGCCTCGCAGAAGCATATAATTCATACACGACGGGTTAAAATGGATATATTTCTTGACGAGTTTATGATTTTAAGAGTCGAAGGACATGAGAGGGAAGCAGTGGTAGAGAAGCACATCAGAGGGAAGCACTGGTAGAGAAGGCAGTGAGTAAAGGTTGTTGCTAATCCTCGATGTTACTACATCTTTACACTGAGCAAAGCAGTAAAGATAGCCAAAGAAAAAATAACAGAAGAAATTAAAGTCCAGGGAGCAGAAATAAAAACTTTGAGGCTTTACGATGACACTGAATTTCTGTCAGAGATAGCGAAGGACTTGGAACTGCAATTGGATGAAATAGACAATGTCTTGAAAGGAGGATATAAAATGAGAAAACAATCTATGCTGAGTGAATCAGACTGGGAAATGAGACACTAAAAGCAGTAGGAGAATTTTGCTAAGTGGGCAGTAAATAACTAATGATAGCCGAGTTAGAGAGAATATAAAATGTAGACCGGCAATGGCAAGAGATGTGTTTCTGAAGAACAGAAATTTGTTCAAAAATGGGTCTGAGCTCTATGGGACTTAACATCTGTGGTCATCAGTCCCCTAGGACTTAGAACTATTTAAACCTAACTAACCTAAGGACATGACACACATCCATGCCCGAGGCAGGATTCGAACCTGCGACCGTAGCAGTCGCGCGGTTACGGACTGAAGCGCCTAGAAGCGCTCGGCCACCGCGGCCGGCTCATACTTGTTACTGCCTACTTTTTCCGCTTCTGTCAATAATTGCCTTAATGATTTCTAGCTGAATTTCGTTATGAATCTTCACGCATTGCCAAATTTGCACACTTTCATGGTAGGTCAGCAACGGACATACAGTATGACTGGTCTGAACGTTGACACAGACCGTTTCGTGGCCGAATGCGCTTAATATTTTCCTAATTCGTAATGGTCTGGGGTACTTTGTCTTAGTAAAACAGTTATATCTATAAGCTGAAATTCATTTTTATTAGTACAGATCATACTAATAAGCGTTTCTTATTTCATTTATATCTTATATTTACGTGTTGTGTTTAACACACTAATCAGCATTAATATAGTCATACACAAGATTGAAAACAGTCTGACAAAGGTCGGATAGTTTGTCAATTTCACGCCTGTGCATAGTATGTTGGTAGCACTTCGTCGCCCTGCCTGTTATGCTGTGTAGCAGACTTTAAAGCTGTGCGGATCATCATAACGGAAAGGCGAGGGGTCTCGCTCGTTTTGTCCACGACTGTACGAGTAGCAGATGTACGCTATTATTGTTTCTCGTGAGTAAACACTACGGTGCGGAGACTCTTGCCAGATCTTGTCCGGTCACTGAGGACTGAGGGATGGGAGTGAGGTAGCGTGAATCACTCACTCGTTTACTTTTCTTCGGATCCATTACGTTCACTCGGTCGGTCGCCGCTCGGATATGGAACGTGGCACCGGCGCGATACGCATGAAATGTTGCAGACAGTCGGCGCGTCGTCAGTCAAAGCTACTTGCGCGTCCTTTCGACTTTCGTGTGAACTGGGCCTTTCTCGACGCGGCGCGTGTTCCCACTGAGCTGCCGATTTCTCGGAAAGGGCATTCCGCCCCCCTAGGGGCGCGGCGTGAAGCTTAACTCGAGCTGACGCTGTGAAACTTGCATGAGTCCTTCCCGGAAGTGCTCGGCTCAAACCGTCAAAGACAGCCGCCACAGGCGCGCTCCGTCGCCCCTGGCAGAGGGCAGAAATGCACACACCGCCGCTGGAAGACCAGTCTCACTGATAACGCCGACCTTTCCTGAACACGTCTGCTGCCTCAGCATCGGAGGCTATTCCTGTATCCATTCGCTCGGCCTACTCTGCGAAATCCATCTCGAGCTACGTTTTCCTAGCTGCGGGGATTTCCCGCAACGTGCTGCGTCAAGCGCTTAGGAGAGAGCCTGTCCCCTCGCACAGAGCAAACGGACCAGACCGTTCTGCTGTGGTGCGGCCCTACCTGCGGGACGCGCCTGCGTGCTTCGGGAGGAGTCTCTCTGGCACGTCGCGTCGCAGAGATTTGCTCCGTTGGAGGAATGCGGGGAGTCGAGCTGAGCAGCAGCGGTTACTGGACGACAGCTGCTGTATTTGTTCGGCGCGCACAGGCAACAAGATATAATTGTTGAAACATTCATCAGAAATGTCGGTTTGCCGCTTCTCTGCCTCAGAGAATGAGCAGCTTAGCGAGTTGATATTCGAACAGCTTAGTTTGTGAAATATGGCTTACACGGAGATGAAAAAAGAAGTGCAAAAGCTGTTAATTTTGGCAGGAACCGCAAGGAAAATAAATGAAACATGCCAGGAGAAATCTATTTGATTATGTCCAATGTAATACATTTGTAAATATTCAGGGCGGCCATTGATAGTGACCGAGCCAAATATCTAATGAAATAAGCATTAAACGAAAAAACTACAATGAACGAAACTCGTCTAGCTTGAAGGGGGAAACCAGATAGCGCTATGGTTGCCCCGCTACCTGGCGCTGCCATAGGTCAAACGGATATCAACTGCGTTTTTAAAAATAGGAACCTTCATTTTTGTTACATGTTCCTGTAGTACGTAAAGAAATATGAGTGATTTCGCTTTGTGATAGATGGCGTTGTAATAGTCACAAACGTATAAGTACGTGGTATCACGTAACATTCCGCTAGTCCAGGCGGTATTTGCTTCTTCATATATTACCCATGTTTAAATGGACCGTTTACCAATTGCGGAAAAGGTCGATATCGTGTTGATATATGGCTATTGTGATCAAAACGCCCAACGGGCATGTGCTATGTATCCTGCTCGGTATCCTGGACGACATCATCCAAGTGTCCGGACCGTTCGCCGGATAGTTACGTTATTTAAGGGAACAGGAAGTGTGCAGCCACATGTGAAACGTCAACCACGACCTGCAAAAAATGATGATGCACAAGTAGGTGTTTCAGCTGCTGTCGCGGCTAATCCGCACATCAGTAGCAGACAAATTGCGCGAGAATCGGGAATCTCAAAAACGTCGGTGTTGAGGACGCTACATCAACATCGATTGCACCCGTACCATATTTCTGTGCGCCAGGAATTGCATGGTGACGACTTTGAACGTAGTGTACAGTTCTGCCACGGGCACAAGAGAAATTATGGGACGAAGACAGATATTTTGCACGCGTTCTATTTAGCGACGAAGCGTCATTCACCGACAGCGGTAAGGTAAACCCCCATAATATGCACTGTTGGTCAACGGAAAATCCACTATGGTTGCGACATGCGACAAGTGGAACATCAGCGACCTTGGCTTGTTAATGTATGGTGCGGCATTATGGAAGGATGGATAATTAGCCCCCATTTTATCGATGGCAATCTAAATGGTGCAATGTATTCTGATTTCCTACGTAATGTTCTGCCGATATTACGACAAGATGTTTCACTGCATGACAGAATGGCGATGTACTTCAAACATGGTGTATGTCCGGCACATAGCTCGCGTGCGGTTGAAGCGGTACTAAATAGCATATTTCATGATAGGTGGATTGGTCGTCGAAGCACCATACCATGGTCCGCAAGTTATTCGGATCTGACGTCCCCGGATTTCTTTTTGTGGGGAAGTTGAAGCATATTTGCTAGCGTGATCCACCGACAACGCTTGACAACATGCGTCAGCGCATTGTAAAAGAATGTGCGAACATTACGGAAGGCGAACTACTCGCTGTTGAGAGGATTGTCGTTACACGTATTTACAGGTAATCACGCTGTAACAGCAAGCGTTCTCAGAAATGATAAGTTCACAAAGGTACATGTATCACATTGAAGCAACCGAAATAAAATGTTCAAAAGTACCTACGTTCTGTATTTTAATTTAAAAAAACCTATCTGTTACCAGCTGTTCATCTAAAATTGTGAGCCGTATTTTTGTGTCTATTACAGCGCCATCTACCACAAAGCGAAAAAAGTGGTCCAACTAAAACATTCATGTTTCTTTACGTACTACACGGATATGAAATAAAAAATGGGGGTTCGAATTTAAAAAAAAAAACGCTGTTGATATCCGTTGACCTATGGCAGCGCCATATAGCGGGCCAACCATAGCGCCACCTGGTTTCCCCCTTCAAGCTAGACAAGTTTCGTTCTTTGTAGTTTTCTTGTTTGACTTTTATTTCGTGAGATATTTGGCCCGCTCACGATCAGTGCACCACCCTGTATCTGTAGTGGGCCATTAACCACCATTATAATGAGCTGGATGTTGTTGCTGCCATCAGTACTGTGAAAGCTGATTAAAATCCGGCCCGTTGAAGTAATCAGTGGATCCGCTTCTCACAGCGAATACCTCAGTTTTCACGTAACCGCCGACACGCAGTAAGTTATCGTTGGGGACTTCGTTAACCTTGATATGTTTACGTTGTAAGGCAGTGGAAACTGGCATTTCTCCGCTTCATCGAGCAACTCTTTTGTTCTTCTTCACGATATAAGAACATTTGTGTGACTGCTTTGCGCTTCTGGAGTACGCTTCTCAATAATATATAGTCCTCCTCCTCTTAACTAACTTCCATGTACTTTCGGAGTGCCAGAATTAACACGTTTTTAGAGCTCCACTACGCCACATGTTTTGCCTTCACTGCCTCCGATAATACTGCCGTGCCGCCCTGCATCGCGCGTACAATGACAAATTGCCAATGAGGCACACAGTACTGCTCTCGCCTAGGGGAAACTGTAGCACCCACCGATTTCCAACAAACCTTAAAAATAAATTCAAACCTTTCCGAAACTTTTTCTCGTTTTGATCCCCCACAAAAAATGTGGAGCGGAAAAGTTTGTCGATTGCTACATTTCGGTTGCTGGTTTGCTGAAAACTACGCGTTATAATTACATTTTAATTTATTACTTCACTGTTACTCACTCTATTGGCCATAATGCTTGTACACGATGTCGACCTGTACTACTGAAGCCAACTATGAAATCATGTTGTTGTACGAGAAATAGGTCAGGAGATGTGGCGTGTTACTATTGAGTAGCGCGAAACATCAAGTTTTCTTCAAAGCCTAAATATTTCTCTATTTCAGTAGCACAACATTTTCACCGAATTAGAAAAGGCGTCAGAACGTAGTTCTCGTATCATGTACTGTTATCAAATTGTAGAAAATAAACACTACTTTCGTTTTTTAAGCTCTGACGCTCAGCGCCTCTTGCCTAGGAAAACATTTCTCGCAGCGTCCTGTGGCCCGCATCGGACATCAAAAGAAGCAAATGTGTTCCGCAGAACGCTGCGATAAATTTCCGGAGGAGTCGAAATAACATGGGTGAACGTGGGCGTCACGAACACCTCCCCCTTCCAACATATATAGGAATTCTGTAAATTGCAAGCTACGTTTCACAAAAGATACATCTTTCAGTTGTCTATGATGAGGACCTGCCTACAAACACGAGCTTAAAACCTGACTGCTGACTTTCCATCTAAGTAACGGCACACACGCTAACCGTACCTGCTATAGACATGACACAGTTCTTTAAGCCCACAAGTAAAACCGACTAATAATTGGAAGTTCAGTAAAGGCTTCCCTACACTGTCAAATAATTTTATCAAAAAAGGTATTTAAATAGCCCGTCACTCATTCTTGTGATAGGAAATAATACGGTATTTTGCTATGACGTTTCGTACGATCACTCTATCTTTCCGCCATTTACCTTTTTTTCTTGTTTTTCTTTCTCTCTCACCAAAAAAAAACTGTGCACTAGATGAAGCATTCATTTCTTTTATTGATATTGAATTAATATAACTGGTTTCTAAATTGTACAATTTCATCTTCACATATCCTTCTGCAACTCCACGCAATGGAAACAAAGCGATCTGAAGAAGAAATGGTATTATTTCTAAGGCAATAATGTGAGCTGAATCGTACCAATAAAACAGGTGAGTGGATTAACCAGCGACAATGAATTAATGAAATACACTTGAACTCCTTTATGTTTCTATCATAGGAGATCAATCACATCAAAATAGAAGTAATAACAGTTTACTGAAATAAATTATACATACCCTCATCTGGCTGATCTTCATTGGACGGCTAAGTTTAGCCTTCCTTCGGTTCATTCTGAAAAACACAAACACGACACGTAAATAGAAGTAACACTGTGGAAAGTACCAATATACGATCGTTAGGATAAGTATGACATGAACTGTTGACCTCAAGTGTCAGGCTGTCACATTTATAGGCTTACATAAATTTTGTAACACTCTCATTTCATTTATCTGGTCAGTATAAAACTCAATTTATTATATTGATTCATACTGCACATTAATTATATTTCAATTTCATCGGGGGCAAAAACACCGCTGCCTTGATTTCACTGCTAATAATCGATACTTAAACATAAATCATAACCAATTCTCAATTTGTAATTCCAGAATAATTTTTACGTGCAATGAAACTAGCTTTTCGTTTGTATTTGTGTTAAGAACTTAACGTACTTGTTAGGAACAATTTCCAACCAATAACTTTCACCCTACATGTAATTTTGTAAAACGCATTGTTTTGGACATATGTTGTAAATTGAATGACAACAATCTGATGCACTGGTTTTTGTTAGTTTGCATTGTCCACTATTGTACTGTGTCGTTTGTATAGCTACTTTTCACGTGGCATGTTGCCCATGAAAATCCAGAAACTATTACATTTTAACAAGATGCAGTGCCGGAAAAAAATGGAGCACCAGTGGCATATTAAGGGGTTCAGGTATTAGTGATTCATTTGTCACACTCATCGGTGATGAGAAAGCACTTAGGAGGGCTGTCCGTGCGCCCTCTGTTTTCACTCTGCAGGCAGCAACTGCGGTGAGTGTAGAGGAGAACACTGTTTCCAAATATATTCATGTCCGCGCTGACGAGAACCTATTCCTGTTGAACAACTTCAGCCATTTGAATGCAGTCGCATTGTGAGCCTGCGGAAAGCTGGATGACGTCTCCACGGATTGTTGTAGATTCTGGCCATAAAGTATCGGTGACGTGACGCTGGTTTCGGCAGTGGTCTGTTCTGGATAGTACAACGATAAAAGCATCCCAGATTTAAAACAAAGGTTAGATGGGTAGATCACGTAACTAATAAGGAGGTATTGAACAGAATTGGGGAGAAGAGGAATTTTTGGCACAACTTGACTAGAAGAAGGGATCGGTTGGTAGGACATGTCCTGAGGCATCAAGGTATCACAAATTTAGCATTGGAGGGCAGCGTGGAGGGTAAAAATCGTAAAGGGACACCAAGAGGTGAATACACTAAGCAGATTCAGAAGGATGTAGGTTGCAGTAGGTACTGGGAGATGAAGGAGCTTGCACAGGATAGATTAGCATGGACAGCTGCATCAAACCAGTCTCAGGACTGAAGACCACAACAACAACAACAACAACAAAATCACCTGAACTCACGAAGTTTTACAGAAGCTCGAAATGTAATGCAGGCATCGTTTCAAGGTGCTTTTAATAAGTTCCACAAGACTCTCTTTAGAAAACTAAAAAAAATCCTAAGAGATTCTGGTCGTATGTAAAATAAACCAGCGGGAAGACACATTCAGTGTCTTCACTATGCGATAGCGATAGTACTGTTACCGATGGCAGTGTCACAAAAGTGAAGTTGCTAAATGTGGTTTTCCGAAATCTCTTCACCAAAGAAGACGAAGTAAATTTCCCAGAATTCGAATCAAGAACAGCTACCAATCGGAGTAACTTACAAGTACGGTGTGACTCAAAAATTTTTAACATTTGAAACTACATTAATTCACGGAATAAAGTAGGTAGATAGGTAAACCTTGACACACGTTCCCGGAATGGCATGAGGCTTTTTTGAAACCAAAAGCGAATACAAAAGTCGGCCAAAAGTTGGCGCTGCACCGCGATACGGAGTGGTGTTGCATGAGTACACCTTCAACTGCATAATTTGAACTACCGAAAATCCTAGAACTATCGTGGAAACTCTTTTGCATGGCGAGAAAGCGACGGTGTGGTGTGGCTTTACCATATCAATCGTAATCCGACCCTTTTTCTTCGAGGAAATGCAGGGTGCTGATTTTCAAACTGTCGCCGGGAAAGGGTGCGAAGTACGCCGATATGTTGCAGAATCCCTAGGCTGGCTGATAAACAACTGCTGGACTTACTTTCATGCAGGACAGCGCTCCACCTCACAATGCCGTACTTGTGAATGATCTCTTTCGAACATATTTTGGTGAGTATCGAGTGCTAAGTCGCCACTTCCGTCACGTCTGGCCTCCCTGGTCCTCATAGCTCAACCTGTGTAATTTTTGGTTGTGGTGTTACCTGACGTCGCAAGTCTACCATGGTCTTTCGACCTCATTAAGGATGCTAAAAGACAACATTCGAAGGCAGTTTCCCACCATACCTACTGAGTTGCTGTCTAGTGTTGCTCATAACTTTGTCCCTCGACTACAGATATTGTTGATGAATGAAGGGTGGTATGATGAGCATTTACTATAAAGAACATCGTCTTTGCTAAAAATCAATTGCTTTTGTATCATATGAAGCGCGATTTGTTGGTAATTTTCTGCATTTTTTTTGGTCTCAATAAAACCCCATGTCATTTCAAGCAAAGCGTTCATTTTTACCTTCTACCCATTTAAAAAATTAAGGTTACCATAAAAAGTTGGATGAGGTCTTCGACGCGCTCACCCATGTGTGTTCGAGCTCTCAGTCGGTCTATCCACTTCGCCTGACTGCTGCCTGCCAGCCAAACTCCATCAGTACTGCCATATACGGTCACCAGAGTCCACACACGGTCGACGCTCATTCACAGCCCAACTGGTCTGCCAACCAGCTCGCCAACCACAGCTCCGACCATCCAACCACTTGTAGGACGCTACCTGGCTGTGCTGATGAAGTGTGGGCTGGCAGACATCAGCCGAGCTAAGCAGTTAGAGGCCCACCGGTAGAACTGATGGAGCTGGACCACAGACCCAACAGTGAGCCCATAGCCCACACATACGCAGACGGGTTGAGGCTGATCCGCTGGGCGAGCGCGTCGGCGGATAAGGAATGAAGGAATGGAAAAACAACGGACTTGAAAGAGGCCCTGTGGAGCTGAGTGGTTGGCAGTACGAGCGAGCAGTCCGGAAGGCTCGCAGTACTGTGCTGACTGGTGTTGCCGCCCACTCTCAGGCCGACTCGCATGACTGTGTGTGGGGGCACACTGCGACTGCGAGGCAGCTTCCACCACTCCAGAACAGAAGAGTGAAGGGCGGAGCGTGGAGTGACGCGTAGCGGTCGGCGTTAGCAGGCAGCGGTGGGCCGGTGGAGCCGACGCGTCCTCACCAAGGGCCCGGCCGCTACAAAATGGCCCACACAAGGGCGAACGTGTCGGGCCAGATCCGGTCGGCGGGGGAGGTTGGCGGACTCGTCGGCTCTCTACTCCTAGAGAGTGTGGACTGCACACAGGGAGTCCCGAGAGACAGTCCGATTCGTTTTTAAGTCTGCACACTATACGGCAGTCTGTGTGCTGTCAAGAAATAGAACAGGCGCTAGTGCTACGTAGCATATATGGGCAGAAGAAAGTTGTGCATGCTCTTGCACCGTCTTAACTGATATTGTTCGTCGTTGGTAACGTCTAGTTATGAGTACCGTGGCTAACATTTTTTCGTGAAGTTCGAACCAAATTTGTACTACGATTTTATTAGAAACTTACATCTGGAAGATAAATTTGTTTTGGGCTAAATTAAGCTAACATTTGTTGTTTTATTATTAATTTTCATAGTTAAGTTGTGGGACTTTGAGCACGAAAAACTAGAGCCCATCAATTCTATGCATTTTGTGGTCAAGGTTCTACGTGTAATTTATTCTGCTGTCTTTCCCGATGTCTTCAATATTGGCTTTTCCCTCATAACAGTATGTTTTGTTCTTTGTGAAAAATTAAGAAAACATTAATTACTGTACGGAAATTACACACACATGTATTCGTTGCCACTCAGACGTTTTTCTCTACTCACTGTCTCATCATTAAGAAAGTTCTAATTACTGTTATTCACTGTGTATTTATTGGAGAAACTTTTAATATTCCTCTAATCATAGCCGTTGCTTTCTCTCGCTAAAAGTTGCTCTATCGATTGTGAACTCATTTAATAGGTTGTCTGTAATGTTCTGTGTTTATTTTAAATATTTGAAAAAGATTTGCTTGTTTAGAATTATATGTATTATCCATGTTATTAATGAACACTGTATTGTGATAAAAGTGTATCGCTCCACAGCTCCAGTCAGTTTTACTCTGCAACGCGTGTTACTCCAAATTCGGCCGTACCACAACTGAAATATATTGCATGAGGACAGTTTCAGAGCGGCACAGAGCTTCTGTCAGAAAATCGATCGGTTAAAAAAAAATGTCTTATTCTTATGGTACTGACTCTTCAAATATTTTGAAACTATCCATTTGTGTTGCCATCTTCCCGGCTACACACCCATTACTCGAAACGTGGTCAATAACTGTGCCACATGAACCAATTTGTCGCTCCTTTACAACTTTTCCAGTGTTCCCAAAAATGTCAAATTAATTACGCTAGGATATGTTGGAAAAAGTTTCCTCCAACTGTTCAATTTGCTGGAGATAGTTTTCCATATTCACCTCTCTCTATACTCTTTCTTGTGCATCTAGTCTCCGTGCTTTATCTGTCACATTCTCTTCCATATTTTGCTATGAGATACACTTAGTCTCGGATCTGTTTTTCGCACCCGGACTTGAATGTACGGTATCAGTAAAGTTCTATTCTTAAAGATAGCTTTCTTTTCCTTTGATATTAGCCCGTATAATCTTCTATTGCTTTAGAAATAACACAATTCTTTCACTTTCTCTGTCTGTTTTTCTTTTGTATCGATGTCAGCCTGATTCTTATTTAATGAGCTCTAATCAATGGCTCTTCTAATATTTTATTACTCTTCGTCATAAAAAGTTTGTACTCTGGGAGTAACATCGGCAACTATTTCGTTTATACTTTTTGTACTGAATCCATATTTGTTATTTATCATAAATGCATCCGCGAATGGCGAATGAGGGTAAGAGCAAATTCCGTGTATGAAAAGTGTTAAATCTCTTGTCTTGATAATATGAGCTTCACTGGAAATATTACAAATTTCATCCGATACGCTAAGCACCCTTCTTCTACGGTTCTTACGAAACCGTAGAGCACAAAAATACAAGGAAGTAGATCTGTTTCAAATACGGTTACAGCAATTACTTCGGGTTAGTACGATTTATAGATGCTTCAAGATTCGTCGACCAAACCCTGCAAGCAAATACAGGAAGATCCATTTCTAGAGTAGTCGCTAACTTACCCTGTTTACGTCGCGTGACCCGATGACCGGTTTCGCTCTCAAGCTACTAAGTTATCAAGCCATTTCATCTGCACTGCTGGTATTCTAAGAAAACCCCCGACCTGAACTCTCACCTCATCTGCAACGCAAGTAGCCTCGGAGTGCTGCGCGAACAAAGCGAAAACTTTAGTTCTGTTTGTCATTCTGAGTTAACGTGACTTCGTCTGCCCTTTTGCAATGGATGTCGCTGGCGCCTTTAAGCGTCGTGCTCGTCTCATATTGAAGCTTCCTTTGGGCATGGACAGGCATCTTTGCATCCATAAATTTAAAGTGCTCTCTTTCTTGCTTTATTTATTTCCTCCTGTTACCCAATATTTATAATAACAGAACAACTTCAGTTTTCAAAAACTTTTGTTTCATTATGTACCGAGCAATGTGGCGCAATGGTAAAGCATTCGGCTCACATTCGGGAGGGCATTGGTTCAAACCCCGCCTGCCTATCCAGATTTAGGCAAACGGCGAGTTGGTTCCTTTGAAAGGCCACGGACCACATCCTTCCCCATCCTTCCCCAGTTAGAGCTTGGCTCCGTCTCTAAAAACGTCTCCTGTCGACGACGGAAAAAGCAATCCCTAATCTTTCTTCATTCCCTTCTTCACTTTTTTGTAATCTCTGATTAAAATTGTGCTCGTAGACAGATGAAAACCACTCTGGAACGGTATAAGATTATTTTTAACTCTAAACATTTCAGTAGGATCCTGTTGAATCACTTCCGTCAATACAAAATTGGTCTCTCATATCTTTTGAGGATGAGATGCTGTTTTAACGCATTCGTTCTGAAACGAATCTTATCCAGAACAATTTCTGGTAAGTGAAAACTGTAGAGGTAATCACCCATGATATACCACTAGGTTTTAAAAGAAATTATGCGAATCGGCACACGGGGCCATGATACAGAAATAAAAAGGTATAATATACGTGTCGAATAAATTTCTTTTATTTCTATGATCACAAAACATTAACAAATAGTGGACAGTGTAGTCTTAAAACAATAAAATATGCGTAACTACGTTTTAAAATGCAGACTATCCACTAGGTATTTTTTTTTCATGTTTAGTTGTAGTTGTGAAAAATGTTCATCGCTGGCACTAACCTGTAGTTTACGGATCGAACAGTTTTGTGATCACAGATAAAAATAAAAGAAATCTATTCTACAGATTCTAGATCAGTGTTTTATTAGCGACTATGTCGCAGCTTGTGATATACACCTTAATAAATAAGAAGAAGACAGATGGACAGTGAAGGAATTATGCGAATGGGACGTAAATCTCTAGATGTGATATAAATGTACAGACAAACAAAGGATTATAATTTCAGAAAAAAAATGGATGATTAACTCAAGAGAAAGGGCACATAAATTGAGAAAGTCAATGAAGTGCTGTTTCTGCTCTGAGCCTTATGCGAGCAGTTGTTCGGCTTGGCACTGAGTGACAGAGTTGTTGAATGTCGTCCTGAGAGACATCGTCTCAAATTCTGCCCAACTGGCGCGTTAGATCGTCAAAATCCTGTGCTGGTTGGAAGGCCTTACCCGTAATGCTGCAAACGTTCTTTATTGGGGAGAGGTTCGGCGACATTGCTGGCCAAGGTAGAGTTTGGCTACAACGAAGACAAACTGCAGTAACTCTCGCAGTGTGCGGGCGGGAGTTGTCTAACTGAAATGTAAGCCTAGGATGGTTTTCCATGAAGGGCAACAACACGGGGCGCTGAATATCGTCGACGTACCGCTGTGCTGTTAGAGTGCCGCGTATGAGAACCAAAGGAGTCGTCCTGCTATGAAAGGAAATGCCACCTAAGACCATGACGCCTGATTGACAGGCCATATGGCGGGAGTCAGTCAGGTTGGTATCCCATCAGTGTCCAGGACGTCTCCAGACATGCTCATTTCGAAGCGGGACTGATCATTGGAGGCAACTCTACTACAGCCAATGAGATTCCAGATCGAAGACGTGTCTGGAGATGCCCCGAACAGCGGTGGGATACCAACCTGACTATCGCCCGCCATACGGCCAAACAACCAGGAGTGAAGGCCTGGGGTGCCGTTTCTTTCCATGGCAGGACCCCTTTGGTTGTCATCCACGGCACATTTACAGCTCAGCGGTATGTCGACGATATTCTGCGCCCCGGTTTGTTCCCCTTCATGGCAAATCATCCTGCGCTCACATTTCAGCAAGATAACGCCCACCTGCTCGCGGCTAGAGTTTCTACTGCTTTATTTTCGTGCTTGCCAGTCTCTGCATTGGCCAGAAAGACCACCGGATCTTTCCTCAATTGAGAATGTTTTGAGCTTTATGGGCAAGGCCCTCAAACGAGCTCGGGATTCTGACGGTCTAATACGCCAATTGGACAGAATTTTCCACGGTATCTGTCAGGAGGACACCCAACAACTCTATCAATCAATCCCAGGCCTAATAACTCCTTCTTACGGGCTAGAGGTGGACTAACACGTTATGATTTGCTCAATCTGTGAAGCTCTTTCTCTTAAATAAACCATGCGGTTTTTTCTGAAATTGTAAATATTTGTTTGTACTTTTATCCCTTAGACTGTATTTATCATATTAATACCTTCAATTCTAATTATTTGCCCAGATAGTATTGAATTGTACGGAAATGAAACATTGATGTTTGGTTATTCAGACAAAAGGGAAAGCCGCGTGGGATTAGCCGAGCGATCTAAGTCGCTGCAGTAATGGACTGTGAAGCTGGTCCCGGCGGAGGTTCGAGTCCTACCTCGGACATGTGTGTGTGTGTGTGTGTGTGTGTGTGTGTGTGTGTGTGTGTGTGTCCAAAGGAAAATTTAGGTTAAGCAGTGTGTAAGCTTAGAGACGGTTGACCTTAGCAGTTAAGTCCCATAACATTTCACACACGTTTGAACATTTTTTAACAAAAGGGAAAAAGAGACTTTTCGACATCTACATTTATACTCCGCAAGCCACTCAACGGTGTGTGGCGTAGGGCACTTTACGTGCCACTGTCATTACCTCCCTTTCCTGTTCCAGTCGCGTATGGTTCGCCGGAAGAGCGACTGCCGGAAAGCCTCCGTGTGCGCTCGAAACTCTCTAATTTTACATTCGTGATCTCCCCGGGAGGTTTAAGTAGGGGGAAGCAATATATTCGATACCTCATCCAGAAACGCACCCTCTCGAAACCTGGACAGCAAGCTACACCACGATGCAGAGCGTCTCTCTTGCAGAGTCTGCCACTTGAGTTTGCTAAACATGTCCGTAACGGTATCACGCTTACCAAATAACCCTGTGACGAAACGCACCGCTGTTCTTTGGATCTTCTCCATCTCCTCTGTCAACATGACCTGGTACTGATCTCACACTGATGAGCAATACTCAAGTATAGGTGCAATGAGTGTTTTGCAAGCCACCTCCTTTGTTGATGGACTACATTTTCTAAGGCCTCTCCCAATGAATCTCAACCTGGCACCCGCCTTACCAACAACTAATTTTATATGATCATTCCACTTCAAATCGTTCCGTACGCATACTCCTAGATATTTTACAGAAGTAACTGCTACCAGTGTTTGTTCCGCTATCATATAATCATACAATAAAGGATTCTTCTTTCTATGTATTCCCAGTACATTACATTTGTCTACGAAAATGGTCAGTTGCCACCCCCTGCACCAAGCGCCTATCCGCTGCAGATCTTCCTGCATTTAGCTGCAATTTTCTAATGGTGGTGGTGGTTAGTGTTTAACGTCCCGTCGACAACGAGGTCATTAGAGACGGAGCGGAAGCTCGGGTTAGGGAAGGTTTGGGAAGGAAATCGGCCGTGCCCTTTCAAAGGAACCATCCCGGCATTGGCCTGAAACGATTTAGGGAAATCACGGAAAACCTAAATCAGGATGGCCGGAGACGGGATTGAACCGTCGTCCTCCCGAATGCCAATTTTCTAATGCTGCAACTTCTCTGTATACTAGTGCATCATCCGCGAACTTATGACACTATCTACTAGGTCATATATATATATATATATATATATATATATATATATATATATATATATATATATTGTTAAAAGCAATAACACTCCCCTGTGGCACGCCAAGGGTTACTTTAACGTCTGTAGACGTCTCTCCATTGAGAACAACATGCTGTGTTCTGTTTGCTGAAAACTCTTCAATCCAGCCACACAGCTGGTCTGATATTCCGTAGGCTCTTACTTTGTATATTAGGCGACAGTGCGGAACTGTATCGAGCGTCTTCCGGAAGTCAAGGAAAACAGCATCTACCTGGGAGCCTGTATCTAATATTTTCTGGGTCTCGTGGACAAATAAAGCGAGTTGGGTCTCACACGAGCGCTGTTTCCGGAAACCATGTTGATTCCTACAGAGTAGAATCTGGTGCAACAGAGTAATGGTGAGGATTAGATGAATGGGTCGAGTGAGTGTCAGTAGGTAGGCAAAGATGAAGAGACTTCCACAGGACAGATCTGGATCAAGCCAGAGTTGGGACTGAAGACCACAACAATGACATGTGAAGCGACAGGTTGATCTCGTTCCGGAATTAATCTGGAGGACCTGAAACCGTTTTAACAAAGTGGAAAGGCCCTTCTGTGCGGTACGAGTGCACCAAAGGAAGCACAGGGGAGGCCGTCCATTACTGAGATTCGTCATTAAGACGTTGGCTGCCGCCGCTGCCCGATGACAGGCCCTGGGCGTGCGCCAGCTCGTGTCTTTTTACAGCCGAACGCACGCACACGCATTACATATGCAGTGCTCTCTGTACGAGATCTGCACATACAACTACGAGTAACACTGCCAGGTAGCGGAATAAAGAAGTCCTCTCTGTCGAGATAAAGACACGCATGAGCTTAGGGTCAGTATATCGAGAGAGACGCACACGTTACGCAGACTGTCTATACTTTAGAAATGGAGATATGCACTAAAGTCTTATGCAAAGAATGTACCATAATGGTCTAAATTATGGAAGAAAACAGCCGTTTACTTCCGATCGTGAAGGAATGAATCTCCGTTTCTTCCTCATCATACGGCTGCGTCAGCATCGTCGTCATGTTTCAGTTGTTCACTAAATCGTCAGCCTGTAAAACTTTTCACGAATCTTCAGGTTATTTTGTTTTAAAATACAAAATAGTCATCTGTATTCTGCATCAGATTTTATAGGACTTCGTAAGCATACCGGGCAAAAAAATTTTAACCCACTCACGAAAGAGCGCGCTGGTCTTCTCTAGCTCAGTTCGGCGGGGAAGAGAGCCCGTAAGCTTCTTCAGGTATGCCTGATACGGCTTGAACCACTCGCTGGTGATGGTGATCAGATCCCGTGGAGCTAAAGAATTACGAGGAAGCTGACTGCTGTGTTCCACCCGCTGTTCGAGACGCTCCCATACATTTTCTGTTCGATTAAGATTAGGTGATTCAACGGTGCAATCGAAGTGAAATAGGATGGCGCAGCTTTAGTCCAAACACGAACGTTTACGTACAGCCCTGTGAAGACGGCTCTTGTCATCGCAGAACACAAGAAATGGCACTTCATCACCTAGGCTATTGCAGTAAACGTCCTGGGTTCATGCTCACTTTAACCCGAATGAGTGGGCAGAAATCATGGTACGTAAAATATCCCCAAAATATCATATAATGACCTCCTACCTGTTTCTACACCCTTCACACATCGCGGGTTAACCCTCTCATTCGGCGGTTGGTGCATTCCACGTCCTGCATCATTTGAGAAGGAGCAAAATCGTGACTCGTCGGCTGACACCGCACGCCCGCAGCCAGCTGCTGCCTACTTTATGTGCCGTTTGCTCCACTCAGGTCGTACTCCTCGCTGTGCCGTATCATTTCGCGAGGTCCCCCCCCCCCCCTCCCCACCTCTTCCCCCCAAAATATCTCCATTACATGCAATTCCATTCCCAATAACCGCTCGCAAACGGATTCAGATAGACTGAACAATCCACACTGACATCTGCATCTACATATGCTTCAATACTTCGCAAGCTACCTAACAGTGTATGGCGGAGGGTACTTCTGGCCCACTAACTGATCTCGTCATTCGCGAATGGTGCCTGGCAAGAATGACTGTCGGTAAGCCTCCGCATTAGCTGTAATTTCTCGAATTTTCTCGTTGTGGTCATTTTGCGAGACGTATGTGTGAGGAACCAATATGTTGTCCAACCCTTCCCGAAAATTCCGCTCTCGAAGTTTCAATAGTAAGCCTCTTCGTGATGCAAAAGGTCTGTTGTTTGGTTGATTTGCGGGAAGGGACCTAACAGAGAGGTCACGAGTTCCTTCGAATGATGGAAAGATGCGGAAAGTAATCCACCTTTCCCTTTAAAAGGAACCGTCCTGGCATTTACCTGAAGCGATTTAGGGAAATCACGAAAAACTAAATCAGGATAGCCGGACACGGGTTTGAACCGTCTTCTTCCCGAATGCGAGTCCAGAGTGCTAACCACTGCGCCACCTCGCTCGGTGCACAAGGTCTGTCTTAATGGACAATCCTCAAGAATCGAACATGCGCGTTTTAAGCCACTGTTTTAGTGGCTGAACTGCATTTCGTTAAGATTCGTCCTATCGACCTCAGTCTGGCATCTCCTTTTCGTGCTATTTCTCTCATATGGTCATTCTACTTAAGGTCGCTCCGCATGGTTACACGTAGATAGCATACGCTCGTTACTGTTTCCAGCAATTTGTCATCAATAATGTAGATGTACGGTATTAGATTTCTTTCCCTATGTATGCGCAGTACGTTATATTTATCTATGTTCAGGGTCAACTACGAGCCCTCGCACCATTCTTCAGTCCTCCGTAGGTCCTTCTGAAAATCGTGATTGTCTTCTGGCGTTGCTACCCCCGGTAGCTGAGTGGTCAGCGTGACAGACTGTCAATCCAAAGGGCCCGGGTTCGATTCCCGGCTGGGTCGGAGATTTTCTCCGCTCAGGGACTGGGTGTTGTGTTGTCCTAATCATCATCATTTCATCCCCATCGACGCGCAAGTCGCCGAAGTGGCGTCAAATCGAAAGACTTGCACCAGGCGAACGGTCTACCCGACGGGAGGCCCTCGTCACACGACATTTCATACCACTCATGGACAACCGAATTATCTGTAAACAACGTTGAAGAGCTTCCGACACATTCTAGTTGTTCATTTAAATTTTTATCCGTCAATAGCGACATGTTCAGTTTTACCTGCAAGGAAGTCTTATATCCAGTCACATATCTTGCGCGGTACCTGTTAAGCTGGTTTCCTTCTTCTTCACTAAGCGGCAGTGCGGGACAGTATAAAACGCCTTCCTGAAGTCGAGGAACACAGCATCAACTTGACCGACGATGTTAACGGCGCTTTGGATCTCATGGAGGAAATAAGCTAGCTGAGTTTCGCAAAATCTCTGTTCTCGGAATCCAGGCTGGTTTTTATAGGGGGATTTGAGTTGTCCATAAACGTCATAATACAGAAACATAAAACATGTTTCATAATTCTACAACAGATGTCAAGGATATAGGCCTATAATTATGTGCATGTGTCCTATGACCCTTCTTGAAAACGAGAAAGGACTGCGCTTTTTTCCAGCAGCTGGGTACCTTATGTTACTCCGGCGACCTACAATAAACTCCTACGATACACCAACAAAGCGGACTACTTCGTTGTCGATGAGGTCCTAGGCACGTTCAGCTCTTTTCTGTCATTCTGTTGCGTCCCTACCTCTACCCGTCTTACTGTCATGATTCCTTACGAGCGACTGGCACGTAACACGCCGTATCACTGCCACGACGTATGTCAGTTGTGGAGAATCTCGTATCCGGCCGCGGTGGAAGAGCGGTGCTAGGCGCATCAGTCCGGAACCGCGCGACTGCTACGGTCGCACGTTCGAAACCTGCTTCCGGCGTGGGTGTGTGACGTCCTTAGGTTAGTTAGGTTTAAGTGGTTCTACGTTCTAAGGGACTGATGACCTCACATGTTAAGTCGCATAGTGCTCAGAGCCATTTGAACCATTTGAGAATCTCGTCTGTTTCCAGTTGTATGCCACATACAGCGCAAAGCGACCAGTGTACTCTTTTAAGAGGCGACTAACATTTGGTCCGCTGGACTTGAATCTTTTGATGAAGAGCGGATTTTGTCATGCAACCAGCTCGCGCCCTGATGTGGAATTGAAGTAACAATCAAGGGGAAAAAAGCTTAATACCATCGGTTTGTAAATCGTTTGGCGTCCGAGTTAAACAAGTAATAAAATGAAATGTAATAACTTGAGACGTAATTGAGATATTTATTGGCGGTTTGCTTATACGACGACCGTAACTCAATTTTTTTCCGTGTTTGTTTGCGGCAGTTGGTACCGAATGCCCATGTGCGTAACTGTTTTGTTAACGTGATCGCGGGTCAATAGCCAAGTAGATTCCACAGCAGTTTTCTCGTGAAGCCAGAGTCTATTACAGTGATACAACGTCGTTTTCAGTGACCAGTTGACGACGATCCCACTTACGTAACAATCGGGAAATGGGAGAAGCGACTTCGGGGGACTGGAGTTTGTCTTCGATGTCGGGCCAACACGCCAAGCACGCAGTTCCAGAGGCTACTGTTGAATTACTCCGTACGTCCTTCCAGCGGAGACCTCGCAAGTCAATCCGGCAAGGAAGTAGGCAGTTACAGTTACCTCGTTCGACAGTACACGAAGTCTCGCCCATAAAAGATTGTCCCTAGGGGGCGTACAAACTACGGCTTCGTTTCAAAATCAAGACTGACGGCAGGCCGTGACGGAACCCATTCGCGGAGACAATTTTGGCAGAAATGGATGAAAACGAGGGTTTATCAAGACTCTAGTGAACCAGATACTAGGTCACGACCTACCAGCTCTCCGTTATTGCATTCGTGCAGTGATCCTAAATATTACTGGTGCTATGGTGCAAAACACTTGGAGAGGAGTGGTATGCAGATTAGACACGTGTCCTGCTTCAAACGGTACGTATATCAAATTGCTTTATTTGTGTGGAAAAACATTTTGAGTTACCATACTTGTAGAAACATACCGTTAATTAATATCAAAACTGCGTCTCGAGTTCTTACATTTTATCTACGTATATGAAAGACAATGTCCAGAGTGACAGACTCACCATCACCCAACCCAAACAGCTAAGGATAGAAACTTGAACTATGGAGAGAGTTCTAATCCTTTACTGTAGGCGTTGTTTAAAAAGGGATTGTTTAAAATTCCACTTCTAAGTGGGTGAAATAGGTGGTGAAAGGTTTTTTGAAAATAGGTCGCTCGGAAGACAATGTTGAAGCTAGAACTACAAAAATTGGTATTTGGTTTCTTAGTTAGAAATTAAAAACAATACGTGTTTTAGCAATTTTGAAAATTAAACCACTAACGGGGTAAAATAGTGGCAGAAAGTTCTTTTTTTGAAAATAGATCTTTATTAAAAACTACTACGTCATTTTCAAAGCTAGATCTATGAAAACTCGTATTTAACTTCTCGGTTAGAAATAAAAAAATGCAAATTTCAGTGATTTTCGATATTCAATTCCCTAAGGGAGTAAACTAGGGGATGAGGAAGTTTTATGAAAATAACTTATTGTGAAAGCATTTTCAAAGGTAAAGCTGTGAGAATTTGAAGTTCGTTTATCAATTAAATGTTTAAAAAAAGTACGCATTTCACTGTTTTTGGAAATTCATCCCCCAACTGGGTAAAACAGAGGATGAAAATTCTGACGAAAATATTTCTTTATATTAAAAAATTGCCAAATCTACGAAAACTGATATTTCATTTCTCGGTTAGATATAAAGAAATATGTGTTAGGGGATGAAAGATCCTATGGAAATATTACCGCAAGAACACAAAAGGCAAGATTATCAAAAACCTTGGACTGGACTCCAGCTAGCAGAATAGTTTTTTGGTGAGAAGTACTTTCGGAAAAGACTATGTTTCTATGAGCATGATTAGCTTGAAAGGTTTAGAAGCTGTTGGAATTTGTGAACAACACAAAAGTCCATTAAAGGAAAACAAAAGAAATTTGTGCAGAACACACAATCTATGCGACGGAAGCTGCGGGCCCTGAAGAAACTACAAAAAAGTGCTAATTTAAGGAGATAGGACCTGGATAAACTGACTAAACCAGAGGTTGTAGAGAGTTTCAGGGAGAGCATAAGGGAACAATTGACAGGAATGGGTGAAAGAAATATAGTAGAAGAAGAATGGGTAGCTCTGAGGGATGAAGTAGTGAAGGCAGCAGACGATCAAGTAGGTAAAAAGACGAGAGCTAATAGAAATTCTTGGGTAACAGAAGAAATATTGAATTTAATTGATGAACGGAGAAAATATAAAAATACAGTGAATGAAGCAGGCAAAAAAGTATACAAACGTCTCAAAAATGAGATCGACAGGAAGTGCAAAATGGCTAAGCAGGGATGGCTAGAGGACAAATGTAAGGATGTAGAGGCTTATCTCACGAGGGGTAAGATAGATACTGCCTACAGGAAAATTAGAGAGACCTTTGGAGAGAAGAGAACCACTTGTATGAATATCAAGAGCTCAGATGGAAACCCAGTTCTAAGCAAAGAAAGGAAGGTAGAAAGGTGAAAGGAGTATATAGAGGGTTTATACAAGGGCGATGCACTTGAGGACAATATTATGGAAATGGAAGAAGATGTAAATGAAGACGAAATGGGAGATAAGATACTGCGTGAAGAGTTTGACAGAGCACTGAAAGACCTGAGTCGAAACAAGGCTACGGGAGTAGACAACATTCCACTACTGACGGCCTTGGGAGAGGCAGTCATGACAAAACTGTACCATCTGGTGAGCAAGATGTATGAGACAGGCGAAATACCCCCAGACTTCAAGAAGAATATAATAATTCCAATCCCAAAGAAAGCAGGTGTTGACAGATGTGAAATTACCGAACTATCAGTTTAATAAGCCACAGCTGCAAAATACTAATGCGAATTCTTTACAGACGAATGGAAAAACTGGTAGAAGCGACCTCGGGGAAGATCAGTTTGGATTCCGTAGAAATGTTGGAACACGTGAGGCAATACTAACCTTACGACTTATCTTAGAAGAAAGATTAAAAAAAGGCAAACCTACGTTTTTAACATTTATAGACTTAGAGAAAGCTTTTGACAATGTTAACTGGAATACTCTCTTTCAAATTCTGAAGGTGGCAGGGGTAAAATACAGGGAGCGAAAGGCTATTTACAATTTGTACAGAAACCAGATGGCAGTTATAAGAGTCGAGGGGCATGAAAGGGAAGCAGTGGTTGGGAAGGGAGTGAGACAGGGTTGTAGCCTCTCCCCAATGTTATTCAATCTGTATATTGAGCAAGCAGTAAAGGAAACACGAGAAAAATTCGGAGTAGGTATTAAAATTCATGGAGAAGAAATAAAAACTTTGAGGTTCGCCGATGACATTGTAATTCTGTCAGAGACAGCAAAGGACTTGGAAGAGCAGTTGAACGGAATGGACAGTGTCTCGAAAGGAGGATATAAGATGAACATCAACAAAAGCAAAATGAGGATAATGGAATGTAGTCAAATTAAATCGGGTGATGCTGAGGGAATTAGATTAGGAAATGAGACACTTAAGGTAGTAAAGGAGTTTTGCTATTTAGGGAGTAAAATAACTGATGATGGTCGAAGTAGAGAGGATATAAAATGTAGACTGGCAATGGCAAGGAAAGCGTTTCTGAAGAAGAGAAATTTGTTAACATTGAATATAGATTTATGTATCAGGAAGTCGTTTCTGAAAGTATTTGTTTGGAGTGTAGCCAAGTGAAACATGGTCGATAACTAGTTTGGACAAGAAGAGAATAGAAGCTTTCGAAATGTGGTGCTACAGAAGAATGCTGAAGATAAGGTGGATAGATCAAGTTACTAATGAGGAGGTATTGAATGGGATTGGGGAGAAGAGAAGTTTGTGGCACAACTTGACTAGAAGAAGGAATCGGTTGGTAGGACATGTTTTGAGGCATCAAGGGATCACAAATTTAGCATTGGAGGGCAGCGTGGAGGGTAAAAATCGTAGAGGGAGACCAAGAGATGAATACACTAAGCAGATTCAGAAGGATGTAGGTTGCAGTAGGTACTGGGAGATGAAGAAGCTTGCACAGGATAGAGTAGCATAGAGAGCTGCATCAAACCAGTCTCAGGACTGAAGACCACAACAACAACATTTAATCAGGACACCCTGCTTGCATACTACGGGTTGATAGGGCGCAGGGCGCGCCAGCAGGCGGAAGTCACCTTTTGTGTTGCTAACGATGAGTCGGGCGTGTCTCGCGATGTCTGCGCTCAATAAAGGAACGGGCCGAGCGTTGACCCCCGTGGGCTGTCGCCTCGTGCAGCACGCTAACCTTTCGTGAGCCGCGTCTGACCCCCGGCTGTGCCATGGGTGTCTGTCTCCGGTGCCAGGAGATTGCTACCGAGCTGTCAGCTCTCTGATGTGACCCTCCACATCATACTTTTCAGATTTATCTCCACCCTGCAGGTTACGACGTACACTGACGGAAACGGAAAGTGTTACGTCACGAAGCACCAGTCCGCAATTTATCAGCCTTCTTGGAAGAATTTGGAGGCATTAAATAAGCGAACTGTTCTCTGCCAGCAACATCAGTATGAAGTATGGTCACCACATGCAATAATACTCTGTATTCATGGTGGCACGGAAGCGAAGTGTCATCTTGAGGAATTTCTTGCCATGACTCAAACACCATGCTGTGTCAGTTCGTGAAGATTGCTTGCTGTAGGCTGGTATGAAAGTATACTTCTTCCCATCCCATTCTAGGCCTGTGATGTGTGGCAATCCAGACGGCCGGACAAGTCAGTGAATGATCGGTATTTTATGCGCTCGTGCCGCAAACAGCAGTGTCGAAGCTTGTGTGATCCTGCTGCAATATGCCATTTGGTGCTCTGGTTATGGAGGAGACAAAAGGTTTTGGCATTCTTGTCACACATTGGCCAGCATTCAGCGTTCTTTCAACAGTTACCGAACCAGTCTCATCGTCATATTAATATGTCGCCACAACTTGATTTCAAAAGTCAGAAAGGTATGAGACTCGAGGATCGCTGTTTATCGTGCCCTCTCATTACGTCCTCCGCAGATACGTTAGTGTCGATCTCGTCGGAAAAAAAAAAAAAAAAAAAAAAAAAAAAAAAGTAAGTGAGGCTCATCGCCAGGCATCACGGAACGCACTTAATGTATCACTTGACTCTAGCTCTGCAAGTTGTGAGGCTCTGTTATGGGTGGTGTAGTACCAGCAGGCTGGTAAGACCAGACCCAGTTTACAGTAATCTGCCCACGACGGTTCGTGGTAGTCAGCAAGTAACGCCTATCCGGATTTCAGCTGTTGTCATCAGTCTGCTAGCAGAGCCAGTCGAGTAATTCTACGATCTCGTGGTGCAATACTTCTGGAAGGACCAGAGCCTGCTCTTCTTGTCACACTGTTACCCTGAATCTATGTCGTCACCAGCTAGTCCCCTACAGACAACTTTCTATGAGACCTGATAGTATGATTCTCCCTTGCCCCCACGCTAATGATTCAACCTTTCTCTAAGAATGGAAGATGGCTATAAGGTACAACTGCGCGTCCGCTGGGCATGCCGTGTTACGAACCACCCCTGAAAAGATCTACTAATGTTATACGCGTGCAGCAGCCATCACTTATTCGTGCAAGGTTTTTTTTTTCTTTGCGGAGAATACCGAGAAGATGCTTGCAGTTGGATGGAATTTTATTCGAGTTATTCCATAATCAAATAAATACTGATGTGTCAGTTTCGCAGCAATGCGTCAAGTTGTTCATGGTGTAACATTTCCGTCAGTGTATAACGGATGTAGCAAAAAAATTTGCTTCAGTCTATGGTCGCAGCTTATATTTTGCCTTTTTGTTACTGGTTTCGATATTAAGTACCATCATCAGACAATCACCTGGTGCGCAGTCGTTACGCTTGTTCCCCAGGTCGGTGTGACATGTGTGTGTATATGACACACCTACTTAGCAAGTGAACATGACGACTGCACGCCATGGTATGGCCTGATGATGGTACGCGGGCGTTCTGGAAAGCGATGCCTCTGAAATTTTGATGTCAAAACTATTTTTTTAAAAAAACAAACATTATTAAAAATACCTGACGTTGCCGGCTGGAAAGCGATCTATTAATTCAAAGTAAAGAAAGCTTCTGATATGAAGTTTATTATTGCCTTGACGACGTGTGTGTGCACTGGATTACTATTGACGACAGAACTTAGTACCATGTTCAGATCCACAGAATACGGCATGATTTGATAACGTGTACTCTATGGATCTGAAGATGGCACCTCAGTCCTGTTGAAACTAGTAATCCAGTGTACATACACGCGAACAGGGCAATAAAAAAGCTTTACATCGGAAGCTTTCTTTACATTAAACGTTATTAATCCTATATCTTTATTCTATACGTCTACATATTTGCAGACCTCTACCACTAGACAGCTTGTAACATAGCAGTGTTCTACGTAATTGTGTCTGTGCGTGAAAAATAGAGTGTCGTAATCTAGTTTCGAATTCGAAGGGTTCACCCACGCATGGAGCAACGTCTCCTTCAGCATGACAATGCGAGACCACAGGCCACACACGGGGGTTGCGACATCTGCAACCCCCCCCTCCCCGCCCCCGCCCTTACAGTCCCGACTTGTACCTGTCCGATATTCATCTGCCTCCAAAATGTAAAGAACACCTGGGATGACTTCAGTTTGGTAATGACGAAGCGCTGCACAGAGATGACGCAGTGCCTCCGTCAATATAGTCAAACATTCTACAGTGACAATATCAACAAGCCGACTCTCTTTCGGAGAAATGTGTCTTTTCCAGGATAACTATGTTGAGAATTAAATATGTAGACATGAAGAATAAAGATGCACAATGTTAACAACGTTTGTTTTATTTAAAAAGCTTTAAGAGTTTTCACGTAAAAAAATTCAGTGGCATTTCTTTTCAGCCCGTCCTCGTGCCTTGAACGGAAACTGGTAACCAAGAGGCAAAAGAAAAATTGCGACCATAGACTACAACAAATATTTTTTTCTGTTTCTGTTGGGCACTGTTCCAACTGACATTGCGTCGGGGATACGTAACATGTTAAATTCTACAGGTTTCATGATGAATTAAGTGTCCAATCTGCAATTAAAAGGGAAATCCGGACTTGTTCGGCAAACTGACTAACACTGCCGAACAATCGTACAGCATTCTTTCACCTGTGGAGACGAAGCGTATGCGCATTAAAAAAAAAAAACGCAATGAACTTTAGGTTGTCCTAGCCTAGGTGAGCGGTTGCTGGTTCGGAGAAAGCGAGGATATACCACCAGTCATAGGCCCGATCTACTGCACAGTAGAATGTTCAAATAGGTGCACAACTTGTATAAGAGGTTTAGTGAGCACGGTGCTGGAACCGCTGGAGCAATTTCAACCCACCTTCGTTCACATTTGGTCCGCCTCAGAAGCTAAGTGCTCAGTGCGGCTGACAGCCGCGTAGAGTACCCGTGTTCGATTTCCGGCAGCGCCAGGCATTGGTCTCCATGTCATGTTATATGCATTGTGAGTCTTTATTAGTGACTTAACTGTATCATTGTACAAAATCATCAAAAGTGTGAATAAATATTTTAATAACTTATGTGCCAATTGGCCCGTTCTCTTACTGGTTAATTTTCTCCATTTCTACGAAGATTTTGCAGAGAAGCTCCTCTTTCCTTTCCTTGTAAGTCCACCTAATTTTCAACATTCTTCTGTACCACCACTTCTGTTCCGGTTTTTCCCAGTTCATATCTCACTGTCATACAGTGTTGTGCTCCGAACGTACATGCTAAGAAATTTCGTCCTTCATTTGTAATGTTCAGTTGCTCTCTGTTCCTCATTTCTGATACTTCTCATAACTATCGTCTTTCTTTGATTTACCCTCAATTCGTATTCTGTACTCATTATAATGTTCATTCCATTCAACATACCCTGTAATTCTTCTACACTTTCACCGAGGATATCAAGATCATAATTTATAATAATATCCAGAATGAAATGTTCACTCTGCAGCGGAGTGTGCGCTGATATGAATCCTCTTGGCAGATGAAAACTGTGTGCCGGACCGAGACTCGAACTCGGGACCTTTGCCTTTCGCAGCCAAGTACTCTACCGACTCAGCTACCCAAGCACGACTCACGTCCCTTCCTCACAGCTTCATTTCTGCCAGTATCTCGTCTCCTACCCTCCAAACTTCACAGAAGTTCATCTGCGAACCTTGCAGAAGAGTAAGATAGCTTCTATGAAGTTTGGAAGGGAGGAGAAGAGATGCTGGCAGAAGTGAAGCTGTCAGGACGGGGCGTGAGTCATGCTTGGGTAGTTCTGTCGGTAAATCGCTTGCCCGAGAAAGGCAAAGGTCACGGTTCGAGCCTCGGTCCGGCACACAGTTTTAGTTTGCCAGGAAGGTTTATAATAATATTTCTGTCTGCAAATGAATTCTACCAATGCAGAGGTTCCAATAAACTTCCATACAATCAGTACCACTTGAGAAATCTCTTATTCTACTTAAGTCACTAACAAATGCATTTGTACGCTTTGCTGGGGTAGACGTAAATATCTCTGAAAGGGAAGACTGTGACATCAAAGGTGGAAATGTCGAACGATTTCGTAGTTGCTTCTGGCAGCACTTAATTTAGAGCTTCGCAAAGGCTTCGAAAACTATTAATTGACTCGTACATTTTGGATCGTGAGAAACGAACAAGTCACAAAAGTTAATTTGAAGGCATTAGTTAAATAATGATGAGCGCTGAGTGTAAAACATTAATCCCTGGCCATGCGACGTGCAGCGGCCACAAAGGATTTACGTAACGTATCCTATCAATAATGTAGACGCTCGTGCGAAAAGTACTAGACCAGCGGGTATAATTCCACAAGAAGAGGCGCAGACTGTTGCTCGTGTGATCCCCAGCTGTCGGCGTAGAATATTTCTGGGGCTGAGCGCATGGGAAGTGACTAAGTAAGAGAATAATTACCGCTAATGACTTTTAGTGGCAAAAGACGGTGACACTGTGGAGAAAGGCTAAATGCTACCTACAACAGAAAGGAAGGGGGTGAGATAATTGCGAATACGTTGTTCACAGGTAGAAGGCGACCTTGACAACAATACTACATTGCTTACGATTGCTGAGCTCATATGTAAGAATGTGCGGTCTTGAATATCAACGTTCGTATTAAGTTAAGAAAGTTTATAATTTTTGGTCATTTGCATGTTCCGTGGACCACAACAATCAGTTAAGATATAGAGCATCTCAGAATGTGTACAAATCCTGTTTCGTGCATTTTCTTCTGTGAAAATATGAGTACTTGCAGACTACAAAACTGAATTTTTAGTCTAATCTTAATCTGAATGAAATTTGTTAAACATAACCCAACCATTTGCAGATAATACGTATTCAAGAATTTGCGTATGAAGTAGGAGGAATTGTCAACCAGAATTGATTTCTATTTGATTTTTATGATTGCCTGCAGTGTTTGCGGTATCTTTACTTATTAAGGGAGGTAGTCTAAACTTTTTTTTGGTAACATACTCAGCTTACTTCTCTGCATGAGTAAGGGTCAGTTGTGAGTAGTAGAGTTATTTGTGCTCCTAATATTATGATTATGAAAGCTACTAATATAATCACATTGCGATTGGTTGTTCATTGAAATTTTCATATGCAATAAAATGTATTTTGAAGATGTTCGTACAGTTCTGTACATGGTGCCCGATAACTGGCACCAGATATTGTTCTTAGGGCCTTTCCGCGCAACGAATGCTTTGAGTGTATGGGTGGAATTGTTCCAGGAAATTGTTTCATATTGTATTAATCATTGGAAGTATGTAAAGTATGACTGCTTTCTGAAGGTTTCATCTTCAGAGTCAACAATTACACGAAGAGGAATTATTCCTCGTGTCAAGCTTTTTAGACTATGATAATAAATTGAAACCCTCAGCTACCGATAGGTGTTGTTGACATATCTCGATGGGGACAGCTAAAAATCTGTACCCCGACCGGGACTCGAACCCGGATCTCCTGCTTACATGTCAGACACTATCCATCTGAGCCACCGACGACACAGATGAATAGCGCGACTGCAGGGACTTGTCCCTTGCACGCTTCCCGTGAGACCCACACTCTGAACTGTCCACAATCTACATACGTACTGTACCTAACAGATATTTGCCCATGTAATGTTCACATGCTCGATTTTAATTTCACCCAAGGTTGTTCTGACTTTTCTTTATGCTGGATCTGTTCTTTCGGCATCCATTTCTTTTTCGATTTCATCACATTTAAGCTGCAGTAATTTCGCCTTAGCTTCCTTCGATTTGCTGTTTATGTAATTCCTAATCAATTGAAGTATTTCTTCTGTTACCCAACCTTTACCGCCGGCTGCGGTGGTCGCGCGCAGTCCGGAGCCGTGCGGCTGCTACGGTCGCAGGTTCGAATCCTGCCTCGGGCATGGATGTGTGTGATGTCCTTAGGTTAGTTAGGTTTAAGTAGTTCTAAGTTCTAGGGGACTGATGACCACAGCAGTTGAGTTCCATAGTGCTCAGAGCCATTTGAACCAACCTTTACCGCAGTTACCTTTTTTGCACCTAAATCTGTCTGTTCAACTTATGTGATTACCCCTTTTAGAGATGTCCACTACCCTTTAGCTGTACTGGCTACTGTGGTATTCATTATCGTACTGTCTACGCTCTTAGAAAGCTTCAAACGTATATGATCGTTCTTCAGCACTTTAGATTCCCATTTCGTCCCTCATCGATTCTTCCTGACGACTCCCTGAAACTTCAGCTTGCTTTTCATCATTACCAAATAGTAGACTGAGTTTATATCTGCTTCTGAGTACAGTTTGCGATACAATACCTGATTATGGAGTCTCTGTCTCGCCATTATGTGATCCAGCTCGTATCTTCACGTGTCCCTGACGTTTTCCAAATATACATCACCCTATTGTGACTTTTAATAGTATATTCGTTATTACAGCTGAACTTTGTTGCAGAACTCAATTAGTATTTCTCTTCTCTCATTCCTGCTAACGAGTCCATATGCTGTTGAACCAACAGCCTCAATTCCTTTCCCTAATACTGGGTTTAAATTGCTCATGACTGTTAGAATATCACGTCCCTTGACATACTGAATTACTAGTTCATTGTCCTTATATACTCCCTTTATCTCTTTTACCCACTGCTTGCTACGTCAGCATGCATACCTGACCTATTATTAAAGGACATCTTGTAATCACCGTGAGTTGCATTTAAAATGCTTAATACACAACTCGGTATTCGGGTATATAGAATCCATCGTCAGTGGGATATACGTATCACTACATCAATGACATATATGTTAATTATAGAATAAAATTTTCACTCTTCAGCAGAGTGTGCGCTGATTTCAAACTTCCTGGCAGATTAACACTGTGTGCCGGACCGAGACTCAAGCTCGAGACCTTTGCCTTTCGTGGGCAAGTGCTCTACCAGCTGACACACGCCAGTACCTTGGCGGAAGTGCAATTGTGAGGACGGGTCGTGAATCGTGCTTGGGTAACTCAGTTGGTAGAGCACTTGCCCGCGACTGGCAAAGGTCCCGAGTTCCAGTCTCGGTCGAACACACAGTTTTAATCTGCCAGGAAGTTTCAGATTAATTATAAATTCAAATTAATGTTCACCTCTCACAATATAGACAGCAGTGTATGTTGCTGCTGTCAAATGGCAAAGGGTGACGTGCTTGGAAACAACTGCCTCATAACGTAAACATGGAAATGTCATTTTAAATGCAGCTCATGGTGATTATAAGGTGTCCTTAACAAATATTTGCAACCTGAAGAGCATCACGCTTGAATTATTGTTGGAGCTGGTTTGCTGTCGATTCTGATGAAAATAATCCTATCACTGAACTGTACTTAAATAGGAGCCCTGCACTGCAGCTTTTGACATTCAAACGACTCCGAATGGAAGAGTGTGAGTTATGTATGTCTTGGAGAAAATGTGGGGAGTATTATACATCCTCATTTATTGGAATTGCCAAACAAGTTCTACGAATATATGACGCGAAGAGAGAAACGTATTACACACTCGAGATGATATTCACAGTGACTTTAAACAAACACTACGAAGAACTTAAAATATATCCGGGAAAACAATATATATGTGAATTAACTTAACAACTGTCATTCAGCAAATTTGTGAAAAGTAGAAGAAAATTTTAGAATAAGATACTCTGAACACCTAAAGTACTGAAGTGGAACTACATACTCCACATTTGCACATCACCTGATATATATCAAAATCACAAGTCTACTGGCATAGAAGCATCAGCAGGCAGTAAAAGCAATTCGCAGACAAAAATGCCCACCTAGCACGACTCTTTGAAGATTCCCTACAGTGACTTTAAGCATCAAAATTGACACACGCAATCTTTTTCAGTTACTCTTATAGCTTTATGAGGGAATAATGTAGCCCCAAAATATCGTATAGGGATGTTGGTTGTGCTGCAAATGACGTGCGGCATTGAGTATATACATGGCTCGACAGCCAGAGAACTTGTTTAATGCAATACAGCGTAGCATTCAATTAATTACCATTAAATTTTCAAGTTGTTAGAAACCTGTCTTTTCAAATAAATTTGCTACTTTAGACCATAGGTTCCGAAAGATAACTCTGTTATGATATTTATTTCTCATTCTCGAGACGCCAGAAACTTCCCCTTTCTTGAATTAATCTAGAAAATTTCTCAATATGCATGTTTTGTGTGTGGGAATGTCAGCCGATTCGATCTGAGAAAACAAACTGATATGAATTCCGTCGACCGTCTCTATACGTTCGGATGGTTGTGATCGGTCGTAATGAGACGGTGCTCTTACTGACGTATTGATTTGAAAAGATTCGGCAGATGCTGGTGCCACTGTAATAGCAGCCTAGGTGTGCTATCATTCGGTGAACTTTTTGTACTGCAGATGATTAACCGTTCCCTACCCTTACGTTCTTGCTTCCCCCTGGCACTTGTCACTGCAGACTTTCCAAGAGGTGCAGTGTGTCTGGCTTGTTTCGATGGAAGACAGCACCTCAGACTTGTTGGTTTACCCTGAGTCGGTTGTGCTGTTGTCCTGAGCTGGCCTAAATACAAACACCCATCAGCTGCTTCTTTAACTTCATTGATAATATATTCATTTTATTTTCACCATGTTCAGTGTACTATACTGTAATCTTATTTTCAGTTGATTTTCTGCCTACTTTCCAATTTTCTATCTTAAATCCATCTTTTCGTTACTGAAGGTAATTTACGTGCCGTAGAGACAGTACTGTGTAATCATGAATCGGTAATGGTTGAGGGGCGATCCATTCACCCGTGTTCCTTCATCACTGTCCTTTTTCGAGCATATGTACATTTCTGGCAGAACTGCTGTGAATAGTTATGATGGTACGAAATCTTCTTAGCTGACTCCTTTCTGAGTTCTAAATAACCCTCTACCTCGATGAAATAACGACAGTAGCTGCATATATTATTTAGAACACTAACACAGGTTGAATTAATGCATTGCTTCTCAAGCAATCTTGATAAGGATTTCGTTGAAGTTTAACCTGCATTCAAACGTTCGTCTTCACGTTGTGCTGGTGGGAAGAAATAGCGTATGTAAACACGCGCAGTTACTCATTCTGGGTAACATGACTTCATGCTAGGACGGTAGCGCGCTGTTCTGGCGAATGCGGACTGGCGCATACGACTGCAGTCGTACGGCGGGAGGCGCATTAACGGCTTGTGAGTCATCGCTGCGCCTGGCGTCACGGACTGGAGGTCGCGAGTTTGACCTCCGCCAGGTGTCGCCAGTCCCTGCCTCCTGCGGGCGCTGATCGATAACATAACATTATGTGGCGGCAGGCAGCGTGACGCATCGGGGAAGTGCTGGGTACGGGAGGCGGCGCGTCAGCCTTCACGTCGCAGTCCCGTTTGAATTCTGTTTTCATTTCCTGGCATTCCGTTTGCTCCAATTAGTAGATACCAGAAAACCAAAACTGCCACCGATGTACTCGTCTTGGTTCAAGTGTTTCGTATAGGGTTCACTTCCGTGGATTTGTTCGATGTATCAGGTGGTATTGAGGTGTGATAAATAAACAAAAACTGTACGGGATGTTTGTTTACTATCAATATCCAAAACAAAAACATGGACGAGTCGACAACAATAGCAGCATCAAGAAGTGAAGGCGATTTACCCCTCTTTTTGTGAGTCAGCGTGTAATCGGGGCTAATAGTACATGAACAACTGAACTGCAATATTTCAAAGTGCGCGCGTTTTCCTTAGTCACCACTGTACGTGTTATCAAAATACAACCGCGTGTTTCCAGTAAAGGCCAAGTGCAATGACATCGTGATTCAGTTGTATCTGATGCACTCCAATACGGCTGTCAACACTTTTCTCGCTATAACATTAATCAAAAAGTACAGCACCCTACCCAATGTTACATATGTGTAGCTCACTCTGTCAAACTATCATCATAACTGCCCCCTTCAGCTGCGAATGGTAATGAAATGGTGGACCGTGACATCGTCTTAATAGCGTCACTCAAGCTATACGTCAGAATTACACGTATTTTAATTCAAATCATCTATCCCGTAATTTCAAATCACACTGGAGGCCTGTTTTGTTAATAATACAGCTCATTACAAAGCGGTCTCTCTCAGGTAGCCAGTTTTGTTTGCATGTAAATCATCTTTATAACATATTGACTGAATCGTTCTGGTAAAGGGATAGAAGCGCTGAAAGTACAAAAACAAAAATAACTGCATAATAACAAAATAAAAAATTAATAGCATGTTATTCTTACGTTACATGAGAGGTGTACAGAACTGAAATCGGATATCCTCAATATTCTGAGTAACGAAAGGATTGGTAAAAATCTCACAGCGGTGCAGGGACAATAAGAACGTTACTGTACATTGTATACTAAACAGAGAGAAAAGTTTGTATTCTGAAACGTACCGTTGGAGATAACGTGACCTACGTCAGCAGGTGCGAGAATACAAAATTATATCACCCCTAAAACTTCAATGAGATGCCTTTGTCTCCGCGGCATCCCAAGCTGTGTATACTTATCCACTCTAATTTTCACAATTTTTGCGATCTTCTCTTTTGAAGAGATTTTTAACTAAAGCTCTTGACCAACAGAAACGTATTTAGCAATTTTCCCAGCATTTATTGAGTATATGTTGTATGGTGTCTCTTAATCTTATTTTTGGATTCTTCTGTTACTTCTTGCTAGAAAATTTCCATATTTTACGTTGAATAACAAGTACACTGTTTTTATTCTACTGAGTAGAACAGAAACAGTTTCTGCTAAACTGGATGTGACTTGCCTAGTAGCAGTTAACATTTAAGTTTCATTTGAAACTGCTCCGACTGTCGATGCTCTATATGCAAAGTCAATAGCGCACAAAGGAAATATTACTGTCTTACGTAATCTGACTGTCCTCAGGAACGCTTCGTCACAGACACGCACATGTAATGCAAGAGAAATTGTTTCGGCGTCTGAAATGACCTAGTATTGATTATGACCTAGCAATGTAACGTTGTCACGGAACGCAATAACAAGACGACAAAACAGTTTTTGCCCAGAAACTCTTGAGATGAAATTACCTTCCATTATTTGAAAATAATTTATTAATGCTAAAATGACTTATTTCTGAATGTTCGGTAGAAGCAAAAACAGTACTAAGTGAAATATTAATTAAATTAGTTACAGAAACATTTTGCTTAATTACTTACGAATAGGCATAGATACAAGGCCTTAAAGTTGCCCCCATCTATTATCTCACAAAACTGCACTTCATTTAACTGAATACATGAATAATGGGGCTGTGAGGAGCGGCCGTGAGGAGCGGCCGTGAGTCGTGCTTCGGTAGCTCAGATGGTAGAGCACTTGCCTCGAAAGGCAAAGGTCCCGAGTTCGAGTCTCTGTCGGGCACACAGTTTTAATCGGCCAGGAAGTTTCATGAATAATATGGATTTGAAATAAAGGTATAAGACATGCGCTGACTTTGAATTATTGTGCTTCAAACATACAAAAGTTTACATAGACACACCAATCAAAGTTACATGAAACACGTGCTATCCTTACCATACTCAAACAAAGGTCAGTTCCTCACATTCATTTGAAAATCATGTTAGACACGTAGACTATTCGACGAATGTAATTCCTGATTGCTACACCCGGTCACGAATCACTTAGGACACTTAAACAGAATAGATTCTGCCCCACATTGATTGTAATCGCAACTGCCACTCTTTTACTTATTGCCTAAGCAATACAACTGTTCCGATATGGCTCGCCAGGTCGTAAGATAAAGAAACACACTACCTTGTATTCCGGAGTCGGCATAAAGAAAATATTACGTTCGATTCTCAGTACCACTGCATGAATGTAAACCGTAAGGTGCTCTCAGTTTATCGCTCTTTATCTTTCTCATCGTAATGTCATCCAGCCTCTGTCAAAAGCACATCATATTATACACGAGAAAAACACAAACTCACACCAGAGCCGCCCAAACACGCAATAGGCTGAAACAGAACGCTTTGTTTTCCTTCAAAACAAGCAAGCCGTGTTTGGCGACCACGCCCTCGCTACACATTGGTCGAAGACACTAACGCTTGAAACACCTCAGGCAGATACACTCATACACCAGTGCAGCCAAAGCAACTGTAAATATGCAGAAGTCGGTCAATGGGCCACAGGTATAACGGCAAAGAAAACTGCCCGAGACAAAGAAAAATATGTAAAAACAGTAGATGTAAAAGATGGGAAATTATAATGGACATATTTCAATGTAAAATTCTTAAAATGCGTATTACATCACTGTATTATAAAAGTTCTAAATTCACCTCACCTAATCCAGGTGCCTTTATAATTTTTACAACCTCACAAGCAGGATAAAGGTCACCAGTTATACCGATGCATATAAAGGTCAGTAGATGTCATGAGAGGTGTATGCATATATGCAGGCTCGCTGTTGAGTCTAACGCGGGCGTTTTTTAAGGGCGACCAAGTTTTTACAATTCATTATGAGTGTTGTCTATGACAGTAACACAGTGAATTTTAACCTCATTTTTTGATTAAAATCTACTGATTGCGCCTTCTGTCACTTGTTTTTATTTTTATTTTTTGTCACTGCTGAGGACTTATCTGATTGCAGAAGAGCTGCTGATTCATGCATCAACAGGACAAAATCAAATACTTCCAAAAGCAAATATATCAGAACTGAAAACGCTACAACCAGGGTCATCAAGACAAGAACATTGTTTACTGAACTTGAAACAACGAACATTTGCAGGTTTGTCAAGAAAGGTATCATCATTAATATAATCAAGGACATGGTTTTACCATCACAACCATATAAAAGCAGCTTGTCAACTGACAAGAAGAGGAATGTGCAACATATGTTGCCATATTTGAAGGAAGATAATAGAGCATTCTTCAAGGAAGTATTCAATTAAAATTGCTTTATGTTCTTTACAAGTAAAAATAAAGTTTCAGAATAATTAATTGTAGAATGTTATTAGATAAACAATTACTAGAAAATCTTGATATTTCGGTCATTGGCTCGTTTTGCCGAAAAAAGTAAAGCATTTAGAATTCGAGTTTTCATTGTAAAATATTACTTTCCATTCTTGTGAAGAAGAAAATTCATTATAATTTTGCGATAGTAATATAAATCTTACCATACATAATATAAAAAAAATGGTCCACGATTTTTATTAAAAAATTTTTAATAAAATATTAGCCTGGAAACATGTTTTAGGCAGTTAGCCCATTATTGTTCTCTAATCTCAAATCATACAACTTCGGAACACAAATGTGTCAGATTCGTCTGACCGTGAATACGAAGTTGTTGATAATGTTAATTACAATGATAGTGAGCCCACGCTATACAGATGTGTTCGAGATAGACGACACTTCAGAATCATATGCTTATGTACCACTGTCAACAATTCAGGGACTAGAAAGTACTTAAGAGTCATAAAAATTTTTACGCTTATGTACTTTTGTTGTAATTTATGAAGACTGAACGACTTTTTTCGGCTTTTTTGACCACATGTTACTTTCAGAGTAGCTTCCGTCACAGTTGCCGGAACTTTTATTGTTATGGAACATTTTAAATACATTTGATGATATAGTAAAATATACTAACATCAAGCACGTTACTACTAAGGTAACTCAACGAATACTACTGTATTTTTAAATTTAATAAAAATGTAACGTTTTATAGTACTTGCATAAATACCGGGTGATCAAAAAGTCAGTATAAATTTGAAAACTGAGTAAATCACGGAATAATGTAGATAGAGAGGTAAAAATTGACACACATGCTTGGAATGACTTGGAGTTTTATTAGAACCACCCCATATTGCTAGACGCGTGAAAGATCTCTTGCGCGCGTCGTTTGGTGATGATCGTGTGCTCAGCCACCACTTTCGTCATGCTTGGCCTCCTAGGTCCCCAGACCTCAGTCCGTGCGATTATTGGCTTTGGGGTTACCTGAAGTCGCAAGTGTATCGTGATCGACCGACATCTCTAGGGATGCTGAAAGACAACATCCGACGCCAGTGCCTCACCATACTCGGGACATGCTTTACAGTGCTGTTCACAACATTGTTCCTCGACTACAGTTATTGTTGAGGAGTGATGGTGGACATATCGAGCATTTCCTGCAAAGAACATCATCTTTGCTTTGTCTTACTTTGTTATGCTAATTATTGCTATTCTGATCAGATGAAGCGCCATCTGTCGGACATTTTTTGAACTTTTCTATTTTTTGGTTCTAATAAAACGCCATGTCATTACAAGCATATGTGTCAATTTGTACCTCTCTATCTACATTATTCCGTGATTTATTTGGTTTTCAAATTTATACTGACTTTTTGATCACCCTGTATATATTTCAGTTGTCAGTTTATAAATGGAACTCCTAAAAGATATTGTGGAAAACATTTCACTACTGGGATAAAAACAATGTTTGATTCCTGATCTAGAACATATGACACATATCCAAATAGTTCGGTGAAAAATATCAATTTTTTTTCAATATCCGTGTTTTTGTGTTATTTACTCCCAAAATGACACACTGACCACCTATATACACGTTTCGTTCTTGTAATCTAAACCCAAGAATGTGGCGGACAGCCCACTGTGTGCGGATCGTCAGCTTAACAGTTTTGTTACGGAACGCCAATGCGGTCGGTGTGACCGAGTGGTTCTAGGCGCTTCAATCTGGAACCGCGCAACGGCTACGGTCGCATGTTCGAATCCTGCGTCGGGCATGGGTATGTGTGATGTCCATAGGTTAGTTAGGTTTAATTAGTTCTAAGTTCTAGGGGACTGATAACCTCAGATGTTAAGTCCCATAGTGCTCAGAGCCATTTGAACCGTTTGAACATAACGCAAACTTACAGTTTCGTTACCGAAATTTCGATCTCCTTCCTGTAATGCCTGAGTGCACATGTTGTCCCAGAGCTACGTGGAACACGTTCCTGTGTTCTGCTCGCGCTCGGCTCGGCCCGGCTTTATGAGTCGGCATTTAGCCAAGCAGAGTGCCGCGACTGGGCATTAAAATTGTCTTAATGGCCACATAACCGGCGGTTGCGCCCGTGGCGAGCGCGGTGTGCAGACGTCGGCCGCTACAGCCGTGACATTATGTCTCGCGGCTCAGCGTTGCGCAAGAGGCAGGCGGGCAGGCATAATCCCACGCAGTGATTCAGCTCGCGGCCTGGCAGAATTCTGCCCTCCACGTTCTCCCAGGGTATGAGGCGGCTTCAGCATCAAACAGTTGGACGCTGCTCTCCACTCCACATTCCAGACGGTTCGAGTACCTGGTTGTCCAACATTCTCCAAACAGTGCTGTGTTCCAGGGGTGCGAGTTGAGATTAGAGTCTTCTTCCTTAATTCTGCGTCACTTTTTAATAGCAGTAAAGCTATTTAGTTGTATAAATCTTTCGCTTTCTTCCCCACCTTCTGATGCTATCTTGTACCATCTTGCTTTCTGGCTCTCCTTGTGGTACGTCAATTGTAACTTATTTTGTTTCATTATTATTATTTTTTTCATTTAAGAATTCTTTGTTCTCCCAATTCACCACTCACCATAAGCCTTCGTTTTGTTTGTCCTGAACCAAAATTACGTGAAACGTAGCTTGCTAGTTAGATCCAAGAGTTGTCCTACATTACTTGTTTTCGATAAATGGGCGATGTCACCTGCGAAGATAGCAGTATTTTTTTTTTAATTCACTGGCTTTAGAGACATGCCCATACAGACACCTCAGGAGCTACTGTCAATTATGATGATACTAACTCGCAATGGCAAAAAAAGCGTTTCTGTAGAAGAGAAATTTGTTAACATCGAATATAGATTTAAGTATCAGGAAGTCATTTCTGCAAGTATTTGTGTGGAGTGTAGCTATGTATGGAAGTGAAACATGGACGATAATTAGTTTGGACAAGAAGAGAATAGAAGTTTTCGAAATGTGGTGCTACAGAAGAGTGCTCATGATTAGATGGGTAGATTACATAATTAATGAGGAGGTATTGCACAGGATTGGGAAGAAGAGAAGCTTGTCGCACAACCTGACTAGAAGAAGGGATCGGTCGGTAGGACATGTTCTGAGACATCGAGGGATCACCAACTTAGTATTGGAGGGCAGCGTCGAGGGTAAAAATCGTAGAGAGAGACCAAGAGATGAATACACTAAGCAGATTCAGAAGGATGTAGGCTGCAGTAGGTACTGGGAGATGAAGAAGCTTGGACAGGATAGAGTAGCATGGACAGCTGCATGAAACCAGTCTCAGGGCCGAAGACCACAACAACAACAACAACAACTCGAGGCCAACGCAACACCCAGACGCCACGTGTACGGAAACCGAACCGGCACCCCTTCGTTAACAATCCGCCGCGCTGACCGTGCGGCTACGGATACGGGAATTCTCCATTGTACAGTTTTACTATGGTCTTAACTTGTATCTCACTTGCAGGAGTCCCTTCGACGTAGAAGCTAAACAACCTGTCCAATAAGGTACAAGCTTGCCTTTCTTTTGAGTCAACCGTCTTCTGTCAGCTTTCAAAAAGGTACAAATGACTCTGAGCACTATACGACGTAACATCTGAGGTCATCAGTCCCCTAGAACTTAGAGATACTTAAACCTAACTAACCTAAGGACTTCACACACATCGAGGCAGGATTCGATCCTGCGACCGTAGCAGCAGCGCGGTTCCGAACTGAAGCGCCTAGGACCGCTCGGCCACCGCGGCTGGCCTGTGAGCTTTGATGCAGACCACCACGAATTCCTCTCCTGAGCCAACCTTTTCATCTCAGCTAGCACTTGCAATCTACGTCCTCAATTATTTTCTGGATGTCTTCCGATGTCTGCCTTCCTCTAGTACTATGGAAGTTATTCCCTGATGTCTTAACAGATGTCCTATCATCCTGTCTCTTCTTCTTGTCAGTGGTTGAAAATACTCCTTTACTCGCCGATTCCGTGGAGAACCTCCTCATTCCTTACCTTATCTGTCCACCTAATTTTCATCATTCTTTGTAGCACCACATCTCGTATGCTTGTATTTTCTTACGTTCCGGTTTTCCCACAGTCATCACTGCTTTATAACCTTTTAAGTATGAGTTTGTCTTTCATTACCTACTTCGATTTTAATTAAAGGTAACATGGAGTTTTGGCGACAATCCGTCTTCGCACTCAGCGTGCCCAGAATGACGCGCATGCCAGCAAGTCCCTTTTGGGAATCGGGACGGCGCATCGATCCCGGATCGAATCCACCCGGTGTGCCAGCCGTCCTAATCGCGGTTTTTAGGCGGATTCCCACATCCCATTAGGTGAACACTGGGTTAGCACCCATGTCCAGCCTCAGTTACACCGAGTCGCAAACAATTAGAAAACTTTCGCACTGTTGCGCAGGCGTAACACAACACGCGGCCACATTTTGGTACACAATTTCCGTCCCGTTAGGTAATGGTGTGGCGATAAGAAGGACTTCCGGCCACCCACTATCATTAACAATACCAATTACGATCATTAATACGTCAAACCTGTGTAGATACGGGACACAGTCAAAGGAAAAAGAAGAAGGTGACATACTGGTAGTCTTATCAAGCAGTTTCCAGCGATTAGAGACGCTGTCGCTAATTCATGGACACTGTTCAACTACTTTTCCGTTTAACGGTAGCAGAACGACCACTGGACAGTGCGATGGAAATTCGCGTGCGATGGGATAATGAATTCTCCATCAGTAAATTGACATATGCACAGCTCGGTGATTCCGCCCCTTCCCCCACCTCCTTTTGTCTTGTGTTAGTCCCATATGGGAGTGCATAGTCTTTGTAAGATTTCATTAGCACAACACAATACGATTGCGTGCTGTGTTCTAGTTTTGGGCTTGCTGCACGTTATAAGATTACGACGTGTCAGCCTTTGTTTGCAAAATGATCGTTGCATCACTGCATGACGTAACGCACGAGTATATATATCTTTCATCCCAGTGCAGTTTTCATGTATACCGTGTTAAGGTGTGAAATGATTGATCAACCAAAAATTCTCAAGACGTCTCGTGGCCGGTTTCTGCTGCCTTTGCCTCAGTTTACTGGTTTTAGTGTATTTATCGTAATAGTTGAAAGAAGTTTGGAAGCAATTATTAGTGCCGTTTTCCAGGCTTTTGAAACTGATGAACCAGTGCGTCGAAACTAGTAATGTAACCCTTTAAAAATATTATTGTTTCATTTACTGTGGCTTGACGATCGTATGTGGTGTCAATCATTTTAAATTTCATTCTGTCGCATTTCTGTATAACAGTTTTGTCGAAATACAAAAGTTTATATTTTGGTGCACTGTGGCCATTGCTCAATCTCATTCGTGTGTGAGGCGAGGAAGTATATGCTTTGGATTGTTTGCGTATCTGCTTGCGAGCCTTATAGTTGCGTTGCACACACACACACACACACACACACACACACACACACACACACACACACACACACACACACACACACTATATATATGATGTCATTCATTATTAATGCACCGGTAAGTTTTCGTTGCAATAATTCTTTTAAATACTGCGGTGTGCTAGCTGTCTAGCGTGATTCTTTGGAATTCTATTAGTCGAAATGACATTAGCAGTGATGGCCGCATTCGGATTTTCCTGTGGTTAATGTATGAGATTTATAGTAACGTTTCATGTACTAATAATATTGAAGGATTTATTTTGTTTAGATATATTAATTATGATTATGTCTTCATTCTACCTGGGAGTGCTGTTTTCCTGAAAATGGGGTCACCCACCCATAAGAACTGATCTTGAAGGCTTCATTCTGATTGGTCCCCTGAGAAAGGAGTAAGGGAGGGTAGTGGTTAGCACTTAAACTATTAGCAACGTTTTCCCGTAAAGTCATCCACAGATTTCCGCAGGTGACCTTGTAGGCGAATCTGAGTTGTGTGTATTGAACTGGGGACCTAGAAACGACGGATAGGCTTCGTTCCGCTGTAGCCCTCAGTGGTTCACAACCCCACAGCAGGCCACAGCAGTCCACCTCCCCACCGCCGCACCAAGAGTGTAGGGTAATTATGGTGTAGGCGTACGTGGGGAATTGCCGACACAGAGTAACTGAGGCGGAATAAGCGGAACCAGACTGCATTCGCAGGGGCAGATGGAAAATCGTCTTAACAATCATCCACAGGCTGGCCGCCACACCGGACCTCGACACTAATCCGCTTTCTCGCTCGTGAAGCAGCGGGTTAGACCGCGCGTATAGCCGGGCGGACTTGACTGTGAGTTACTATTGTTTCGTTGTGCTGAAAGAATGATCTGGTAGCGGTGCCTTTAGCGCCATTGATGAGGTTGGTCGCGTCGGAGATGATTACACAGACATACTGTTTAAATAATGCCAATTTCTCTACCATTCGTGGAGGGATGGTTCGGCGTAATCTTGTGGAGACATGTGGGGCTCTCTCGTTCGTGGCCAGGGATTGAGTGGTGACCGCAGCCGCTCGAGGAATTCAACATGCTACCGGCATGTCATCTGAATAATTTGACGTGCAATGTCCGGTGAATACAGAGGGTTGGGGGTTGGTGGAGGAGGAGGGGGGGGGGGGGGTTAGTCCCTGAAAATGCAGGGATCTATTTGATATTTCCAACGATGTGTTGTATTCCATATCGTCGTCATTACCTTGGGCCAGAGGACCCTCGGTTGATGTAGCTCCATCGATATAGCAGCTTCAACGATTTTTTGCCGCCAGCAACCAAGCCGGAGATGATTACACGTAAAATTATAATCTTTCTCGGTCGTTGCTGGGGCAGGGGAGGGAGGGGGGGGGGGGGGAGAGGGGCAGTGTTCACGGCTCTACACCACACGTTGGAGTTTGAGGGGTGGGCTACCCTGCAGGCGACATACCTATTACTAGTGAGCTCTCTGGGTGCGTATTTTGTAGTGCTGTGCTGTACACACAGTACCTTGGCTGGACGGATCAGAATTTTGCTACGATTTCACACAATCTAGTAACGCAGTGGTGATTTAACAAGGTTTATCATGCTTTAGTATTTCCTATACGTACTGTAGCTCTGTTTGAAATAGTAAAACTGCAAAGCTTATAAAATGTCTTATGGCGTGATTATTTCTATCCACTTGGTCCGTTCCTTACACACACGAGTAATAAAGTGATGGCTTACGAATGATAACTAGATCGGGCCCAAGATGCGCTGTGACGGACTGAGAGCAGAACGGTGACGACGCGACGCGATGCGACGTTGACGTGACGTCGCGACACGACACTACGTCGCGACACGACGTGACACTGTTACACGACGTCGTGGCGTGACGCTGTGACATGACGCAACGCCAGGGTGACGTGACGTCGAGAGCGGTGGGTTGGAACTCGCGAGAAATGTAGAATAATACGGAAAATTGTGGAAGAGTGAGAGTACTTACATATCTGCATGACTGTGGCCTCTACTGGTGCTTCGAATGACGTGATATTAAACTGTTATTAACAAATAGAGTTCGAGTGACATGACGTAACGTTATTTGTTATTAAAAAATGCACACAGACTGACCCTCTCCGTATGCTGCCCAGCTCCAGAATGAACGCCAGTTATAAAAGATGAAGATCAGATGGAGAGCTTCAACAACAATGATGGATAGTTCGGGAGCTGCATTGTGACTAACTGAGAGCATTGTGTTGTCGAGAAGAGCAGGCAGTAGCTCTTGCAATTGGATAAAACATGAAAAAATTTGGAGAAAATCGTAAAATTGTGTAAATACAGAAAAAATACGAAAGTAGGTGAAAAATAAAAATGGGGAGAAATACGAAAAAAGGTGGAAATATGGATAAATATGTAATATTGGAAGAAAGGAAGTACGTAAAATTGTGAAAGAATAAAGCACTTAAATATCTGCCACGGAGTGGTCTCTTCTCGTGCCTTGAATGAGGTAATATTAATTTGCTATTAACAAACAGACCTTGATGACACGACTTAACATAATCTGTTATTAACAAATAGGTACAGCTTACAAATTCTTCCAGAGGTGTGCAGCTCCGGTGTGAACCTACCGACTTCTCTCCCAGTTATACAAGACAGAAAGGGGGTGTTTGAGCCTCATTGGTCGCTGGTAGGAGAGGGGGAAGGGAGGGGTGGGGGTTCCCTTGGTGACCTTTATTAATTTCCACTGGTTCCCGGGGAGAGGGGGGGGGAGGGTGGATGTCCTTCAATACATGTCACCAAAGTAGGTAACCTGACGTTGGACGTCCTCATCAGTGACCTTAAGATAAGATAGTTATCTCAACACGAATCGGTTTAGATAATGTACTTATGATATGTCAATTTTTTTGGTTTTGCCTTTCCTGAATCTATGGTTACCTATGCTGCTTTATTTACTGCTTTTTAAATGTAATTCCATTTCTACCTCATAACCACAACACCAATGCTTCCATATAGTTCACTTGATACTGCCTCAGAAAATTTCTATTAGGTCTCAATATTTCTTCGTTTGTACTTATTATATTTTTGTTTTAACACTTTCAAAGTTATTTCAGTCTATTTTCCGTCTTTACTAGACTACGACCCGAATCCATATTAGTGGAGCGTATACGTTTCAAATATTTGGTCCCTAAATCTTTGTCTAATTAATATATTGTCCATTTCATATGTGAAATTCTTTAATTTCAAAGTGCAACTTTCTCACAGTTATTTTTAAAGAGATTGTTTACCAAAATTAGGTTCTTCCCACACCCCATGTTGTCCAACAAACGTGACATTGTTGATCTCGCTTACTATGGTGTTCAAACAATTCGAGCTTATCAAATTTTCATCCCTTTTCGCGTACATATGTCAGCTGGCAGAAACACGCATACCCTCTCCTGTCTTCTCACTATCAGCTTACGGCTTGCTTATGTAAAACTCGTACAGTTCTGGTAGGCGTAAACTTTATTTCAGTCACGTCTTTAACGCTATAAGCCGCTTATAGTTCTTTTAAGTCGCTTCACTAATCCATTTGAAGTCCACCTATCTATATCTGTGTTAAGATTTTAGAGTGTCCCCGAATCTTTTACACTATCCATTTTCCATTCAAGTAACACGTTTCACCTTTTTTCAGATAACGTGCCCAATTAGAAAGAGTTCTCACAAATATGAAACTTCCAGTATTCTGGGCCTAAATTCGTTGAATGAAAGCTCTTTTGTTAATAACCTCGTCTGCATCTCCACCGGGAAATCCGAACGAGCGACAACTTTACAACAAAAAAAGATGTCAAAGGGATAAGTTATCATGAGACGTTTTTTAACAATGTATCCAAGAAGATGAATTTCTCTTTCCTTTATAATCTGATTATCTCTATATTTCTCTTTTGCGTTCCCAGTTCCTCAACCAGAAGGGCAACTTCTAGTTGTAAGCTTCAGGGCAGTATTCCACAGTGAAGAACTGTTTTATAAATAGACATTAGTCTTTGGTTGTCAACTCTTAGTAAGGTATTTCTATATGTTTCTACATTCTTGCTGAAAATAAAGTCTTAACAATTTTCAAAAGATAATATTTGCTTACGTCAGTTATCTTTTAGTTGAGATACTTCCACATTTCTGTGAGAGACTACTGTCAGATAGACACCTGCGTTATATCTGATAAATCTGCGGTTATCTGGCTTCAGCTGATTAGTTACGTATTTATAAACACAGGAGGGGTCCAGTTCTGAAAAACTGCTTATACCGTGTCAACATCAATTTGTTAAATATCGTCACCATTACCTCATTTTTAAGTTACGGAAGCAATAAAATCATAAGAGGCGTCTGTATCAGATAGCAGAATTTTAAACAGATATGGCGAGGTAAAATTATCGCACAAGTTAGGTTTGTATCTTATCCTTGTGTCATTATTATGCGGCCACTTTACCATGGCAGGTTTTGAACTATGGTGGCTAGATGTCAGCCCTGAAATGCCAACCTAAGGAAGCAATTGGGGAGTAGCCTTTACTGACTGCTTTGCGTACTTCGCTTTGCTATGGATTGTGAATTAATCGTGGTTTTCGTATTGTATTTTGAAATTAGTGAACAGGTCAATTCTGGTCCATCGCGGAGGAGGAGGTTCGAGTAAGTTTCTGACAACTTCGCAAGGGTCTCAGTTCTTCTTTTAGAAAGCACTGAGCAAGGGTCTAGACCAGGGGTCTCCAAACTACGGCCCGCGGGCCCGCGAGGGCCGGCAAACCGGCCCGCGTTAGCTGGCCGGACATCCCCGGTATCCGGCCCGCCAGATATTTCAGGTGGTACCTATACTGACTTTCGAGGCCTATCGCGACCAATACAACGCGACATTGGCTCTGCTACTCGCTACAAGACTACATAACTAAACTTATTATGCTCCATCTCCGTTACGTGCTGCAGTAATAGTGTTACTAACAATGATTTTGAGATTTCGTTAACTTTGAAGGACGCTTTCGTGAAGAACGTGCAGTGACATACTTTTTTGTCGGTGAAATTCGCCAGAGTAAAATACGCCAGAATTTCGGTCAGGTACGTCCACCAATCAAAATTATGTGATTAAATAAAAATCGTAGTTCGTTTCAGTGCTTGCTATTCCCACAACCTTTGATTTTTGCGATTTCATCTTTCCTTTAGCCATACATTAACGGTGATCGTGAAGTGCTAGGATGCTTTAATCCCACTAGGTAGGTCTTGGCCCTTATGACTTCGTGGAGGAGTCTCGTCTCGTCTCGCTTAAATCACGGACATCCTCTGTCCGGAGATGATGGAGGCTAAGCAGCAGTGCTGCTATTCCTCCTTTATCCTCTATGTTGTCGTATGGGTGGCCTCTCGTTCGAATGGGCCTCTGGCTACCCCGCTGAGTTTAAAGTAGCGAAGTAGTTTGTCGCTGGCATGTCCTCTGGGGCAGGCTGACGCCTGCCGGAGCGGCACTCCTCCTTCACCCACTTCTCTGCGACCTGGCAGATGTGTTCCCAGTCGGAGGGGGTGAAGATGGGGCGGCTGTTGAGCAGTATTAGCTCCTTCCTCGTTACCGCCTTACGCAACACGCAGTCAATGTGGCCCGCGGACTAAAAAGTTTGGAGACCCCTGGTCTAGACTACCAGCACTGCGAGGCGGGGCTTGTTCCCCTCAACCCTGCTCAGCTCTGAGCTTGTCTTAGGTACTCGTTCGTTTGCGCTCGCAGAAGACTGCCACGTTACAATGTCCTTACTAGATACTATCTGCCGAAACAAGCAAAACTAATACAAAGTGGTGTATGAGGTTTGATACAAATGCAGAGTCGAGGTGATTTATACAGGGATTGGACAAAAATAAGTGAACACAGCGAGTAATACATGTCTTAACATATATGCAGATGTCAGTCAAGACTGCAGGCTGCGCTGTTGTATTTGACGACGAACGGCGGTCGTGCAACGTTGCAAGTTACAGTCGCGGCCAGAATAGTTTTCTGTGTGGTTGGGAGCGCATTATTTCGGAGACAGCGAATTCGAACTACTGCTACTAGTACGGTGGGTGGGTGCTTGCGTAACGAAGGTAGCCGGGGTGTTTGGTGTTTCGAGAGGCAGCGTATCGAAGACTTATAACGCATACAGGGAAACGGGAAAGACATCATCAGCCAAGTCACAACGCGGACCAAAGAGTGTGTTCAGTGCTCGCGACGGACGGGCAGTGAAGAGGATAACGATGAAAAATAAGGGGACGACAGCTGCAAACCGTCACTGCGGAACTAAATGCCGCAGTCGCGAACACTGCCAACACCGAAACAACGTGAAGGGAACTCAGAGCGAGACGTAATTCCAAAACCACCCATCAGTGATGTAAATGACCGTAGCAGGAAAACGTAGTGCTGAAGCCATGAAATCTGGACTACGTCTGGTCAGATGAGTTTTGTTTCGCATTGTTCCCGACACCTGCCAAAGTTTATATCCGAAGAGTGTAACATGACCGGGGACTGGGGGTTTATTCAGGCAGCCACGTCCTGATACACACTTGGTCTGGGGGCCCTCGTTCTGCCAACGGCCTTGCCAAAGCGGGCGGAGGAGCGGACAGAGGTTCAGGGCACTCTCTTGTACCATGTGTGGGAAACTGAACTTAAAAGGACGAAGAATCAGCAATGATCAACGGCATGGGGATCCACAAGGCAATGGAAACCCCTGCATTAAAGACACATAATGTGTATCCACAGGACATGTGACTTGTAACTGAAAAAGTGTCATGATGTTCTCTCCACTGGCAAAAGATTCCGGACTAGTCCCTCATCCGCATCTCCCGGAGGGGACTGCAAGGAGGAGGCAACCATTATAATAGGTTTGAACGTAGTAGGGAAGCTAGAAAATCTGAAAAGGGAAACGCTAAGGCTCGGTCTAGATACACAGGACGTCAATGAAGTGAAATGGAAAGACGACAAGGACTTCTGTTCAGACGAGTATAGGATAATATCGACGAAGAGTAAATGGTATAATGGTAGTTGGATGAGCAGAGAGTCAGTTACTGTCAATATTTAAATGATACGGTTGTTATGAACAGGAAGGTGGGGCAGAGAATCGGATACTGAAAGCGTAATTCAGTATGTAAAGGGAGATGAAAATCTAATAGTCATGGGGGATTGGAATGTGGTTCAAAGGGACGGACTAGAAGTAAGGATTACGGAAAAATATGGGTTGGTAGTAGGAATGAAGAGAGGAGAAACATTAACTGAGTTCCTGTTCAAAAATCACAAGAGGAGGAGGTATACTTAGAAAAGGCTGGGAAGAGTCAGAAAAATTTCAGTTAGATTACATCAGGACCAGGCCGTGATTCCGAAATCAGATATTGGGTGAGAAGGCGTACCCAGGGGCAGATATAGACTTAGATCACAATTCGGTAATGATGATGAGTAGGCTGAAGTTTAAGAGCCTGGTCAACAAGAATCAATGTGCAAAGAAGCGGGCTTCGGAAGTACTAAGGAATGAGGAGACACGCTTGAAGTTTTCTGAGACTGTAGATTCTGCGATAATGAGTAGCTCAGTACACAGCACAGTTGAAGAGGAATGGACAGTCGCAGAAGGTGGAAGGAAAAACGTAGGTACGAGAAAGGTAGCTGCGAAGAAATCATCGGTACCAGACGAAGTACTTCAGCTGTCCGGCGAAAAAAAGATACAAAAGTCCAGGGAAATTCCGCAATACAGAAATACAAGTCACTTAGGAACAGCCGGCCGTGGTGGCCGAGTGGTTCTAGGCGCTGCAGTCTGGAACCGCGCGAGTGCTACGGTCGCAGGTTCGAATCCTGCCTCCGGCATTGATGTGTGTAATGTCCTTAGGTTAGTTAGATTTAAGTAGTTCTAAGTTCTAGCTGACTGATGACCTCAGATTTTATGTCCCATAGTACTCAGAGCCATTTGAACTTCGGAACAAATAAACAGGAAATGCAGGGAAGTTAAGACGAAATGGCTGCATGAAAAATGTGAAGAAATCGAGAAAGAGATGTATTGCCGGCAGGACTGATTCAGTATATAGAAAAGTAAAAACTAACGCCAGTGAAATTAATAGCAAATTCGGTAATATTAAGAGAGAAATGGGAATTCAACTGTTAAATGCAGAGAAGAAAGTGGATATGTGCAAAGTTTATGCTGAAGGAGTCTATGATGGGGAAGACTTAAAATCGTATACGGTGGATGGGATGCATAACATTTTATCGAATTACTAAAATCATTGGGGGAAGTGGCAGCTAAAGATAATCCACGATGGTGAGTAGAATGTTTGAGACAGGCAATATACGATAGATTTCGGGAAAAAATATCATCCACGCAATTCCCAACATTGCAAGAGGCGATGAGTGCGAGGATTATCGCACAATCAGCTTAACAGCCCATGCATCCATTTGCTGAGAAGAATAATATGCGTAAGAATCGGAAAGAAAACGAAGATCTGCTAGATGACGATCAATTTGGCAGCAGGAAAGGTAAGAGCACCAGGGAGGCAGTTCTGACGTTGCGGATGATAAGAGCAGGACTGAGCAAAATCAAGCCACGTCCATATGATTTGTTCAGCAGTGTCAAATTGTGCAAAATTTTCGAATTTCCGAGATAAATAAGTGTAAGACATAGGGAAAAACGGGTAATATACATTATGTACAAGAGCCAAGAGGGAACATTAAGACTGAAAGACCAAGAACGTAGAGCTCGGATTAAAGAAGTTCTAAGCCAGGGACGTTTTCGCTGCTACTGTTAAAACTATACATTGAAGAAGCAATGACAAGAATAAAAGAAGGGTTCAAGAGTGGAATAAAAATTCAAAGTGGAAGTATATCAAGGATAGGGTTTGCTGATGACATTGCTAACCTCAGTGAAATGGAGAAGAATTATAAGATCAGTTGAATGGAAGAAGTGTCTACTGAGTATAGAATAGGGATGGCGACTAAATCGAAGAAAGACGAAAGTAACGAGGGAAGCGTATCATCTGAATTGGGGATTACGAAATAGGCGACATTAACGAATTCTGCTACTAAGGTAGCAAATAACCCATGACGGATTGAGCAAGGAAGATATAAAAAGCAGACTAGCACTGGCAGAAAGAGCATTCCTGGCCAGAGAAGTCTAGTAGTGTCAAACACACGTCTTAATTTGAATTTCTGAGAATGTATGTTTGGAGCACAGCACTGTATCGTACTGAAATACTGACTGTGGGAAAACCGGAACAGAAGAAAAGCTAAGGAATGAGGAGATTCTACGCAGAAGCAGCGAGGCATAGAAAGATAGGACATCTGTTTAGACGTCAGGGAATACCTTCCGTGGTACTGGAGGAGCTGTATATGGTAAAAATTATTGAGGAAGAGATAGATTGGAAAAATCAAGCAAATAATGTATGACGTATGTTGTAACTGCTACTATGAGGTGAAAAGGTTGGCACAGGAGAGGAATTCGTGGCGGGTAGCATCAAACCAGTCACAAGACCGATTACTAAAAAAGTATCATTGTATTCAATGGCGGCCTATTGTTGCTCTAAAGGGTCGCATTATTGTCAAGTATTACGTGACCAACCTGGCTGAACAGGGGCTTCTCACGGAAAAACTTTTGTTTCCCAAAGGTGATGCTGTGTTTCAAGACTACAGGGCACTTTTTCACACAGCTAGCATCATCCACGACTGGTTTCGTGGGCACAGGGATGAACCGTCTCATTTTCAGTGGCCACAAGTCGCCAGATCTCAAAATTGCTGAGGCTTTGTGGTCTACTTTGGAGAGAAGGGTGCGTCATTGCCAGTCACATGCATCATCGTTAACTGAACTTGCCACTATTTTGCAGGAAAGAAAACCGTATAGGATATGTATTAATTCATTAAGAGACCACTGGAAGCTGTTTTGAATGCCAACGAGTTTCATACATCATATTAAGACACTTTAATGTATTATGTTGTTGTTGTTTCCATTTTTTGTCCACCCTCCGGCGCGGCACGTTTCATTTTTACCGCCCTGCCAGTGTCCAGCAATGTTCATTTGTCTAGCTAAAAGCTGTAGTAGAAAATACTAGACTACTACTGTCTATTGCAGGTCGCAACATACATAGAATTGTCCGGTAAATGGGATGTGGCTAGCTACTGAAATAAAAGTTTTAACTTGGCAATGTAAATTTTCAGGTGTATTCTCACGATAAAGATCACAGTTAATACTGCCAAGTCCGTACTAAGTGGAACTCAATTTAAAGTTCACACGCACACTACAATCACACACGTAGCCAGTTTATATTTACACCCGTTACTGAAGTTAACAGAGTTCACCGGATCGTTTGGTTATTAAAATATTCGCTCAAATGTTGTGCACTCTGCTCTACACGTAATACCTGTTCCAGTCTTATATCGCACAACTCGCCACGCGGTTTTAACTAACAGTCGAAGGCAATAATTTTGATATTCCGTCCGAAATTCCACACGACTTCCGCTATACCGTTCACTTAAATACACATTGTACTACTTCGCGAACTCGTAATTAGCATTTTTCCGCGATTTTACAGTGCTTTCGTCGGAGCTGCTTTCGATGAGATCTTACTAGTTCGAACCCGCAGCCCCGACCCCCGTAGATCACAACAAACGCTTTGTGCGCAGCATAGATTGGCGCGAGCCTGCATTTTTCTGATTGGCTGATATCGTGTTGCAGTATTATCCCGCGCTAACCTGCGCTTTACTTCAATGACCAATCATAGTAAAACATTTCTTTCTATGGCAATTGCTAAATAAATAAATCTAGAAAAGTATCAAATATAAAATTACTCCTTCTGAAATTACCGATTAATTTGTGTTCTACTCATGATTTATTAGTACCATTAACCGACTGCACATTTAATTATAGTAAATCCCCTGTATAGTTTAACTGGTACTTCGTGAATAAACAAAACAATTTTCATTTACTTCTGTTCTTCTTTACTCATACAACACTCACACTGCTAACTAGTACACATATAAAACAATTATGCAAATACATTAAATATTAATCAAACATAACTTTACAACATTGTTTTGACTACGACTGCTAGTACTAACTGTCAACTGCTGACATCTGCCGTCTACTAGTTCAACTACGTGCAGCTCTGCAACTCAGGTCCATGTCAGCTGGTGACATCTGTCGATGACTCATGCCTATAACGATATCGTCCTAACAAGTGACAGGAGCGATGCGAAGGCGTCACGCCTCAACCCCCTAGACATCAATGGTACGCTAAAATGGCTAACACTGTTTAATATTTGTAGCTATTCGCAGTGACTTACGTGTTACAGAGCATGATGTAGTTGCTTTTCCTTCTCCGGGTTCTCTCTCCGTCGGTGAATTAGAACGCGACACCTGCGGACAACATACAACAAATCACTTTCAAGTCACAAACAGCAATATCGCCGCTAGTCTACAAGCTACAACCAGCAGTAGATTTCCTGTAATGTAATTCTACGTCTACGTATATGTCAGATTTCTGAAAGCCACTGTGAAGTGCATGGCAGAGGACACTTTCCATAACACCATGAATTATGGGGTCTTCCCGCTCCAATCGCTTACGGGGACTTGTGGGAACAATGACTGCTGAAATGCCTGTATGCGCGCCATGAATGGTCACGCAGCGTTTTACGGTAGAAGCAGGTGACGTCTGGTGACAGAAGGATATTCTCAGCTACAGAAAGGAAATGTATCGAATGTTTTAGTGCTGCTGTCATTAACCACACCGTGAGAGAAACTGTGTGTCTGTGCTAGGAAATGATAAGTTGGCAGATCGCTGACAATGAAAGACTGAATCTGGTAACGTGCTCCGGTCCACTGAATGCTCCATAAGATTATTTGAAGGTTATGAGGAGTGTTGTTTGAGCTTTAGGAAATATAGCGTCATACGGAAAGTGTGTAACGTTTGCGACATTTTATTCGCTTTGGATTTAACGTAGGAGTGAAAGTAGCGGACGCAGTTTGAAACAGTTGTGCCGTGTATGGGGAGAACACCATCGAAAAAACGCATTAGAAACAGAATTTTCGTTTAAACTAGGATCGTTATGACGTGAATTACTCGCGACATTCAGGAAGACCGACGGTTTGTACGCTTTACCACTATGGTTCACGTCACTGTACTTGATAGTTGGTAAATGTAATAAACTGCGACGATTTTACCTTCGACACTTATATTCACCTTCGACACATACATTCTACATCTACATCCATACTCCACAAGCCACCTGACGGTGTGTGGCGGAGGGTAAATTCAATGCACAGGACTGGTAAGCTGGGAAAAAAAAATTGGGTTTGAGACCCGGTTTGGTAGAAATTTTCAGCTGGCAATGGTTCAAAAATGTTTAAATGTGTGTGAAATCTTATGGGACTTAACTGCTAAGGTTATCAGTCCCTAAGGTTACGCACTACTGAACCTAAATTATCCTAAGGACAAACACACACACCCTTCCGGAGGGAGGACTCGAACCCCCGCCGGGACAAGCCGCACAGTCCATGACTGCAGCGCCCCAGACCGCAGTGGTTGTTCATCACAATGCATGCTTGGCGTATTTGAACGGCTTCCACTGTTGACATTCGCTGTCTTTGCCTCTTCACTTATGTCAGCCTCTCGATCCATTCATTTTAGTCCCTTTAATTTATTTCAGTACGAGAGAGATAAGTATATTCTCCATAAGCTTGGATGGGCATCCTTCGAAGAAAGAAGATGTTCCTACCAAGCGCTGTCAAAGACGTTTAGAGACTCAGCATTTGCGACAGATTGCAGAAAGATTCTACTGCCTCCACATATTTTCTTGCGTAAGGACCGCACAAACAAATCAAGGGATATTGGAAATCGTTCCGACGTACATCAAAGAAGTCCCAAACTGAGAGAATGAACGTGGGGGACCACTCACAGCAATCCTACACCGCCCTTCTGGGCAAGGGCCAAGTGGAGGTGGTTTACCATTGCCTTCTTCCGACCTTGTACGAAATGCGACCTCCACATGAGCATCTACATGATTACTCTGCAATTCACAACTAAGTGCCTGATGGAGGTATCATCAGACCACCTTCAAGCTATTTCCACACCATTCCACTTACAAACAGCGAGCTTGGAAAACGAACGCTTAAGTCTTTGAGTGCTAACCACTATTTTTCTCATTTTATTACAACGATAATTTCTCCCTATATAGATGGGCACAAACAATATATTTTCACACTCTGAGAGGAAAGTCGCTGACCGACATTTCATTAGAAGGTCCTGCCGTAACGAAACACGCCTATGTTTTAATGATTGCCATCCCAATCTACGTACCATATCCCTGGCACTCTCTCCCGTATTTCCCAATAATACCAAATGAACTACCCTTCTTTGAAATTTTCGATGTCTTCCGTCAATACTGTCAGATGCGGATACAACATCGAACGGCAGTTCTCCAAAAGATGATGAACAAACGTAATATCGTCAGTCTCTTTAATAGATCTTTTGCATTTTCTTTCTGACAATAAATCGCAGTCTTTGCTTCGCTGTGTCCACAGTCGAAGCTATTCGTAGTTGTAATCTCTGAGTGTTTAGTTTAAGTCACAGCCTTTAGATTCGTGTGATTTATCGTGTAACCGAAATCTAACGGGTTCCTTTTAGTACACATGAGGATGATTTCACACTTTTCGTTATCTAGAGTCAAGTGTCACATTCCGTACCATACGGATATCTTGCCTAAATCATTTGCAAGTGGTTTTGATCATGTGACGATTTTGCAAGACGGTAAATGACAGCATCATTTGCAAACAATTTAACCCTGTGGCGCATGAATTTCACTGCAGTGGACAACTTTTATTGGTCAATTCTCTTGCGTTTTCAATCAGTCATGAGGCTGCAGATGTATGCAGGACACAACACCAGTAGGGAGTGCCCATTGCAGTGTTCATTTGCAGCCTCAGGACTGATTGAAAATGCCAAAGAAACGACCATTAACAGCTGTCCACTGTAGTGGACGCTATGCGCCACAGGGTGAAGAGGATTGCTCAAATTGTCTCCTAAATCGTTCAAGTAGATCAGGAACAGCGGAGGGCCTATTACGCCATATACTAATTCTCTTTCACTTGGTGACTTTACGTCAGGTGCTACGAAGGCGAATTTTCTGACAGAAAAATCACAAATATAGGGGCCAGAACTGATACAATACTCCGTAGGCAGACAGTTTGATTGGAAATCTGACGTGAGGAACGGTGTCAAAATCCTTCTGGAGATCTAAAAGTATCGTAACAATCTAGAGATATCGAAACAATCTGAGATCCCCTGTCAATAACACTCATTACTTTCCGGGAATAAAGAGCTGCTTGTGTTTCACAAGAACGATTTTTTCGGAATCCGCGCCGCATGTCAATATAGCGTTACCTGAGAGGTAATTCTTGATGTTCGAACACTGAAAATATTACTGAAAATCGACATTAGTGATATGGGTCTGTAATTCAGTGGGTTACTCGTATTTCTTTTCTTGGGTGTTGGTATGACTTGTGCAACTTTCCAGTCCTTAGGTACGAATCTTTCGACGAGCGTCTATCGGCATATGGTTGTAAAGTACGGAGCTATTGTAACAACTTATTCTGAAAGAAACCTGACTTTCAGCCAGGTGTGCCGGCCAGAGTGGCCGTGCGGTTCTAGGCGCTACAGTCGGGAACAGAGCGACCGCTACGGTCGCAGGTTCGAATCCTGCCTCAGGCATGGATGTGTGTGATGTCCTTAGGTTAGTTAGGTTTAATTAGTTCTAAGTTCTAGGCGACTGATGACGTCAGAAGTTAAGTCGCATAGTGCTCAGAGCCATTTGAACCATATTTTTTTAGCCAGGTGTAGTGAAGCAGGTGTCTGTGCTGTATGGAGGACTGCGATAAGTGCTCGTGCGGCGTTGTGTTGTTGTGGATGAAGGGAAGGAAGAGGGTGAAAGCCGGTGACTGCACATACCCTGCTCTCGAATAACAAGCGGCCGAACTTAACGCCCCGTTCGATGGGTGATTAACAGTATCACATACCCTCACTTTATGAGACACTTCTGTTTGGAAATTTAATCCAGGACACAGATTGGTGCAAAGATTGCTGATCAGGAACTTGACGCCTCCACTTCTCCTCCCCTTAGCAGTCAAATACTGGCAGTAAAATTTTTCCACCACCAGGATTTGAGCCCGCTTAACTGTGAGGCAAGCGTCAACGCACTAGCGTGCGATAGCGGCTTTTTGTTTTTCTTTATTTCTTGCATTTTGATCGTTATTGTTCGTTGCATCTGGTCGTAGCGGACGTCACATTACACCCGTTGAAGTTCGTTGTTGGTCCCTTCACTCAGTTGTTTATTACCGAGACCAGCCAGCTCTCTCTCTCTCTCTCTCTCTCTCTCTCTCTCTCTCCTCTCTCTCTCTCTCTTCCCCCCCCCCCCCCCCCACCCATTTTTTAAAATCTCATTTTTGTTCGCTTTCGTTCGTTGCAGCTGATTGGGGCGGACGTCGGAAGACACCCGTTTAAGTTCTTTGTTGATCGATTAACTTAGCTTTTTATTACAGAGGGGAGCTAACCGTCTGACCGAACACGCTGAGCTAGCGTTTGACTGCGATCTCGGCCACTGAGGCGGGTACTACAGAGGCCTATAGCCAGTCGTTTTCTCTCAGGGAAGGAAATAACTAGCAGTGATGTAATAGTTTGTGAAGTATGTATGCAAATGTGGGAAAAGCAAAGGCAAAAGCGTTGACGGAATGATAATCGGCGACGCGGAGTGACTTGAGAGACACGCAGCATCCTGCGGAAGAAACAGGTGACGTCCGATGATGGAGGGATAAGCGAAGCGACAGAAAGGAAGCGTGCTGGCGCACAGATAAGCCGTTGGCGGTCGCGAACGGAACACCTGTGGGTCGGTTTGCAAGGGTTCCCCCGCGCTCCTGGAGCACGCTTTGATGTTCTGCGCGGCGGCGGAGCAAGCAACGCGGCATCAGATACGCTTCAAGTCCCCGGGAGCAGCACGAGCGATAGCAATCTGTCATGAAATACAGCGCGATGTCTGAGCAGCGTTGCTCGTACGTCGCAGCACGGCTGTGACGGCAAACACGAGGCCCATTGAGAACTACACTGCCGAGGCACGAACACAGAGGAGAACTTGTAGCAAGTTGCTTTTATTTTGCCCAACAATTCCTCCGCCACTGTGACTCACTGCTTCGGGACGTCACACCTGCGGTCGTCGTGTCTATGCGAATTTTGTCCTCTTAGCGTTCCCAGAGATTGGAAGTTGATGCCGTTACTGGCAAACAGCAGCCTCTTTGCCAATAACGCCATCAACTTCCAATCTCTGGGAACGCTAAGAGGACAAATTTCGCATAGATACGCGTATGGAGAACAATTGTCACTAAATGAGGGATATGTTTCTTATTTTCCGCAACAAGATTTCCTATAACCAGGCATTATTTATATGTTATCATTAAGCTACAATAAGTATTATGTCCGCCCCTGTCAGTGCGACAGAATGTCAATCCTAAGTGCCCGGGTTCGATTCCCGGCTGGGTCGGAGATATTCTCCGCTCAGGGACTGGGTGTTATGTTGTCCTAACCAACACCATTTCATCCCCATCGACTCGCAAGTCGCCGAAGTGGCGTCAAATCGAAAGACTTGCACCCAGCGACCGGTCTGCCCGACGGGAGGCCTTAGTCACATGGAATTTACAATAAGTATTATATTTGAAACTTCCTGGCAGATGAAAAATGTTTATCGGATCGAAACTCGAATATCAGGCCGTCGGATTCCTACTCCGCTCAGAGTATGCTGATAGACAAGCTTCATACTTAGCAATCATAAACAATCGTTGTTTGGGAAACATCCGGATCTAAAGACCTCGAAGTTAAAAAAAAAAAAGAAATTGGGAGTTTCTCACTGAATTACAGATCCATATCTCTGACGTCAGTCTGCGGTAGCATTTTGGAGCATACACTGTGCTCGAACTTGCGAATTATCTTGAAGAAAACGATCTATCGACAGGTAGTGAGCCCGGATTCAGAAAATATCGTTCTTGTGAAACACAACCATATCTTTACTAACACGAATTAACGACTGCTATTGACAGGGGATGCAAACTGATTCCACATTTTTAGATTTCCAGAAGGCTTTTAACATTTTTCTTACAAGAGACGTCTAATCAAACTGCGTGCGTGCGTCTCAGTTGTGCGACTAGATTTGTGATTTCCCGTCAGAAAGTCACAGTTCGTAGTAACTGGTGGAATATAGTCGAGTACAACAAACTGACCTCTGGCGTCCCCCAACGTTGTGTTATATGCCCTCTACTGATCCTACTTTATATAAACGATTTAGGAGACCTCAGCTGTCCTCTTAGATTTTCTGCAGATGATACTGAGGCTTGCCGACCCACAAAGTCAACAGAAGATAGAAAATGATTCAGGTGCGGAAAGTGGAACTGGCTATAAATAATTAAATATATGGTGTCATCCACACAAGCACTAAAAGGAGTCTGTTAAGTTTCGGTTACACGTTGAGTCACACAAATACAAAGGCTGTTGATTCACCTAAATACCTGATGATTACAGTTGCTAACAATTGAAACGGGAAAGATCACTTTAGAACGTGTCGCAGGGAAGGCGATCCAAAGACCGCGTTTTATTGGCCAATAACACTTAGAAGATTCAATACACATACTAAAGAGACTGCCTACATAACGCTTGTTCGCCCTGACCTGTAAAATTGCTGCGCTTTGCTGGATTCTTACCAAACAGTATTGACAGCGCGGTATGGGATCTTTAGAAGACAGAATCGACGGAGGGCATCGAAAAAGTTCGAAGAAGGGAAGCTAGTTCTGTATCACTGCGAAACAGGGGCGACAGTAACACGGATATGATACGCGAGTCAAGCGTGGCAGTAACCAAAACAAAGGCTTTGCGGCGAGATGTTTTCACGAAATTTCAATCACCAACTTTCCCCAGCCACGTGGAATTATTTTGTTGACGATTATCTTCATTTGAAGTAATCATCATCGTGATAAAATACGAGAAATCAGAACTCGCACGGAAAGATTCATTTGTACCGCGCGCTCTTCGGGAGTGGAACGGTAGACAGTCGATGAACCGTCTGGCAGGCACTTAAGTGTGGAATGCAGAAGAGTCCTGTACATGTTCCAAAGTCACGTTTCACAGAATAATTGTCTTTCGGGCTACAACCTGTTCCAGACTTTAGTCTTAGTTTTCAAGATCTCACCACTGTACTCTTTACATATGCGATTCAGAAAAATCGTTTGCAAAACAAAAATAGGTCTAATTCCGTCTTACGTACGGGTTTATATGGAAACAGAGTGCCATGTAAGTCGATACTGCGAAACATCGATAGAAATGTGTACAGATTTCAGCATAATTATTGGTTACTGCAGTTGTTTGATGGTCTGAGGAATCCAGTCTTTATAATTTTAGTCACTGATGATGACAATAATAGTTACTGTGCTTGAGAAACTTCTAAAAATGTTGTAATGTTATACACTGAACCACTTGAACCCTAGAAAGAGACCGTGAAAGGCAATAAAGGCGACTGAAAGAAATAATTGTTTTAATTTGTCTTTTATATCACGACCAGTTGCACTTTCCAAATCATAGTCCAACGTCAACAACATAAGACTCTTCATTACTGGCATTTTATGTATCACACCTATTCTTGCCTTATCAGCCTCTTTAGCATTTTATATGCAAAGCTCTAAATATATTTCTATATCTGGGAAACTTTTATGAACAATCTAGTTTAGAATATAGCACGTAAGGCTACCTCGATTTCGCTGTATGCCTTAAACAAGTTACGCAAGCAACCCGCACCAAATTTTCTTTGACTGTGCTGAAAATTCAGTAAACGATACTGAGGATTAAAAATAGCTGGGTAGATAGCAGCATGGGTGAGACAGGGAGAAAAGTATCTCCTGCGGACTGGAAGCGGAAGTGCAGGGTATGCCTTCCGGCACCCTGTGTTGAAAGCACCCTCCTCCAGTCGTGGCGGGCGGCGTGGAGTGTCCGCCAGGAATAGCTTCTCCAAACATTAAAGGCGCCGCCGTCCCGGACGACCGGCGACGTATTTATATCTCCCCAGGCTAAGGCAATACAGTGCAGTCGGAAGGAGGCTGCGCGTATGAGGAAAATATTATCACGTCGAAACCACAACCGAGTCCAAATCCGAAGGCAGCGTCAATGAAGTTCTCAAAGCAGTACTGACAACATTCTACAGCCAGAGCGTAAGTGTGCTCCTGGAAGGAGAGTGCAGCAATTTATATAAATATCGAATATTTCAGAATATACAAACATTAAAAACGAAAAACGGTCCAAGAACATTCCTGAAATCATAAATACTAAATAAAAAATAATTGCTGATGATCGGGTTTGAAGTGGTGATTCGCAGCACACCAACTAGTGAAGGTAAACACTACGCCACACAACGTACTCCATAGCTCGTTGCAGTATTACGCCCATTAAACAACTTCTAGTTCTGTGTCGTTCATATTCAACGGTACACCATATAAAGAATGTCATCCTGCGAATTCAATTAAATGGAACGATCACAAAGCCTCAGTCGCAGACTTAGGTTCATTGGTAGAATACTAAGGAAGGGCTATTAGTCTACAAAGAAGATTGCTTACAAATCATATGTCAGAACAGAGCCTTCCTAGAATATTGCTCAAGGGTGTGGAACCAGCACCAAATTAAGACAAGCTGGAGTTACTGAACGCACACAAAGAAGGACAGCTCGCGTAATCAAGTCACAGGTGTTTTTGATCCTTGGGAGAGTGCCGCAGAGATGCTCCAAGAACCGCAACTGGCAAATGTTTGAAGACAGAAACAAATTATCTCGCGAAAGCCTAGGCAATAAGTTTCAAGAAAAAGATTTAAACGGCGAATCTAGGTATATAGTAAAATCTCCTACGTATCGCTTCCTTAAGGGACAGGAAAACAAGTTAGGCTAAATGAAGACCTGAAATAAAATAAGCTCTAAGTGCCAAACTAATGAATTTGCGGAAAATGAGTTTACTGGGTAGTTAATAGTGACAATTGCACTACTGATGTGTGTGTTACGTGAAAGTAAGCATGATGTGAATGTAGTTACAAAGGGAAATTACGAACACTGTTTTGTAATAGCATAAAAATCTTACTGAAAGTGGAAATACAATGAAAAGCTCTAAATGATGTAGGTCAATACTCATCAAAAACTTAGAAAAGTTCATTCCGCTTTTGTAAAACTATAAGTGGTCATTATCTATCAGGTACTGCATCATTTCAATCAGATCGTTCTTCTCTTCTTCACAAATGTCGCAGGTAACATCCAGGACAGGTAGCTGCATTTTCTTGATGTCCTTCACTCGCACACCTTTCCAGGCCTCAGTTTCATTTAAGATTCTCCTGGTCTTATCTAGATGAGGCTTATGTTTGTCAAATCACAGCCATTGTACTTCAGACATATTTAGATTTGCTGTGAAACTTCCTGGCAGATTAAAACTGTGTGCCCGACCGAGACTCGAACTCGGGACCTTTGCCTATCGCGGGCAAGTGCTCTACCATCTGAGCTACCGAAGCACGACTCACGCCCGACTCGAACTCAGATGGTAGAGCACTTGCCCGCGAAAGGCAAAGGTCCCGAGTTCGAGTCTCGGTCGGGCACACAGTTTTAATCTTCCAGGAAGTTTCATATCAGCGCACACTCCGCTTCAGAGTGAAAATCTCATTCTAGATTTGCTGTGTTTATGTTACAATCTGCTGCGTTCTTGAAATATAAGGAGTCAGATGCATTTATGTTACTGACGATAAAGAGCTTTTTTGTCTTGATTGCTGTATCGTGTCCTTTACATATTCTGGAACAATATACATTTGGTAACTCAAGAACAAACAATGTCTAGTTACGGTGTAGGTTAGCGATCAGTAATGAGACTGCTACAAGCGTGGCCCCATGGTGTGGCGTCACAGAAGTTTCAAATATCCAATGTTGTGATTTTATCCCCAGATGACTTTGGTACAAGGAACGTTCACCTGCCATGTGACACGCACTTGTTCAGGATTCCTTGCAACGCATTTCAGTTCTGATCTTTAACATGTCTCGCATAATTATTGCGTTTATGCGTTTTTTGTTAAAAATATTTAAAATAACTGAGAATTAAAAGACCAATCAAAAACTGACCCAAATGATTTTTTTAGGAACGAGCTAGAGTTGGCACTTTTTTTCAGCTCAAAGCTGTCTGCAAACTTCGTTATCACAAGAGCCCCCTATGTAATATGTGTGTTAAAGCCTGCAATAAATACGGAAATCTTTAAACTTGGACTCTGTTCGTGTCGGAACAGATGGAAGGACATTTTATCCCTGCCTGTTAAAGACAAAAATATGAATTCTTTTCAACGGCACTGACGTCATCTGTGCAGATGAGTCCCAGAAGACGGGCCATGTTCTTCACCGCTGTAGCACAGTTTACTGAAGGATGCACTTTTGCGAAATAGATAGGGAAACGTGAAAGAATCTCTGACGAAACGGAACTTTACGACGACAGAGAACTCACGGTTCAGTTCAAAGAGAGTCCAAGCGCACAGGTCGTATATCGTCCGCAATTTGAAACTGGCGGAGACTGATATGTCATGCTGACAAGCCTCGGTAAACATCTGTGAGTACTGGAAGGCTGCCATCCCAGTCTGTCATCACAACGCGTCGACTGCGAACAGCGAGTGCCTTGCTCTTCAGAATCACAGTCAGATTTACAGGACGCCGGACTTAGTATGTAGTTAACGTTTCTCTCCAACGGTTGCGGCTACGAACATTCAGCTCCAAGCCGTGATATTTCTGTCCCGGGGATATTTGTCCGTTACGAATGCAGAATTCCTCCACAGCAATTCCGCTGCTGCGTTCCTATTAAAGTCTGTCAACCAACAGTTTGATTTCAACAGCTTGTTGCAATCTACTCACAACACTGCTGGAGTAGCTGCGCTCCACAACTTCCTCCGAGCTTCGATTCCTCTCACCGAAGCTGTTGCATGCGAGGCTATACAGATAAGTCTTCATTTTCATACATTCACCTCAAGCCACTGTTTAGTGCGTGGCGGACGGTATTTTGTCCTGATAGTAAGTGCATCTTACAACAATGTATCAGTTCCAATATTGACCTCATAGCAACATGCACTTAGAATTTCAAGCACTCAAAGATGGTATGCCACAGGGGTCTGTTTTGAGTCCCTTGTTTTTTTTCTGGTACATAAATGAGCCATCTGCATTCCAATAAGAAGCAAATTTAGTCCTTGTTTACAGGTGATACAAGTATAGAATTAAAAATCATCACCAGTTCTTTTGCAGAAGAGGCAGCTAATGAACTATGTAAAAAACATATGAACACGTACGCAATTCTAGAGATTTCCTCCCCACTTGTTGATATGATGCCTATGGCTTTTGTCCCGGGTTCTTTGGCCGACGTTTGACAATTTTTTGACGTGTCGCCAGTACGAATCAAAGCTTCACCCCCAAGTCCGCTACCACTAATGGAGCGTGAAGCTTTGATAATGACAGCCCTTGTGCAGGCGGGGCGTCAGAAAACGTCAAACAAACGTGTACGGACGAACCCGAGACAGAAGGCAAGAGGAATCATGTCAAGTACACACAGTTCACGGCAAATGGATTGTCAATCAGCTATGAAAAGGAGCAGTACACAAAATTCAGTTTCTACGTACAAGGAAAGCAAGGAAAACGTAGGGTTAAGTTTTGGGACAACATCTAGATCCCAAACCTATCTGTAATAGGCACACTGTAGAATTAAAGAAGCGTCTTAGCGCAGCTATATCTGCAGTATGCACGAGTTCTGCCAAATATAACTTAAAAAATGAGTTAACGACTCCATTCTGGCCTTTTGCATTCACTATGAATTAATTTTTGGGGAAGCCAAACATACATGAGTAGAACAGAAAAACACGGAAGGGTGTTCTTTGACTTTAGTGAGCATCCCAGAACCCCTCTCCACGCGATCGGTAGAATACAGTTGAATGGCTCTGAGCACTATGGGACTTAACATCAGAACTACTTAAACCTAACTAACCTAACGACATTACACAACACCCAGTCATCACGAGGCAGAGAAAATCTCTGGCCCCGCCGGGAATCGAACCCGGGAACCCGGGTGCGGGAAGCGAGACGCTACCGCACGACCACGAGCTGTGGACAGTTGAATGGCATTAGCCATTCTCTGTTTTACTCCTTTGGCGGGTAAAATGACAAAAATGTCACTGCCAGTATGCTACCGTACCCGTTGAATATCCTCATATACTTTCTTTGTCTCTTCGGCTTCTGCTTGCGACGTCGGCATGTTTACTTGAACTGTCGTTGTCGGCGTTGGTTTGCTGTCCAATTTGATGAGAATAACGCTATCACTGAAGTATTCACTGTAACTCACTCTCTGCCCTTCCTTGCCGAGCGGGGTAGCCGCGTGGTCTCAGGCGCCTAGCCACGGTTCGCGCGGCTACCCTCGTCGCAGGCTCGAGTCCTCCCTCTGGGGACATGGGTCTGCGTGTTGTCCTTAGCGTAAGTTAGTTTAAGTTAGATTAAGTAGTGTGTAAGCCTAAGGACCGATGACCTCGGCAGTTTGGTCCCATAGGAACTTACCACAAATTTCCAATTTCTGCCCTTCCTTACTATTCATAACGAATCCTGTTCCTACTTTCAAACTTTTGACATTCCAAGCTTCGACTTGTAGAATGTTATCTTACCGTTGGTTATTCCACCTTTTCCTCATGTTCAGGCCCCCTCGGCAGTCCACTCCCAGGGATCGGAATGGGGAACTAATCCGGAATCTTTTGTCAGTGGAGAGGTCATGCCAAAATTTCTTCAGTCACGAGCCACATGTTCTGTGGACACACATTACGTGTCTTTCACGCAGAGATTACATTGCCTTCTGCGTCCTCTTGTCGCTCATCACTGCTGATTCATTCACCCGTTAGGAGAAGTTTCCTACCCCAGAGGCAAGAGAGTGGCTTGAACCTCCACGCTCTTTGGCCAGGGCCGTTGGATTACGCTTCACGCCGGAAGCCTTCGGTCGCCACTGCTGACGATTTTTATTCAAAATTTCAGCAGTAAATGGGTTCGAACTCTGGACTAAGGATGTTCTGATGACTAACGAAGACGCACCCCTAGCCATGGGTCGCGGGGTAAGTCATTTTTCCGTCTAGTGTTCGCTTACTGATTGTTGAGTCACTACTCTCAACAAACCCTCATGATAGAGTATATTTATTTGGATGGCAACGTTAAATGTCAAGATACCTGAACGACAGCTCACACGAATTTCGCAAATCGATATCGCAGATCCTTCTGACCGCCCTTTCTCTGGTGATTGTACGAAGCTACCCTAAAGTATATCACCATAGAAGACATTAAAAGTGAAAGTAAGGAAAGTAAACTTGCCTTTGCACTTCAGAGTGAAAGATTATGATAATTATTTTCATCGTGAAGACAGCAGCATTCAGTTTCTGCGAAAAATTTTCTGCGTGGTACTAAATAGCAACGGCAGTCGTACAGCAGCGAAGGTTAGAAGCGCTGAGAGCTATCTAGTGAATGAGAACGACGAGGCATTCAAGGCTGCGTGATTAGATGTAAATTGTCACAGATGGAGCTGAAGGACACCTCTTGGAAGACGAGAGCGTCGGGGCCCTGCACCATTATTAAGCAATCGCGACGGAGTTGCTTCGTCCAGCTGCTAGCGCCGCCCCATGAGGAGAGGAAAACAAACCTCCACACTTACTGCACGCTGGAGTTTTTCAGCTATGATGTTACGGTAATTGTTTCTTCGTGACAAATATTCTGAGTGACAATGAAGATTCGGCTGAAGTGCCCCGTACTGCCAGGAATTTTTCCTTAGTGGGAGGACTAGCAGGGGTTTCATTCTGATGCTAATAGGGGACCTACTTCAGTGAGAAATGGCGGATGTAATGTCTGGGAAGCTGACAATGTACACAATGTGATCAAAAGTATCCGGAAACGACAAAAACATACGTTTTTCATATTAGGTGCATTGTGCTGCCACCTACTGACAGGTACCCCACATCAGCGTCCTCAGTAGTCTTTAGACATCTGAGAGAGCAGAATGGGGCGCTCCGCGGAACTCACGGACTTCGGAAGTGGTCAGGTGATTGGGTGTCACTTGTGTCATACGTCTGTAAGCGAGATTTCCACACTGGTACATGTGATTGGGTGTCACTTGTGTCATACGTCTGTAAGCGAGATTTCCACACTGGTAAACATCTCTAGGTCCACTGTTTCGAGTGTGATAGTGAAGTGTAAACGTGAAGGAATACGTACAGCACAAAGGCGTACAGGCCGACATAGTCTGTTGACTGACAGAGACTGCCGACAGTTGAAGAGGGTCTTAACATGTAATAGGCAGACATCTATACAGACCATCATACAGGAATTCCAGACTACTTGAGGATCCACTGCAGGTGCTATGATAGTTAGGCGGCAGGTGAGAAAACTTCGATTTCACGGTCGAGCTGCTGCTCATAAGCCACACATCACACCAGTAAATGCCAAACGACACCTAACTTGGTGTAAAAAGCGTAAACATTGGACGATCGAGCGGTAGAAAAATGTTCTGTGGAGTGACGAATTACGGTATCCAATGTGGCGATCCAATGGCATGGTGTGGATATGGCGAATGCGAGGTGAACGTTATCTGCCAGCGTGTGTAGAGCCAACAGTAATATTCGGAGGCGCTGCTGTTATGGTGCGGACGTGTTTTTCATGGAGGGGGCTTCAGCCCTTGTTGTTTTGCCTGGCACTATCACAGCATAGGCCTACACTGATGTGTTAAGCACATTCTTGCTTCCCACTGTTGAAGAGCAATTCGGGGAATGCGCTTGCATCTTCCACCACTATCGAGCAACTTTCCATAACGTACGGCATGTGACGGAGTGGTTACACGACAATAACATCCCTGTAATGGACTGGCCTGCACAGAATCCTGACCTGACTTCTATAGAACCTTTGGGATGTCTTGGAACGCCGACTTCGTGCCAGGCCTCACCGACGGACATCAATACCTCTCCTCAGTGCAGCTCTCCGTGAAGAATGGGCTGCCATTCCCTAAGAAACCTTCCAACACCTGATTGAACGTATGCCTGCGAGAGAAGAAACTGTCATCAAGGCTAAGAGTGGGCCAACACCATACTGAATTCCAGCATTACCGATGGAGGGGATCACGAATATTGCTTTGTTCAGATCGAATTATGAACGTCACCACATGTTGCTGAAGACACAAGCAATCCTGCGAATAAGTGAAACTCTTTTATAAAATCTAGGTCTACAAACTTCAACAAATTGGAGTTCAGTCTCGAAATTTCGAAGATAATCGTCATTCTCTTCATTAGGAGATGAATGGCTGCCGGCAGCAATGTCTGCTTCCTTTCTAGTGGTGTTCAGGCTTCTCTTTGGTCAAGTGATAAAGCTTCGAATTCTAACTAATACTGGCGGAGTGGCGTGATCTGGGAAGTGCAATTCCCATGTGCTGCTGTGGGAAATCAGCACTGTGGCAGTAAGGTCGACCCCCTTTCCCCACTGGTTCACGATTAAGGGGCAGGAGCGGCAGCGAAGCTATCACCAGCCTCACTTCTCCACCTTAAAAATTTGTGATTAACTATGAAAGCTCGTGCTGTGACTCTGATTTTACGCAGGACGCACAGTGAGAAGCATCGAATACCTTCGCGGTGTACGGCTCACATCACATCAGAGTTAAAACTAAACTTTTCGCAGGTAATCAGGCATTTTTAAGGGTACAGGTGATGGTGGGGAGATGTCCCTACAGCTTCTGACCTCAGACACGGAGAAAATGTGAAAGTGGGTGGGCCTTATCTCCAGTGCTGATTTCCCGCATCGTCACATGTTAATCCTGCCCTGCGGAGGGCGCCACTCCACCAGCAGAAGTTAAATTCAAAGTATCGTCAACTGACCAAAGACAAGCCTGAGCATCGTTATAAATTTTGGTACCTCCCACAGTGTTAACGCCTCAGTTGATGAATTTATTTGAATATTTGGATAACTTTGTTCTGTTAATCTGTTGTTAATTGCTTGAAGCATTCAGAGGAACTAAACTTCTGTTATACGAATATTTGAGTTAAATTTCAAGATCCTTTAACGTGTCCCACAATTATTCCTGGTTAGGTGAGACATTGGACATACATCTATGTTAAAGTTTTAAAGGACTGAGGCGCCCGTGTTAGCAACTGCGGGCAGGTGAACACTACACCAAGAGTGCCATCTATTAGCCGACAATATAAGTAGGCTACTTAACATTTAAAATATAGACAGATCAATGTTAAGATGAACAGTATTTAGTACATGAACTAACAGGCAAAGTTTTAGTCGAAAGCAGCAGACATCGTAACTTCTTTTTTATGCGAAAGCTTAGAAATACAGTTTGAAGACTGAAAGCTCATTAACAATACTGTCGTGTGACTAGGGCCTCCCGTCGGGTACACCGTTTGCCGGGTGCAAGTATTTCGATTTGACGCCACTTCGGCGACCTGCCTCTCGATGGGGATGAAATGATGAAGATTAGGACAACACAACACTCAGCACCTGAGCGGAGAAAATGAACAAGGGCCCTTAAGATTGACATCCTGTCGCGGTCACTTTATTATTATTATTTCTTTATTTTGTTCCGTGTTGCTCCTTGCGTTTGATCTGACGTCACATGACATCCGTTCGAGCTGATCGTTGATTCCTTTACTCAGTTTTTTTATTACAGAGGGCCACCGTCTCTCCGAGAGAACACGCTGAGCTACAGTGCCAGTTTTATAAGGGGGATGAATGATGTTGATGAAGGCGACACAACAACACCCAGTCGTCTTGGACCACTCAGCTGCAGGGGGTGGCCATTAACATTACTGTTAATCAGCTTTCAGTCTTCAAACTGTATTTCTAAGCTTTTACATAAACAATAAGTTACCATGTCTGTTGCTGTCAAATAGAACTTTGTTTGTTAGTTCATGTACTCAATGCTGTTCATCTTAACATTCAGCTGTCTATATTTTAAATGTTAAGTAGCCTACTTACATTTACGGCTACTAGATGGCACTCTTGGTGTAATGTTCACCTGCCCGCAGTTGCTAACACGGGCGCCTCAGTCTGTTACTACCTGTGGCTTTATATATACGAGCAGCCCATAGTGGCTCGCCTTCATGTATTCTTTTTTAAATTTTTGTGACTAAAGCCTTTCTCTCTTGATATTTATCTTATACGTAACATGTAAGTACTGTTTCTTTCCTGTACTGTTAGGCAGTACTTACACTTTTATATAAAAAAATTCCCATAATTTTGTATTTATATTATAGGCCAATTTGAATATTTAATTTCTGATGAAGGCACTCATATAGGTGTCAAAACCTGGTCAAAATACTTAAATTTTGTGACCGAGAGCTGTAATTGCTTTACGTTTAATACAGTATATGTAACCTATTATATACCCAGTTTGTTAACTTCACTGTGTCGGCGTTTTCTTTGCGCACAGTGGTCAAACACAAGGATAAATTTCTTACTGTTTTGTGAAAGCAACAAGTTTTCAACTCGTTCGTCTGGTATCAGTACGATTCAGTTTTACTTGTTACTGTGTGATGGCAACGAGCACTGTACTCGTTCGTCTTGCATTCCTAAGATTTGGTTTCATTAACTGGGGAGATTTGAGTCCACTTCCACTACATGTGTGAATTGGTCGTGGGCTAACATTAATTCACAATTTAACCAGCAGACTAGGAATTTTGAACAGTACTGACAAGAAGCGAATACCTGCAGAAGGTTATGAAATGTCAAATGGAACTACGCGTCCAGAGACCATTTCATGTCTCAAACATCTATTATGTATGTATGCAGACTGAAATGACAAATAAAAATTTGTACCAACGTCTGGATTCGAACCCGGGTCTCCTGCTCGCTAGCCAGATGCGCTAACCTCTTATTTTTTTAAAAAAATCTCATTTTGTTGGGTTTCGTTTATTGCATCTGCTCGGGGCGGACGTCGTAAGACATCCGATTTAAGTTCGTTGTTAATCGATTAACTCTTTTTTTTTTTATTACAGAGGGCTGCTAACCCTCTGACCGAACATGCTGAGCTACCGTGCCGGCAACCCTCTACGTCACCCCGGCACAGTGGGTTTGCACAAATGCGCGGAATTCCTTAGCATGCCTCCTTCCGCAATCGAAATTCCGTTTCGCGTCTCTGCTCACTTGTTATTCCCACTAAACTCGAACAGACAGAAGCTCTCTTATTGTACTGGAATACTACCTCGGTACTGAACTAAATGGGGGTCCTGCCTAAAATCCAGGCATAGGACCTTGAATGAAATGAAACTATATGGTTCCAGAGATCTTTTCAAGTCTCAAACATCTGCGATGTAGATATGCAGACTGGAGCAACGAATGAAAATTTTTGCCATTCGTTGCTTCAGTCTGCATATATCTTTTGAAATGTGGAAAAAACCACTCCGTCATCAGGCCACAAGTGGCCCATCCGAGCGCCGTGTCATCCTCAGTGAGCATGTGGATATTTGGAGCGTGTGGTCAGCACACTGCTATCCCGGTCGTTACGATGGTTTTCTTTGACCGGAGCCGCTACTATTCGGTCGAGTAGCTTCTCAGTTGGCATAACGAGGCTGAGTGCACCCCGAGAATGGCAACAGCACATGGTGGCCCGGATGGTCACCCATCCAAGTGCCGGCCACGCCCGACAGCGCTTAACTTTGGTGATCTGACGGGAACCGGTGTATCCACTGCGGCGAGGCCGTTGCCCTATGGAGTGTGGAGCTATAGAAAAATGCTGAAGATTAGATGGGTAGACTGAGTAACAAATTGGAGGTACAGAACCGAATTAGGATGAAAATAAATTTATGGAAAACTTCAATGGGATTTATGGAAAACTTCAATGGGATTTATGGAAAACTTCAATGGGATCAAGTGAGAAGACATATCCTAAGGCATCAAGGAATCGTTAGTTTAGTAATGGAAGGGGTAGGAACTCTTAGAGGGGGAACAACATTTTACTACAGCAAGTAGATCCAAAGAATGTGTGATGTAGCTGTTACGCAGAGATGAAGAGGCCTACACAGGACAGGCTAGCGACGAGAGCTACATCAATCCTATCTTCAGAATGTGGGCCCGCAACAGCGATGTTTCAAACTTTTTGTGGTTCCTTGATTTATTAATCCATGCCCTTCTTTTTGCAACAGTTGATCTTTCGTTGATGCAACTTTTGCGTCTTTGCCGAACAGTGAAAAACAAAGGTGCCAGTACAGAGCCGTGTGCAATCCTGTATTCTGCGAACGCCCTTGTCTTGAGTAGCGGTTTTTTTTTTTTGGGGGGGGGGGGGGGGGAGGATACAAGAGGAGAAGCAGCAGCGGTACAGCAGCCACCTAAAGGCAAAGCGGCGAAAACAAAGAACTCGCTCACAGCTACGACGCGACTGCATAAACCAGAGAGGGCGGGCGGTTCTCTGTAGCGGCGCTGCCGGCTTTTACGACGCGCGCCCCTACCGTGGCAGCCGCATAGGCACGGCCCGCCAAACAGAGGCGGGATGCCGGGGGCACAGCCAGGGCACGGCAGCCCAGGCGTCTGCCCGGAAATTACTTAACTACTCCCGCACAATGCGACGCTGAGAAATGGCCTCCAAAACCTCCAGCGGGTATCGCTTTCATTGTGTCGCAGAAACATAAGGTTTCGAAAGTACATTAAGCGAAATCTATTCGTGGGTTAATTGATCTATTCCAAGAAGGATATCGCGAAGCATCGATTTTTAATTATAATCACACAGTGAGGTGACAAAAGTCATGAGATAGCGATTTGCACATATACAAGACGGCGGTGGTATCGCGTGCATAATGTTTATAAGGACAGTGCGTTGTAGCAACTATCACTTGTACTCAGGTGATTCATGTGAAAAAGTTTCCGATGCGATCATGGCCGCACGGTGGAAATTAAGAGTCTTCGAACGTAAAATGGCAGTTAGGGCTAGACGCGTGGGACATTCAGTTTCAAGAATAGTTTGACAGTTCAATATTCTGAGCTCCACAGTGTCAAGAGAGTTCCAAGAATATCAGATTTCATGCGTTACCTCTGATCACAAACAACACAGTGGCCGATAGCCAGTATTTAACGTCCGAGAGGAGCAGCGTTTGTCTAGAGTTATCATTGCTACCAGACAAGCAACACTGAGTGACATAATCGCAGTACGCAATGTCGGAGATAGGACGAACGACTCCGTTAAGACAATGAGGCGAAATTTGGCGTTAATGGGCTATGGAAGCAGACGCCCCACGCGAGTACGATATCGCCTACAGCGCCTCTCGTAGGCTCTTGACCATGTCAGTTGGACCCTTGACTATTGAAAAACCGTGGCCTGGTCAGATGAGTCCCCGATTTCAGTTGGTAAGACCTGATGATAGGGTTCGAGTATTGCACAGACCCCACGAAACCCTGGACACAAGTAGTCAACAAGGCACTGTGCAAGCTGGTGGTAGCTCCATAATGAATGGTGTGGGCTACGTTTACACGGAACGGACTGGGTCCTCTGGTTCAACTGAACCGATCATTGACTGTAAATGGTTATGTTCGGCTACTTGGAAACGATTTCCGGCCATTCATGGACTTCCCAAACAACTATGGATTTTTTATGGATGACAATTCAGGTCACAATAGTTCGCGGCTGGTTCGAAGAACATTGTGGACAATTCGAGTGAATTATTCCGCCACTAAGATCGCCTGACATGAATGCCATCCAACATTTATGGGACGTAATCAGGAGATCACATGGAACACAAACTCCTGCACCGGCGACATTTTTGCATGAGGAATGGCTGTAGAGGCAGCACGGATAAGTGTTTCTGCAGGGGACTTCCAACGAATTGTTGAGTCCATGCCACGTCGAAATAGTGCACTAAGACGGGCAAAAGGAAGTACGACAGGATATTAGGAAACATCCCATGACTTTTATCACCTCACTGTACAGGAGGCGAAAAGAAAGTTACATAATTAAAAAGGTACCTAGCTACAGATGTGCAAAAATAGTGACGTGTGTACTCAGCCGCGAAGAGGAATAAAGGGGAGTAGACTTACACATCAGAAAAGTTTCACTCTTTCTCTCACTCTGCTAAGAACTTCTATTCCGCGCACCAATCAGATGCTATGGTATGAATGACACACGAGATTAATAACATTTCATGAAATCGCGCTTTAGGACCGCTCATGTTTCAATGTTGCAAATGACTCATTTGCAGTAACACACGCATATCGGTCAGCTTCAATGGCGCAACTGCTAAGTCGTTGATGTTGTTAGCATTTGAAAACAAAATGGAGCCTCATCGGCTATCAAGGTCTGCACATAACGTTGTTTACTGGCGTCAGTTTCTTCGCTTACTTTTGTCTAATAGTAAACGGAACTAACTTCGTGTTCATTTGCCGCCGTTACCACACAATCTGAAGTAAGTTCCTAATTTTCAGTTTCTTCATTCTCAGTAGCTACGACATATTTGATTTAGGCTGTGCCTCCCAGAAGAGCACTACAGACAAAGAGCTAAACAGATACAATTTATGCTTAGACAGAGTAATAGGAATAATGTGGACATTAAGTTTTTGTAAATACCACAAGAGTCTCTGATCGCACGTGTTTCCGATCAGAGATTGTTGCGATATTTACAAAATTTAATAACACTTGTTCGCTGTCAGCTTCATAGCGTCTATGGTGCTTCTGGTCAGTTGATAACGACAGTTCTACTGTTGTTTTGGAAGATGTGCGCTGAACAAAATTCCAAAGATGTTTGAGAATGATAACTGCAGTTTGATGAATTTACATCTGACGTTACGTGATACAACGACATTCACATTGTGTTGACACAAGGGAAATGTTAATTTGAGCAGTTAACACAAAAAAGATAGTTTTCAGCACTCTGCTTAAGAGACTAACTTGTTCGAACAATTAAAGAGAAATCAAAGAGTTATTTCAGTTATATTCACAGCTACAACGCAGCATTTCTTGTGATCAGTTCTGAGGCTCAAACTACAGACACAGTTTTACTTGGAGTGTGTTACTTTAGCATACAAGACTTTCTTTTAAAATCATAGATGAGGTCCAATGCCTTCTGCTTGTGATAGTGCAACATGTAAAGCGCAGTCACATTTTTATGATATCGACACAACTGGTCGAATGTCGACCAAAGCCGGTGCTAGTACTGTATCTGTAAATTAATTTTAATTTCAACAATCAACAGCCTCAGTTGCATCGTTTACCTAGGATTTACCTAGGTTTCAGTCGGGATAACCCAGCCTTCTTCAGACTAACAGTAACTACCGTTTGTCCATAGTGGACATCTTCAAGCTAAAACTACTGCTCAAGTTCCAGTACAACACTCGAGGCTGCCGCATTGCGGTCTCGAAGTGGGACGAGGCAGTTCCAGATAAGCTTTATAGTCTGACGATAATTAATGGATTTGTAGTTTTAGCCTGACGATGTCCACTATGGACAAACGGTAGTTACTGTTAGTCTGAAGAAGGTTGGGTTATCCCGACTGAAACCTAGGTAAATTCTAGATAAACAGTGCAACTGAGGCTGTTGATTATTAAAATTAATATTTATAGAGTTGCTGACAGGACCGCGAAATGTTGAAGATATTTAAGTATCTGTAAATGCGAATTCGTTTGTAACAGATGTTTGGAAGTCAACTAATATAAAGCCCACAGAAGTCACTCGTCGCTGAAGAAATATCTCGTGTAACAGTCTTTAGGTATTCTTTGCGAAAAAGTAAACATTTACTCACAACAACATACAGTACGTTAACATTGTGCTGTACTTACAACGTCATATTCCCCAAAATACGAGTTGTGTCCTTCCCTTATTCCTCCTATAAGTGTAAATGTTGAGTTTCAATGAAACTGTTAAAACGGAGCGGAAAAGAACAATGCGAACTCTTGAAAAGGGCAATACGTGGACGTGCTACATCATTTTTTGTTTACCCGCACGGCAATAGACCAGTGTTAGAAGGCACAATAGTCGCATTACCCAGACCTTTGACGTGAGCTGTTCCATTACTCTGCGTTTTAATCGCTTCACTGAAACAGCACATTCATATTTTGACGACCAGTAAGGGAGGAACATACGAGAACACAGCAGCTTTGCTAAGTACCACATGTGTTAATCTACACTGCTTCAGGCCAAGGTTACGCTTTTCGGTGTTATTTCATTTATGAATCTTCTGGATCGGCTAGTCACAACTGTCTGTCACGCGGCGTTGTCTTCAACGATCTGTGCTTGTGCGGTAAATAGATTTATTAACCTATTAATAAATTTCTACCAGTAATAGCGAATACTCTGCTCGAGACTCACAACGGGTGGAGGTTAGGCTGAGGAAAGGCCCCGGCCTTACAGGATGACTTCAATTAGATTGCATCATGGTCGGGCAGAGATTCAGAAATCAGATACTGGAATGGAAGGCGTACCCAGGGGCAGATGTAGACTTAGACCGAAATTTAGTGATGAAGAGTAGGCTGAAGTTTAAGAGATTAGTCAGGAAGAATCAATGCACAAAGAAGAGAGATACGGAAGTACGAAGCAATGAAGAGATAGTCTTGAAGTAATGTAAGGGTACAGATACTGCGATAATAAATTGCTCAGTAAGTAGTTCAGTTTAAGGGGAATGGACATCTCTAAAAAGGGCAATCACAGAAGTTGGAAACAAAAACGCCACGGATCACAGAATACATACTTCAGTTGATCAATGAAGAAGGAAGTAATAAAATATTCAGGGCAATTCAGGAATACAGATATACAAGTCTCTTAGGAATGAAGTAAGTAGGAAGTGCACGGAAGCTGGAAAATATGGTGAAATTGAGAAAGAAATATTTGTCGGTAGGACTGAGTCAGCAGATAGAACAATGAAAACAATCTTCGGTGAAATTAAAAACACGGGTCGTAACAAGAAGATTGCAATAATAATTCCACTGTTAAATGCATGAGAGAGCGGATAGGTGGTAAGGATACATTGAAGACCTCTATGAGGGGGAGGGCTTGTCTGATGTGACAGAAGAAGAAACGGGAGTCGATGTAGAAGAGATAGGGGACGAAGTATTAGAATTTAAAAGAGCTTTGGAGACTTAAGATCAAATAAACCAGAAGGGATTGATAACAGTTCATCAGAAGTTCTAAAATAGTTGGGGGAAGTGGCAACAAAACCCTTATTCACGTTGATGTGTGGACTGTATGAGATTCGCCAATCCATATAACTTTTGCAGAAATATCGTCCAAACAGTTCCAAAGACTGCAAGAGTGACAAATAAGTGAATTATCGCATAATGAGCTTAACATCCAAGTTGCTGCCAAGAGTAATGTACAGAAGAACGAAAAAGAAAATTGAGGATGTATTAGATGAAATCAGTTTGGCTTTAGGAAAGGTAAAGGAGCCAGAGGGCCTTTCTGACGTTGCTGTTGATAATGGAAGCAAGACTAAAGAAAAATGGAGACACTTACGTTGGAGTTGTCGACCCGGAAAAAGGGTTCAGTAATGTCAAAAGGCGAAAGATTCTCGGAATTATGAGGAAAATAGGGACAAGCTATAGGGAGAGACACGTAACACGCAATTTGTACAGGAACCAAGAGAGAATAATAAGATTCTCTGACCACGGCGGAAGTGTCGGATTAAAAAAGGGTGTAAGGCAGAGATATGGCCTTTTGCTCCTAATGCTCAATCTGTATGTCGAAGAAGCAATGATGGAAATAAGAGAAAATTTCAAGAATGGAATTAAAATTTATTGAGAAAGTATATCAACGATAAGAATCCTTAAGGAAATGGTTCAAATGGCTCTGAGCACTATGGGACTTAACTACTGTGGTCATCAGTCCCCTAGAACTTAGAACTACTTAAACCTAACTAACCTAAGGACATCACACACATCCATGCCCGAAGCAGGATTCGAACCTGCGACCGTAGCGGTCACACGGTTCCAGACTGTAGCGCCTAGAACCGCACGGCCACTCCGGCCGGCTCGTTGATGACATTCATTTAAAGCGAAGAAAAATTTACAGGATCTACTCAGTCTAATGAACAGTCTACTGAGTACAGAATAAGGATTGAGAGTATATCGAAGAAAGACGAAAGTAATGAGAAGCTGCAGGAATAAGAACAGCAAGAAACTTAACTTCAGGATTGATTATCACAAAGTAGATGAAGTTAAGGAATTTTGCTATTTACGCAGCAAAATAGCCCGTGACATATGGAGCGAGGGAGACACATAAAGCAGAACAGTACTGGCAGAAAGGGCCTTCCTGGCCGAGAGAATTCTGCTAGTATCAAACAATGGCCTTAAATGGACAGAGATATTTGTGAGAATGTACGTTTGGAGCACTGTATTTTAAATTACCGCTTACACACGAACAGATTTGCCGAGGCACTCCATGTTCTGGAACAGCACCTCAGCATCGAATGTAAATGGGAGGGGGGGGGGGGGGGTGTATGGGGGGTATTCCGTGCAGTTGTGGGAACCGGTGTGCCGAGGTGGCTTAGTGGCCAGCGCACCTCCCTAGTAACAAGGGTACCGAGTTTGATTCCTGGCCTTGGTACAAATTTTTACTCGCTGCTTCAGCCTATACACATAAAAAAATAAAGAAATTAAAAAATACTTCCACACATTGATTGGACACAAATGCAGTGTGAACCAGAACGCCATCGACAAACTTTCAGACTAGGTAGTATGGACCAAACCAAGAAAAAATTATCTTGCAAACATGGGCTCTAAAATGCGTATCTTAAGAGCAATGAGCACGTTTTCATTTTCGATACTGCGAAACACGTCTCTACTACTGCAAAGCTCAAAGTGTATACCATAAGAGCTGTGAGCACTTGTTCAGTAGAAAACGAGCAAGTGCAAATAGCTCGTAAGGTACTCATTTTAGAGCCAATTTTTAACACACATTTTTTCCTTGTTTTGGTCCATTACTATCACCACTGAAAGTTTATCGGTGCACTTCTAGATAGTGGTAAACAGCCACGTCTTTGTATTATAAAACACATTTTTCGATTTTAGCCATTCTAGCTGGGGTATTTATCTAGTAATAAAACTACAGACGACATGTACAATGCTGTTTGTGACTTCTATGAATAGTAACTGCCCGTCTCTCTCCAAGACTCGCACTTATCAATATAATCCTCTCCAAGGGAGGCCAAGAGTCCTCTGCGACGTCCACAGTGCTGTTTGGCAGCTACAGCAACGAACTCGGCGTCGCTTTCTGAAGGTAGCGACTTGAACGAAGGGTATCCCCAAGTTCAGACGACCAGCAATGCACACGATGGGCCGGAAGATCACCGCTTGTCTACGCTCAGCGCCAAGCAGGGGGCGGACTTTGACCGGAAGCCGTTGGCTCTTTTACCGACCAGTGCGAGCTGCGACAACTTTCTGGCGCTGCCTGAGGTCTAAAAGCGAGACCGCAGCAAGGTCACGTAAAGATGCACATCCGCTGGTGAGGAAAGGCATTTTACCTATGTCCAAAGGCTCAGTTACGCGGAAATCAAAATAATAGACACACGTTAACGAAAGTGAGGGACGTGCGCTGCGATTTCTTCCACTTCACTCACAGCTATAGGTGTTTCACGGACGACACCAGCACTTTCTCCCACCACCGCGCGGAACCACTTCCCTTTAGGCAAGAGGACCTTACGTACTTGCCCTCACCGATTTAATACCCATTTAATTCATGTTGACAGGGTGTGTAGAGCTTGGACAAAACTTCATCTTATGTAAAGAAGAAGGCGCAACTCTCAACTGTTTTCGAGAAAATCGAGGTTGAAAGTTATAGGCATGTGTATATACACTAATGTGTCGTCGCTAACAGGCAAGCAGTCTGCAGCAAAATGAATAATTGTTTAATTTCATAAGCGCAACGTTTCTGGGTCGAATCTCACTGCTCTTTAATTCCCGCGTAACTCTAGCAATAGATTTTTTATAACTGAATAAACTATCAGTATTTACTGATTTATTTATTTTTGCATAATATTTATTCTGAAAAAAAAGAAAAAGAAAATATTTTTGTAATGACATTGGAAATAATAAAAATATACGACCATTTTTATCACATCGGTATAGTATTTTTACTAACATTGTTTCTACATTTATGACACGTATGTAGCACTGCAAGAATCAGGATGATACTGATTGAAGAAACGTGCAAAACAATCGTTATTATGGCACGTAGTACAGGTAATTAACGCCGAGTTTTTGCATGAGCATGTTTTTTTTAATATTTCTACTGAAAAACAAACTTGGTTTACGGTCATAAACGGTTGTCAATCATCACTCAGTTTCGCGTCGTACCACGCATAGCTGATTATATCACCGAATATTGGTGCAGACAACTGATGGCGTACGATTGATTGAAGTCTTGAAGTCTTCTCTTCAAGTTATCTCTCTGTTGTGTTTAATGATGTACGAGCAATTTTGTAGTCGCTTTATAAGGATTTTCATCTGCCTGTAAAAATAACCAACGCAGGGCTGCATCGACGGAGTACATTTTGGAGGAATTACTTCAATACTGCACGTTGGCAGACTCGCTTTATCTCGAAAAATTTCGTTGTACAAAACCGGATTCGTCTGTCCTCCCTATGAAGCGAGGAGCAGAAGAAATTGTTCTTGTCCCTCGTATGGCTTCAACACGTCAATTACAAATTACCAATATAGTACTGTGGGGTGTTTGCCGGACTTCGCAGATATTATCGTATATGCGAGCGTGTTCATCAGCTGCATTTTGCACCCTTGGTCCAAATAAAGACCGTTGGTAGTAATTTTCCAGATAAGGTGACAGCATACTGTACATCGTACGAATGTCCTTTCGCTACACAAGAACCACCTTTGTTCCGCGTTCGGCGAGAGTTCGGTCATAAGTCGATTGATATTCGCACCCTAGACCAAACATTTACTATTTAGAATCGTATGGTCTGTACAAGTAGTATTGCAAACTGACGTAAATGAATCAGGTATTCGTACGTGTAATATCTGTTTGATCAGTGCTAATAGCAAAATCCTTGTCGTATTTTGCAGTTGCGTCAAGGACTTGCTGAAGTGAAGCACTTTCCCTCTTGGACACAATTTGGTTATGTTTCTCTGACGAATCCGTTGCCTTTGTTTGAAGAGCACGTCCCACGAGTCAGAAGCTTGAAATTTAAATCAGGAAATTGGCTAGCAGCAGCAGGAGCTCGTTGTTGGAGGTTTCTCGTCGTCACCTGCCGATTACATTCTCGAGCTTCTCTGAAACGGTCACAGATCCACGAATCACTTGTTTTAAGTTGTTCATCCCTTGTTCCACATTTGTATGTTCTTTCCGTGTTTTCAAACCTTTCATGCTTTTGAGGCTTGAAGCTCCTCTTCTACGAAGACTGCCCAATCTCCGTCTTGGTAACTCTCTCGCTAGATTGACGACCATAATCTTGTAATGCTGCGGAACGTAATCACCGGACTTTTACGACTGCTTATCTTAGGCTTCGTAATCGTCTGATGAATGTGAAACGACTTCCTCAGTTTCTTTAACACCCTGTTCATCGATGTCTTGGTGGGCAATTAGTTCGTCCCGTACCACGAGATCTTTCTCCGCTAGCTTTTCGAAAATTTCGTGAAATATTTCTTCTCCAGTTTCTGTGTTTTCTTGTGTTATTACTGCATAAGGTTTCCACGCGATGAGATTGTTTTGGAGAAGGAGCTGTTTATTGTACAGAAGTGCCGTTTTTAATCGTACTCTTGAAAATTCACTGTAAAGCTATTCGGTTTCTCAGTCAGGTTCACTTCTCTTGCAGTCAAAGAACCAGGCTCATCAATATATTTACTCGTAAAATCAGACATCTTGGAGCGTTGACTTGTAACTACCTCGGGGGCTAACACACGAATGAAGCATTCTTCGTGTTTGTAAACGCTGTTCCTCTTCTCCCTCCACCAACCAAAAGTTGCCTGTGTACATGCAGCTACTTCTGGCGGGTCAAAACTAGCTGCAGGATTATCGGGAAAATAGGTTTATACGGTACGTACCTGTACATATACCGGTAAAAGAGGCTCATGGTAGGTTGAAATTTACCTGCAGGAATACGGTTATAATGGTAAACTGCTTCCTAAATGTTGGGAAAAAACTCGAATTTTGAGATTCGTCATCAATAAGAAATTCCTTAGATGCTGATAATTTGCACAATGATAATATACCAGCTACTAAAATTACGTGAGAACGAAGAAAATGAAGGCAGCAGCAGCAGCGAGATTCAGTCCGGAGTACTCCATCTTACGAAACGAGGCGCTTGCACGCTCGGCTACGCACTCCTCGGCTACTCGCCACCACACACCAGTGTATTTGCTTGCCTAAAACTTTCAAACTCGATTTTCTCACAAACGATTGACAGTTGCTCCTTCCTTTTCACAGGTGTTGGTGTCCTAGCCGTCATCTACACAACCTATTAATACGAATCAAATCGGTGAGGATGAGTATTTACAATCCTCTTGTGAGCTGCCATCGCCGCATGGCTCTCCGGTGCGTTGCTGGCACAGTGTGGCCAGTGGAGTATCGGTCTGAAATGAGAAGTATCGCAAAGCGGCCGAGAAAACCGTTTTGCCATTTACCTTTTAGACTGCCATGTCAGATGCATCTGCACACAGACCTGTGCACATAATCAAAACTTAAACTTTACAAAGTAACTGCAGTGCCAGTGCACCTACTGACCAATTCAAATATGTTCTTCGTCATTATTGCGACTAGCTGTCATGCATTATGGAGAAACTGATGGTGAAATGCTCTTTTTTCGCTTTTGCGAAAACATGCACAAAAATTTCAATTTTTTTCAACAGAACGGAGCATTGCCGCACTGGCACCTTCATGTGAGAAAGTTTCTAACTGTGAGTGCCTCGACGATAGATCATTAGTAGGGCAATACTGCGGTGCTAGATGGCGCCAATCTACCGTATTTATTATTATTTCATTTATGTATTTATTTTTAGACTGTTCGTGTATTTTGTCTATATACCTCCTCGTCCAGCAACTTTAGGTGAACTGCAAAGCCAAATAGTAGTGGTTAAAGTAACTCCACACCTGCTCGACAAAATCTTTACATGTATGTAAGCGATACGCCCGTGCAAATCGGTTGATTGTTTTAAAAAGACCCTCCCGCCGGAGGTTCGAGTCCTCCCTCGGGCATGGGTGTGTGAGTTGTGCTTAGCATAAGTTAGTTTAATTGTAAGTCTAGGAACTGATGACCTCGGCAGTTTGGTCCTTTAGGAATTCACACACATTTCAACATATTTAATATTTATAAATTGGTTTCGAACCTCTAGGTGTAGCCGCATTTGGAGACAAAATTTGCTGGAATTCGAGTCCGTCTGATTACAGATCCCTCTAGTAACATTGACGTCACTCACTGATATTTTAAGAGATCATCCTGTCACTTCTTCTTGTGTGTTTTCCATATCCACAGTAGGCAATGAAAACTTCATACTGCATTTTGATAAATTTTACAAGAGAAGCCAAAACAGTTACTTAAAAAATATGCAAAGTGATACATATACAGTTGCTAAAAGTGTAAGTAACTATTTAGTCGAAGCCCAGATAATGACAGGTTACAGAAATTCATCAACTTTCAAATCAATCTTTGATAATGGATTTACTCTTTATTGAAATGACGAGGTTTTCTCAGAGGAAGTTACGAAGTTTTCATTGCCTATCATCGAATTGCTCCTTTCCTCGCCGATTCTGCAGACAACCTCCACATTCCTTAACTCATCATTCCACCTGATTTGTAGCACTCTTCTGTAGCACCATATCTCAAATGCTTCGGTTTTCTCACAGTCCATGTTTCGTTACCATTCGATGCTGTACTCCCGACGTACATTCTCTTGGCGAGGAATGCCCTTTTGTCCTCCTTGCGCCGTCCGTCGTGAGCTATTTTGCCACCTAGGTAGCTGAATTCCTTAACTTCATCTACTTGGTCGTCTCCAATTGTGGTGTTAAGTTTCTCGGTTTTCTCATTTCTTTTACTTCTCATTAATTTCGTCTTTCTTCGATTTACTCCCAATCCATATTCTGTACGCATCGGATTGTTCATTCCATTCAACACAGCCTTCACTTTTCGTCAGTTTTCTTCATTTTCACTGAGGACAGCAATGTTATCAGCGAAACTCATCCTTTCATCTTGAATTTTAATCCCATTCCTGAACTTTTCTTTTATTTCCACCGTTGCTTCTTCGATATATGGACAGAAAAGTAGGAAAGACTACTTCCCTGCCTTACACCGTTTTTAATCCGAGCATGTCCTTCTTGCAGTTCAAAATAGTTCAAATGGCTCTGAGCACTATGGGACTTAACTTCTGAGGTCATCAGTCCCCTAGAACTTAGAACTACTTAAACCTAACTAACCTAAGGACATACACACATCCATGCCCGAGGCAGGATTCGAACCTGCGACCGTAACAGTTGCGCGGTTCCAGATCGTAGCGCCCAGAACCGCTCGGCTGCCTTCTTGCATTTCCAGTCTTATTGTTCTCTTTTGGTTGTTGTACATACTGGATATCACCCGCCGTTCCGTACAGCTTACCCTACACAGTAACGTCATTTAATTCAAGATGAAAAGCTGTCAATATACAGTAATGTAAAGAGGGTTCTACAGAACCTAACAATGGAGAGGAATCAAGGTAAAAACAACAGGCGACAAAAACTGTTTTAGGCCTAATTTTTTCATGATATTTATTACTTAAATGTATCCAAATGATATAGAACTGAGTAAAAGTACCAGCTGAGAATGGCAAAAAGATGGACTGATATAACCCAGTTTTTATAAAAACTGTTGTCATAGGGCCGGCCGACGTGGCCGAGCGGTTCTAGGCGCTACAGTCTGGAACCGCGGGACCGCTACGGTTGCAGGTTCGAATCCTGCCTCGGGCATGGATGTGTGTAATGTCCTTAGTTAGTTAGGTTTAAGTAGTTCTAAGTACTAGGGGACTGATGACCTTAGAAGTTAAGTCCTATAGTGCTCAGAGCCATTTGAATCATTTTGTTGTCATAGGAGGTGGACCTTCAATGCAATAAAATTTTGTAACGTTGTGCTGTAATATACAATGTACTCCATATTTTTCTCCTCATAAATCCGGCAGATATACTCGAATGAAATCGTATGAACCACTGTTTTCTCAACCAAAAAGATAGTGTTTCGCGTAGAAGTTATTAAATGATCTTCACCTCCATCATTCTTCAGAATACTCTCGGCAAGTGCGCTAAAGTGTACTGGGTGTGGCAGAAGTCAGGGGCGCTAAAGCAGGGACGGCGCAAGGCACGTGCGAAACGTGCGGCCCTACGGGGCGGCTCTTTCCGAGGGGCGGCAAATTTGCCGCCCCCCCCCCCCCCAGCTTTTTTTTTTTTTTTTGGGCAAACTCAACATTCATGCCGAAGAGGGGATTCGAAACCAAACTTCGGACGGAGCGGCTTCGGGTGCAGTTGTATGACGCCTCGACTACCTGCCAGCCGCCCCTGTTGAACAAGGGGAGAGAGGTGGACTAATTTCTTCCTCGCCACTGTGGCAGCACCGTCTTGCTTACGCCAGAGGAACAGAGAGGGAGAAGCAGTGTGGCGAACACGCCAGTATCCTTATGAGTGGAGCGCTGCCAGCCTGTTACGCGACGTGCGTTTACGCACAACTAATTTTGCAGAAGACGAAATCTAATTTGGAAATTCGAATGCAATGCTCGATACTGTGGTTACACGTTAAGTCTGAAGCAATTTTGCTAAGCCCTTCAATGGCAGTTTCCGAGTGTTTTATTCTTCCCGCATTATGGAAAAAATGGTCGAACATTACTTCAGCCAAGCATGTCCAACACCTACAATGGTTAGAAGTATTCCGAATGGGTAAATGCGCTGCGAGTAATTACAAGGGATAAAGATATTGCTAATAAGCCTGGCATAAGTTGGGATTCGACGTATTTTTGAACATTTTTGCTATCCATTTCTGAGTGATAGTCGGACGTCTTGGTTTTTGAGCCATGAAACACCTGTCTCCACCTGCATGAGCAACTATTAAACTCTGACCGCCCGTTTTGTTTGACAATACTACTCGCACATTAGATATAAAAACATTAAGAGCTTTGAGACTGGCCACTCAGTGTCTGGAACCTAGGTATATCTAAAAAGTAAAAACAAAAATTGCGACTAGCAGCTCGCACGGGGCGCCACTTGGGCTAGCACCGGCCCTGCGCTAAAGCTAAAGTTTGTGTGCTGTAATGCAGTAGCATTTTACAAAATTACTTTCCATTGAGAGCAGTAAGTACTCACGTGCGTGCGCGTGTGTGAGGTGGGACTGCTAGGCCCACAGGGAGTCCGCTGCGGCTGCCAGACACAAGCACGGCGCTTCGTGGCGGGCGAAGCCAACTCTGCTCCGGCTGCCAGGCGGTGCTCCTGTCTGCGGGGCCGGCGTAACAGATCCTGCACACAATTCCAGAGAAGCCAATGTAATAAAGGAACCACTGCAGTCTCAATCCTATATTCCCATTAATCATTATTACTTATTGATGAACTCAACCAAAAGAAAGTGGGCTTCGTCGCTAAACCAAACCATATTCACATAAAAATTCCCATCATGCTCCGCGGCCAATCGTGCAGTTTGAACGGCCTAACACAATCGTTCAGAAATTGTTACGATTTTATTTCATATAGTTCAATAAATATCGCCCTGTACATTTAACATATAGCCGTCGGCTACTAAATGCTGGTTAATACGTTGTAGCCGGCCGCGGTGGTCTCGCGGTTCTAGGCGCGCAGTCCGGAACCGTGCGACTGCTACGGTCGCAGGTTCGAATCCTGCCTCGGGCATGGATGTGTGTGATGTCCTTAGGTTAGTTAGGTTTAAGTAGTTCTAAGTTCTAGGGGACTAATGACCACAGCAGTTGAGTCCCATAGTGCTCAGAGCCATTTGAACCATTTTTTAATACGTTGTAAATTAATCTGTGGTATTATTTCATTTTAGGTCATCCTAACGAAAGGTAATTTTCCACGTCTCGAGTCTGACAAGCGAAATTGAAAATATGGGAAGTTGTACGCGGCTTGCGGCTGCATCACAACTTTATTTCTTACGGTTGCTGTTTCGCCTTGTAGGCGGTACCTGACGTCGCTAAATTTCTACAGGGGATGGAGCGGATAAAAAGTTGCAAATGTATCTTATTCGGCTCTTCTTGCTTCCTTAGTGGTGCACATTGGAGAAATAAGCCGTACAATATTTTATTCTGCAGAATAAAGACTAATCTGTTACTATTTTGTTTCCAATCACCTGTGTTTATTGATTCTTGTCTGTTTGGTATCGATTTAGAAGCTTTGTGCCCCTAACATCAGGCACATATATATATGTAAACAATGGACAGGAAGACAGCTTAACGGGGAGAATGAAGCCTTCTAATTGGCCAATACAGATTGATTTTCTCGGCAGACAGAGGAGGACAAGCACGGGCGTCAGAAACGAACACCTACCTGTGTAGCTGCTCTGGAAGGAGAAGAACTTTTTAGGTAGTTTAGACGAAAGCGTTAAGTACAGGCTATAACTCAGTAATTTTGCCGTTTAAACATATTGGGTTTAGTCACTCTTCTGCGAGCAGACGAAGTTTCTTCAGAATTATTGAGCATCTTGGGAGAGCCAGGCATGACGAAACTACTCCGCCTAGCGTGCAAGATACATGAGACAGGCAGAAATACCCTCAGACTCTAGAACTATATAATAGTGCCAATTCCAAAGAGGGCAACTAATTATAGGTGTGCATACCATCTAAACATCGCTTCAGTAACTCATGGTTACAAAACAGTGACGTGAATAACTTACAGAGGAATGGAAAAATCGACGGAAGCCGACCTCTAGTAAAGTCAGTTTGTGTTACGGTAAAATGTGGTCACAGGCGAGGCAATAGTGACTCAAAAATTTGTAGTTTTAGAGCAAATTTCTGACAATGTCGGCCGCGCGTAGTGGCCGCGCGGTTTAGGCGGCATGTCACGGACTGCGAGGCCACTCCCGCCGGAGGTTCGAGTCCTCCCTCTGACATGGATGCGTGTGTTATTCTTAGCATAAGGTAGTTTAAGCTAGTTTATGTAGTGTGTGAGTCTAGGGACCGATGACCTCAGCAGTTTGGTCCCTTATCAGTCTGGAACCGCGTGACCGCTACGGTCGCAGGTTCGAATCCTGCCTCGGGCATGGATGTGTGTGATGAAATGAAATAAAATGTCGTGTGACGAGGGCCTCCCGTCGGGTAGACCGTTCGCCTGGTGCAATTCTTTCGATTTGATGCCACTTCGGCGACTTGCGCGTCGATGGGGATGAAATGATGATGATCAGGACAACACAACACCCACTCCCTGAGCGGAGAAAATCTCCGACCCAGCCGGGAATCGAACCCGGGCCCTTTGGATTGACAGTCTGTCGCACTGACCACTCAGCTACCGGGGGCGGACGATGTGTGTGATGTCCTTAGGTTAGTTAGGTTTAAGTAGTTCTAGGGGACTGATGACCACAGATGTTAAGTCCCATAGTGCTCAGAGCCATTGGTCCCTTAGGAAGTCACACGCATTTGAACATTTTTGAAAATGTCGACTAGAATACACTATTTCATATTATAAGGGTAAGAGGGATAAAATGTGGGTAGCGCAAAATTATTTTCAACTTGTACCTACAGGAACCAGTCAGTAGTTATAAGAATCGAGGGGCATGAATGGGAAGCAGTGGTTAAGGAGGGGGTGAGACATAGTTGTAGCCTACCCGCAATGTTATTTAATCTGTAGAGTGAGCAAGCAGTACAAGAAACCACAGAAAAATTTGGAAAGGAAACTAAATTGAAGGAGCAGACGTGAAAACTTTTAAACTTGCTGACGACATTGTAATTTTGCAAGGGACAAAAAAATACTTGCAAGGGAAATTGGCTAGTTTCTTGAAAAGATGTTAGAAGATGAATATCAGCAAAAGTAAAGCATGGTTAATGGTATGTAAATAAGGTGATGCTGAGGCGAATTTGGTTAGGCAATGAGACACTAAAAGTAGTAGATTTCTGGGCAGCAAAATAACTGATGATGACCGAAGTAGAGAGAGTATTAAATGCAAACTGCCAATTGCAAGAAAAGCGTTTGTGAAAAAGAAGAATTTGGTAACATCTAACATAAACTGAAATGTAGGAAGGCCTTTCTGAATGTAGTTGTCTGGATTATAGCCTTGAACAGAAGTGAAGCACTGGATAAGCAGTTAAGGCAAAAAGAAAATAAAAGCTTCTGAAATGTGGTGCTACAGAAGAAGGCTGATGATTACATAGGTAAATCGAATAACTAATGAGGAGTACTAAATCTAAATGCGGAAAAAAGGAATTTGTGGCACAAATTTGCTAAAAGGACGGATGGGTTGGTGGAACACATCCTAAAGCCTGAAGAAATCGTCAGTTTAATAGTGGAGGGAAGTGTGTGAGGGTGTGGGAGTGGGGGAATAGTAGAAGGAGAGACCTAATCATGAATATAGTAAGCAGATTCAAATGCGTATAAGATGCTGTACTTATTCAGAGATGATAAGGCTTGCCCAGGATAGACTAACATGAAGAGCCGCTTCAAACCAGGATTCGAACTGAAGATCACAACAACAACTGTTGTTTTATTGAGGTCGCTGCTCAGTTAAAGCACCAACCATTTGAGGCGCATCGACGTAATAAAGTGTTATTTTTTCATACTATGTTCTTATTCTGGAAAGTATACCAGTGGCGAGATTGCAAAGAACTTAATATGATTATTTAAAATGTTCCAGTAATATGAGTATCTGAACTTCTCACAATCGTGCTACATAACTTGATTTCATTATAACTTGCAAACAGTTGATTAACCATTATACAAAAAACTGTACACTATCTGCAAGGTTCATTTTCAGTAGGCTTCCTCAAGAATTAAGAAAAAAAAAGAGTGAGAAACCGCAGATTTTCAAATCTAAGATCGTACAGGAGTTCATCGCATTACTTTAGAGCTTCACAATGCAACGTATTATTACTGCACATAGTATCATAAATCTCGAGTGTGTGTGTTTTTCTTTTTTTTAATTTTTACGGGTTTCTTTTTTGATTTTCAAACTTTTTCGTCAGATTTCTGTGAACTATGTAGTGGATAGTTCCATGACCGAGTGGCTTTGCCTCAGATGGTCTCACAGTATCTGGTGAATTAAAATTAAACCTCGCAAACATATTAGAAATTACCTAGTTCACACGTGGTCGAACTTTCAAGCAGTTATGAAGCTACTACATCGACTCCTATTAACTCGGAAGAAGGGGAAAATCAAATTGTGTTATTAAAAAATGAAGGGCACATAAATGTAACTGTTCTACGGAGGACGTCATTGGAATTTCATAGGATGCACAGGCAATGCTGTTTTGCGGGTGTGTTACCTCGCTGCTTGTTTGCCGGTAGGATACAGAGCTATTCCTACTGCGCTCGATGTCTGAAGAAAGACGAAACGACGTTGGTCACATAAAGTACAGGAAACTGAGGCGTAAAATGTACTTTATCATTAAATGGAAGATAAAGAAAGCAACTGAGGCTCAGCGAAAAATGTTTACGCTCCTGCAAAACTCATTTTCTCGTGCAGTGATACCTCTCAGGATGTTTAGAGACGGCAAGTTCCCGGCGACATAAGGAAAGAACATAAAAGGAACGGCCAACAGAGGTGGCGGCTGCAAAGATAACATTCTTTACTGTCGGCGACATCGTACGAGCGCTGTTCGGTTATCACTGGACGCCTCTGTCTTTCTGACGGCAGCGCAGTCCGGGCTTACAAACTTGGTGGAGAAACAGCACATCTTCTGCCGAAGCTGCGACTCCAGCTTAACGACAAACGCCTCCGGCAGAGCTTCCCGTAAAGCGTAGTCTAGAAGCGCACTAGTCGTTGTCTGATCTCCAGATGCCATGACGTCTAGGCGCTTCGCGAACTTGTACACGACCACCGCCTGGTACAAAGGTTGGCAACTGATTCTAAACATTGTAATGTAATGTGCACAAATAGACAATAAGATCTGACATCTTCCATTACTCCGACGGCAATCAGGCACTGGAATCAGACACGAGCTTAAGGCACCTAAGCGAGCGATTTAAGGTGGGGACCGATTTCAAGTGGAATGAGTGCTTAAAACTAGCCGTGTGGGAGGCTGATGCTAGACGCAAACCTACCTGAAGAACCCCAAAAACATGTCACTGTCAGGTACTTTTTTTTTCCCTATCAGTCTTTTGACTGGTTTGATGCGGCCCGCCACGACGAGTTTCTCCCCTGTGTTAACCTCTTCATCTCAGAGTAGCACTTGTAAACATACGTCCTCAATTATTTGCTGTATGTATTCCAATCTCTGTCTTCCTCTACAGTTTTTGCCCTCTAAAGCTCCCTCTAGTACCGTGGAAGTCATTCCCTCAGGTCTTAACAGATGTCCTATCTTCCTGTCCCTTCTCCTTAGCAGTATTATCTACATTTTCCTTTCCTCTCCGATTCTGCGTAAAACTTCCTCATTCCTTACATTATCAGTCCACCTAAGTTTCAACATTCGTCTGTAGTACATCTCAAATGCTTCGATTCTCTTGTATTCCGGTTTTCCCACAGTCCACGTTTCACTACAATAAAATGCTGTGCTCCAGACATACATTGTCAGAAATTTCTTTCTCAAATTAAGGTCGATATTTGATATTAGTACGCTTCTCTTGGCCAGGAAAGCGTTTTTTACCATACCTAGTCTGCTTTTGATGTCCTCTTTGCTCCGTCCGTCATTGGTTATTTTACTGCCTAGGTAGCAGAATTCCTTAACTTTATCTACTTCGTGACCATCAATCCCGATGCTACGTTTCTCGCTGTTTTCACTTTTACTACTGCTCATTACCTTCATCTTTCTTCGATTTACTCTCAGTCCATATTGTGTACTCATCAGACTGTTCATTCCGTTCAGCAGATCACGTAATTCTTCTTCACCTTCACTCACGATAGTAATGTCATCAGCGAATCGTATCATTGATATGCTTTCACCTTGAATTTTATTTCCATTCCTGAACTTTTCTTTTATTTCCATCACTGCTTCCTCGATGTACAGGCTGAACAGTAGCGGAGAAAGACTACATCCTTGTCTTACACCCTTTTTAATAGGAGCACTTTGTTCTTGGTCGTCCACTCTTATTATTCCGTCTTGGCTTTTGTACATATTGTGTATGACCCGTCTCTCCCTATAGCTTACCCCCACTTTTTTCAGAATTTCGAACAGCTTGCATCATTTTACATTGTCGAACGCTTTCTCCAAGTCGACAAATCCCATGAACGTGTATTGATTTTTCTTTGGTCTTGTTTCCATTATTAACCGCATCGTCAGAATTGCCTCTCTCGTGCCTTTATCTCTCCTAAAGGCAAACCGATCGTCATCTAGCGCATCCTCAATTTTGTTTTCCATTCTTCTGAATATTATTCTTGTAAGTAATTTGGATGCATGAGCTGTTAAGCTGATTGTGCGATAATTCTCGCACTTGTCAGCTCTTTGCCGTCTTCGGAATTGTGTGGATGATGCTTTTCCGAAAGTCAGATCACCAGACTCATACATTCTACGCAACAACGTGGATAGTCGTTTTGTTGCCACTTCCACCAATGATTTTAGAAATTCTGTTGGAATGTTATCGATGCGTTCTGCCTTCTTTGACCGTAAGTCGTCCAAAGCTGACTCCAATACTGGTTCCCCTATCTCTTTCTAAATCGACTCCTGCTTCTTCTTCTATCACGCCAGACAAATCTTCCCCCTCCTAGAGGTAGCATACTAGCGTCTAACTCTCACGGGTTTCTCAGACAACGTGACGCGGCGTTTAGACCTGACAATGCCGGGCATATTCGCGAGATAAGAAGCTACTTGCACCACGGCGAATTAAAGTATGATGTCATCATGACGCGTTCACGTTGCGACGAAGGCGGTAGAAGCCGTTTATCGAGTTCTCCGATCGTTCGAGTCGCTAAGCTGCGGTAGCCTTCTAGCAGACGATTAAAAGGAGTAGATTATCTATCTATCTTCAAGTAGCATATTCATCGCAATTCTGGAAGCTACTGGTGTCTTCTCTTTCTTTCAAATTGGGAACGTGCCAACGTTACGGAAAGTACAAAATAGTTTGGTTTTGTCAATGGTAAATTAGCACTAACTGATTTTATGTCATCGTGACTCAGTCGCTTAAATGCTGTTGTACTAAGGTACATGTTCTGTGTTGAAACCTACTACCAGACTACGGGGCAAGTAAGTGATCTACCGTATTTTGGCCTGTCCGGTATCCGAAAACAACACAGTATCGCTGTACATCTGGTTTTCGCCAAAAACAGAAATAGAAGGAGCTGGATATTAATGTAAATATTGGTATTAGTGGTCTTGTAAACACTAAGGAGTACATGTTTTGTAAAAATGTGTATAGATGTTTTCGATTATGATGAACTGCAAACTACCTTCATAATTCAGAAATGAGTAACACAGATAACAAAAAATGCCAGAAGTGCACAGTGCATTTCACTGTCTGAAAAAAAAACAGAAATTTTGAATTCCTTATCGAGATAATTTTAAGAAAAACATTTATATATTAGTGAACCTGTTAGACAGAATTACCATACAGCAATATGCCGATGATTTGTGTATTTGTGCTACTGATGATTCATTGTAGGCCGTTAAAAAAAATTTGAACCAAACAATACAAACTTCAGACACTGGCTCTAGCTGAGCGGAATTAACATTACATTTAGTAAGTCGTCAGTTAGCATACGCTCATGACGAAGGTTCAAAACTATTGAAACTATACTAGTGGGTGCTCACTAGGTTTCCTTTAGAGGATGTGTTAAATATCTACGTCTTCTTGCGAACAATAAGCTTCGAAGGTCCCTCCATATAGACCATACCAAAGCTAAGAGTGAAGGCGCTCTGAATATACTTCTTCGCATTACGGGAAATACGTAGGGCACGGATCCTGTAATAGCTTCTCATATGTATCGCGCGCTACTGGAGCAGATTACGCCTGCATGCTGTATGGCACAGACACGAGGCAGCTACTGCAGACACTCAACACGTGTTAACACAACGCAGTGCGATTACGCACAGAAGCTCTAGGATCTACTCCGATGAACGCACTGTTAACCGAAACAATGGAAGCAGCTTTCTCACTGGGTATAAAATGCCTCACCAGAAAATTTGTTCTGGAACGCCAAAAACGGATTGGGGATGACTTGACAAATAAACTTTGAGACCTTACAGTGACATGCTACAGTAATTGTTACTGGATCCGTAGACCAACACCTGCATCTACATATATATATTCTTCTAGCCACTAAGCGGTGCGTGACGGAGGGCACTATTCTAGCCAAAGTCATATTCCCCCCCCCCCCTCCCCCTCTGTTCCACTTGCGGATCGCGGGAGGGAAAAACGACTATCTGAACGCCTCAGAAAGAACTCTAATTCCCCTTATCTTTGAATGGTGATCATTGGTCTATATGAAAGTTGCTGGTAATAATATATGCTCTACATACCACTTGTGGAGGCAGTTTCAACGCTAAGCAAGTACCAGAAACTCGTTCACAGAGCCCAACTGCTACCTTACAAGTGCGCGCACATATGAACCAGGTGCTGACCGTACGCATTATTGTGGACTGGTCTGAGAACCCAATAATCAATAACAGCAATTTAAAAAGCCTTCTCGAACAATAGCCAAGTGTTCAGAGCGTGTGTTAAAAAAAACTGAACTATTTTGCCTACCGAAAGCGCAGTCACTTTAAATGGTTAAACTCTTAGCGTTTGCAAAAGCGCTAAGATGAACACCGCAGCTAATCATGTTGTAATAATCACGAACTCGCTAACTGTTGTGCAAAAAACACTGGCGTTAACTGGTAAAGCCAAAAGGAGTTGTTATCTACTATAGCGAATAGCTGCTGCTGTAATAGTGCTGCAATGAAACCCCGTATTGCATCAAGGGCGATGCTGGGACTCTGGAGAACGATGCAGTTGACATGGAATACAAATACGATGGATTCCTCTTGATGATTGCTTTGTTGTAGATAAAGGCATGACCAAAAGCGAATAGAACAAGGCGAGGGAGAGCGAAGCTCTACACAAGGGCGCTTGGTACAAACAAATGCACTAGCATTTACCGAAGGCCCAGCGGTGTGCTGAAGGCCCAATGGTATGCTATACCTCAGCTGACGTAGGCAGCGAGAAGCAGTTTGTAAAGATCATTGCCAGGTTGAAATTCAACCGCGGCTGCTACCGTCAATACCTGTATAAACTCCACATCATACCATCGCCGTATTGCGACTATGGCGAGATTCACGACGTCAACCACATCTACGTTGGCTGCCCTCGCCACGGAAGAGAACCAGACTAGCTACTTAGGGGGCTGGTCAACATGAATCAAGAACGCCCTTAGAATTTTTCAACTCTCTAAAATGAATACAATGAATATAGACATTTATAAATTGCTTGTGGAATTCTTGTTAATAGCTACGATGAAACTGTAACCATTAAGTTTTGCTTTGTGGAAGCGCGTGTGCGTGTAGGCAGGTGTTTATTTCGATTTATTGGAAATCTGTTGGTTAACCTACGAGGCGATTGCACTTATTCATATGTTATTCATCTTGTCGCTGAGATTGGTTTTAAATTTATGATGAAGTGAAGAAACGATAGAGTCATGCCTTGAAAAGATAGGCAGTACTGTAAGTTTGGATTTGCTGTATTTGTGTACCCAAAGACCAACAAAAGAAACGTAAATGACACTTCGAAAAGTTCAAAATTTTTCTGTGCAAATTGTGACATTGTTTCCGAAGAACAAAACTCCGCGTGACATTCTGCGCAGCCGCAAGTGAGTACCTTCAAAGTCCGAGTAAGAGCGAGCATTCGAACCATTAAAATCCGTGAGTACTTTCAGCAGAAGGTTAGGGTGAAAACTTTAACTGGGTATTAGAGAGTATCACTAAATTACTACACACTGCGTTAGGTTTCGTTCTTTATACTGAAAGCTTCAGACTACTACGGACTTGATGGAGTATTTTTGTACATTAAAGTAAGAATATATCGAACTTTACAGTCAATAACTTCCGACCGTATGGTAGTTAGTCAGAGCTGAAAATTACATTATCTTACATCCTCAATAAAAAAAAAAATACCAGTCGCCGTTGTATAGGTTTATTTCTAGACAATCAGTTTCGACGCTACACTACGTCATCTTCAGACCTAAACTGCTCCAATCCAGTAGCCTTAGTGTTACAAATATGTTACTGAACGTGATCGAAGGTTCAAGGATCAAGTTCATAGGGATCAAGTTTTTAAAGCATACGTGAACATGTCTCTCACATTTAGATGGTTTCTGTTCAATGTAACCACTCTTGTATCATGTGTGTTTACTTCCTCAACGGCCGCTTGGGCACTTATAAAAAAATACATGTCTCTTATTTAGGTCTACACTACAACTTATTCAAGCCGGTCACGATCGAAGTTTATACCTTGGGTAGGTTTGTTTCTTATTCGTTATACATATTTAATAAACTTGATTTAACAACAAACAAAACACTAAATCACTATTTTAATGATATGCGATTTTTCTGTCTCCCATATCGTGCACACTATTAGTGCTAGCAGAAAAAAATGAGCAGGACCTTTTTTGTAGGAAATTTAGTTTAATTTTGTATCAATATATGTTTCTTCTAGAGGCCGCGGTGTCCAAGAAACATTTGAAAGACTGACCTTCAAACGCACCCCTATTCTCGCACTCATACTCCAACGGACAGGATTTATAGTACTTTATTCACAGCACTTCCTCCTGCCATGTGCAAAAATTAGCGACTCACGTATTATTTCCCCCATTCAACGTTTTTTGGACTTCACTAATGGGGCTGTTAAAATAGTTCCATTTGACAGACGTACTATCACAGCCACGCTTCGAGAGTCGTTTCAGCAGTCACACTGGAATCTCGCAGTAAGGCGTCATCAAGCCGGTTTTGGAGTGGCATGCGTGATGCTCTTGTTTCTCCCTCAGCTCAAGGATCGCAGGCGATACTCTTTCTTTATTTAGTTTCTTATTTGTCTTCATGAGATTCAGTCGGATCCAGTTTTAATGCCCCCCACCCCCAAAAAAGTGAGGCAGCCATGCCAAATGTTCTGTTACGGAGGGAGGCGACGGTATTCCAGGAGACATGCGTCTACGACACGAAATCAGTCAAAAAACTTGCTGCAAACTTGACACAGTTTCGCTTGTTTGTATTACTTACTGCTGGTGAGCCATTTTCTGTCTCACTAGCGCAACCGAGAGCACCGTTAGAAGTTCTTGCTCCGGTTTCACTGCCTCGTGGAACTCGCTTTACATGGGTCTGATGGTTCCTTACGACTAAATGACAAGTCACCAGTCTTGTGCCACACATACTGGGTGGTCACACATACACAGTGGTCAGAAATAGTCTGAAAAGCTTGTAAGGGCCTCACGCGGTAGATGGTGCTGAGAAATAATTGTTAAGAACAACATTCGATTCGCTGCGACGTTTCCGAGTTAATTACCATTGAAGTTGGCCCGTCAGGCAGTTCCTCGAGCAAATCCAAGCTGCCCGACATGGACAGTGTTGCCACACGCATTCATCGCTGATTTCCTAAAACTGAACGTGAGAGCAATATCAAACCTGGACGTGGGACTGTAGTAAGGATCGAACCGGAGCCAAAGGCTGATCAGTCTCGTGCGCTGTGAGAACAATGGGCACACTAAACGTATGTGGACGGCTGCTTGAATCCGCGCGACACGGCCTGATTGGCTAACTTCATTGTTACTTAAAGCAGAACCGGCGCAACGTATTTAATTTTTTTTCTTGACAGTTTTTCTTAACAATTGTTTCTCATCACAACCTACCTTGCAACACCCTTTCAAGCTTTTCAGATTGTATCTGGGTACACTGTATTTATACTTAGATCCCACGAGAAGTTGGGTCGGCAAACGTTTAAATTATCCTTCAGCTATTTTGTAAAACTTTCAATACAGACTTTACAAAATCTGTGGTGGCATTGGAATGAGTTCGTGTTTACCGGAACAATAAACATCCTTTGGCGAGGAAACTAATTTCTTGTTGCTCAACGTTTCTATCACACGTTTCGATGATGTCACACCACCAATGATTTCTCTCATTCTTTTAAGATAAAACGTAAGTTGCACTAGTTAAAAATGCATGCAGGTGTGTTTAGTAATTTGATTCAGAAAACATTTTTTTTAAAGAAAAGAAAGATACAGCTCAGCGGCTCATTTGGTTGTTTTGTTGCTTGTCTTGTGAAATACAGGTGGTATTCTTACAGTTTTTTCGTGATTCATAAGTTATTTTATGAATTCGTGGTGCCTGTTCCTTCGAAAGAACCCCCTTTGCGTGTACATATAATGAGTTTTTTCTTGCGTAACTGTCTTTCTGTAGAAGGCAGATTGACAGTGGTCAAGTACCTGCAGTCAGTAGGGCGTAGCTGCGATGTGCACTCACTGCATTGCGTGGAGTTTTGCCAGACTCGAGTCTGACTTCGTGTCTACCCGCAAATTTTAAAGTTTTGTGACATCTGGCTTCCTAGTCGTTACACCGGTATTACAGCAAGTCGCCCACAAAAAGATGCAGTTGTTAACACTAACACAAACATGAGAGTACCTTTTTTTTATTACTCCACTTTTAAAGAATCATTTTACCTTTAAATGTTTACTTTGTCTCTTCCACACATTACCCTCCCCCCCCCCCCCCCCCCCCATGCTTTACGATCCATTGTCAGCATCGTTTATACACCTTCCTAAAGGAAAAAAAGGGGAAAAAATAAAAATACGCTGACTGCAACCTTCTGCTTCTTGATCTATCCATGCTTCTTTTATAGCCTTAAACTCACTTTGTCTAATTATCTTATTTTGCACTACTGCGTCCACTGCGTTCGTTCTCTGCTTCCACTCTACCTTCCCTCCATAAGTTCAATCGACTAGTACCAGCTATCATGCTCACAAATTTCGTATCCATTACATTTCTTTAGGAGATTGTTGTCACCAACACGGCTAGCAAGCCGCTTCACAGGTAACTATCAAAGTCTGCTACTAATCTGCATTACATCTTCATCTACATAAACACTCTGCAAGCCACTGTGCGATGCATGGCGGAAAGTACCACGTATCAATACTAGTCATTTCCCTTCCTGCTCCGCTTGCAAATACTGCGAGGGGAAAACGACTGCCTGTAAGTCTCAGAACGAACCCTCATTTCTCTCGTCTTCCTCCTTACGTCAAAAGTACATTTCCAGTGGTAGAATCGATCTGCAGTCTGCCCCAAATGCCGGTTCTATAAATTTCCGCAATGCTGTCTCGCGAAAAGAGCGTCGTTTTCCCTCCAAGGATTCCCCATTTTATTTGACGTACATCTGCGTAGCACTTGCGTTCTGATCGAACCTATCGGTAACGAATCTAGCAGCACATGTTTGAATTGCTCCAATTTCTTGCTTTAAACTGACCTAGTAGGAACCCAAACACTGGAGCAGTAATCAAGAATGGGTCGCACTAGCGTTCCATGCGCTACACTTTCCTAAAATTCTCCAATAAAATGAGATCGAGAATTCGCCTTCCTGAGTAGGAACCTGAGGTGCTCATTCCATTTCATATCGCTTTCTCTATTCCAACGTTACATGAATACTTTTCCTACTCATCCATATTAACTTACATTTTTCTGCATTTAGTGGAAGCTCCCGTTCATCACACGAACTAGAAAGTCTGTCTAAGTCATCTTGTGTCCTCCTACAGTCTGATGATCACTCGCCGTCGAGAATAACAACCTGGGTTCTGTTGCTTAAAAGGTTTTCGAGTCACTCGCATATCTGGCAACCTAATTCTTATGCTCGGACCTTCATCAACAGCCTGTAGTGGGGCAGAGTGTCAAACGCATTCCGTAAATCGAGGAATATTCAATCTGCCTGTTCCCATTCGGCCATTGTTTGTAGGACAGTATGTGAGAAAAGTGCAAAATGAATTTCGCACGAGCGATGTTTTCTAATTGCGTGCTGATCAGTGGACAGAGGGTTTCCGCTTTCAAGGAAATTTATTGTATTCGAACTCAGTACGTGTACAAGAATTCTGGTGCAAACCGATGTCAAGGTTACTGCTGTCATCGTCATCCAATGAATAATTATTTCTTTCAGTGTTTAGTCTATATTTCCGCTCTTTGTATGCATGTCTGTCACCTCTTTTGTGCTATGGCAGGTATTCAGTTCTATGTGATTATTATTCTTCATGACTATTTCTGACGTGTTCTACTAGAAATTGTTCTGTTCAAAATTTGAAATGATTTATAGTTATAGAATATGTATCCTCGAAGAAACAGTGTATTCTGCAGCGTTGTGGGGCATAACAGAATTATAAAATATAAAAAAAATTAAAGCCAGACCTGGTATCGGGCTCTTGAGCTCGAGTACGCCAATATGAAACTGGGAGGAGCACACTACAGAACTGCTGAAGCATCTTAACAAATCTCTGTTGTGTCAGACATAGGTGATATAAAAATGAAAAAGCTGGCATACTATGCTTACTTTCATTCCATAATGTCATATTGGATTATTTTTTGGGGCAATTCATCAAGCCAAGCTAAAGTTTTCCGGGCACAAAAACTTGCAGAGTTATATGTGGTGTGAACTCAAGAACATCTTGCAGAAGCCTGTTTAGGGAACTGGGGATACTAACTACTGCTTCCCAATATATTTATTCCTTAATGAAATTTGTCATTAAAAATATATCAATTTTTCAAACCAACAGCTCAATTCATGGAATCAATACTAGAAATAAGAATAATCTTCACAAGGATTTAAAGTCACTTAGTCTTGTACAAAAAGGTGAGCATTATTCAGGAACACACATTTTCAATAACTTGCCAGCAGCCATAAAAAGCTTAACAACCAATGAAATTCAGTTTAAGAGAAGCCTAAATATTTATTGGTGGCCAACTCCTTCTACTCCATCGCTGAATTTCTCAGTAGAACCAACTGATTATATATTGCTTCTGCACAATTTAAGTGCAGTAATGTGTTCATTGTAAATATGTGTGTGTGTGTGTGTGTGTGTGTGTGTGTGTGCGTGTGTGCGTGTGTGTGTGAGAGAGAGAGAGAGAGAGAGAGAGAGAGATTACAATCTAACTTCTGCACCAGTTCAGTGCAGTAATGTGTTCATTGTAAATAAGTATTTAGCAGTTGTATTACACGTTTATGACCTTATAAATAAATAAATAAACTTTTTTTAAATTCAGTGAATTTGTAAAATGATTCTTTCATATAGCGTTCGTTAAAAAATGACGACCATGGCACTTGGGACGTGTGGAATGGTACATGAGCTTATTTGTTTGAGTTGTAAATATTTGTCATGTAATGTTGGCATGTCCTATATCCTGACATGTTCTACATCCTGGAGGACCTCCTCACTACGGATCAATTGGAATGAAAGTAAATCTAATCTAATCTAATCTACCCACTGCACTAATTCTGCAGCATGGCAATTAGGATATCTGTCGTAGGCCAGCCGGAGTGCTCGAGCCGTTGTAGGCTCTTCAGTCTGAAACCGCGCTACCGCTACGGTCGCAGGTTCGAATCCTACCTCGGGCATTGGTGTGTGTGATGTCCTTAGCTTAGTTAGGTTTCACTAGTTCTAAGTTCTAGGGGACTGATGACCTCAGCTGTTAAGTTCCATAGTGCTCAGAGCCATTTGAACCATATTTGTCGTACATGTGAGTACAGAGTTGCGAAATTGTCTTTCTGTGATTTCCATTTTGTACCGGAAATTTGCAAAGGGCGAAATTTTTTTAGACACTATTTGTACTGTTAGAACACAAGGGATTGCACAGTGGCGTCCGGATGTACGAATGTTGGTCCGCCCTGTGATCAGACAGAACGTGTCCTTAGGAGTAGGAGTCTCTCTCCTGATGTGGACAGGGCGCGGTTGGAGTGGGGAACGCCCGGCTCAGAGGCGTCTGCTGCGCGCCGGATGCAGCAGTAATAAGCGCTGGCCGGGCGATTAAAGAAAGCTCTGACTTCACAAACCGGTTGCGGTCGCAGCTCGCGGACCGACTTAACCAACGCAGCCACGCCGCTCCGGCTCTAAACGAAGAGAATGAAAAGCTGGAGGCATTAAAGGAACCAGTCTGAACACCGACCGGAATAATATAACTCCTTAGAATTCCACAACGCCATCGCCAGAGCTGGAATCAACGCGTGATACGACAAACACAATACTCTACAGTACGCCCTGTGCCAGCTCGAAGTGTTGACATGATTGACGTAACTGAAGAAGACCAGCGCTTGTGGTGGGTGAAGGGCTCTCTCCAGGAGTTAGCTGCAACTGCTGCACAGGAAGGTTAACAAGGGGAGGGTCAGACACGTGTGTCACCGATCCTGATCAAGTGTTGCAACAACGATCTACACTGGAAATAGGGACGCACGGGTTTCGGCTTTTTGATAGACACTCCGTAGTTTTTGAAAAAAGTTGAGGTCAAAGTTGACAATGGAAAATCGTACTTTCATTGTTATACATCAAAAGATCGTCTACGGGACCCAAAAACAATAATATGCGAATTTTTGTGTTTTCATGCTGTAAGAAGGGTTCCCGTCACCCTACGCTGCTAGCAGAGCGAGGTCGGAGGTCGAGCGATTCAGACATTAGGCTATCGATCTACTGGTACGAGTTCGATTCTTCATCGTTGCTTTCTTTTTCATTCGATTTTTCTTTTTCGGCGTATCTGATAATATTCTGATAATCGGAATACTTTTCTTTGTCTTTCTTTGAAGTATACCATCGGCAGGTGTGATTAATAATCAACTAAGTGTGTATAATGTACTGACACTTTCATCGTGATACATGACGCCCTACGATAGGACTTTCGCCGGCTGAAGTGGCCGAGCGGTTCTAGGCGCTACAGTCTGGAACCGCGCGACCCCTACGGTCGCAGGTTCGAAGTCTACCTCGGGCATGGATGTCTGTGATGTCCTTAGGTTAGTTAGGTTTAACTAGTTCTACGTTCTAGGGAACTGATGACCTTAGAAGTTAAGTCCCATAGTGCTCAGAGCCATTTGAACCTAGATGATGAAACGGAAATGTTCATCTCTTTGTCAACCGTGTGACGCTTACTTTGTTCCGACAGGTAAGAATCTCACCGGACGGCTTCATTATCATGCGACGTCATAGCAGAGAACTACAAGATAGGGCGGATGTTATTAATATTCCTACTTTGGTCCCTAACCAATTGTCGGCATCTGTTTTTCCAAATATGCTTTTATACGCGTGGTACGAATCCAGCTGGTTTATGATAGATGCTTTTAGCAACGTGAACCAGATATGTTTTGCACGAACAATGTACCGGAAAACATGTCGATGCGGAGATATTTAGTTCGTTTGTTCCGCATCGCGCGAGAAACATTTATGTTTTCATCAGAATATTATGAGACACACCGCAAAAAATATTGAATGAAGAACGCCACGACCAAGAATCCAACACAGACCACAAGTTTGGTGGTAGAATGCCTTGAGCGTTCGACCACCAACCTGGCTCTGCTACTTGCGCTAGGCTGACGGGCTTGATAGCTACAGTACGAAAATACACAAAAAATTAATAATTTGAACATAATTAACTTTGGACCCCAGATTATATTAATAAAAATGTTTTTAGACAATCATTCGATTTATTTCTTTGAAAATACGAGCTTTAGGCATCAACTTTGACCTCGATTCGCTCAGAAACTAGTGTGTCTAGCAGAAAGCCGAAACACGTGTCTCTTATTTTCAATACAGATCATTGTTGCAAAATTTGATCAAAATCGGTGATCCACATGTCAGATCCGCCCCTTATAAGAATCAGTAGTGCAGTGCCGTGCAGTGCAGTACAGAGTGCGGTGATTTACGCGGATTATGTTGTTTTGGGTTTCTTCCATTTTTTATATTAGCTACTGATTCTGCATTCCGTATGGTGTTAACGCATTTAGTTGCAAATAAACGCTTCGTAGGGACATCTGCAAGCTGCGTTCCCACTGATTTAAAAGAGGCGCTGCCGAAAGGCCGGTATCGTTTCGTGTGTGAAACGGTGTGTGTTTGCTACTTATGACGTAGCGATGTACATAGAGTGAGGACTTGTCCGCCCGCTCTTCAGTTTACAGACTATACATTGGTGTCTTCTTCAGCAGGATGGCCATTACCATCCCGTGGTATTAGTCATCCTTCGACAAAACCTCACAGGCGTATCTGTAGGCATATCTGTAGATCCTGCACTGTTTCCCCTCCTGGAAGACGTGCCTTTGGTGGCACGAAGGATAATGTCGTGCTCGAGTTCACTGCCATCTTGACACTAAGCTTAACCGTTAGTACAGAATGAAGGTTCCCGCTTGCAGTGTGTGTTCTGGTGTTTGATTTAAACCACTGGAACATCGGCTGTCAAAGGCCTTTTATCTCCGCCATTAAGTGGGAGTAGTTCACTTGGAATGCGCTGCCGGCCGTATGTCCATGCACCGTTTTTGTTTTTTTTTTTTGTTTTTTGTTTTTTTTTCTACTCCTCCTTATACTCCTAGGGATCGCTTTCTGCAGTTTGTCCCGGTTTAGCAAAATCACCTTGTATATGTATTCGCGTGATACGTATAGTTATTTATATATTTTTTTAGTAAAATCACCAAATACAATAACACTAGATAGTTTCATTTTGTCGCCGCGCTACAACGTAAAGTATAAGCAGACACAATAAAAGACGCAGACAGATTTAAGGACAATGATTTTTATTGTCACGTAGACTGTACGGCCTGCAGAGATTTTTTTGTTGTTTTTATGTTGTTCACAAATTGCAATGTACTTCTGACCAAAAAGCGATTCTGGAAGCTGAAGCCCAAAGGTTTTGTTAATCATGCTTTTTGCGTTCTTGTGGAAATATTCCCATAACAATTTTCATCCTCTAATTAATAATATTTCTTTATGTCTAACCGAGAAGTGAAATATCAATTTTCATAAATTTAGCTTTAATTTTTTAATATAACGAAATATTTTTTTAAAATTTGCACTCCCTTAGGGGGTGAATTTCCAGAAACACTGAAATACGCACATTCTTTATTTCCAACCGACAAGTGAAATACCAGTTGTGATAGATGTAGCGTTAAAAATCCTGAAGTGATTCTTTACTAATTTTTCATTTTCAAATCAACCTTCATCCACTACTTTACCCCCTCAATGGTTGAATTTTCAAAATTGCTGAAACAGGTGTTTCTCATTTTCTGACTGAAAAACCAAATACCAATTTTTGTAGTTCTTGCTTCAAAATTCCCTTAACAGCATCATACTTTCAAAAAGCCTTTCATCCCTCATTTCACTCCCATAGCAGCGGAATTTAAGACAGTCCCTTCTGAAACGATGTTTACAGTGCAAGATCTACACCCTCTCCAAACTTCAAGTTTCTATCCTCAGCGGTTTAGGCCGGGCGACTATCATCATCATTTAACAGTTCCAGTTTCCTGGGTAGCGGTAATGTGCCTCTTCCACTTAGTCCTGTCCAAATACGCCTTTTCACGGAGATCATCATCCACTGTCCATCCCCTGGTCACTACATCAGCCTCGATCAAGTCCATCCATCGGGTTCGAGGTCTTCCTTGAGATCTTTTCCGATCCACCTGCCTTTCCAAATTTATTTTGTCTGTTGTGGTTGGCAGCTTTCTCATCACATTCCAGTACCATCGAAATCTAGATGCGCCAATTCGATCTAATAGGGATGTCTTTATTTACAGCTTCTTTCCTCACCTCGTTCCTTAACTTGTCCATCTTGGTTTTCTGGATGGTGGATCTAATAAATTTCATCTCTGATGCTTGCAACCTTGAAGATTCTCTTTTTGTGAGGGTGCATGTTTCAATACCATAGGTCAATACTGGTATGAAATAGCTATTAAACATCATCAGTTTGGTCGGTTTTGTAATGAACTCATCCCATAATAGTGATCTCACTTCTTGGTGGAATTCAGATCCTTTTTTCACTCTGTTGGTGATTTCATTTCTGACCAAATTATTACTGGAGATTACACTTCGAAGGTAAGGAAAACTGTCCACACACTGTAGTCGGTGGTCTCCTAGTTTTACACTTGCTGGTTGTCCATCTCTGTTGACTGCCATCTCCACTGTCTTGGTATTGCTGATGTTGAGGTTATGTTTCTGGAACTGAGATTTCCATTCATCTAGTCTGATCTGTACTCCCTCTTCAGTTTCATTCCATATCATGAGGTCATCAGTTAATATCATGATGTCTTCAGTTTCATCCCATATCATGATGTCATCAGCAAAGGCAAAAGCATTCAGTTCACCTGACGTCTCCTTGAAGTTCCCAGATCTTATCTCTTATAACACTATCATAGGCTTTTTCTATATCCAGGAATACAATGACCAGGTTCTTGCCTCCCTCCGAATACTTTTCCATCAACATGCAGGTGCTAAAAATTAGATCTATTATTGATCTGTTGCTTCTGAAGCCACATTGTTCCTCCTCCAGCTGTTATTCTAGGACAGTTCTCAGTCTCTTTTCTATGATTTTCTCAATTATTTTCAGCCCATAAGACAATAGGGTCATTCCTCTATAGCTTGTGGGTTTCTGCCTGCTATCTTTCTTAAACAGGAGAATTATTACACCCTTGCTCCAATCCGCAGGTATTTTGTTATCGGCCTTTATGGCACTGAGTACTCGGTGCAGCCATTGTATGCCTTGGATAGCTGCTGCCTTTATCATGTCTACGTTCATTTCATCTGGACCTGAAGATTTTCCTTTAGGCATACATTTTAAGGCTGCCTCTGTTTCTGTCCAGGTGATGCGAGTTTTCTCATTGTAAGTGTGGATTTCCAGTTCTGTATTTGGTTCTTCAACTGATCTATTTAATAGGTGGTCATAATGGTTTTTCAAGACTTCTGTCCTAACCAGATTTCCATTCTGGGTGACGATGAGTCATCGAATCAGTCTGACCATGTTCCACCCCTTTAGGGGGTGAATTTCCAAAAACAATGAAACACGTATTTTTCATCTCTAACAGAGAAGCCAAACACCAGTTTTCAAAAATTTCGTTTTAAAAATGTTTTTGCAATGAAAAATTTCATAAAATGTTTCACTCCCTTAGGGGATGAATTTCCAAACACTCGTATGTTTTATATCTAACAGAGAAGTCAAATACAAATTTCCGTAGAATTAGCTTAAGAAATGCTTCACAATGAAATATTTATAAAAAAAACCTTTCTTCCCAGTTTCACTCATTTAGGGGCTCAGTTTCCATAAACAATAATAAAGGCTTTTTTTTATTTGAGAAGTTAAATACCGGTCTTCATAGGTGTACTTCAGAAATTCTTAAAGCTTTCACCCACAATTTCGCCCCATCTGGGTAAATTTAAAAAATGCTGAAACAAGTATTTCTTTATTTCTGACTGAGAAACCAAAATAGACTTAATAGCGACATTTGTTTAAAAAACCTTCATCCCATATTTCACCCCTTTAGGATTGGAATTTCGAAAAGCAGCTTCTTAAACGACGCCTGCATCACATGATCCTCACTTTCTCCAAATTTCAAGTTTCTGTCCTTAGCGGTTTGGGTTGGACAATGATGAGTCAGTCAGTCAGTACATTCACTTTTATGTACAGAGAAGGTAATTAAGAAAGAATTTCTTTGTCTCTTTTGTGTAGATAAAAGTTTTTACGACTAGTTTAACGTATCTTATTATTCTGTTGAACGTCGCCCAGATTAAACGTGAGAGTAATGTAATGTTCTCTTAACTGAATAAGATTCCATTTCGATATTAATAGTATCGGAAATCTATTCCAAACTCATCTTTCATAAAAATTTGTGAGAGAAATAATCGGGTAATATTAAATGTGGTAGTCTTTGAAACGGAATAAATTCGATTCGTGTGATAATTTTGAGTGCCATTTGTCTCCAATTTGTACACTAAAATTTTGAAAACTGAACTTGCAGAATTAAGAGACGAAGCGCGAATATTACACACAATGAGATTTTCCTGTAAAGAAGGTTTCATAAAGATTATGAGCTTAGCAGATATTTTCCAATTCTGTAAAAGCTGAATGAAAACCCCATTGATGTTTAAAGCATTTCATTTAAAGAAGGAATATCTGCTACACTCATTACCCTTGTGCTTCTAGTGAAGACGAAGATTAATTTTATTTATTTTTCTAATATGGTTTCTACGTTGTATCATAAATTTTAATATTAAGGGAGGGTGGTAACTGTTTATCCATTAATAGCAGTAGGGCTCATAAAATACTGCCAGGCTAACAATAGCAGTATTTACATAAAGTGATCAGACATTCACTTCTGTGTATTCAAAGGCGTCGTAACTGAACTAGAGGCACCAGGAATTAGGTGATCAGAAATGAAACCTCGAGTAACTACCGCGGATTATGCGGGACTCATAACTGCCATAACAGTCTGCTGTGGTTAATGTGCAAAGTTGTGAGTACTTCGGATGCATCATTTTCAGAATATACGCAAGCGTGTGCTTAACTTGCGGACCTTAATTTAATATCCCCCCCGACTGGGCAGAGTAGCGCTGGAATCAACTAGGAATCAGTGCAGAAGTGAGTCACCTTGGCGAACCGTGTCCCAGTGATGTTTTCACGATTAAGAATTTATGTAGGCCCGGTATTTTTTTTGAACGAGATCTAGGCACACGATAAATCTGCCGAGAACGGTTCACCATCGTTAACAGGGAGATAAGAAACCGCTAAACCCAACACACGTTTGTAACCGCGAAGGTGCTTGCAAGGCGTTTAAATAGATTGCAAAGAAAATCACAACTCAGCTTCACTCTGCACCGGCGTCGGCGCACTTTTGAAACTTCTTGGTGGTACATAAGCTGTGGTGCGGAAGAGGACAGGGGTTGCGAAGGCATGATCATAATTTAGCAGTGTCACCATTTTCTGACATTTTTATTACTGAACATTTTTATTAATACATTAAATAATACAGATCTAATACAGATTTTTTAAAACGAGCATAATAATGACAGAAAAAACTTCACTGGTTCACATTTAATAATAATATCCAAAACAACACTGCTAAAAATCTTTCATGAGACACATATCAATGTCTACAGTTCACACAACAATGGAACTGAACGCCTCATAATAGATATTTACCAAATCCCACAAACCATAACTGAGCTCTGGCCAAAAGCCTAGAAATCCTCTGTTATAGAATTTATCAACAAGCGAACCCTAAAACATTAACCTGAGATTAGATTAGATTAGTTTTTCGTTCCATAGATCTGTGTTGAGGAGTTCCTCGTGGGTGTGGAAGATGTCACTTTTTTTCTAAGCTGAAATAACAATACTAATAGTATGAATATATACAACACATCATTTGTTTCTATTAAAAAATTCGTCAATGGAGTAGGAGTTGGCCACTAGTATGTCTTTCAGGCTCCTTTTAAACTGATCTTTATTTGTAACTAGATTTTTTATGTTTGCTGGAAAATTATTGAAGATGAGTGTTCCTGAGTAGTGGACCCCTTCTTGAACTAAAGTAAGTGCTTTTAAGTCCTTGTGCAGATCATTTTTGTTCCTGGTATTGTATGTATGAACTGAGCTATTTGTTGGAAAAAGAGATATATTATTTAGGACAAATTTCATTACGGAGTAAATATACTGAGATGCAGTAGTTAGTATACCCAGTTCTTTGAAGAGGTTTCTACTGGACCTTCGTGAATTTACTCCACAAATAATATGTATTACACGCTTTCGGACTCTGAAAACTTTTGTTTGACTTGAAGAGTTACCCCAAAATATTATACCATATGACATTATGGAATGAAAGCAGGCAAAGTATGAAAGCTTTTTCACTTTTATGTCGCCTATGTCCGCTAACACTCGAATTGCAAATACAGATTTGTTAAGGTATTTCTGCAGTTCTGTGTTGTGCTCCTCCCAACTGAATTTATTATCAAGTTGTAATCCCAGGAATTTAAGACTGTCAACCTCTTCTATCTGCTCTTCTTCGTACTTTATGCATATGCTGGGTGGAAACCTCTTACAGGTTCTGAATTGTATATAGTGAGTCTTTTCGAAGTTTAATGTCAGTGAGTTGGCTTTAAACCATTTATTAATATCCATGAAAATATCAATAGCAGATCTTTCTAGAGCTATACTCGACATACTATTTATTGCAATACTTGTGTCATCTGCAAACAAAACGAACTCTTCTTCTGGCAGTGTAACTGATGAGAGATCATTAATGTACACAAGAAAAAGCAATGGCCCTAAGATGGATCCTTGTGGGACCCCACATGTAATTTCTTCCCATTCTGATGATGACTGATGACTTAATTCACTAGTCCCTTGCACTGACACCCTTTTTTTCCTGTTAGCAAGGTATGACTTGAACCATTTGGCAGCACTGCCCGTGACACCATACAATTCTAATTTATTTAAAAGGGTGTTGTGGTTTACACAATCGAATGCCTTTGACAAATCATAGAAAATACCTGCTGCTTGTAACTTGATATTTAATGAATTAAGTACATTTTCACTGTAGGTGTAAATAGCCTTTTCGATATCAGAACCCTTCAGAAAGCCAAACTGTGTTCTTGATAATATGTTATTTGTGGTCAGATGGTTGTCAGGTGGTGGTCAGGATGTTGGCAACACTGCGCCGACGTGGACTCTTCGAGTATTTGCTGCACTAAATAATTATAAAAAGCGTTGTTATTAAGCTACAAGTGTTGTTAAATTAGTGGAAGTGTTAGTGAAGTATAAGATAAGATTAAACGGTGTAATAAGCGTATTTTTCTTCTCGCGCCTGTAGCACGAATCCTAGGCCTAATTTCATGCGCGCCAATCGTAAGTAAACAGTGAATTAAACTTATAGGTAAACGTTTCCAGTTGGTATACATATATTATAAGTGGTGTTACATTACTGGAAGTGTTAGTGAAATGTTAAATAAGATTGAAGGGGGTAAGAAGTATATTTTCCTTCTCGCACCTATAGCACAGACTTAAGGCTTAATTTCACGCGCGCGAATTGTAGGTAAACAGTGACTTAAACTTACATGTAATCACCAGTTTTTTTATTCATTACTCTTTCAATTTATTTATATCTGCCTGAATAGTTTCTAGGGTCCTTTGTTTATGTATTAGTCAGTACTTAAATCAGTTTATACGATTTCTGTTTTTGCCATGAGTGAGAATTGTGTGACATGCCATAGGATCGTTAGTTCTGGAGTATGATGTGATGGATGTTGTAGTTTCTTTCATTGGGGCGAATGTAGTGGCGTGAGAAACGGGGAAATAAATGAAGCTCACCAGTGGTATTGTAGAATCTGCAGTAGAGATAGGAAAATACTGGAACAGGAAGGGAAAATTGCAGCTCTCCAAGCTGACCTAGACAAGGCAAGGGAGGATCTGGACAGGTTAAAGAGGGAGAAGGATGAACACAGGTGCGAAGTGGCAACAGGTAATAGGGGAAACAGGCAAAGGAGAGCATCAGACAGCTTTGTGATAAATCTTGAAAATAGATTTGAGCTGTTGCCTCAGTCAGAATCGGATGAGCCTCATGTAGCTGAAGCTGTAGAAAGGGCACAACAAGCTTTCAAGGACTTGTAAAAGGTAGGGATATTTGTAAAGAGAAAGAAAGTTCTGTTGTTAGGTAGTTACCACGGTAGAGGTGTTGGCCAACTACTGCAGGAAAATCTAGGTCCAGAGTACCAGGTCACAAACTTTTTCAAGCCTAGCGCAGATCTGGGTCAGGTAACGGAGGATACAGGTTCTTCATGCAAGGATTTCACGAAGGAGGATGCCGTGGTTATAGTGGGTGGTCCGGGAAACAGCATTGACAGAGACTCTGGATATTCCATAGAGAGTGACCTGTTGAAGATAGCATCAGCAACGAAGCATAGAAGTGTGGGATTTTTGTCTGTGTTGAGACGCAATGATCGGCCTCATGTGAACTCTTCTGTAGGGAGGGTGAACTTGGAGTTGGAGTGGCTGCTTAGGACGGATACAGGGTCCCATATTGGTCTGATTCCTGTGGATGCTATTGATAGGTGGGACTACACTAGGAAAGGGAAGGGAAAACTGTCTGGGTTGATTGCAGAAAACTTAAGGGGGGACACTGTCGCAAGTGGTAAAATACCAGTGGTCACAGGTGTCAGAGCGATGCCTTCTTTTTAAGATAGGGAAGGGGGACAGAAAAAGAGTTTTCGAGAAAACAAATGAACAGGAGTCAGATTTTAGCATACAGCCTCCATTTAAACAATATTTAACAGAAAGTAATCAGATACTGCCAGTTCATCTTCACCAAAGCAGTTACAATCCAATTAGTATGCAGTATCAGTTATTTTCATTACACCAGAACATTCCGGGACTCAGAAATAAAGTTGATGAACTACTCATTTGTATCGATGAAATGAATTCATCTAACCAAATTGACATAATCTGCCTCTATGAACATCAAGTGACCACTCGTATAGGTATGTTAGACATTTCAGGATTCAAGCTAGCTTCCTACTTCTGCAGAGTATTATTAAAAACTGCCATAAATTCAAGAACATTGACATTAATAAATTCTGTTTAGAGCAGCATCTAGAAGCATGTGCAACAGAAGTAGAGTTCCATAACAGATCCTATAGTATAGTAACTATTTACCGAGCACCTCCAGGAAATTATAGTCTATTCATAAATCATCTAGAAGCTCTTTTGGGTTATTTAACAGTAAGAAACAAAGAAATTTTGATTGCTGGTGGCTTTAATACAGATTTTCTAATTCAATGTAGCAGTAAAAATTTACTGCAGTTAGTAATGTTGTCTTTCAATCTAATTCACACTGTAAACTTTCCAACTAGGATCACTAAATCCTCAAGGGCAGCCATTGATAATATTTTTATAGACATATCAAAGGAACAAAATCATAACATAAAACCTGTAATAAATGGACCTTCAGATCATGACATGCAGCTCCTTGTTTTAGATGTAAATTCTAAGCAGATTATCATGACTGCTAAATCTGAGTAGAGGAGGTACACAGAACCTGGAAGGACATGCAGAACTTAGATGGAGGGGATATCTATGCAACATTTACATATGAGAGTTTGGATTAGATCAAGATTTTTGCAGGCGTGGAGTATAATGCGATCCTCAAGTTTGGCCAATTAGTAGTTTTGGTAACTTTAGTCTGTTGTGGGCTTTCTGTTAGGTGGTTAGTAGGTAACGTTTCCATGTTAGTTGCCAGTCGCTGGTTAGTCCAAGATATTTTAGTGTACTGTAGATGATAAAGTAGAAGTCATGGAGGTGGAAGGTGCAGGTGCTTCATCCTTTAATTATTTCGTGGGTCTTGAAGTGGTGAGCTAAACTAATTGATGTGGAGCTGGAGGGATTGTTGAGATTACTGGAGTGGGGGTGCTGAAAGTGGTGTCATCAGCATACTGAAGGAGGTGGTCTGGAGTAGAAGGTTTGGGTGTATTGGCAGTGTAGAGAAGGTATGGGGGAGGAGAGATGCACAGTCTTGGGACACACCTGGAATGGGATGGAAAGCACTGCTACTGCTATTAGTGCCAACGGTCACATGATTACATGAGAAAATTATAATAAGTCAGACATTTGATTGGAAATGTATAAGTGTGGGGTATGAACAAGAGACTCGAATGCCATACATTGTCATACGCTGTCTCGTGATCTAAGGAGACAAAGATATCCAATTTACAATTGTTGATCTATTAAAATAGGAGATGAGTGGAATTGGTCATCAGAGGAGAAGTTGGGACAGAAGCCACACTCATTGACAGGAAGGAGGGGCTTTTGGTTCATGTTTTGATGGATGCATTGGGACAGAATGGATTCGAAAATCTTTCTAAACACTGAGATGAGGCAGATGGGGCGGTAGGAGAAGGTATTTGTAGAAGATTTGCGCAGTTTGAATAAAGCAAGGCTCTTCCACAGTTCAGGATAGTAGACTGTAAAGAGGATTGTGGTCTAAAGGACTGTAAGGGTGATTAGAAAGACGAGGGAGCAGTCTTTGAGACGTTGATAGGTAATGTGCTCATGATAAGGAAAGTGTTGCATTTATTGTGAAGTATGTACTTGTTTATGTAGTGGGCTGTGACTGGTGTATTTAATTACATTTGTGGTATATTGTCCAAGTAGTAGAAGCTACGACCCAGGAGTGGAACAATGGACAATGTGCATTCACGAATTGGAGTAATCACAATGAGGGCCATGAGGAGTTGACAAGATGTCAGAGAGATATGCAAAGTGGTCATCTTTGCTCAGGTTGTCAGGCAGGGGATGATTGTTGTGGAGGAGCAGGTGGTGAGGGATGAAATAACTACCAGTGACTTTACAGAGTGCTTTCCAATGTGTTAAAGAGTTAATGGGAGGTGTAGCATGGAGTCTAGTGCATGTCTGGCACCAGTTCCAATATTTTTAGCATTAAACAAATTCTTGACATTTCTCTTTATTTGTCATTGGTGTGTGAGTGTATCCTGGTCACAATTCTGTATGAAGGAGTGGTGCAAATGAAGGGATTCTCAGAAATGCAGTAAGGCTTGTTGGAGGGAGAATGCAGTGATAAGGATATATGGGGTCTCATTTAGCATCTGGCGAGATTTGCTGCAAAAAGGACACAGCAGAGGGGATGTCGTCAGATTGCTGGAAAGTTAGGTGGGAGGGGCATCCAACCATTCAGTCTTTTTATCTGTGGATTCTCAGCAGGCATTCCAATTAGTGTGGGAGTAGTCTTGGACAACTTTTAGATGAAAATAGAAGGGTGTGTGTGGATGCAGTGTGTAGGATATGATGATGAGAACAGGTAGTTGGTCACTTTCAATTGGATCAAGGACTTCTCCAGTGAAGTGTGTAAGAAGGTTGACAGATACTAGGATGACATCTGGAGTGGTGGCGTTTCTGGCATGGGTGTGCTGTGGGATGGGCACAGTGTCACCTTCGGGGGAGTCTGTAAACTGACGCTACTGCTGGAGTATCACAGAGGACTTACTATGGATGTTGAGCTCAGTGGCAATAGTAGAGGTGGAAAAGATTGTAAATGTGGGAGAGAAAGTCATTGAGGATGGGGAGATTAGGTCAGATGTAAATGATACAAAGCTAAGGTTAGGATTCTGAGGAAGGTGTTAAAATAAGGTGTTTGTACAACACTGTAGCTGAACAGGGATGTTGCCTCTAGAGGCCAGTTGCAACTCAGTCTCTGGTCAGGGAAAGGCAGTTATCTGTATGGTGGAGGATACAGGGAGAGGTTCAAATATGATATGGTTAGAGGATTGTTTCATTACGGATGTTGTGTTACGGCACAGTATGTATTAAAATATGGTCTTCAGTCATGGTGAGAGGCTAGGGAGTGGGTTGCATAGTGAGAGGTGGAGAGGGTTTGAATGAGAGTGTCAGAGCATGTGAATATGAAATGAACTTGGTTTGATGAGTAGGTGGCTTTTATGTTGAGATGGAATCTGGAGTGGGCAGCTTGGGAAATTTGTTAGTGGATATGTGGCCATTGGAATGGGTGGATATTTTAGATGATGAGGGAGAGGAAAGCTGAAGATATCACTGGCAGTAGGAGGTGAGCAGTGGGAATTGTTAAGATGAATTGAATTATCAATACTTTGGGGGGGCACAGTTAACACTGGTTTGATGGGTGGCAGCTTGGCTTTGCATTTGGTGGAGTAGATAGGGTTGGTATCACTGCAGACACTGCAGGTCTGTGTGGAAGTTTATGGATTTAGTAAAATGTGAAGCTTTGTGAGGTGTGGTTTTGGCAACAAGAAGGTATGGGAAACACTTTTTGATTTCAAGTGAGGGTTTGGCATTATGGAATTTGAGCCTGGATGGGATAAGATGAAGATATAAAGAGGCAGGGAAGAACATGCATGGCAGAGGTGGGGGCAGTGTGAAGGGGTAGCGGTGTCCATGTGTTAAGTGGGAATGGGACTGGTTTGGGATTCTTGTTAACTGTGCTAGTAGTGGTGTCTCTGTTAAGGCTCTTATGTGGTGGATCAGGAAACATCTCGTGGTGCATGCCCTTACATTTACCTTGAGGTGGTGTGGCAGCTCATTGGCTAGGTGACACAGATTGAGACTTTTCGTGTTGTCATGGTAACACAGCATGATATTATGCTTGCTGGCAGTGAAATAGTGGAAGTGGCAGATGTGGGATAAGCTAGAAGTGCAGAACAGGCAAAGGCAGAGAGGAGGTCGAGAGATAGACAGGAAGTAATTGTAGATTTAACTGAGACTATGGGTAGGGGAGTGTGGACATAGGTTGGAGGATTGGAGGAAGTGCTCCATTTAGTGACAGTGGAGCAGGGGATGGGATGGTATCAATGATGGTTGTAGCAGGAGTGTCCATACTGGGATAATGGAACAGGGCACAGTTAACATATGACAATTACTGGCAATGAAGTGTCATCGAAATGATGAAGTATGACAGCATTGGTATTACGGGTGATATGAGGATGACAACAGTTGAAGGTGGTGACGATGGTGGTGGCTGTGGAGAAACTGATGGAGACAGAGATGACAAGATGACTGCAGCACAGGTGGTGAGATACATGTAGCAAGAAAACTGTGACGACCACGATTATGATCATAGAGTGAGAGGATTATGATGATGAACATGCATGCACATAGAAGCAGTCTTGAAGAAACAAAAAAAGTAGCACACACAACAGGTACTGAATGTGAAGTGTAGGAGAGAGCTGTTACCAGTCTTTGTAGGATGGGAGATGGGCAAATGGCAAACTACTGACCTAGTTCAGGGTGTGCCTAGGCTAGTCTAGTCAATAGCCACTGGGGTTGAGAGGATTCAAATCTCAGTTGCTTGTGGCTATCTAATCAAAACATATTGTAAATTACAGTCCTTAGCCACGTTTTTCTGTCTGTATGTGAAGGTTGACATATTGATTCACCATGGAGATTAAGTTATTGATTCGTGGTGAAGGTTTGCGTATATTATTTAATCCTGTTCTGCCAGTCATTTCATCCAGGCCTAGAAGCTACCAGGTGCTTATAATTAAAGGGGAGCTACTCACAGAGGTCCAGAGTGGGCTGTAATTAGTATATGGAATCAAAACTTTATAGTTATTGCAGTTCATTAGTATGCAATCAGTTTGCAATGGAAAAGAATTAGTTCCAATTTTGGCCACCAGGTGCAGATCTGGCGCTGTAAATGCAAGAAAGAAATATAGAAATGTTTCCATATGTGATGGATTAGGAACAGGAAGTGGGCAGAAAAGGTCAAACAAGTGAGAAAGGCAGCATGTTGATTTTATTATTCACCAAACCAAACTCAATTTTATGAGTATGAGCACCAGAGACACAGATGAAGTGTTGTACAGCACCAAATTTACACTTGTGGTCAAAATTGTAACACTTTTTTTCAGTGTAAATTAGTTCTTTATAATACGTTAGCATATCTACCAAGTTTTGCAGCGCTTGTACCTTAACCAGTTTGGTAGTGAATCTTATTTTTTTGTTTCTTTAGTCACTGAGTTACAATGGCTGTGCTTCTTCATAAACCTTAAAACTGATATTTTAATGATAAATAAAAACAATTTTGTAGTGGAACATTATTTTATCATACATCAGGTGCAGTACATCTCCTTTCATTGATAAAATATTTTCAAAACAATTGTTTCTTATGTGCCATAAATTCAACCTGTGTAGCACACAGACATATAGGAGCAACAAAAAAGTTTGGTATTCCATCGATGAAATCAGTATGTATGCAGTTAACAATTATATATCTAATAGTATCTGACTGTGGTACTGTAAATATGCATGAATTCATATACTACTCTACATCATTCATATGTAAACTGTACTCATACTGATAACAAACAACATCACTGAATAAAGGTTTAACACATGCCATCTGAAAATAACATACTCTCAGCGTCACGGAAGTTCATAATGACTGAATGCTCTAGATAGATGGAGGAGTGCTGTATCCCCATACAACTCTGTGATAGATAGCCTCAAATCAAAGCATCAGATGCCTGGGGAGGAGATCAAGATAGGTCATATTCTGTAGAAGCTAAGAATTGATGTATGGTAGTGCCTGGCATAGCTTGTTTCAACCCATTTGACTAATCTGCTGTTTAATACAATGTTTGACATTCTCAATTTTCACTACTTCTTTACATTCACTGTCTGCTTTTATGCCTGTATTCATATTCTTTGACCTGCAGGCAGTCAAATTACATTTTATGGCAAACAGTAGTACACTGAGATAACAAAAGTCAAGGGATAGCGATATGCACACATACAGATGGCAGAAGAATCATGTACTTACTGTATAAAGTGGCAGTGCATTGGCAGAACTGTTATTTGTATGCAGGCAATTCATGTGAAAAGGTTTCTGACGTAGTTACAGCCTTGTAATGGGGGTTAACACACTTTTAACATGGAATGGTAATTGTAGATAGATGCATGGGGCATTCTATTTTGGAAATTGTTAGGGAATTCAAGTTTCCTAGATCCACAGTTCTGAGAATACCGGATTTCAGACATTACCTCTCACGACAGAACAATGCAGTGGCCAAAGGCGTTCACTTAATGACCAAGAGTAGCAGCATTTGTGTAGAGTTGTCAGTGCTAACAGACAAGCAACACTATGTGAAATAACTGCAGAAATCGCTGTGGGATATAAAACTAACTTATCCATTAGGACAATGCGTCGAAATCTGGCGCTAATGGGCTACAACAGGAGATGATCGACAGGAATGCCTTTTCTAACAGCACAACATAGCCTGCAGTCTCCCTCCTGAGCTCTTGACCATACTGGTTGAATCTTAGATTAATGGAAAAATATGGGTTGGTCAGATGAGTCCTGACTTATTAGTAAGAACAGATGGTAGGGTTCGAGTGTGGCACAGATCCCACGAAGCCATGGACCCAAGCTGTCAACAAAGCACCTGAGCAAGCTGTTGATAGCCCCATAATGGCGTGGGCTCTGTTTTCATGGAATGGACTGGGTTCCATGGTCCATCTGAACTGATCAGTGGCTGGAAATGGTTAACTTTGGTTACTTGCAGACCATTTTCAACCATTCATGGACTTCATGCAACCCAAACAATGGCAGAATTTTTATGGATGACAATGTGCCATGTCGCCAGGTCAATTATTCACAATTGGTTTCAAGAACATTCTAAAAAACATGAGCGAAAAATTTAGCCACCTACCAAACATTTATGAGTCATAATCAAAATATCAGCTCATGTATAAAATATTGCACCAGCAACATTTTTGAAATTATGGATGGCTTTACAGGGAGAATGGCCCAAAAGGCAAAAGGAGGGCTGCTGTGATATTATGATGTACCCCACTTCAGTGTAAACCACTTCACTGTGATTTGACGAAGGGTGTGTGTCCTGATCAGATATATCTGGTGGTCCATATGTGCATTCCTGTGGCTCAACAAGTGCTCTTGCAGCTAATAGATGTTGAAACAGATGTGTGTCCTGCTCCAACATGGTTGATTGTACTGCATCAGGAGGCTGCTGCAGAGCTGCTGAAACGAAGGAAAATATATAAATACTTGTGCACATACACATAACAAACAGTGAGAAGAAATGGTTGGGTTAATAATAGCAATAATAATAATAATAATAATAATAATAATAATAGCACTTACTCTTGAATATAGCAGTATTCTTCTTGTTCTTCTTCTTATTCTGCCTGGTGGATCTCTGCTGCTGATGCCCCATCACAATGAACAGAATGCAACTGACTCTGGTGGAAGGTGAGCTGTAGCGCCTTCATGACACAGTCTGCCATCTTGGGACATCATAACCTGCCACAGTCTGTCATTGTCAACCATCTTGTCTGCCACAGTCTGCCATCTTGTCTGTCAGTCCGCCATCTTGTCTGCCCTAGTCCGCCATATTGTCCGTGGTGAATTACCAATGAATTCATTGCAGTCTGTTTCATTTTGAATTAATTTACTAATCACCAGAAATGTTAAGTTATCAAAGGCTGCTTAATACCACTATCACTGATTCTGATATTTGCCTGTAACTGGCTACGATTGACATTAATCTTGGATGCTCTATAAAATTACTTATCTTTGATCAAAACGTTAACAAAATGCTGTTTATTATTTCAAAAAGATTTATCCATTTTCGATAGATATTCCACATGATTTTAACTTTCGCATCGAAACTAAAAGTCTACCTTGCCACCTTTTGTTGGTGCAGCAGTAGACAGTAGGTGACTCCTTTGTGCAACTACCTCACTTGCTCGTTTTTGTGGCTTTTCCCACAGTTACAAGAACATAGCGAAAATTTCGTTTTTCAACGAAACAGAGCACCGTGCTGACTGCATGTGCAATTGCGTGTAACAGCATTTGTTAACAATAAGCTAGCTTCATTGTGTATGTATTGTAACTGAAGAAAGTTTCACAAGCCAAGATTTCTATAAAAGTATTTTACTGGATGAACGACTTCAACAAAGCTATACTGTCATCATCAAAACTTATGCTCATAGACAGGAGGTTCGCAAAGGAGAAGACAGAGAGAGAGGAAGAGGAGGAGGCATGTTGTGTGGGTAGCCGCAGCATGGCTTGCAGGGGTAATACCTGCAGATTGACACAACTGAGCAGAGAGATGGGGGAAGAAGGAGATATATAGCGAAATGGGGGAGAATGAGCTGGACAGAGGTATAGAAGAGGAAGATATGGACAGAGAGGGGGTGGACGGGATTGATAGATAGTTGGGCAAAGCGAGTACAGAAAAACGGAGTAGGAGAAGGATATTTACAGTGAGAGGAAGGGGTGCAGGAAACAAGTGGAGAAGGGTGAGGGGGTAATGGACAGATGGATGGGAGGAGGATACAGACAGAGGGAAGGAGGCAAGACGTTGAGGTCAGGGAAAGGGGAGAAGGAGATGGAGTGAGAAGGAGGAGATAGACTTATAGAGGTGGGGGATAAAGTGGGCAGAGAGGTGAAAGGGAAGAAGTGGTGAACACGTCTGTGTTGAATGTGTATGTCAGCATATCTGTGGAGAAAATGCCAATATACCTGTGTGTGTGCATACTACAAAATCTGGAAAGGGTCCACAACTGCTAAATACGTATGGGAATTGGATATGTGTCCTAATATCAGGTATCTCTGAGAACTGCATCCCAACTGAAATGTTAGCTCCTTCTCGCGATTGCGATTTTGACCACTTTTAAGGAATTCGTTAGAAGTTTTTGATTTTTAGTGTTTCAAATGCTTTTTTTACATTTTTGTACACAATTATAAAACGTCAGAATATACATTTTCAGTTATTTTTGGATACTCTGTGATAGGAATAAGAATTGGTTTTCTAAACTTCATGAAGTAGGAACATACAACTGACCACACAAAAAACACTCTGCTCATAAAGCAGTTCTAACGTGTTTGAGTGCCTGACCTTGAGCCTTTTTTTTACTGTTATTATGAAACCTTGATTGTGAACCGAGTTCACTTTCAATGAACAGAAGGGACCATTGGTATAGTGGGAATGACAGTGACCACTCGAGCCGCTGGATCTGTTAGGACAGTAGCTTTAGTGACACTGTTTTGCACAGATTAAGCCTACGAGAGGGAGAGCATTACTGAGTTTCGGACTTGCGACATTGGTTTTCTGTTAAAAACGACCGCAACAGCATCCCTCCCACAACCGATTGCGGTCCTCTGTTTTGGAGCTGCGTCGTAGACTTGAATGAGAAGCTCAGACGATTCTGTGACGATTTGATTGTGGAGTTTTCGACCACTTGTATCACGTGGAGAATGATAGTACCCTCCATTAAAAAGTCAGGAGTGCACTACACACAGAAAGTGGTAACTAGCGTAGCAGACTGCATTTTTGTGATTGGTTTGATGTAGCCTACCATGAATACCTCTCCTGTGACAACCTTTTCATCTCACAGTAGATATTGCAATCTGTGTCCTCAATTATTTGCTGAATGTATATAAAGAGTTTTAGGGAGAGCATTAGGGAAAGATTGACAAGAACAAGGGTTAGATTAAATTAGATTTATAAATGAAAGAGGAAGCCATCTGGTAGAATTTTGCACAGAGCCTAACTTAATCATAGCTAACACTTGGTTCAAGAATCGTAAAAGAAGGTTGTATACATGGAAGAATACTGGAGATACTAGAAGGTATCAGATAGATTATATAATGGTAAGATAGAGATTTATGAACCAGGTTTTAAATTGTAAGACATTTCTAGGGGCAGATGTGGACTCCGACCACAGTATATTGGTTATGAACTGTAGATTAAAACTGCAGAAACTGCAAAAAGGTGACGTTTTAAGGTAATGGGAACTGGCTAAACCAGAGGTTGTACAGAGTTTAAGGGAGAGCATAAGGGAACAATTGACAGGAATGGGGGAAAGAAATACAGAAGAAAAAGAATGGGTAGCTCTGAGGGATGAAGTAGTGAATGCAGCAGAGGATCAAGTAGGTAAAAAGACGAGGGCTAGTAGAAATCCTTGGGTAACTGAAGAAATATTGTATTTAATTGATGAAAGGAGGAAATATAAAAATGAAGTAAATGAAGCAGGTAAAAAGAAACACAAACGTTTGAAAAATGAGACCAACAGGAAGTGCAAAATGGCTAAGCAGGGATGGCTAGAGGAAAAGTGTAAGGATGTAGAGGCATATGTCACTAGGGGTAAGATAGACACTGCCTACAGGAAAATTAAAGAGACCTTTGGAGGAAAGAGAACCACTTGTATGAATATCAAGAGCTTTAATGGAAACCTAGTTCTAAGCAAAGAAGGGAAAGCAGAAAGGTGGAAGGAGTATATAGATGGTCTATACAAGGGTGATGTACTTGAGAACAATATTATGGAAATGGAAGATGATGTAGGTGAAGATGAAATGGGAGGTACGATACTGCATCAAGAATTTGACACAGCACTGAAAGATCTAAGTCTAAACAATGCCCCGGGTGTAGACAACATTCCATTAGAACAACTGATAGCCTTGAGAGAGCCAGGCCTGACAAAACTCTACCAACTGCTGAGCAAGATGTATGAGACAGGCGAAATACACTCAGATTTCAAGAAGAATATAATTATTCCAATTCCAAAGAAATCAGGTGCTGACAGATGTGAAAATTACTGAACTATCAGTTTAATGAGTCACAGCTGCAAATATACTAATACGAATTCTTTACAGACAAATGGAAAAGCTGGTAGAAGCCAACCTCGGGGAAGATCAGTTTGGATTTCATAGAAATGTTGGAACATGTGAGGCAATACTGACCCTACAACGTATCTTAGAAGATAGATTAAGGAAAGGCAAAATACGTTTCTAGCATTTGTAGACTTAGAGAAAGCTTTTGACAATATTGATTGGAATACTCTCTTTCAAATTCCGAAGGTGGCAGGCGTCAAATACAGGGAGTGAAAGGCTATTTATAAATTGTACAGAAACCAGATGCCAGTTATAAGAGTCAGGCAGCACGAAGGGGAAGCAGTGGTTGGTAAGGGAGTGAGACGTGGTTGTAGCCTATGCCCAATTTTATTCAATCTGTATATTGAGCAAGCAGTGAACGAAACAAAAGAAAAATTTGGAGTAGGTATCAAAACCCACAGAGAAGAAATAAAAACTTTGACGTTTCCCAGTGACATTGTAATTCTGTCCGAGGCAGGAAAGGACCTGGAAGAGCAGTTGAGTAGAAGGGACAGTGCTTTGAAAGGAGGATATAAGATGAACATCAACAAAAGCAAAACGAGGACAATGGAATGTAGTCGAAATAAATCAGGTGATGCTGAGGGATTTAGGTTAGGAAACGAGACACTTAATGTAGTAGACCAGTTTTGTTATCAGTTTTGCTATTTGGGGAGCAAAATAACTGATGAGGGACGAAGTAGAGAGGACATAAAATGTTGACTAGCAATGGAAAGGAAAGCGTTTCTGAAGAGCAGAAATTTGTTAACATCAAGCATAGACTGAAGTGTCAGAATGTCTTTTCTGAAAGTATTTGTATGGAGTGTAGCCATGCAAGGATGTGAAACATGGCCAATAAATAGTTTAGACAAAAAGAGAATAGAAGCTTTCGTAGTGTGGTGCTACAGAAGAATGCAGAAGATTAGATGGATATAACGCATAAGTTATGAGGAGGTACTGAACAGAATTGGGGAGAAAAGAAATTTGTTATACAACTTAACTAGAACATGGGATCGGTTGGTAGGACATATTATGAGGCATCAAAGGACCACCAATTTAGTACTGGAGGGTAATGTGAAGGGTAAAAATCGTAGAGAAAGACCAAGAGATGAATACACTAAGCAGATTCAGAAGGGCGTAGGTTGAAGTAGGTATTGGAAGATGAAGAAGCTTGCATAAGACAGAGTATCATGGAAGCTGCATCAAACCAGTCTCTGGACTGAAGACCACAACAACAACAACATTCCAATCTCAGTCTTCCTCTACTTCCACAGAAGTTATTCCTTGCTGTCTGGACAGATATCTTACCACTGTGTCCCTCCTTCTTGTCAGTGTTTTCCATATATTTCTTTCCGCACCGATTCTTCAGAGAACCCCTCGTTTCTTGCCTTTCAGTCCACCTAATTTTCAACATTCTTCTGTAGTGTCACATCTCAAACGCTTCGATTCACATCAGTTCCAGGTTTTCAACAATCCATGTTTCAGTAACATACAATACTATGCTCGAAACCTACATTCTCAGTAATTTCTTCCCCAAATTAACATCTATTTTTGATCTTAGCCTTTTCTTAGCCAGGAATGCCTTTTTTCCACTGCCAGTCTGGTTCATGTGTCCTCCTTGCTCTGTCGGTCAAGGGTTATTTTCCTACCTAGGTACCTGAATCCCATAATTCCGCTACTTTGTGACTATTAGTTCTGATGTTTAGTTTCTCAGGATTCTCATCTCTGATGCTTCTCATAAGTTTCGTCTTTTTTTGATTTACTCTCAATCCATATTCTGTAGTCATTAAATTGTTCATTCCAATCAGCAGAGCCTGTAATTCTTCTTAACTTTCACTTAGGATTCGTTGATGACAAAGCTATCCTACCATTGATATCCTTTCACGAAGAATTTTAATCCCACTCTTGAACTTTTATTTTATTTCTGTCTTTGTGTCTTTGATGTATAGATTGAATACTAGCGGCGAAAGACTACAGCCAGTCTTAAGCCCTTTACAATCCAAGTACTTCATTCTTTCACTTTTATTGTTCCCTTTTGGCACTTCTACACATCATATATTACCAGTTTTTGCCTATAGCTTACCCCAAATCCTATGAATGTGACTTGATTTTTCCTTCAGTCTCGCTTCCATTACCAGTCGCAATGTCAGAACTGTCTTTCCAGTGCCTTTAGCTTTCTTAAAGCCAAACCAATCATCTTCTAAGAAATCCTCAATTTTCTTCTCCATTCTTTTGTATCTTAGTCTTGTCAGCAACTTTGATGCATGAGCTGTTAAGCTGATTGTGCAGTAATTGTCGCACTTGTCAGTTCTTGCAGTCTTTGGAATTGTATGGATGATACTTTTCCAAAAGTCATATAGTATGTGGCCACACTCATACATTTTACATATGAAAGTGAACAGTCGTTTCATTGCTGTTTCGCCCAATGATTTTAGTAATTCTGATGGATTTGTTATATATACCTTTCTGCCTTATTTGATCTTAAGTCATCCAAATTTCTTTTAAATTCGTGATCCCTTATGTCTTCTCTGCTGACTCATGTTTCTTCTTCTATCACGTTTTCAGTTCTTCACCTCATAAAAGCCTGTAGTGTAGTCTTTCCACCCATCCACTCGTCCTCTACATGAAACAGTGTAATTACCACTGCACTCTTAATGTTACTGCCCTTGCTTTTAATCTCACCAAAGGTTATTTTGACTTTTCTGTGTGCTGAATCAGTTCTTCTGACAATCATTTCTTTTTCTATTTCTTCACATTTTTCATATAGCAGTTAATATTTGTTTCATTTCTGAGTGACAAATCTCTGTGTTTCTGAATTTCTATGAAAATTTCTTTATGTCTTTCTCTCATCAATTAGCTAAAGTATTTGTTGTGTTACTCATGGTTGCCTCACTGTTAACTTTCTTGCACCTATGTTCTTGTTTCCAAATGCTGCAATATTTTTAGAGGTGTACACTCCTCCTCTACTGAACTGCCTACTGCGCTATTCATTATTGTAGTATCTACAGAGAACTTCGTATCCCTCTGTTCCTGAGTATTTCTGTATATCTCACTTCTTGGCACATTGATTTTTCCTGAATAGTCTCCTTGTTAACGTACCTGATTTCGGAATCTCTGCCTGACTATGAGGTAATCTAATTGAAAACTTTCTGTCTCTCCTTGTTTCCAAGTGTATCTCCACCTCTTGTGATTCTTGAACCAAGTATTTACTATTACTATCTGAAATTTATTACAGAACTCAATCAGTCTTTGTCCTCTATCACTTCTGCTACCAAGCCCATATTCTCCTGTAACCCTCTTTGATCTCTTCCCTACAACCACACCACATTCCAATCCCCTATGACTACTAGATTTTGATCTTCCTTTCCATAGTGACTTACCCATTCAGTATTCTCATATACTGTGTCTATCTCTTCATCTACTCTTCAAGCTGAATAGAAGGACTTTTGCTTCTTGATGGCAGTCATCTGCACAAAGATAATGAAAACTATTGTAAATTTAAGACCATATTGTGAAACTTCTTTGGAAACATACCTCATTGGCTCACAGAGTGATGACTTGACTGAAACATATGTAGTGATGAGAAAGTATTGGTCCAGATCTACATATATTCTACTCAAGTCATGGTGCGTGTTGGACAGTACATAATACCACTACCAGTCATTTCCTTTTCTGTTTCTCTTGCAAGTAATGTGATGGGAAAAATGACTGTCTGTAGGCCTCTGTATGAGCCCTTCTCTTTGTGGTCATTATGCAAATTCTTCATTGGCAGCAGTAGAACAGTTCTGCAGTCACCTTCAAATGCTGGGTCTCTGAATGTTCTCAACAGCATTTCCCAAAAAGAATGTCATCTTTTTTCCTGGGATTCCCCCTTGAGTTCATGAAGCAGTCCTTACAATAAGCATGTGTTGATGTCACCTACTAGGAACAAATCTAGCAGCCCATCCATGAATTGTTTTGATGTCTTCCAATACCAAAGTCAACCATTTGCCTTGCCTGCTACCATCCTTATGTGCTTGTTCCATTTGATATCGGTTTGCAGTTTTAGGTGTAGATATTTAACTGATGTGACTATGTCAATACTGCATATTCGAACACTATGGGATTTTTTCTCATCATCATCTGCATTAGATTACATTTTTCTACATTTAGAGTAAGCTGTCACTCACGACAACAACTAGAAATTTTCTCTAAGTCATCTTGTATGCTCCTGCAGTCGCTCAATGACGACACCTCTCTGTACCCTACAGCATCATCAGCAAACAGTGCTGATTGCACACTGCTGGAATTCTCTTGTCTCAAATGGTTTGTTAAACTAAGTTTGGTTAAAGATTGCAACAAAATGTTATTAATTTTTACAATAATCAAGCAGAATTCTCAGAGAGTACAGTCACCATATAATTCATAGTAACTGAGATTTTCCAGATTATCTGCTCAAGATTATATATATATATATATATATATATATATATATATATATATATATATATATATATAATGGGTAATTCTGAACTGATTCTTTATTTGTTCATTTGCATACTATCTTCACTTACTCACTTACCATGCAGGCTTCAGTCTCTTAATGAAAATGATATTACATTAAGTACATAAACATATGGAAAATTAAACAGATGTAAGAACAAGAAGAACATTATTACAGAGATACAGAGATAAAACATACAATTTTCATAAGATACCATATACAGAATTAAATGTAAACTGTAAGTTGTTTAAATGTCATGGTAGAAAAGGATAAACATGGAATAAAGAGAAGACAGAATGAAAGGAAGAAAGTTAAATTATAAATGAAAACTCAACTGAAGATACAATCAGTAAACTCACAAATCACTGGAAAATACCTAAGGCAAAAAGTGGCCAAGAACAGTTGTACTTTTGAGAGCCAGGTAGATGTTCTCAAATCAAAACCAGTTAATTCTTCCAACTGAGTGGGCTATACACCATACAGAACAGCATACAAAAGGTTGTCGATTCTAGTAATGATTAAGTTCTACTTACATTTTGAATAGTATTTAATTTAGATTGTATAATTTGTGCAAATCAAATTCAGTAGTCTAAAATGGTATATTATTTTAGTATTATTTAGAACTGAATTAAAATATATTGTCTTAAAAATTAGTATTAAATTTTCCTAATATCCTTCATTTTTGTTAATGATATATTTGGCCGATATAGTGTAATTAATACTTTTTTCCTTGGTATTATCTGAGTACCCAATGTTCTATTAGGCCGTGTCCTCCTCCACTCTCTCTGTCCATCAACTCCTTCAACCTGTCTGTCCATCTTCTCTTTCCCCTCTCTCTGTCCAGCTCCTACAAATACCAACTCCAACTCTTTTTCCATCTACTTCTGCCCCTCTCTCTGTGCATCTTATTATACCTCTGTCTCTGTCCTATCTGGTTCTCCCTCCTCTCTCAGACCATCTGCTCCTCCCCCCTCTGTACATCTGCCTCTTCCCCCTTTGTCCACCTCCCCCTCCCCCCTCTCTTTGTCTATAACCTGATTCTCCCTCTATCCATCCCCTCTCTCTGCCCATCTCCTCCTTCCTCTTTTCCTGTTCATCTCCTCCTCCCTCTCTTCCTGTTCATCTCCTCCTCTTTCCTTTCTTTGTTCATCTCCTCCTCTCCTCTGTCTGTCTGTGCATCCTACTCTCTTCTTTTTCTCTGCCCATTTCCTCTTCATATCTGTCTGTTCACCTCCTCTTTCCTTTGTCCATCTTCTCCTCTCCTCTCTCTATACATCTTCTTCTCTTTCTTTTCTCTGTCCATTTCCTCTTCATGTCTCTCTGTTCATCTCTTCCCCCTCCCTCTCTCTGCCTACCCCTTCCTCCCCCCGTCTCTGTCCATCTCCTCCTTTCTTTGTTAATCTCCTCTTCTCATCTTTCTCTCTGTCCATACCCTCCTCCCCCTCTCTATCGATCTCCTATTCCCACTATCTTTGTCTAACCCTCCTCCCACCCTCTATCGATCTCCTGCCCCCACTATCTTTGTCTGTCCATCTCTTCTTCCCCTCTATCTCTCCACATTGCGACCCTTATCCAAACCATAGGTTGGTGGTTCTTAGCCCCATTGTTTTTCTTTCCATAGTGTAACTAATATGTGTACCAAAGTTTGTTGTAATCGTTCCAGGAGCTTACAATGAGATTTTTATGCAAGGATTTGCTCGTGTACATATTCACCAAATATATTTAACATATTTCACATGTATCTTCTGTAAATTTCACCCTGAAGTTTTATTTTCACACAGCCCAATGTTCATGACATTGTATCTCCTTAACTACATGCTGTACAGAGATATAGTTTTGCAGGTACATCCAGTGATATATGTGGGTACTGTTTACGTTTTTGTTTGGTGAATGGAGTCAGTAGTAAAGAAGTAATAACTAAAAGTCATGCATGATGCTGCAATAATCATGCATCATGGGCTATGCTTCGTTTTCACTGCCTCCCATTTGGTGGATAGGTGGTTCCCACTTCTACAATGAGTCTTTCCAGACAGTAAGTGATACATATACCACGTTTGGTTGAAATTGGTTTTGGAAGAGATATGTTCCATATATACACTTTTATACTGTATATGGATACCACATTTTACACACGATTTTTAAATTATGTAGTCTTAAGTTAACATTAAATTACATTTTCAGCTCTTATAACAACAAACAATCAATGACAGAAACGAAAATAATATAGTTAACAAGAATCAAGACTAAGATTAGGAAGCCTCGAAAAATTCAGGAATTATATCATTTGCCTGTATTGTAAGGCACAGAATTGCCCTTGACATTGACAAGGTAAAATCTGCATAAATGGAAAAATTTATATTTTTTGTAACTTCCTTGACAAATAAAATAATGTTCTCTAAAAACATGATCAGTAATACAGTTAATTTCGTTCTCACTTCATTTGTGAAAAATAGACTTTTACTTTACAACTGCTGCAGGTATAACTACTAATTTTCACACTTTGTTGATATCTTTATTTTCCAAAGTCTTGTGAAAATTTTGCAAACAATAACTGAAACGATAAAGATTTCTATTTGACTTCAGTTAGCTTTAAAGACCAGCTTACATCTATATTGAAAACACTCAATAAAAGTATCAATTTTACAAGAAACCATGTTCAATGTTTGTCCTTCTAATAAATTGAAAATTGAATAAACTCGAATCTCGCAACACATAATTACTTTAAGAGAGGAAAGCAACATGTACTTTTGCAGAAGAGGTCATAAAAGAAACGAATTCCTGTAGGCCAATGAAATAATCGATTATTTAACTTAAATTCTCAATCACCAAAACTTGTACATTCTGCCTTAAGCGCATCACTAACCGAGAATAAGATACAGTAAGCAAAAGTTCATGAAGTTTGAATCACAAGTGAGGCTGGCCAAGTGGCGATATGTTCTTGCCTCTCTTCATTCAAAGATTTTTGTTGTGTATAGTTTGACAAGCAGAAGAAAAGTTGAGAAATGTCCTAAAGACACATTGATTATTAAAATAAAACATACAGATTAAAACCACCCTCCTTTCTTTATTCATGAACACAGTGTTACGCAACAGAAGCATTCATAGTGCCATAGAGTCCAGCGATAAAAGCTACTTACCTTCAATCAAAAACTGTTTCTGTTGATCATCTTTTCAGTACATGTGTTTGCCAGAGCGTTAAGATTTACCTTCTAAACTTAAGAATACCCTTTGAGGACAATGCATTTACAATTACGGAAACGCGACAAATCCTCAGAATTTCATTTAAAATAATCACGAAAACTCTGTAAATGATGGATATAAAATTTGTAACACAAATCTGGTTTCAAACTAATTCATCTTATAAATTATATATTTACATAATGCAGATGTGAAGCTACTCGTGATGAAACAACAAACTGAGTATGAAAGTTTCGCGCTTGTTAAAAAGACAACACGATTCGTATTTCAGATTAAGTGATAGGCTTAAATAGGAACAACTCAATGTTTCAACTCTGACATGCTTCACATCAGGGGCTGAGAACTTTGCATGTGCAGATGTCAATAATTATTATGAGTATTACCCAACACACATTGAATTTTCTTGCTGTTTACTCCTTGTAATATCAAAAATCGAACTCCAGTGTTAGCTCCTGTTCACTTGCTTCACTGTGATAACATCAGGGGCTGAGAACTTTGCATATGCAGACGTCAATCATAATTATGAGTATTACGCAACGTACATCGAATTTTCTTGCTGTTTACTCCTTGTAATACAAAAATAGAACTGCGTTGTTAGCTCCTGCTCGCTTACTTTCCCAGTGACAGACAGCAAACACTCGAAGAGTTTAGAGGGAAGCGGTATAGTAACAATGTGTTAGCACTTATTCGTTTTGTTCGCGGACCCACAACTAACTAACGACAGTAACATCATTCGACCACAATTCCAACGTTACGCTGCAGATTGAAAGTCATGTTATGGTTACGCCTGATGATGCAATATAACATCCCTAAAAAGCGTCAAACTAAATTTTCTAATCGTAAGAATAACTTCAGTACCGCGGTAAAAGGAATTATGTAGCCTAAGCTTCGGATGTGTGGAAGAGAGGCGCTTACCCGTTCACTGGGCTGCGGGGCTGTCAGGGGGCGCTGCTGCCTGGGACAGTCGGGTGGCGACGTCTTCCGCTCAGCAAGCGTCCAACCAGTTCGAGGCCTCGAGCTCAACTGGTGCGCGCCGAGCCGCGCGCTCCGCACTAATACCCTCTGGCGGCCCACGCCGGACATGCGCAGAAAGCGTGCGCGCGGAAATCGATTGCCGGCGGCGCTCGTAGGTGGCTCTGATTCGCTGCCCTCTGATTTCCGGCGCTGCGAAGCGACAGGTGAGCCACGAATCACACGCGCTGGCGGTAACGCGCTTCCCGTGTCTTGTGGGAGGGGGGAGGGTAGAGACAGCCCAGCAGCCGACTGCGCAGGTGTGGGCCACCAAGTGGCCTGCGACCAGTTCACTCCCCGTCGCACCGCCGCGCAAATAACAAAAGAGATGCGCGTAAATAGCTGCTACCCGCCGCGCAGAAAACCGTTTGAATTTTCCAGGCGGTCTTTGCTATTCGCAACGGCACAGGCAATTACTAGCAATGTCGTTCAATATTCTCGTGTCTTAAGTTCGTCGGTGTGGCCGTTTTCTGCAACAAGTTAATAAATATTCGCTCTGTATGTTCAAAAGCCTTTTTCTCGCTACAGTATATTTAATTTTCAGAAGCGTTTTTTGTCTTTTCTGAAGGCATCTTCAGTAGATTTCTTTTTTGGAATAATTTACGTTTTTGTTTTTGAAACAGTTCACAGTTGCTACAAAAGCAAATTGTTGCTTACTGTTACTTGTCAGACAGATCTGCGTTTCGTCTCATCTGGTCATAGGTTAGGAACTGCACATCGACTTCTATTTCCAAAATTCATCGAATCTTTTTTTTTTTCCTACCTCACAGAAAGTTGAAAGAAGTTGAAGGATGTAAACACTTCATGGGAGGTGTGGCAATAACTTTAGATTTATAGTACATGCGGCGTGATGCTTTTGCTGTAAGAAGATTTTTCATAGATTATAGGTAAAAACGAAGCCGTGTATTGTTAAAACAATTTACTACAGACGCCCTAAAACGGCGAAACACGTCTGGAAAGTAAAAATACTGCAGCAAGAAAGAGGCTTTCGAATATGTAATATCTATCGTCCATCCAGTTGCCCTAACTCCCCAACATAAGCAGTTATCTGAAACTCGTGAGTGTAAGTCGAGTCGTGTTTACAGACAGAATTTTAGCTTATACGCCCTTCGTTTATATGATGTAATATCTTGCTGTTGCTTCCTTTCGTATGACCCCTTACTATCACGGAATATTTTTGTTTATTCTTCTTGTTTTCTGCTTCATTACAGAAAGCTTGTGTTCATATAGACCGCACTCTGCATAGAACTGTACTTTATTGAAAGTGATGTTAAAATGGTTTTTACTCGTCGGGATCAGTTTAAGTGTACTTTTAATCGCAAATGGCTCTGGCGTCCTTACGAGACGAGGCGGTGCAGTCACTACGACAATAAACTGTTCTGCTGTTGAAATGGCGTCCGGTTTTCGGCGATTTCCCTAAACCAGTTCATAAGTTTTCCGGACTAGTGACTTCATCACAGAGGTAGGTGACGCGTTGCTTTGCAGTTGTGTATGTTAGTGTCCGTTTGCAATGACTTGGCGCGTGGTGACGCTGTTATGCCAGATCTTGCTTGCGAGGAAGTGTGACCCGATAGTATTAACTCGTCATAATAACTAACCATAAATGAAATAAAGCAATTCGTATACCAAAGCAGCAAAGTAGTAAGCAAAATACTTAAGAGATATGAATGCACTTGCAATGCAGATATTTAAATCCAATCTCCAATGGCAAACTTCGCACGAAGTCTGCATTGCAGGCGACTTGAACAACAAGTATAGTATTTTTCTTCAAATCTCTACCACTTTCTCTTATAGCTGTTGCTCATCAAATAAGTGTAGGCACATATTTCGTTCCAACAAGCAACCGATATGGATAACTAATGGCATCAGTACGTCATGTAGGAGAAATCGGGGGTTGTTGTTTTCTGGTTCACTGCAGTTAGCTTGTGTTTATATAGACCGCACTGTGCATGGAATTTCACTACGTTGAAAGTGCTGTTAAAATTGTTTTCAAAAGTCGAGATTGTATGAAGAACACTCACAGTTGGGTAACAGATTTTTACAAAAAAAAGCATGAAAACGATTTGGACAACTGTGGAAGAGGTAGCAGAGCAAAATACAGGTGCTCACCGTAATACACTTCTCTTGTGAGAGAGTGAAAATGCTACTGATCCACCTGAATTCTTTAAAATATTTACTAATCATTTTCTGTCATCAGTCATCAAGATAAATTAAAATTTTAATGGCACAGGTAAACATGCAGAAGTCTCAGAAAGCTTGTATTTGAAGGCAGTACCTAATTTGCAGCTGCACGTGGCAAACAAAGATGAAACTGTATCACTTATTTGTCATTAAAGAGTAGATTATGAATATCGGTGCATAATACATTGCTTCGGTACTCAGTCACCTGTTTAACTAATGTTTCAGGTGTTGTCAAATTCCTGACAGACTGAAATAGTCATTAGAAAAAACATTTTGTAATAAGGTTGAAGGAAATAACGCTGACAATTACCATCCAGTTTCTTTTTTACCATTGCTTACAAAAGAAAGCAGTGTATAGGAGAGTAGTTGCACATCCCATTGTACGTAATTTGTTGTCACTCATAGGAAGGTTTCATGTAGGGCTAGGAGATACGCTGAGGATAGTAGGTATTTTTTTCGTTTTAACAAAAGCATTTGACTGTGTGGACCATGCGGTAATGTTGCGTAAATCGGAACATAATGGGATTAAGGAAAAAGGTGAACAATCATATCTCGAAACTGGGAAGCAGAAGGTTGTCCTCTAGCCTTAACAAAGGGGAAGAGGTTTGAGTCTGATTGGGGTCATATAAATTTGGGAGTATCAAAGCTTTCTGTTTCAGATCCACTGCTTTTATTGATGTATATTACCGCTATCCCGCTAAGCAACGAGGGCCAAAGGTGCTTGGACTTTGCACGAGTCAGTTCATAGTTTACAGAATAGTGAGCAGGAAGTTCACAAAAAAGAATTAATAAAACACTATAGAAATAGAAAATAGAGGGAGGTTTCCTAAAATGGCATCCCATTGGGGGAAAAGTTTACTGTTGGTACATTTTTTTAATTATAACCTTTATTTTTGAAAGTCAACACTAAAAACTATTACTTACGTATTGATTCATGAAAGAAAACTTTATTATACCTTATATGATTGTTACAGTATATTATCAAGAAGCTTACACAGTGTCATGTCATGAGAGTAGCTAGGCAAAATGACATACTCTTTGACTCCTCTATGATATTTATTTTTATTTGCAGACGTCAAATGTAAACTTCACAGAAGTGTATTTTGTCGAATTACATGTAGGCTATTAAATGTTTATTATTTGTTTTATTCAATTAAGTAGATATTTACCTGCCATCAATGTCTGCTTCCTTAATCGATTGCCAGTTTCATTCCTCTTGACAAACTTAAATGACAGTTTCCTTACGTCATTCAATGTAAGTCCAAATAGCCGGGATTCAAATTCTTTAATGTGCTGAAATAACTCAGTTTTTAGTTCTGATGGAACCAACCTAAATCTCCTGCAGCTTGCGTACTGTTGCCTTGCACTTGCCTTTTTAAACTAGACTGAGAAAAACCTAACATTGTTGACGCCTGCTGCCAGCACATTTGCTTGTTAATAACAGCATCACTAGCCTACTACATGCTCTCTGAATCCCAAGACTGGCGGTTACCGATTCTCGTTTAATTTCCAATGATTATTACTGATATAATGACAATATTAATAATAATGAACTATATCTTATAGAGTGTGTTCGTAAATTCCCGTTCGTAAATTACTTGCAGAGGGGAGTGAGTATACAATATTTTGAATACGAGTCCATGTCCGGAAACGTCATACGACGACGCTACGTAGCGTCAAAGTTACTGGCGCCCGCGGCTGGTAAATGCGTGTATGTACAGGGTGATTCCGTGATGATGCTACCAACTTTCTAAGGTGCAGAGAAAGATAAATGTATCAATTTGAGATAGACGTACCTGTACCGAAACGAACAAGTCGAAAGTTATAAGCGAAAATTGTTCTTACCCTTTAGCAGTGGAATACGTGCACTGCAACTGTTGTCGCTAAGATGATACGATAGGCAACTTTCAGAAGTTGTAGTATGGACAAAACGAAGAAAAAATGTGTAGTAAATATGGGCTCTAAGGTGCATACTTTATGTTTGAGCACTTGTTCAATAAATGTTCCGCAGGTTTCCCAGTGGCGAAGGTGAACAAGTGCTCATAGGTCCTCAGGTGTGCATTTTAGAGCCCACGTTTATTAGACATTTCTCTCTTGATCGGTCCATACTACCACCTCTGAAAGTTGCCTACGCTATAATCTTGCCATAACAGTACCAGTACATGTATTCCACTGTCAGAGATATCAGAACGGTTAGCGCTTATAACTTTCGACTCGTTCGTTCCCGGTAGAGGGACAGTTATCTCAAACTGATACATTTATCGTTCTCCATCATCCTAGAAAGTTTGTAACATCATTACGGAATCACACTATATATACATACATTTAGAGGGTCCGCCGTGTATAACTTTGACGCTGTGTTGTGTCGTTGGATGACGTTTCCTGACATAAGTCCTGGTCAAAATATTATGTACTCACTCTCCTCTAGAAGCCATAGAAGTCTATAAAAGGAATTTCCTAGCACCTTGTATTACCCCGAACAGAAACAAATGGAAAGACTGGAAGCATAAACTGTGGTTGTGGATAAAATGACGTACCTACGTCTTTTAACCACATCCACAGTATGTCATTTCACCCGCAGTAACAGCATTCTCTGTTCGCATGGACCCTACATACCCAGAAATATGCCTAAAATGTTCGCAGAAGAAGCGTTTACTCACCTTCTGAGTAAAAAGTATTATAAACCAAATGCTCGAAGCATACCACGGCGGAACAATTATCACAGCCTCTAATACCTGATGTGCACGTAAGCGTACAAGCAAACGGCCTCGAAATATTTCTGGTGTAACAGTGTCGCCAACACAAGAACATGTTTTTGTGCTATAAAGTGCTGTCACTTATGGCAGTAACAAGAGACACGAGATATGTCGTTTTACACGCTTCTATTATTTTAGGAACTTTCACCTATATGGTAATAAATAACACATTACAGAGAGAATAACTACCGCGAGGAATTCCTGTAAGAAATAGAAAGAGTGTGCTACAAGGAAACCTGTCAACTTGGATTTTATTATTGGGGATTTATCTATCAATTTTTTAACCTCTGCTGAAAGCCTATTGAAAAGGAAACATGATGAATTGTGCACATCTTTCCGCACAGGGCTTAAGGAAATGTTATTCAAACCGAGAAGCAAGTTTTCAAAACGCATAATGTCCACTGGTTGACAATACTGAGTTTGATATGAGAGGTTTCACTTTCTAGTTCGCTCTATAGCCCCCTATAATTATACCTGGTCAAAATACCTCTTAAAGCCTCCAAAAAGAGCTTTGAAAAGCACCAAATGCACTAAATAACGGTTTTTCATTTTGTTGGCTACAATGTAAGACTGGTAGACTGAAGTGAAACCTTATAACTGAGCAACAATGACCAATTAGTATCCGTTATCAGTTACAGCATTTTTGGTGTATGGTTCTTTTTTTCATTCTGTATTTATAGCAATAAATACAGAAGTCAAATGCGAAAACATTATTCTGTTAAGATAAAGACTATATCAGAGTGTGGATGAGTTTATGTCATTGATCTTCGACATTTTTAGTTAGAAGAGAATCTCCAGGGCATGTGAATGATGTACTTCTCTGCTTTAAATTTCGGGGACACTCCTTTTTACCTGTCGACCGTATTTTGGCCGAGCAGAAAAGAAACCTGGAAATATTTCAGGAATATTTAACCCATGAAGGTCATGCTGATGTGGTTGAAACAAGGATTTTGGGGAAAGATTTGCAAATATTTGATTACAAGGAACTATATGAAATTCTGAAGCCTGTAAATGGGACCAGTGATCTGAAAAGGATTGATTTTTACAAATGCATGGTAGGCAAAAGGGTAATTGGTGTGAAAATCAAAACTCTCCTCAATTACGGTTCTGACGATCTTTCAAAGTGCTTTTTGCCGTAACGCAAATGTGGATAGAGCTTTAGCGAAGTTGCAAATAGATCCAAAGTTTAATCTCTGAGCAGGATGAAACAAGAACAGAAAGACGATGTAGAAAAACAAATATACCTCAAACGTGGAAAAAACTGGAGAGAAAATGAAGTACTTTAGTTTTCGCCTGGATTATAAGTTTTCCATGTAACGAACTCATTGTCCAAGATACTGTTTGTGAGACTAGGAAGCATTTCTTGGAAAAATAATGTCAATACTGCCACTGGAAACAAGAAAAGTAAAATTTGTGTTTCTACATATACTGTTAAAGTGCATTATTGAATTTAAAAAAGTGAATTACTACTCGGTTCTCCCTCTTAGGCTGCCTGAAAGTAATTAAACAGAACTTTACGCCAAATGCATTTCGCTTTTATTTACAAGGCATCTTCTGTGGTCATTCTGCAAATATGGATGTACATTTTTGGTTGTTTTATATTAAAAACAGTATTTTGTTTATAAAGGTGGCGTGCAATTTACTCAGAGTCTTTCTGTTACATATATACACTTATATGTGTGTAAATAAGTTTCTTTCGACGTCAGCCTGGGCTAAAGAAGATGGAGGAGGTAATGGTTTGCTGAACATGTGAATAAAAGGCAGGAACACCGTACGTAAATGACCTACGATTTTAAAACAAATCTAAAACAACCAAAAACATATAAACACATGTGTAAGAAAATTTCTTTCGACATTAACCTCCGCCAAGAACGAGAGAAGATGCGGTGCTTTGCAGAATAAGTGAACGAGACGAGAAACACCATAAGTAAATTACACGCGAACTTTATATATAAATTACTGTTTTCAATTTAAAACAACCGAAAATGTACAAACATTCATATTAATATTGTAAACGCGAAAGTAGCTCTGTCTGTACGTTTTAACGACTCAAACGCTGAACCAATTTTGATAAAATTTGGCATAAAAATAGCTTGAACACTGGAGAAGAACATAGACTACTTTAGAAAGTGTGTAGCACAACATATTTATTAATTAGAAAAATATAACGCGAAACACGGAACAATAATTACTCTTTGAAAACGTTATTTACTCTCTGATTTTTGAACTTTGTCATATTTGTAAAAATGCTTTAATTGTCTGAAATGTTCTACATAATACGAGTTCTACATATTACGAGTCGTACGTGTCTAATTCATTACATCCATATTACTATCAGTCACAAACACCTCAAATTTTTGCCGCTGAGCGTCATGCGTCTCTTACAGCTTCTACGTTGCGTGCGTTCCAATTTGCGTGTATTGGTCGTGCTCATGCGCTTAGCGCTGTTTCACGATCATGGATTCCCGCATTCAATTCCCGCTCGGGTCGTTTTTTTTCGGCTCGCGTCTCGATGTGTGCGTTTTCGTCGTCATTTTGTCGTCATCGACGTGCAAGTCACTGAAGTGGCGTCAAATGAAAAGATTTGCACGGAGCTCCTAAACATCCCAATCGGGATCTCCCGGCCAATAGAGCGAAACGCATATTTCGTTTCACTTTACTGTTACTCGAGTGCAGATATGGGTAACAGCTAGAATACCCTGCTTACACAGTCGTCAACGTATTTAATCCATGCCAGTCCACACTTCCATAGTACTATTATAAATGCGAAAATAACTCGGTGTGTTACGTTTTCGCAACTAACCCTCTCAGTCGATGTCTATGAAATCTGGCGTGTGATAGCTTGAACCCCGAGGAAGAAGATAGGCTACTTTACATAGCGTGTAGTGCAATATATTTTTTGATTTCAAGAATATTACGCAAATTAAGGTAAAGTATTTACTTTTTGGAAAAGCTATTCATTCTTTCACCTTTGAAATTTATCATATTTGTGAAAACCCTTTTATTGGTTGATGCATTCTACGTAATATAATTCAACGTACTAAATACAATGCTTTTTCAGCTTTCAACATATTTAATTCTTACTTCCATGCTTATACAAGTATTATTAATATCGAAAGTAACTCACTCTGTTACGTTTTCACTACTCGACAGCCGAACCAATTCCGATGGTATTTGGTGTGAAGAAAACGCGCATCTTGAGGAAGACCGTATTCTACTTTACAGGGGTATATCCTTTTGAGTACTATTAATGTTTTTATATGTGGTATACGCGAGTGGCTTGCATACAATGCTGGCCCGATGGTGGACAACTCTTAGTAACAATAGATTATTCCGTGTCATGCAAACAAATGTCATCGTGCACGTGGTTTATGATAATGAGTTCCTACATCACCTGTCTTAGCTGGAGAATTCTGGGCGGTAACCTTCAAAAATAACTGTTCTATAAGCCTCAACGGCGTCTGATTTAGCGTATAGTTCTAAGAGAGCTCAAGCAGCTAAAGTTACTCGAATCCAGCAACCCTCAGAGGAATTTTATGTCCGCCGGAACTTGGATGCAGAACGTCAGGCGACCGTAAGAGCTACAGACACACTGTAAGAGTCACAAGCCCGTCGCATTTTAGACGCTGAGCGACATGCGACTCTGACGACGGTGTCATTTAGAGGCTGTACGACAAACAGAGAGGCGCACCTTTATATGTGAAACGTCGGAGGCTTTTGGTGAGGCTGCATTTGATAAAGATCTATTAACTGACTATGTTAAAAAAAAGTTAGTGATCATAGAGGGATTGATCACAAATTTAGGCACCATACGGTCAGTACTAGCTGAGGCAGAGAATCCCCTAAAATGCACGAATGTAATGGATCGAGGCATTTTTAAATGTGATTTGAAAATATGCATGGTTTCAGATTCGACATACAGCAAAATAATAGAAACACATTCATTACGTACCTACACGCCGGACTAGGCACATTTTTTTGTTATAAATACATCTCTGCACCACTACATAGACATCTCGTAAAATTAATGGCTTACTTACTCACCGTTGCTCTTCGTAACAAAACTACTGATATGCGAGCGAAGCAGCCGGTAACAGCTAGTCTATCCACATTTGCGTAATGACTACAGAAGACACTTTGTAAATAAACTCGTATGACGTAAAATTATCCTCAATTAATTGCAGTAATCTCAAGACGGAAAAAACAATAATAATTGATGTTAAAAGCTGCTGCGGAAGGTGACCAATACCAAGCATATTACAAGAGCGAAGTTTAGAAAACAAATTATTTTCCTGATCGATTCAGTGTCACAGAAAACTAATCAAAATGCATTATTTCCAAAATAACTTGCATCAAAAGGCGTATTGTTCAATAGAAGACAACAAACCGCATTTAGTCTATCACAAAAGTTGTCATATTTGAAATTAAAACAAAAAAATCGTCCTTGCGATTAACACAATTTATCAACAAACCCTACGTAAATATTCTGCGCAAAATTTAAAAAAATTAATAAGATACTTATTACGGTATAATTTTTTCGGTTTTCCTGAAAATTTTACTTTCTGTAACATTATGCTTTGTGGAAAGTTGCTCCTCGACTTTTTTTGTCCAGTTTTCACTGAATGAAGCTGCAGTTTCTTTTGAATGAGTCATTATAGTCGAAAGCGTATCCCGTTACGAATATCACAACGATTACCATCCGTGAAGATGACTGAAGCGTTAAGCTGTGAAAGACGTGAAGCGTAATATAAAGTATGCAGTTAACAACATGGTCAGCAATATCATTACGTGGTTTTCAGAAAACAGATTAACGCTGAACTGTAAAAAAACGGAATGCATACAATTTACGACACGTACCTCTTTCAAAAGCTAAATTTGATCGTCCGAAAGTTGTCAGTCATTCAACAGTGTCTACCATTTAAAATTCTTAGGACTGAGGGTGGAAGGAAGGCTTTCCAGGAAGCACCGCGTTCAAGATGTGCAGAAACTGAAACCACGCATCTTCGCTATAACAATTATCTCCACACCTCTGACAGCAAAACACGAAGCCTCGGTCGTTGTTCAAGCGCCGTGGAATTCTAACTGCGGCGCCCCTGTATACAAACTACATCACGGGATTAGTTGTTGACACTATTGACTCGTGCAAAAGAAACTGCAACACTCATTCAGTGAACACTAGAGGGAAAATCAATATGCACTTGGAAACTACTTCCGTAAGAATTGTGCGGGATGGCTTGCACTAATCACCATGTTTGATTTTCAGTAGGCTTCCAGCAGAACTGAGAAAAATTGAATGAAGAACCCGAAGGATTCAAAACCAAGTTGAGATGTTTACTTGTAGCATGCTCCTTGTGTTCGGTACAGGAGTTCCTTGAAGTAGTTGAGAACTTTTCTCCATAATGTGTTGTTTGTTTGTATATAGTCCCTGTTTTTTCGACTTTTAGTGATTCTTACCAGAAGGAAATTTCCGCTCTGCAGCCAAGTGTGCTATGATATGATACCTCCTGGCAGATTAAAACTGTGTGCAGGACCGCAACTCGAAATCGAGGCCTTTGATCTTCACGGGCAAGGGCTCTAGGAGAGCTGTGAAGTTTGGAAGGTAGGAGACGGGGTACTGGCGTAAGCAGAGCTGTGTGTGTTTGTGTGTGGGGTGGGGGGGGGGGGGGGGCGGGGGGCTGCTGCTGGGTTGTGTTTAGATGGCTCAATCGGTAGAGTACTTACAAGGGAACACATATCAATCGAGAAAACAGGAAGAAGTTGTGTGGAACTGTGAAAAAAATAAGCAAAATGTACAAACTGAGTAGTCCATGTGCAAGATCTAGGAGAATATGAGCTCAGGAGAGCCGTGGTCCCGTGGTTAGCGTAAGCACCTGCGGAAAGAGAGGTCCTTGGTTCAAGTCTTCCCTCGAGTGAAAAGTTTACTTTTTTATTTTCGCAAAGTTATGATCTTTCCGTTCGTTCATTGACGTCTCTGTTCACTGTGATATGTTTAGTGTCTGTTTTTTGCGAGGTCACCGCAAAACCGTGCGATTAGTAGACGAAAGGACGTGCCTCTCCAATGGGAACCGAAAACATTTGATCGCAAGGTCATAGGTCAACCGATTCCTCCACAGGAAAACACGTCTGATATATTCTATACGACACTGGTGACGGCATGTGCGTCACATGACAGGAATATGTTGTCGACCCACCTAACTTGTGCACTTGGCGAATGGGTAAAAAGATTCTTCTACCCTGCCCGATTTAGGTTTTTTTCTGGATGTGATAATCACTCCCAAAAAAGTGATGAAAACATGAGAGTTTGTCACATAAACTGCAACAAATGAACTCAACATTTTCACAGTCGTACAGTTTTCCATGTGCTCTGCAAAACATATGTTGTTAACGTTTTCAAATTTTTCTGTGTGTAGACCGTCAAGTCCTGCATATGTCCAAGCAAAACCGAACATGTCCTGGAATTTTGGAGAGCGAAGATTAATATGTGTGAGTGCCTGAACTTTGATAATTGTCTGAAAATAAAAAATTAAACTTTTCACTCGAGGGAAGACTTGAACTCAGTTACTCTCTCTCTATAGCTTTCCTCCCTTTTTTTCTAATCTGAACATATATATACTAGTTTACAGGTAGGACATATAACAAAGATAGACAGATACATGGAGATTGGGTTATATTTCACCACCTGACACTATCTATATATCTAGACTTATTTTTGCTAGAACAAAATGTAAGACGCAAGAATGAGATCAGTGTACGAATCATCAAAACTCAATTGCGAGACTGAATGGACAATTGATGGAAATAAGAGGAGCTCGCACACATCTTAGAGTTTTTTCGCATACGCGTGACGCAATGCAGCTGATAAGAAATTGACAAAATATTCATGATGTTTTTCACTGTTTTTGATCTTAGAATATTGGTCCCAAATGTAAGCCAAAAAGGCGAGTCCATCGTGAATTTGCCGATCGATGAGGGCGTAGACAGTATGGCCCAACAACCACACAGCAGTATTGTGTTTTGGACGTGGGAAATATTTAAAATCCGGAACAGTGACACTATCAGCAGAGACTTGGGCCGGCGTACTTCGCGTGATGAGAGCCACCTTAATGGTGGCACGTCCTCCACACATCGGGAACAGCTTGACATTGCAGGCGGTGTTCTCTGGCGTCGGCCACGCCACACCTGCCACAGTTGGGGGAGGTGAGAAACTGAATATCGGCTAAACGCTGATTAGTGGGCAGTGTGTTGTTGACACGTTTGTACCACAACGCAGATACATCGGACGGCAGATTACTATTATTGATATTTGACCACACTTGCTTCCAGTTTACAGTAGGTAGGCGAGCTTCTAGTTTATTAAGGGGAGGTTGTCGCATCAATTCAATATAGAGTTGCCGTGCTGTCCTGTGTGGATCCGTGGCCGTGCGGAGGACGTAACTTCTATTAAGGATATACTCTCGTACAAAAGACATACGGTAAGGGATGTTGGCGACCGATACTGGGGTGCTTTCACATTCTGGCCGATAGATTTCCATCAGGGCTGCCGTCGATCCATCAGGTCAGCCGGCCTGCAGTTCAGCAGTACGGTTCACGAGCGACGCTGCACATTTGCGACTGAAGTCTACTAACGTGAGTCCTCTCTGTGACCGGTCCAAAACACAAACTGTTGCTTGAACCAAGGACCTCTCGTTCCGCAGCCGCTTGCGCTAACACCGGGACCACGGCGCTGCTGACCTCACATTATCCTTGATCTTGCCTATCTTGCACATGCACTACTCAGTTTGTATATCTTGCTTATTTTTTTCACAGTTCCAAACAACTTCTTCCTGTTTTCTCGATTGATCTGTGTTCAGTTTTTCAAGGCCTATCCACTGTGCCAACTTATAACTAAATCTGAGGGGGGGGGGGGGGGCTGCGATGTGGAGGTTCCCTTGTTAGCTGCGAAAGGCAAAGGTCCCAAGCTCGAATTTCGGTGCGGCATAAGGTTTTAATCAGTCAGAAAATTTCATTAATTCTTTGTTTATAAACTTTCTAATCACCCTCCTGTAAGTATGCACTGGCTCATTCCATGACCAAATGGCTTTGACTCGCATTGTAGCACGGAACCCGAAAAATAAATAAATCAAAATCTACAGTATCTATCAATCTTATGCAAAGACTAAATTTATCTTAATACACAAGTTTACAGCTAAGAAAATATTTCCCTTGGTATTGAGAGACTTTCTTTGTATTGCTAAGTGGTTGTTTCTTAATATGTTCAGGTCGTTGTTGAAAAAGATTCTCTTTATGTAATTTATTCGCAGTAATCGTTATAAAAATAGTAATATATAAATACTTAATTATTTATCACGCGATTGCAAATGTTTTATATACAGACAGATGAGGGGCAAATTAGAATCAGCTTCCGTAACAAAAGAAAGAGAAAGAGTGAGTAGTAGGGAGAGAGAAAGAGAGAGAGAGAGAGAGAGAGCGGTAGAGAGAATTGCCATACATCGTATCGGGTATCGAGTATTGTGTTTGGTGCTTATGTTGTGGAGTACATAAATGCAATTGCCTCGGTGACTGATTAGAGACATTTTTTCGTGCCGTAGTATCACAGCAGAATTATTACACATTGCGTAGTGTTCAGTGAAGGTTGAATGCCATATACACAATAAGTGTCATGTGCCACGATTTGTTAATGTCTATTGGAGCCTCTTTCACCATCGAGGAACCACCAAAAGTGACAATCCATGTATACGCTGCGTAAATATATTGCCCAATCTGGTACAATTATGTTTCATTATGACGTGTGATAGCCAATAAAGCGAACTGTAGAGCCGGTCGTAGTGGGATCTAATTTTTGCAACGAGTTTGGGTTAGCATCTGACTATCGGAGAAAATATCATCCATCTAATCCAGAAGGCTGGGATGTAGTCTTTACCCTGACTCTTCAATCGATACATGGAGGAAACAACGACGGAAATAAAAGAAAGGTTGAGGAGTGGAATTAACATTCAGGATGAAAGGATATGAATCATAAGATTTGCTGAAGACATTACTGGCCTGAATGAAAGTGAGTAAGAATTTCAGTATGTGTTGTGTGTAGGAAACAGTCTAAGGAGCCCGCATTAAGAATTGAGAGAAAACCGAAGAAAGACGAAGGTAATGAATAACAGATGTGAGCTTTACATTAAAATTGGAGAGCACGAAGTGGATGAAAGGAAGGAAGACCGCTCGCTTGGTAACACAATAACACATTACCGAAAATAAAACAAGGAGAAAGTAAATACCAGACTAGCATAGCCAAATAGGGCAGTACTTTACCAAAAGAAGTCCACTTACGTCACACGTTGGCCTCAATTCGAGGCAGAAATATCTGAGAATGTACGTTTGGAACACAGACTTGTATGGTAGTGAATTACGGACAGAGGAAGAACCAGAAAAAAGAATCGAAGCGTTTGAGACGTAATACTATAGAAGAAGTTTCATATTTACGATCTGATAAGAAATGGGGAAGTTCTCCGCAGAATCGGTGAGGAGAGGAGTATGTGGAAAACTCTGACAAGAAGACGGAACAAAATTACAGGACATGTTTTAAGACGTTGAGAAATAACTTCCATGGTGCTTTAGTGAGCTGCAGAGGGTAAAAACTTTAAGGGGACACGGACACTGTAATACATCCAACAAATTATCGAGGGCGTTGAGAGCTTGTGCTGTGCAGAAGTGAAGAAATTGCCACAGGCGAGAAAGACACGGCAGGCTACTTCGAACCAGTCAGAAGACTGATGACGTAAAAAGAACAAAATTACAGTCATGTTCAGAGTAGTACGTGTTGTTAGCTCGTAGTGAAAAAAAAAAGAAAAAACAAGTGAAGTACCCAAAAGGAGGGAAGGAAACAAAATGAAACTCTTGGACTGAGAGGACTTTATATGTTACTGTAGTGATTACAAAATCGAGACAAATGTACAAGTAACATCTACATCAGATTCTGCAAGCCGCCTAACGGTGTGTGGGGGAGGGTACTTCTGGTACCAGTATACCATCCCCCCTTCCCTGTTCCACCCACGAATGGCACGTGGGAAGAATGATTGTCTGTAAGCTTCGGTATTAGCTACAATTTGTCTAGTTTTCTCGCCGTGGTCATTTCGCGACATGTGCGGTAGCATGTAATTCTTTTCCGGCTCTTCCCGGAAAGTGCTCTCTCGAAGTTACAGCAGTAAACCTCTCCGTGATGCACAAAGACTCTAACGTAGCGTCTGCAGCTCGAGTTTTTTGAACATGTCTGTAAGACTCTCGTGTCGAGTAAATTATCTAGTGACGAAACGCGGCGCTCTTCGTTGGATCTTCTCTATCTCTTTTATGAGTCCTACCTAGTAAGGATCCAAGATTATGAACCGTACTGAAGAATCGATCGAACAAGCGCCTTACAGACCACTTCCTTCGTCGATGAGTTACATTTCCTTGATATTGTTCCTATTAATCTCAGTGTATGGTTCAAATAGCTCTGAGCACTATGGGACTTAACTGCTGAGGTCATCAGTCCCCTAGAACTTAGAACTACTTAAACCTAACTAACCTAAAGACATCACACACATCCATGCCCGAGACAGGATTCGAACCTCCGACCGTAACGGTGACACGGTTCCAGACTGTAGCGCCTAGAACCGCTCGACCACCCCGCCCGGCTATCTCAGTCTGGTATCTGGTTTTCGTACTAGTTGGGTTATATGGTCATTCCACATAAGGGAGCTCAGAATAGATACACCTAGATATTTTACGGTAGACAGTCATTCCAGCAATTTCTCATCAGTATCATAGATCTATAGGACCGGATTTCTTTACCAACTTGTTCCCTATATGTTACATTTATTAATGTCGAGGTTCAACTGCCAAAGTCTCTCCAATTTATAGATCGTCTCCGGGTCGCTCCACAAGTCTATATTGACTTCTGGCGTTGGTATTTTCTAATAGAAAAATGTTTCATCTGCGAACACTCTTCACGAGCTTCCGACGCTTTCTACAGAAACGGTCCGATCACACTTCCTTGCCGTCCTCCGCAAATTACCTTTACCGTTGTCGATTTTCTTCCTCTAAGAGCAACGTGTTGAGTTCTATCTGTAAATGTGTATTGAAGCCAGTCGCAAATCGGTAAGCTCGTATTTTTTTCACCAAACGGTAGTGTGGGACTGCGTCGAATGCCTTCCTGAAGTCGAGGAACACGGCATCGACCTGAGCGCGGTTATCTACAACAGAAGCGCATATTGGTGGAGACCTGCCCTCTGTTTTAGCTGATGATGAGACGAGTGTGACTAAGGTTTCATAGTTTTGTGATGTGTCTGGACTTTGGCATAAGTTTTTAGGCTGGAGGTTTTAGTGTGTTGCAGAGTGGCTGGCTCATACTTCCTTTTTTCTTCTTCTTGCAGTCAGCCAGTCACTTACTTCTGCTAAGTTGTTTTACCTCTTTCTACCGGTTTCTTCCTGTTTAGTTGATGTTTTAATATTGGCATAATACTTAATTTCTTGCTCCCGTGTCGGTACAGACACACAGTTTCCTACACTTTATTACTTTTCGTTTCCGTGCTGTTTTATACTCCTGTTTATTGTATTTTTCCGACACTCACCTCAAACTGTTTCTGCACAGGAGCTGAAGACCTCGCTGTCGTTTGCACATACCAACACATCCATCATCCAACCGTCAAATTTCATGGAGGAAAAGAGCGATATGAGATACCTCTGTCTGTAGAATCCAAGTTGACTTTCATAGAGGAGATTTTCGTTCTCCAAAAATGTCGTATTATATGAGCACAAATCATCTTCCACAATTATACAACAGATTGACATCAATGATATAGGCCCATAAATATGTGCATCCATCCTACGAGCCTTCGTGAAAACGGAAATGATCTGTGCTTTTTTCCAGAGGTACATTTCGTTGCTCAAGCTACTGCCAGCGGGGAGTACGTTCTTTCGTATAATCTTTGTAGAATCTTGCAGGTATTTCATCCGGTCCTGATTCCTTTCCACCACTAAGACATTGTAGTTGCTTTTCTGTGCCGCGACCGCTTATCTCAATATGAGTACCTGCCGTTTCGATGTTCGTACGATGATTGAAAGCAGGGACGGCATTATGATCTTCCGCGGTGAAGCAGTTTCGGAAGATCGTAATCAGTGTTTCGGCCTTCTCTCTATTACACTACTGGCCATTAAAATTGGTACAGCACGAGGATCGCGTGCTACAGACGCGAAATATAACCGACAGGAAGAAGAGGCTGTGATATGCAAATGATTGGCTTTTCAGAGCATTCACACAAGCTTGGCGCCGGTGGCTACACCTACAACGTGCAGACACGAGGAAAGTTTCCAACCGATTTGTCTTACACAAACAGCAGTTGACCGGCGTTGCCTGGTGAAACGTTGTCGTGATACCTCGTGTAAGGAGGAGAAATGCGTACCACCACGTTTCCGACTCTGATAAAGGTCGGATTGTAGCCTATCGCGATTGCGGTTTATCGTATCGCGACATTGCTGCCCGCGTTGGTCGATATCCAATGAATGTTAGCAGAATATGGAATTGGTGGGTTCAGGAGGGTAATACGGAACGCCGTGCTGGATCCCAACGGCCTCGTATCACTAGCAGTCGAGATGACAGACATCCGCATGGCTGTAACGGGTCGTGCAGCCACGTCTCGATCCCTGAGTCAACAGATGGGTACGTTTGCAGGACAACAACCATCTGCACGAACAGTTCGACGACTTTTGCAGCAGCACGGACTATCAGCTCGGAGACCATGGCTGCGGTTATCCTTGCCGCTGCATGATAGACGGGAGCGCCTACGATGGTGTACTCAACGACGAAACCTGGGTCCACGAATGGCAAAACGTCGTTTTTTCGGATGAATCCAGGTTCTGTTTGCAGCATCACGAAAGCCGCATCCGTGTTTGGCGACATCGCGGTGAACGCGCATTGGAGGCGTGTATTCGTCATCGTCATACTGGCGTATCATTCGGCGTGATGGTATGGGGTGCCATTGGTTGCACGTCTAGGTCACCTCTTGTTCGCATTGACGGCATTTTGAACAGTGGACGTTACATTTCAGATGTGTTACGACACGTGGCTCTACCCTTCATCTGATCCGTGCGAAACCCTACATTTCAGCATGATAATGCACGACCACATGTTGCAGGTCCTGTACGGCCTTTCTGGATACAGAAAATATTCGACCGCTGCCCTGGCCAGCATATTCTCCAGTTCTCTCACCAATTGAAAACGTCTGTTCAATGGTGGCCGAGCAATTGGCTCGTCACAATACGCCAGTCACTACTCTTGATGAACTGTGGTATCGTGTTGAAGCTGCATTGGTAGCTGTACCTGTACACGCCATCCAAGCTCTCTCTGACTCAATGCCCAGGCGTGTCAAGGCCGTTATTACGGCCAGAGGTGGTTGTTCTGGGTAATGACTTCTCAGGATCTATGCACCCAAAATGCGTGAAAATGTAATCACATGTGAGTTGCAGTATAATATATTTGTCCAATGGATACCCGTTTCTCATCTGCATTTCTTCTTGGTGTAGCAATTTTAATGGCCAGTAGTGTATTAGCACAGGCAAAGCAACACACAACAACATTGAGCCGTGACGTTACTGCCGCGCCAGCGTATTTGCAAGGACCTCGCCTTCGCGCTCTTATCTTTGCTTGTGGAGCGTACTGAGTTTTGGCTGCCTTTTTCTTGCTGGAGGGGTAACTAGAGGCTCTCGCCATGGACGAGGCGGTTGACGTTCGATGTCACCTGAAGCCAGAGTGCGCTTATAGTGGAGCGGGAACCGACCACGTGTACGGGGCAGCCTGGTGGAGAGCCTTTCCTGTCGCCTGTGAGGAGGTTTGTTGCTGGGTGGAAGTAAAGGTGTGCCTATGACCAGTTCATGGTGATCAAGACAGTTGTTCAATACTAATATAATGCACGAGCATGCCTCTTCCAGCACGTGGAAAATTTTTGTTTGGTCTAATACGTAACCAACTGCAAGACCGTAATCTGTTTGTCAAATATACTGCATTCGAGTGTTTGGTAGCCTTAACGCAGCGAGCCCCAGTAAAGCTTATCATGAAATATTCAGAATTGGTGCTCGTTACGATTTCCACTGGACAGTGGGTCGTAAGAGTTCACGTAATTTAACTGTGACTAAGATTATAGTGCCCGCTGGCCTTGCTAGTAATTATAAGCTTTCTTTATATTTTAATAGCAGGCATTTCTCCTTAAGGTTATTGATAACATTTGCTCTTTTGGTTGTACCTTTCCCGTGTAGTTCATTCATAGTGGAGCAAAGGCAGTTTGCCGTTTGAGTAGTGAATAAATTAACCTGCTATTTAATATCTTTTGGTCATTATTTACATTGTCCTTTCGGACCTGCTCTGTTCGCTTGTTAAATGTTACAGTTGGCTGGCCGCTGTTTTGGAGTAAGCGCTACCTTTCCACCTATGGGTACCGGGGCTGTGAAATCCAGGGTAGCGGGAGGTGACTGCGGGTCGAAGCTCGAGAAGTGGGTCTTGTACGGACTGCCGCCTTCCGCCTTGGCTTCTCCAAGTTAAGTTTTCGTTCTGCCTTCGAGTAAATAATTCTGCCTCTAATTATGTTTACTTGGGTAATTATTAGATTCAATATTTTTATTAAACCTTGTCTCAAGAGCAACATACGATTGTGAAAGTTTGTTGCTATGCTACTCTTAGTAAGACTTTGCGCTGACTAATTGTGTTACTGGACCTTGGAGCCGAAGTTTGAAACCTTAGTAAGCCTTAGTGATATTTATTGACTATTGAGTGTGAAACAAGTGCCTCTGTGTTAACTTCATCCTGCTATTTATTGGGTGCCTCTCTGGCAGGTTGTTGTTTAAATGTTTTTGAGAACATCACTTCTCAGTGTCCTAAGACTAGTCAGAAATATTGTGTATCTTAATTTAAGCCGTCAAGCGCATAATTGTCGGTGGTTTTAAAATTTTCTTATATATGAGATAGACTTTGTTTCATAAAAAGACTTACTATTCTTATTACCTAAAGTCATCAGAATCGAGATATTGTTGTTCTAAAGGTTTTTGTTGATATGATTGTTAAATAAAACGAATGATGACAAAAGGGGTCCAGTCCTTCCTACCGTTTCCCTATTCCCTAATAGAAGACCGTTTCAATGGTAGCAGAGCGTGGTTTCTTTCTGTTGGCAGGGGAGGGTAGAATTGACTTCCCTTTCCTTTTTTATCATTCGTTTATTTTGGATTTATGATTGAAATATTGTCATTCTAAGTTCTCACTTAACATTTTGTTTTCTTCTCAGATGCTTGTCGTCCGATATGGCTTTAAGAGAGTGTTCAGGCACCTGTTATTTGAAGAAAGAATTGTTACAGTACGATCTTCGAATTAGAGAGCAACCGGTAGCCGGAAGTGTTCCGGAACAAGCCGCTAGGTTTCGCGGGGCGTTAGACCGTTCGGTTTCCATCTCCCCCGACATCGTTGGCAAGGTAGGTGATTCAAGTGTTTCAGATGGCTCTGAGCACTATGGGAGTTAATATCTGAGGTCATCAGCCCCCTAGAACTTAGAACTAGTTAAACCTAACTAACCTAAGGTCATCACACACATCCACGCCCGTGGCAGGATTCGAACCTGCGACCGTAGCGGTCGCGCGGTTCCCGGCTGAAGCGCTCACCGCTCGACCACACCGGCCGGCTGCAAGGTAGGTGACATCTTACAGTTTCTTGACTGTGCCCTCTAGGAGATGGATAGGAACATTTCCTTTTTGAGTGATATCAACCCACGCGTAGACAAGTATATCTGGTTCAAACACAGTTAATTCATTGTATGAGTCGTTTAAAAGACTTGGACAGTATATAGCTTAAGGACATGGAAAGACAGGAAGTTAAGCAGGTTATGGATCGTGCGCGTGGGTTGCAAATTAGAGCCGCATCGTTAAATTTAGAAGCCGGGGGGACGAATTCAGAACAAGTGGTCAGCCGAGATCAGCAGTCCCGTAATAATCCAGTTTCACAAGTAGGGCATTCTAAAGAAAAGACTGGGGATTGTTTCGCTAAATTACCTAACCCTATTATGAACCTGTTTCTCGGAATATAGAAGTACCAATTGATAACTTAAGATTCAGAAATTATTATGGTGGTTAGTTAAATTTGAGATTCTGGCTGACACGTTAGGTGTTCCCAACAGAGCTGTTCTCTCATTGCTTAACCGAAGGGGCGTTGAACCAATTAGTGTCAGATATTTTGAGGTGTGGAGGCTCAGTTAAAGATCTGAGAGAGCAGATTATTTCTCGGAGGTTATCGGCACGTATGAGAAATTAACTGCAATGTTCTTTTTATTGCGAGCGCAAGAGTCTGTAGAAACTTTGGAACAATATGTAGATAGAATCCGAACTGCTGTGCTGACTTTGAACTTGTCGGTTTCTGGAGCAGATACAGTAACGAATGTATTGGAGGGCATCGCCCCGAAGATCGGTCTCGGCTCAAACTTTCTAATCGGCCAACTATTTTTGCGAAGCTAGACAGCTTGGTTCAGTATGTCCAAGCTCTTGTGTTCGTAGATTCCCGGCGTGGGAATCAGTTACGGTGCCTGTGGTTGAGCAGATAGTACGGAACGCGTTGAATCTGCATTTGCTCCCGGAAGGCACTGCTTTAGGCGTGGTTGCGGACATGTAGTGCGTGATTGTCCTGTTCCGAAACCATCTAAATCAGGTAGCACAAGCAGGAAGAATAAGCCCTGGCTTCGATGTTCTCATATTCGCGCTCTCGCCAGGCCCCCGCTCCCCTATATTTGCACCCGTATAGGAAGGGAACCTCTGTGCGCCTTAATTGATTCAGGCAGTTCGGTGTCATTATTTGATTTTGTCTGGTGCCTCGAGTTCCGGCGTTTGAATAAGTTGTCTGATGTTAAACCCACCGCTCAGAGTTGTTGTCGTCAATGGCCAGGTCTTATCTGTGCTGGGTCAGGTCCAGGGAAGTACTTCTGTTTGTAATTTCATTTGGCCTACTACTCATTTGGTCGTTAAGGGTTTGTTACTGGGCTGTGACTTTATTCAACGTACCGGACTGATACTTGACTATGCGAGCAAAACTTTGCGTTTTAGTTTTAGACCTCAGCAAAAGATTGCGCTTTGTGCGTGTCGTCAGTTTGCTTCGGTGAATTTGGTTGAAAAGGGGGATAGATAATTTCAGATTAGCCACCTCTCACGTGATTAGGGTACTCAGCTTTTGGGGTTGTTAGACGATTTTCCCGACGTTCTTTCTGATAAACTTGGAGTCATAAAATTCATTGAGTATAAAATTCAGTTATCCGATAACATCCCGGTCTGGCAGTCTCCGTATCGTCTTTTGCCTGCCAAGATGAAAATGTTAAGGCATAAGTTAGAGAGCATGTTAAAAAACGGTGTTATTTGACCATCAACCTCACGTTGTGCTTCCCCCATGTTGCTTGTCCGTAAGGCTATGGGCAAGGATCTTCGACCAGTGGTAGATTACCGTGTGTTAAATAAAAAGGTTATTCTGGAATCTGTACCTCTACCAGATATTCACAATTGATTTACCTCGTTCTCGGGTTTACTGTTGTAGATATGAACCAGGCTTATTTTCAAAATCCTCTGAGTGAATAGTCTAAGCGGGTCACTGCGTCCTGTACTGATTGGAATTTCTATGAGTTCAACAGAGTTTCTTTTGGTTTGGCCACTGGTGCCGCGATGTTGTCGCGCTTGTTAGACCACGTTTTCGGAGACCTGAAGTTTAAATTTGTGTACAATTATTTGGCAGATGTGGTCGTGTATAGTCGAACTTTTAAAGACCATCTCCTCCATCTTAGGAAGGTGCTTGATAGGTGTTGCACTGCTGGATTAACTGTCAAACTAACTAAATTGCTCTGGCTAAGCAGCAAGTCTTATTCTTGGGGCATCTTATTTCTGGGGACGGAGTCAGAATCGACCAAGCGCGCACAAGTTCCCTCAAGAAGTACCCTCCGCCGAAAACCAAAAAGGAGGTGGCATGTTTTATCGGGATGGCCAATTATTTTCGAAGATTCGTGCGCAATTTCGCGCAATTGGCCGGTCCTCTGAATGATCTACGTAAGAAGAGACAGGACTTTAATTGGGGAGATAGTCAGCAGGCTGCATTTGAAGCGATTAGGACTGTTATCTCGAACCCCCCGGGGTTGGGAGTTCCGGATTTCGAGAAGCGCTTTATTGTCCAGACGGACGCGTCTAATGCAGGAATTGCAACTATACTACTTCAGGAGGATCAGGGCATTAAGGGAGCTAGGACGTCAAAAGGGCCGGTTTGGAGTAGGAGAGGCACCACAGGACATTTGATTTTCTACTTTCTATACTTTTACAAATAAATTCAAAAAACTTTGTCAGCACGACCAGGAAGGATTCAGGATTCACACTCACAGCGGTGGAAATGCAAAAACATAACAAAATAATTTTTTTTAGATATGAAATTTCATCATTTTTTCGTTTACTGTTGGCTGCATTTGTTTGCTATAGATACATTTTTCTTCACAAGTAAGAGAGATTCTTTGATGAATTTTGCACGGCATACAAACCATACTTACAGGTGTATGAAACTCTAGAATTTTCCAACTGTGGTAAAAATTGAGATAATTAACTACAAAATTTGATTTTTTCTAAACATAAAGTTTAAAACGTAACAGCTCATTCATTTTTTCATAAAGTAAATAGATTCTGGAGTTTCAGACACCTGCAAGTATAGTTTGTATGCTGTGCAAAATTCATCGAACAGTCTCTCTTACTTATGAAGAAAAGTGCACCTACAGCAACAAATGCAGCCAATAGTAAGGGAAAATTGATGAAATTTCACATGTAAAAAAAAATATTTTGTTATGTTTTTGAACTTCCGCTGCTACGAGTGCGAATCCTGAATACTTCCTGGTTATGCTGACAAAGTTTTATGAATTTACTTGTAAAAGTATGCCGGCCGGAGATGGCAGTGCGGTTCTAGGCGCTTCAGTCTGGAACCCCGAGACCGCTATGGTCGCAGGTTCGAATCCTGCCTCGGGCATGGATGTGTGTGATGCCCTTAGGTTAGTTGGGTTTAAGTAGTTCCAAGTTCTGGGGGAATGATGACCACAGATGTTAAGTCCCATAGTGCTCAGAGCCATTTGAACCATTTTTGTAAAACTATAGACAGTGGAAATTAAAATGTCCTCTGGTGCCTCTCATGCTCCAAGTCGGCCCGTTTGACGCCCTACCCCCCTTAAACGGCCGAGTTCACGTAATTTAATTGTGACTAAGATTGGTGTGGCCGTTAGCCTTGCTAGTAATTATAAGTTTCTTTATATTTTAGTAGTAGGCAGTTCTCCTTAAGGTTATTGATAAGATTTGAGCTGTTGGTTGTACCTTGCCCGTGTAGTCCATTCGCAGTGGAGCAAAGGCAGTGTGCCGTATTATTAGTGAATAATTTAACTTGTTATTTAATATCTTTTGGTGCCTGTTTACATTGTCCCTGCGGACCTGTTCTGTGCGCTTGTTAAATGTTACAGCTGGCTTTCCGGTGTTTTGGAGTAAGCGCTACCTTTCCACCTATGGGTACCGGGGTGTGTAATCCTGGCTAGCGGGAGGTGACTGCGGGTCGAAGCTCGAGAAGCGGCTCTTGTACGGACTGCCGCCTCTCGCCTTCCGCCTTGGCTTCTCCAAGCTAAGTTTTGATTCTGCCCTCGAGCGACCTGGCGCCACTCCTCGCTAATCATTTCTGACCCTAATATTTACTTGGGTATTTATTATATTTATTATTTTTATTAAACATTCTCTCAAGAGTGACATACGATTGTGAAAGGTTGTTGCTGTGTTACTCTTAGTAAAACTTTGCGCTGGCTAATTGTGTTACTGGCCTTGGAGCCGAAGTTTGTAACCTTAGTAAGCCTTAGTGATATTGATTGACTCTTGAGTGTGAAACAAGGGCCTTTGTATTAACTTCATCCTGCTATCCTGCTATCTCTGGCAGGTTGTTATTTAGGTAAATGTTTTTGAGAACAGCAGTTTGCAGTGTCTGAAGACTAGTCATAAATATTGTGTGACTTAATTTAAGCAGTCAGGCGTATAATTGTCAGTGGTCTTAAAATTTTCGTATGTATGAGGTACACTTTGTTTCATAAAGAGACATTGGTAGTAGACTTACTATTCTTATTACCTACAGTAATCAGGATTGAGATATTGTTGTTCTAAAGGATTTTGTTGATATGATTGTTAAATAAAACTAGTGATAACAAAAGCGGTCCAGTCTTTCACATTGTTTCCCTATTCTCTAGTAGAAGACATGTCCAACAAAGCTCTAAACAGAAATACAAAAATGTTCAAGCGGCAAGAAAAACTCGTAATTTACGCTGATTGCCACGGAAGTAGCCTGTTTCCCTTCGTGGAAATGCAAACTTACGTTATTCTGTGTTTGCTAAGCTTAAACCTGGAGCTACATTCAGTTCTGCGGTTGAAATCTTAACCGTAGAAACAAACGAGTTTAAGAAAAACGGGTGCATCGTGATTATAGGTGGCGCCAATGATGTATACAGAAATGAAAGCAAGTCAGCACTGAGATGTTACAGAAAGTTATTGCCACAATTACATCACACCACTGAGATCGTAACAAACGTACCAGTAATGTAGTATATGAAGCTCCAGAGTGATGCTATGTAAATAGGGAAATAGAAACTTACAATTCAGTGCCACAAAAACTACGTCAGAAAGTCACCTATGTAAAGTTAATGGATATTAGCAAAATGGACAGAGATGAACACATCCAGCACAGGAGGGGAAAATCAAGGTTAGTGAATGAAATAAAAGCTCTCTGTGCCCCATTCACCAACAAGAAGGTGCCAACAGCACTTGGTTATAATCCTCAAGCATTTTTAGAGAAAAGAACAATTACAACAGTGATCAACCAGGCGAACTAGATGTGTGTGAACCCCGTGCACTCAGTGTAATCACACATGCAGAAGAGAAGCACAACAGCGAAGATAATCTTGGTTCCACTCTCACAGAACACTACAGCATCCACATATGTATAAACAGAGAAGAAACGCAGGCATCACTTAGCATGCCACATCTGAGTGTGCAGTGCCTTAGAAATAAACGCAGTACAGTATAGGTATTTGTAAATGAAAATTCGCCACAAATGTTAATATTAACTGAATATAGTCTAAAATGTAATGAAATGAACTTTATAAACTAGATGGTCATGTATTTGTAAGTAGTTCTTGTAGTAAACAGCAGAAGGGTGGAGGTGTGATAATCTTTTTGAGAGAACGTATTCGGTATGAGAAACTTACATTTACTGAGCAATATAGTGAAGAGGGGATATTAGAAGTGGTATTGCAATTCAACTAAAATAGCATGGAGTCAATGTAGTAAAACATAAAGTAACAGGAAAATGCAGACCACCTTTTGCAGATGTAATCCATTTTCTCGAAAGCATCAATACCATAATTAGGCATACAGGTCCCAATGACCTTACTGTTCTTAGAGACCTTAAAATTGTAGCAAACTCCAACAACACAGCAAACACGAAACCTGCAGACGAATTAACTTCATACAATCTCAGAAATCTAGATACCATGGATAGCAGGCTCTCAGATTCTAGTTCTACCAGGATAGATTATCCAGTAACTAACAAAACAGCTGAAGACACTGTTAAGTATAGTAACATAGACTTCTTTTACTCAGACCATCTTGCAAAACTGATAGAATTGAGAAAACAGCTCCTAAAATAATACCAAAACTTTTGAAAGAATGAGCAACAGTAATATCAACTCTCTGAAAATTAAACTAGCTGAGGAGGAGTGGGGTAGAATCTACCATGTGGAAGGATCAGACGACAACTGGGATGAGTTTTATAACATATTATTGAGAGAGTTTGATTTCTGTTGTCCCATTAAAGAAATGCTGACAGGGCCAATACACAGAGTGAAAGAAATAAGAAATTCAGACTTCAAGCCAGCCTCATTAAACTCAAGCAAAATATTCATGACCTAGATGTCCTGCACATATCAACTGGACTGCTCATTTTCAAAGAAAAGCTAAGAAAACCTTTAAAGCAGAACTTTCAAACCTTAGAAAACAATTCTACAGTAGTGAAATCTCACAATCTACAAATGTGAGTAAGGAGTCCTGGAAACTGATAAATTAGTATCGAAAAACCTCCACAACTAGGAATAGAAAACCACTATGCATTATACAGGATGATAATATTATAAAAGAACCAAAAGGGTAACGTAATCTTTTTAAGAAACATTTTATATCATCACTAGAAAATCCAACACCACGCCACTCAAGCAGTGGGTTTTGAATTTGATGAGGTTAAAGAAAAAGATATAAGCAAGATGAACCACACATGAAAGAACAAAATTCAGCTGGATGGGATGGTATGTCTAGTCTAGTAGTTAAAAATGCATATTATATGAAATATTCAAACCACTAAGCAAAAAACATTATCCTAGTAGACTAAAAATAAGCGTTCTTAAACCACAGCTTAAATAGGGGACTACATAAGACACTTCAACCCAGTACCCAATATCATTGATCCCTACATTAAGTAAGGCTTTTGAAATGGTTAACCTTTCTCAGATCTCTGCTTATTTAACAAAGAACAAATTCTTAACATAAAGACAGCGTGGCTTTAGGAAGGACTGATGCACCCCTACTGCAGTTGCTGAATTTCTCCATAATATGTACAGCCTCCTAGACCAAGATATGAAGACAGCAGGCATACTCTTATTCTTTTCACTGCCTTCGACGCAGTCACCCATGGGCTGCTCAGTAAGAAATTGAAGGCTTACAAAATCAAGGACTCATCTATGCAATTATGCTCCTCATACTTAACAAATCGCAAACAGTGTACTAAACTTTCATGTAAAATATATAAGGTAATAGACTTCCAGTCTTCTAGAGACACAGTAATCCAGAGGGTTCCCCAGGGATCGATTATTGGTTCCTTTCTCTTCTAGGTTTATACCCTTCAAATCACATCTAGTAACCTATGCTGATGAGACCTTCGTCTTATTTTATGAAAAAGAATTTGAGACATTACACTCGGCTGTAACTAAGGGTGTGATGGAAGTATCCACATTTTATGCAGCACTGTCTAAACAGCAACATTTAAATTTCTCATGAGGCTGAAGTAAACAATATTTGTGAAATTACATCAGCAGGAACAGATAACATTAAACTTCCTGATGTCCACCTGGATAAAAATCTCGACTGGCTAAACCACATTACTTCTGTATGTGAGAAAATCAGCAATAGCTTGTATCTGTTAAGTTAGCTGGCAAAAACAGTCCCAAGTCAAACACTAAAAATTGTTTACTGTGGAACAGTTTATCCATTTCTAAATTATAGTATCCAGCTGTGGGGTAATGCTGTAGACCTGCACCTGAACAGAATATTAGTGTTACAGAAAAGAGCCATTACATTAATGCATGAACCAAAGCCCAGAGAGACCTGTTGTGAAACCTTTGTGCAAAATACATATTTAACAGTAGATCTCTTGTGTTAGTATAAACTTATTATATTTTTCTGAATAGTAAAAAAAGTAAATAAGTGTGGTGATACGCATAATTATGCTAGTAGAAATAAGGGTAACTACTTCAGGCATAAGAAAAAATTAAAAATAGTTGACAGTAGTCACATTAATGGGCATATGTGGTTTAACATACTGCCACATGCTTTGAAAACTTGTGAACAAAATCTGTTCCACAGCGAGTTAAGAGCCTTCTTCGTACATAAATGTTTACATTCGCTCATTGAATTCTAATCTACTTTTCTCTATTGTGACATGTAAAAATTAAAATATTAAGATGAATGCTTGAACCACTACTATATTTAAATGTTATCTGTATCAATCTACTCAACCTACGTGTGACGTTTGCAAAAGGCATTAGCTAGATGGCCTTCACGCAAAAAGTGTACGTAAATAAATAAACCACGATCTGTTTAGTATAGTCGGACGTCCTTGCGTTGGACTGCACAAGGCTTCTTCCTTCCTATTTAGCTTGTTAGATGCTGCGTTACATATTTTATGTACATTGCTTCGAGCAGTACCAAGTTTTCATTATCATTTAGTGACTGAAATTTTGTTTAATCAGGTTGCGTATGTAGAATCACAGGGCAGTTTTACAGAAACATTTTGGTTATTTATTCTCTCAAAATTCTTTGTAGCACTTTTATCTTGTTAGCTTTGTGTTACGTAACCACAAGTCACGCATTGCGACTTGCATTGCTCGCTGTACCGCACAATACAGCGTTTCACAGGACAGCTTATTCAGAGTACAGTTTTGGCTTTTTAATTAATTTTGACAACTCATTTATGAGAGAGCGTTTCAATAACTACACTACTTTCACTGTTCAATGTTACAGCAGAGACACACGGGTTAAAAAGAACAACAGTTCAGTTTCCTCTGGTTTCAGCTCACAAGAATAAACATACAGAAGTTTAACTTGGCGGAAAATCTGCCTAGGATGCGAGGTTTTATGTAATTTTGGTAATTTATCAATCAGATCAAAGTGCTGTCTGGATAGTGAAGTTACAACAACCACATTGTATAACATGTTCATTCATGTGCTGCTTTGCTGGCTAGCTTTAGCGAAAAAAAAAAATACGTATTTTTCTTTGCGTATTGTCATTTGTGTATTAGGTTTTGTGCTGTATTGTGAGAACTGGTTGCTTCTTTTAGTGGCATTTTCTTGTTTTTGGTGAACAGTAATTATAATTTTTCATTGTCTGAGGCAGCTTATCTGTAATCAGCACTCAGGGAAAGGATAAGATATGACGTATTCGGATGATTTCTTTCAAGAAACAATTTAAAAGTCAGTATTACACTGGTTTTCAACATGGTCGGACCTCAAAATTTTTTATTGCTTCTTACAAGTCGCCTTTCGTCTTCCAACTTATTAAAATATACTATACCCCCGATCTAGTCCCTCCCCCTACATAATACTGCAAGAACGCTCATGAACATAATCGAGGATAATGTCACAAGATGGGCGTAACAGGCCAAGAAGGAAAAAAAAAACATGAAACAGAAAGTGCGAAATCAAACTAGGAAAAAGGTTAATGAAGATTTTCTGCCAAAGGACTAGGCTTAGCAAAGCCGAAACAGAACAGCGACAACAGAATGTAGCACAATCGGAAACACACACAAAGGTAGATGAAAAGATAACAGTTTTGAAACAAATCACTGTGTGGACAAAGAGCAATTGTTAACGAAAACAGACAGCGTAATGTCGAATGGTATGACCACACAAGTGAAAGAACAGAATGAACAAACAGAACTATTAGCGAAACAGGTGAATAAAACGAAGCATTGAAACTACAGCTGGAAACAAAGAAAGAACAAATGGGTACCATATTGAGGTTGAAGCTCTTCTGCTCGTGTTTACTAACAAATACATTTGTTTTTGGTGAGGGTCGACCTTGAGCAAAACACCATTTTTCTTTTTTCTTTCATTTCCCATACGTATTTTGGTCAAGTTTCGGCGTCTTCAGTGGGCTTTAATTATCCTTCTAAAAACATGTAAAATATTTTTACCACTTGTACACATATAAATTTTAGTTTTTAAGGCATTTCTCCATATTGAGTTATCTGTCCTGTAGGCAATTTTTAGCCCTTGTTGCCTACTCTGTGGGCTGTTTTGTTGTTGTAAGTGAGAGTATACCATTGTCTTTGTATTCCGTATGTTTGTGTTCTGTGTGTTTGTGTTGTGTGTCTGTGTTTCGAAGTTGCTGATGGGTTGTTTGTTTTTGTGTGCTAGGTGTCCTCTTATTTTTGTTTTAACTTTGTGATTCAGTTTCTCTATAATGTTTGTATCACATCCATTCTGTATAGCTATTTGTTTCTTCTTTTCTTTTACTCACGCCTTCGTCCTGCAGTTTTTCGCAGGGTTGGCGTGGCAAGGTTAATTTGAGTGGTCAGATGCCCTTCTTGCCACCACCTTGTACCACCCGATGCAATCAGTGTTTCCCATCTGTCTTCATCTAGTGTAAATTATGAAATAGTGCAAATGTGCTTCAGATATCTCCGAGTCGTGTAACTGGGGCAGGACGTAGGGACCAGCCCAGTGATCACCTATTGGGATGTGGAAAACTGGCTAAAAACAACATCCAGGGTGCCCGGCACGCTGGCCTTCGCCGTTAATCCGCCAGGTGGATTTGATTGGGGCCCGGCATGCCTACCCAAGTCCAGGAATCAGCACATTTGTGATTTCGGCTAACCTGGCGGGTCTGTGTAGCTATTTCTCTGATGGTCTCTAATTCCTTTTTGGAGTTGCCATCAATGAGTGGAGTTTTATTCTGTCTGTGCAGCATGTACTGGAAACTGGCTAGCTTGTGCACCATCAGATAAATAAAGTATTTGTGTATGGATGTGCTAGTGGTGGTGACTTTCCTAAAAATAGTTGTTGTATTCTCTATTGTGAGATCAACAAAATTTTTCATTTTGACATTTTCTGTTTCTATGGTGCATTTTAGTTTTGGGTGAACTGTGCTTATATCATTGCAAAGTTGGTGGATGGAACTGGATTTGTCATCTACAAGGCATTTGATGTCAGCTACATAGTGATATCAATATACTATCCTGTCGTTTTTGGGTCTTAATATTGTTTTAAATATTTTGTTTTCAGTGTGTTTGAGGAAGATGTTGGCCCAGAGTCCACTGACTGGTGATCCCTTAGGAAGCCCATCCCATTGTGAGTGGAACTGGTTATCAAATGGCCAATAATTTTGCTCTGTGATTAGTTTTAGAATGATAGCTATTTCTTTTATGTGGTGTTTGGGAATGACTCTGTTGTTCCAGTTGTTGATTGATGATGATGATGATGATGATTTCAGTTGTGAGGATATTTGTGTACATAGACGTGATGTCAAATGATGTGAGTATTGCTGTTGTGGGTATGATGATGTCTTTAATTTTTTGTATCTGTTATTTGGTGCTGTGTATGCTTCTGCTGGTTATATGTACATAACATTTCTGTAGTATGTTTGTAGTTATCTGGCCAGGTGATATGGGGGTTCACTTCTAAAATTTACAATTGGATGTATTTGAATATCTTTCCTGCAGAGCTTTAGTAGGCTGTGCTTTGTAGGTACCTTAGGGTTGTGTTGTTTTAGCCATTTCTCTTTCTGTTTTGCAAATGTTAGTAAAATATTTTTTAGAAGTGTCTGTGTATTTCTCTGGTATCTTTATGTGTTGGGTCACTGGTTAGTGCTGTTATGTTGTCCTCTGCTAGAAATATTATGGATTTATCTTTATATTCATCCTGTGTTCCCTTGTCTGATTTCATGATGAGAACCCACTGTTTTTAAGTTTGTTCATTATTTCCCTGAAGACATTTTTCTTCTTCAGTTTCTGTTACAGTCAATATGTTGTTTTTGTTTTCCTTTATGATGAATATTATTTCTTCTGCAATAAACTCTATTGTCAGACTTCCACAGAAGTTTGAGCTATTGTTTGTTTCTTGTCGTTTCATTATGCATTCATTTTCTGTAGTGAGATTCTCTACTTTCTTATTTGTAATGTGTATGTTGACATCATATTTAGGTTCTTTGTTAGCAAATTTGTTTCGTAGTTAGTGGGTTCTGTGTCTGTGCAGTTGACCAGATGTTTGCAGGAAGTATGATTTGTTTGCTATTTGTTTTTTATAAAGTTTCTTACTTTGTTTCAAATGTGTGTTTAGTTATTGTTGTTGTTTTCCCCATTTTATTTTTGTTGGTGTGCCAGAATTTTCTGGTTAAAACAAGAAATTAGATACCAACATTGTAGGAAGTGGGGACTCAATGCCACAGTTCTTGAAAATTCATCTGGAACTAGGAAATCACACCAGAATCTCTAAAATATTAAGTGACATCAAGAATACAGTCAAACAAAACACGGAAACACTAATATTTCTCTGCAACAGAACTCTGTTCTCTGTTCTCAAAGATACATTGTTATTTTATTTTCAAAGATGGAGAACTACGAATGAAAGCACCTGCACTAAAAAACCTAAAAATCCAGGAAAACCACAGCATGTGGTAACAAAGTATACATACAAAACCCTGTGCGTTTTTCATATTTGTAAATATTGACTGAAAAACTCAAATTTATAAAAGAACAGTTTTCCTGTTTTATAGAAAGAAATTTGAGTGAAGTATGTCTGGGAAATAAAAAGAAAAGATAAAAATTATGTTTTACTTGAGGTGGATCGTCTCCATAAACAGATCTGACTGGGTACCATTTTTGTGAAAGATGATGAAAGACAGATTTGTCAATGAGTACAGATAGGCATTCAGACAACATTATTTCAGAAATAGGAAAACACAAAACTTTGAAACTACTTAAGGATGGTTGGATAAAAGTTAACCAAAACCAGAAATTAGAAGTAAATAAGATACGTGATGAGCTCACAGAAATTCAAAGAATGTGTAATAGGGACAGAGATTGTAATCATTGTGGTCAATAGCAAGCCAACTAGATAAATGAGCACAGAAATTTATGGTGTGTGAGTGAACACTCTCAGAAACAAAATTTCTTTCATAGACAAAATATTGGATGCCCAATTTGGGGCAACAAAGAGCATACAAGAATGATAATTTTAATTGCAATGTGCTTCCTGATAGTTGGAAGATTTTAAGTATTTCTAAAGCACAAAAAAACGTACCAAGGATTCCCTACTCCATTATATATGTGTTGTGGTGTGTGTATGGTCCAAAGCTGTTGCAGTGCAGTTTCCTAGTTTTCTGCACTGCTTCCTACTCTTGAACTGTTCTTTGCATCTGTTACACACAACTCTTCAGTTATCAAGCTGTCCAATGAAAAGATACAGTAGTTATAACTGAACTGGATTACATTACTCAAAACTCACATACTGCATGATGATGGCAAAATAGGATAGTGATAGATGAATATTTGGAAAAAATGAAACTCTTGAACTCAACAAGAATAAGATAATTATGTTTATAATGATTTGTCTAGAAAATCTGGACCTACTAATAAGAAGCAAAAAATTATATCATAGTGTTTTAAGGTATTAACGAAACTGTTTGGGCTGTGTAATTTGATTGGTAATAACAAAGAAATTTGAATATTTTGTTTCAGTGTAGAAATAATGATTGAAGATAGGAAGGCACTGATGATGCATATTATGTATGAAGAGGAGAAGACTGAATTGAGGTTCTAGAATGAAATTTTCACTCTGTAGTGATGTGTACACTGATATGAAACTTCCTGTCAGATTAAAATGGCTCTTGCCGGCAAGGGCTCCACCAAATGAGCTATCCAACCATGAGTCACACCCCATCCTCACAACTTTAAAACCGCCAGAATTTGAAGTGAGATTCTTTTGCTGAAGTGTGTGTTTGAGCGTGATAGGTGATTGCTGGATGAAGCCATGAATTCTGATGATTCATGGTAAGGAAAAGTGTTAGACAATTACTGACATGAAGAAGCAGTAGGTCAGAATAATAGCTAATCATGAAAGGAATCAAATAAGATGAGAAATTACACTGAGAGGAATATGAGATCAAGAAAATTAGAGAAAAGGGAAATAAGATATGAGGAAGAGAAAAGAATGTTGTAGGCAGAAGTTATTAAGAACCTTGCCACAATGTAGTCAAGGGGAATGGATGGAATTCAGTAAAGTAAAAAAAGTGGAAGTAAAGTGACATGATTTGATGGATCAGCAAAAAATATGGAAAATAATGATTGCTGTAATGGTGTGCATGACACAAATTTGAAAGAGGACTAGTTAAAATGAAACATAGACAAGTTCCACAGTGATAATAAATTTCAGTATTGTGACAACTGGTGAATTCAATGAAAACAGGATTTTGTTAATCTATCCAAAAGAGAAGTATTTGCTCACTAAAAAATTTATGTACATGCAAGATTAGAGGATTGCCAATTTCACAAGTGTAAAACCATTTATTGAGTAAAAAACTAACATCATTTACTGAATAGTTGAGAAACATTTTTTTGTTTTTGTATATTTTTATATTCATTCTTGTATCCAACTATTCATGTTTTGATCATGAGATATGCATTGCTACAATGTTTACTGTTGGATTTTTCATGTGTCTTGCATTGTAAAGTATACATATAGTATTTGGTAATTGATACTTTCTATGTATCTTCATATGTGTTTAAAGAACTAATTTATACCAATAAATTTATAGTTGAAAATGTTTTCTAAGGAATGCTACACAGAAGAAAATGATTACACTAGTGTGATGAATTGAAACTAACTAATCAGAAATTCTGAGAAACGTGCATGAATGAGGGAAACAGAGGCGAAATTAAAGACACTACTTACTTTTTCTTGTAACATAAGCAATACACTTTTCTTTTTAAATTTAATCTTTCCTGCCATGGCATTATTTAACTTTTAATATTATAGAATGACCTTATGTAAAAAAAAGTTTTGATAACATTCCTTTCACCTTTTAGGTACAATAATATTTAACAAAAATGAAATTTAGGGACATAATGGAATTAAGTAATTTATATCACATGTCAACATGAAACACTAAGCATAGGGAAAAACCAAAATGGAATAACCTCACTTTTTTCCTGGTGTGCTAGAGAAATGTAGTTCTTGATGAGTGGTATGTATTTAGGTTTGTGCTGTTTTGTGATTTAATGGTGTGAAGAATTAAGAGGAAATCTACATAGACTGATGCTACGTGTTGAGGTTTCTTAGTTGTTTGTGATGTTGAGGGTTTTGAAAAAGAGAGATAAATAAGATAGATGTGTGAATAATGTTGCATTGTGGGATATTGATGAAGGAAGCATGGTAATGAAATAGAGGCTTTTCTTATTTTTTTAGAAATAAGGTGTGGAATGCTAATGGAGGAAACAAGAGAAAGAAGTACAGGTGTTACTTACCACTGGTCAAAATGTGTATGAACTGAAAGCATGATGAAGCTATGGTAACTATATGAAGCTATGGTAATTATTATAATAAGAGAAATGAAGAGAAAGTTGAGAAGAAGTTGTCAAAATGAAAAAATGAAAATGTAAGAGATATTGGTAAATAGAAATACATGTTTATAATCGAAAATATGGTAAGAATGAAAGAAGGAAATAAGAATTCTTATTAGTTCAGTGCACTTAAGGGCAATGATAGTTACTTATTTTGTGTATACTTTTTACTGCGGATGTCATTTGAAGAAAAATGCTGAAGGTGAGGCAACAAAACAGGTCATTTATAAATTATTTAATCAGAAGTTAAGATTAGATTGGTGTACCATGTTGATCTTTTCGCCATTTTCCTTGATAGCATAGAATGATATTTCAATATTTTTTTGTTTGACTGACTACTGACAAATGACTTTCTAACAGGAATTTTTCATCAGTATTTTGAATACATTCAATAATCTTTGCATGAATTAGTCCAACCATGGTTGTTACCTGTTCTTAAGTGTCTGTTGTTATTTCATTGCCTGGACTTACTGTGTTGTAGCTGATTTTTGCCAATATTATATTTGTCTGTAGTGGATGCATAGTGTGTAGTAAATTAGTAAAAATTGGGATATACACACGCTAACGTCCTTGCCACAGTGGTAACACCAAAGTTAAGTGCTGTCGGGCTAGGCTAGCACTTGGATGGGTGACCATCCAGTCTGCCAAGCGCTGTTGGCATCCGGGGAGCACTCAGCCCTTGTGAGGGAAACTGAGGAGCTACTTGACTGAGAAGTAGTGGCTCCGGTCACGAAAATTGACAACGATGGGAGAGCGGTGTGTTGACCACGTGGTTTTCCGTATCCACTTCCAGTGATGGCTATTAGCTGAGGATGACACGGCAGCCGGTCAATACTGTTGGGCCTCTATAGCCTGTTCAGGAGGAGTTTATATGCACACAAATAATTATTTTTGATTATTTCTTACCAATAATTATTATTAGGCAATATTTTGATGTTTACTCCTACACATATTTTCTTACCCCATTTGTTTTGTAACATTTGAAATGTTTTACATTTACAATTGCTAGGAGTATCGTTTTTGCTTATTTTTATTGTTATAATTACATTGCATATGCCATTTTACATTAGCACTTATGGATGATTACTATGATTTTTATACTAAATTTTTTACAATCAATTTATCTATAGCAGCTTGAGCTTATGTTATCATACATGTCACTGTTCATCGTTCAAACATTTTCTTTTGTCTTGAATGGCCTATTCAATCTTATGGAAGGAGTTGTCAAGGAGATATGATTTCAATTTATTTTTGAAGCTATTACTGCTGTCTGTCAGACATTTCATTTCATCTGGCAATTTTCAGAAATTTTTATAGCAGCATATTTTACCCCTTTCTGTGCCAAGATAGGTTGAGTAAAGGATAGTATAAGTCTTTCTTTTTTCTGGTATTATAATCATGAATGTCACTGTTGTTTTTAAACTGGCCCATGCTGTTGAGTAAATGTACTGAGAGGCTGTTGTAAGAAATCCTAACCTTTAAAAAGGTGCCTACGAGATGTGTGACTACGAACCCCATACATTATTCTAACCACTTTCTTTTGAGCAGTGAAGGTTTTTTTTTTAATTGTTGAGTTACTCCAAAACATTATTCTGTATGACATCAGAGCGTGAAAATATGCAAAGTATATTAGCTTACTGATTTTTATATGCTCAAAATGGGCAATTATTCTTATTCCAAAAGTTGCTGAACCTAGTCGCTTTAGAAGATCCAAAATATGGATTTTCCAATTAAGATTCTCATCTATATGTACACCCTAAAACCTAGTATGCTCTACTCTGTCTACTGACTTCTGTTGATATGTTATAGGTATTGAAGGAACTGTACTTTTTGCAGCAGAAAATTGGATGTACTGTGTTTTTCAAAGTTTAGAGGAAGCCCATTTGCAGAAAACATATTAATGACTTTTCCCAAGACCTTCTTTTTATCATTTTCAATTGGAATATCTATTACTGGATTAATAATGATGCTTATGTCATCAACAAACAGCTTCATTCAGCTTCCTGTTTCAGATAGGAAGGGAGGTCGTTTACACACATCAAGAAGAGCAGGGGACCCATGATTGAACCCTGTGGACCACCTAATGTAGTTTCACCATATTTAGATAAAGTGGCAAATTTATTTAAATCAGTTGACCCATATAAGGAAACTTTTTGCTTCCTGTTCTGTAGGTATGACTTAAACTACTGATATGATATCCCATTTATACCATAGAATTGTAATTTCTATAACATAATGTCATAGTTCACACAATCAAATTCCTATTGGTGACATTTTATTATTTAAAGACTCTATTATGTGGACAGTGAAATTGTGTATTCCTGTCTCAGTGGAACAGAATGTTGGAAATCCGAATGGTGATTTACTAAGTATTCCATTACTGTTGAGATGACTAACCACTGTTGAGTACATTACTTTGTCGAAGATTTTTGAAAATGCTGTAGGCAAATGATAGTGGTCGATAATTATTGACATCTGTGGTGTCCCCTATTTTGTAGAGAGGCCTGAAAATTGCATATTTTAACCTGTCTGGGAAAATATCTTGAGTTACTGATGCATTAGATATGTGACTATGAACATCAGGTGATGAAACTTAATCTGACGAATGTTTTTCAAAACAGACACTTCCACGTACTGCCTGGCTTTTTCTTTTGAAATGTTCTCAGCAATTTTTTCTGCTACAATTTCGAAATGGTTGTCAAATACATTAGCTACTTGTGTACTGTTGATTAGGATGGTCTCGTTCTCTTTAATAGTAAGAATACCTACCCCATTGGTTACTTTTCCTGTCTGCCTTCTAACAACATTCCATACTGATTTTATTTTATTGCTGGAGTTTTAATTTCTTCTCTAATATACATATTTCTTGATTTCCTTACATCTTTTCTCAGTGTGTTATAATTATTTTATAATGTAAAACTACTTCTGAATTTTTACTAGTTCTTGCTGTCTCACACAGTTTTCTTTTCCTTTCTGAAGGCACTTTAATATATGTAGTAATCCAAGGTTTCTTTGAAAAGTGTTTGGTGTTACATTTAGTAATTTTCTTTTGAAAACAATGTTCAAAAAGGGATATAAATTTGTAAAGAAATATGTTGCAATTATCTTTGGCATTTGGCCCATTATATACATCTCCCCAATTAACATTTCTTAAGCTTTCTCTGAAGGGCTCTATAGATACTGGGTTGAGCGCCCTCACACTTTTACTTAATCGTTTCTGAACTGTACAGCCTGTTAGGTTTTGTAAGTTAATCAGTTGTACATTATGGTCCGACAATCCATTTACCACAGGGAAAGCATGTGTTTGTTTTACAACCTCATTCTGTACAAATACATTATCTATTAGCATGCTACTATCTTGAGCTATATGTGTAGGGAAACTGATCACTGATTCTAAGTTATATGCTGTGAAAAACACTTCTACTTCACTTTTCCTATCAGACTTACTTAGAAAATTTACATTGAAATCACTACAGATTAATAACTTCTTCTTTTTGTCTGACAAACAGCGTAATAGGGAGTCAAACTTTTTATGAACTGCTCCCGATCTCCTAATGGGGACCTGTACACTGTTGCTAATATCAATACTACATTATCTAGGCGAAGTTCACATGCACAAACCTCAAAGTGCTGATCAACACAAAATTTGCTTACTTCTACAGCTTTGCATTTATACAGTTTATGAAAATGACAACTCCTTAATCCACCCTAGATCTACAATTGTAAGATGCTAAATTATACCCACTTATACTTACACTATACATGCCCACAGTTACATGGTGTTCAGACAGAGAGAGTATATCAATCTAATTCTTATTTTTGAGATCATCTAAACACATTAATAGCTCATTTACTTTATTTTTTATTCCCCTGGTATTTCGATGAAGTAAGTTGATACTGCCCTTAGCTTCACCCCTATTTACTGTACATAAAGTTTCGTTTATTCTGTTTATCTTGATTGTCATCTGTCTGGACTTTGGTTTTAACCTAAAAAACCTGCCTGCCTGAACCCTTTAACCACAGGGATCACCCCTTGTGTGACTGTGGACCCTCTTACAGTTTCTGCTGAAAGAGAAGCTAACTTATTTTCCCCCATCCCATTCAGGTGCAGGCCATGTGTAGTGTATCCCCACCTACCAACAGCATTTACTGGAACAAAACTTATGTGCATGCACTGTGGTAGTCAGTAGCACTGTCAATTGCTGTAGCATTCAAAGAGAATTGTAAACAACTATGCTACTGAGCGATCTATAATAGATTCCAGAGCACAGAGATAAAGATACAGAGAAGGATGGATTTTGAAATATAATTAGGCAAAGATTAATTTCAGAAGTAAAAATTACCTGGTACAGTTGTTGCTGCACTGCTTGCTTCCACATAATTATGATGTATTTAAATAATGGAAGGTTTTAATAAAATTTTTCGTTGTTGGTTTAAGTGAGGAAATTTCATAAGACATGATTAAATAATGTTACCTGTTGAGACGGCTGGCCATCAGAGGTTATAGATTTTATCACCCATTCGAGATTTTTAGTAATTTATCATTTGGCAGAGTAAAATTTGTTGTAAAAGATAAATTTTGTAAAGATGATTGTAATAGTCAAACAATGAGCTTCTGTTTTCGTAATAGAGTTTTTCAAAGGTCAATTCTCCTTCAGTTGTTTAGCAAGTTTAAATCTTTTCTCCATCTCCTCACGAATGGATGTTATTTTCTGATTATATGCGTCTGTGCTGCACAGAACAGAACACAGTTTCTTAAAAAGTGAAAGGTGATTTGTTTAGAATAGTAGCATGTCCTTACACCAGACTGTGTAAAGCTTCTTCTTTCCTATTGAGCACACTTGCTTGCTGCTGAATTGCATCTTTTAAATTCATTGCGACGAGCAGTACCACATTTGCGCTTCCACAGGTAGGACTAAGCTGTATGAAATTTATTAGGGTCAATTTTAAATTAAAGTCAGGTTACAGTTAGGTCATTCTGAGTGAGCTTTCGTTTTCAAAATTAATTATCGGTTCAGTTTAGATAAAGTTCATTTCAGATTTCATTTCATATTCTGATAGTCTTATTCACAGTGCAGTGTGTATCATTTAGTGTTTGGGAGTCTGTTTAGCCGGATTGCATACATAAAATGATGGGGAATTTTTATAGAAATATTTTGGTTATTGATTCTCTAAGAATTTGTTTTATAATTTTACGTAGCATTTTTATTCTGTTAGCTTTGTGTTTTGTAACTACAAGTCATGTACTGTGACGACATTCATTGTAAGATTGCTCACAGTAATGCACAATACAGCGTTTTTTATTTTGTTTGTAGTTCTGGCTTTATAATTAATTTTGTTGACTTAATTAAAATACAGTATTACGGTTTCAACTTTAGCGATTGATTTATGAGATAACGTTTCTGTAACTACACCACTTGCATTGTTCAGGATTACAACACAGATACAGGAGTTATAAAGAATAGTGGTTTACTTTACACCAGTTTCAGTTCACAAGACTGCACACAGAAAAGTTATAAAGCCATCCCCTATTACAACCGCATGATGAAGAAAATTACTCCGCGCGGGGTAGCCACACGGTCTTGGACGCGTTGCCACGGTTCACGCGGCTCCCCCTATCGGAGATTTGAGTCCTCCCTCGGGCGAGGGTGTGTGTGTTGTCCTCAGAGTAAGTTAGTTTAAGTAGTGTGTAAACCGATGACCTCAGCAGTTTAGTCCAAAAAAATAAAATTAAATTAAATTAAGTTAAAAATTACTAGTGATATTCTGTAGCCCTACTCTGAAGCGCTCTACCACTTCAGCTTCTGATCCAGCCTGTCTATACAACCACACCTAATTGCCATTTTTGACCGACCTGTGATGCTTACCTGCACACAGATTAAGTCACGTTCGGAGTCCGTGATAAGCTCTCTTTATACCGAATTCTTTAATGCAATAAATACGTTACCATCATTGGTGACTATTTTGTCCTTACAATTAATATTATAATCTGAACATAGGATTACGTTGCTACTTACATCTGATTTCAATCAACTTTCTGGTACTAATATGTCTGAGCATTTTAACATTCAATTAACGATAATAAGTCTGTGACCTTTCCTTGGATGCTCCGTCAGTTTATCATATTAACCTTTTCTATATTCAGTCTGTGAGGACGAGCATTCTCTGAGATCATTGAGGCTGAAGTAACTACTATTTTGACAGGCAGTTCGTCTCTGATACGAAGGGGCATAATAAACGCTCTCTGCCGCGCGGGGTTCACCGAGCGGTCTAGCGCGGTGCAGTCATGGACTGTGCGGCTGGTCCCGGCGGAGGTTCGAGTCCTACCTCGGGCATGGGTGTGTGTGTTTGTCCTTAGGATAATTTAGGTTAAGTAGTGTGTACGTTTATGGACTGATGACCTTAGCAGTTAAGTCCCATAAGAAAAAAGAAAAAAAAACTCTCTGATACGGAGGGACAGAAGAAAGTTCCATTTCCATGACATCCTAGTGGCCACTTCCTGCGTGTGATGCACACCTGACCGATTACAGGGAACCCTACAATTGTGCACCTGATACATGAGGTCGAGAAACTGGCATCAGATACATTGCAGGGTCATCTGAGCCTCTGGCTTAGACACTGCAGTCTGGTGCAAGCCAGAGGACTGCGATCGACCGTGGGTACGACATAGACAGCTCTGCCTGCGCTCTGTGTGCGGTGCTAGCTGCCTTTCCGAAATCAGCAGTCCGCCAAAAGGAACCGAGGGTGGCCTCAGAACCCAGGTGGCTTATGAGTAACATACCCGACCTCTGCCCTTGTCCATACAGGGTAGGAAAATCGTCCGCTACCCTATCAGGAGAGGCAACCAATGCTGCCTCAGAAGTATTATGAACACTGGGTAGTACCTTGCTCCTGTCAATGGGGCGTGAGCAGCTAGACCCGGAAGCCTGTTCCCTCTCTCGTGTTCCACCTAACGACACGCTAACTCACCACTGTCCGTCGGTCACTCTCGGATGAAGACGGTTTGGTCGGGTGTTGCATCTCAGAAGCTGCAGCAACAACCAGGCCACCAAGACATTCCAATAGCACCAAGGGTGTCGCAGGTCTCGTCACAGACGCCATGTTGTCGCCGCAACTTTGAGCAGCTTCAACTTGGCAAAATGAGCCCATTATGAATGCTCTGGTTTGGTGGGGAGGGTTTCATAATAATTTTACAGGCTCTGCTGAGGAAAATTGGATCCAGGATACAGTCAGTGGCACGACGTTGACGTCCGATCTGTTTCCACATATGTTTCTCTGGAGACAGATCGGGAGGTTAAATGAATTTAAATGTCGATTAGTGATGGAGCTTGTTCTGAAAACTGATTTTCAAACTACTGTCAGTGTGATCAGAAAACTGATTTTCAGATTACCATCAGTGTGCAAGAAAAAATGTCGAACTAAATGCAGGTCTGCATAACAACTTTGGGTTATTTAAACCCTTCTTAATGTTTTGAAAAGCCAGTTCACAGTTTTTATTCCATGCCAAAACAATGTTCTCCTTAAGCAAATCACCTAGACAGGGTACATTTAAACTTTGATCACTTTCAAATTTTCTGTGACAACCACATAATCTGTAAAATGATTTCAGTTGCTACCTATTACATCTAGCAGAAAAGTCTCAGAAACTACTTCTTTACTAATGGCATGTCCTAAAAACTATAGTTCAAGTACTGAAAATTTACATTGCTCTATTTTTAGCGCTATTTCTCCTAGCTTCAGTTTTTTACACACTTTGTCAATAGCCCATTGTGTGAATCTCACCATCGCCCAGTCACTAAAATGTCCTTTGCCTAAGCTGTTAATTTAGGTGTAAATTTCTGCCCAATTACATTATCTAATGCTCTAGTGAACTCTGTCTCAGATTAATTAAACCGAGAACGTTCCTTTTATTTTTATTTAATTTAATTTTTGAGTTACCAGTCTTCTGACTGATTTGATGTGGCCCACACTAACTCCTCAATTGTACCAACCTCTTCATCTCGGAGTAGCACATGCAATCTACAATATCAATAGTTTGCCAGATGTATTCCCATCTCTGATTTCTTCTACAGTTTTTACCCTCTACAGGTCTTTACAGTACCATGGAAGTTAGTCCCTCACATCTAAACAAATGTCCTATCACCTTGTCCCTTCTTCTTGTTAAATTTTTCCATATATTACTTTCCTCTCCAATTCTCCATAGAACCTCCATATTCCTTACCAGAAGGTACCACACAGTATTGATAACATCGTCCACTGCAAAGAAAAGCAGTACAAATTATAGATTCTGGTGTTAAAAAAACCTGATGAAATCCTGCTGTTAATAATATACTTGTCTTGATTGATATGTTTTTCTATTATTGTAAACGTTCATCATTTTCCTCATTGTGATCTGTTTTTACAAAGATTTATTCAGATGTCTGGAATCAGGTAGTAGTGTTTCAACAAAAATTTATTCTAATGTCTGAAGTCCAGTTCTAACATCATGCTTCCATATCTTCTTGAAACATTAATAAGGGGTTGTTATAAGGACCAAACTTCTCTGAATAATGTCACGTTTCCATTTTCTGTAACTCCTTTTCAAGAGCTGCTCGTTTGGCTATGTGTACACTATAAGGGTTTATGAAAAACTGTTTCTGTGGTTTTAACTATTAAGTGCATTAGTATCCTTTAACTCTTCCTGGAATGTTACTAAAAGCAACACTGTATTACCACAGTAAACATTCCACCTGAAGTCTCTGATTGTCCATAAGCCACCTGTTTAAACAATCTTTGTGCCTACAAATATTTAAAATTCCATTTCATCTATATCTTGCCTGATATATCTCTCTCTATAAATCCATCCATTTCTTAAAAGTTTTATGCTATTAATTTTTTCATTACAACTTACATTAGTTTCAGCAAATGTAGTAAAGACACAGTTTTCATTCGGTGCTGTAGTAAAGCTTTTGTCATGCACAGACAAATCCTGCACACACACACTTCCCATCCACTCGCCCCAAAATAAAGTTCTCTGGAAGTCCAGGAATGATTAAGCATCTGTAAGTCAAAGTCACTCTATCAACAATGAAAGCCAATAAAGTTTGGTTTTTACTGTTTTGCTGTGTCTTCCTGTTGCGCCTTTTATTTTAACACCAGTTACAGGGAACTCACTATAATCTGATAATAGAAAATGAGCAAGTGATTGTTAAAAACAATAAACGTTACATAACTGTAGCCTCGTTGGTGTAGAGTGCTTCTTTGGTAGGTTTCTAATTTTATGATCTCGCTTCTGACAAAAATGGATGGGTTGTTACACTCATATATGTACTGTGAAATATAACAATGAAGCAGAAACTACAATTTCACTTGAACTTTTTTAATGCATGTAGCTTCCTTCACTTCGTAACATCAGTCATAAAAGTTTCCATAATTCGAAGAAAACAATTAGAAAAACCAGTGTTCAATACAGCACATCACAACTGATGCATCAGAACTGTGAAATACCACATTTAGAGTCCAACCAACAACGCCATCACATAACTAGTACTAACTCACGACTGCTTGCAGCACACATGGATCAACGAGTTCTGTGATACACAGAGTCGCAGTACTGAGATGTGTGTATACATTGATCTTTACATCCAAAAACCTTGATATAATTTTCTACTTCTTGTTAAACGTTTTCAGAATAATTACAATTTTGTATTTTTAAGTGATAATAAAAAGTGTTATATTAATAGTGCATCACGAGAGTCATTGCTTTCACCTGTGTAGTAACGTAATCTGCAATACTTAACCAAAAACCGGGTGCTTGAGCAGATCCATTTCCAAGCAGCAACAGCCAGTCACGAAGCAGCAGCAGCAGCAACAGCCAGACCCACTGACGTCTGTGATAATGCACCAGTGGTCAACACTGAAGCAACAGCTGCAGCAGCCGCAGATGGTCCTGTCGACATCTGCGACGATGTACCAGCTGCCAACCGCGAAGCACCAGTCACGTCGATAACTGCGATGCAACCTCGGCCACCGACGTCATGTGACATACCGTGGCATGGCGTCACAAGTGTGGTCCATTTTCCATGGGATGGGCAACAGTCCCCGCGCCCTGGCCCAACTGGTGAGCGCCACCACCACCAGAGATCTCTGTGACATCGCTCTGGTTGTAGCACCAGCATCAGCAGAAACACCGCCGCCCACACCATTAATGATCACCAGATGAGTCCTGTAACCTCACTGGACCACCCAGTGATCGCTGGCGCATTTGTGGACAGAGTCTCACTTGCCTGAATCAATAATAATGTGAATGCAGGCCACCGAAATACTACCACTTTCGTCAACGTATGTGAAGCTGTTTTGGGAAGAGCTCCCTGGATATGTCAACGCCCGTGGTATCTCACCATCAGTGGAATTCGACTCTACTGTAAACTGGCGCAACCCTCCCCTGATGGAGGACTGTGGCGACGAGGAGACAAGGATCACCCAAATTTGTGTGAGAACTGATGTGATATCGTGGGGCGTGTCGATCACTGAGTGGTTCGAAACTTTTACCAAGAGCTTCATACCGGGCCATTTTTCTGAGATGCAGGAAAGAGCGGCTGGCAAGGCGCTCAGTCGTGTACTTCACCTTGATGTTTATTCACATATCTCTGATCCACTTAATAGGGGGTTCAATTACATCCCTCTTCCGAAAGATATTGGTGCTAAACGTGCAAGAATTAATGTCCAGAATATCGCTTCTGGTTAGCGATAGAAGTTATACTAGTCATGCAATGCGATACGAAAAGATGCCATACATCTCATGTCTGCAGGCATTGTAGTTTCCAAGGCACCTTATTCCCCATAAAATTTCAGGACATACCAGAATTCAAGACGCATAACCCAGATTCCTCGATTCAAGTCTACATACTGTGACCTGATGAGCCAGAAGATGAAGACGGCCATGAGCACACTGTGCAAAACAAAGAAGTCAAACATTTGGTAATTTGATCCCACTGCTTTACCAAAGTAGCTGGTAAACATCCGAAGTAAGTAGACTTGTTGCTAGTCTCCAAGGGCAATGAACAATACTATATGTATCAAAAACATGTCCCATCTACTTTCCTCCTAAACGTCAAACCATAACAGGGCGTCGTATTTTTGCTACAGATTTTTCTACGTGGTCTATGAGTAATGTCTTTGATTCATCATCTGCCAACGGCCTTGTCAAACAGGGCGGAGGAGCGAACAGAGGTTCAGGGCACTCTCTTGTCCTAGGAGTGGGGACTGCCCCTAAAGGCGGAAGAATCAGCAATGATCAACGGCATGAGGATGCATAAGGCAATGGAAACCACTGCATTAAAGACACCTAACGCGTATCTACATGACATGCAGCCTGTAACTGAAGAAGTGTCATGATGATCTCTCTGTTGGCAAAAGATTTGGAATAGTCCCCCATTCGGATATCCGGGAAGGGAGTGCCAAGGGGGAGGTTACCATGAGAAAAAGATTGAATAGGATTCGTTATCAATAGGAAGTGTTTTCCTGTGAACAGTTCAGTGACACGGTTGTTCTTATTAGAATCGACAGCAAACCAACACCGACAACGATAGTTCAGGTAAACATGGCGACGTCGTAAGCTGAAGATGAAAAGATAGAGAACGTGTATGAGAATATTGAAAGGGTAATACAGTACATGAAGAGGGATGAAAATCTAATAGTCATCGGGGACTGGAATGCAGTTGTAGGGGAAGTAGAAGAAAAGGCTACAGGATAATATGGGCTTTAGACAAGGAACGAGAGACGAGAAAGACTAATTGAGTTCTGTAACGAGTTTCAATAATCACAAGAGGAGGAGGTATACTTGAAAAAAGACCGGGTGATACGGGAATATTTCAGTTAGATTACATCATGGTCAGACAGAGATTCCGAAATCAGATGGCTCAAATTGCTCTGAGCACTATGGGACTTACCCTCTGTGGTCATCAGTCCCCTAGAACGTAGGACTACTTAAACCGAAAGCACCTAAGGACATCACACACATCTATGCCCGAGGCAGGATTCGAATCTGCGACCGTAGCAGTCGCCTGGTTCCGGACTCAGCGCCTAGAACCGCTAGACCACCGCGGCCGGCCCGAAATCAGATACTGGACTGTAAGGCATACCAAGGAGCAGGTATAAACAAAGATCACAATATGGTAGTGATTAAGAGCAGGCTGAAGTTTAACACATTAGTCAAGAAGAATCAATAGACAAAGAAATCGGATACGGAAGTATTAGGAATGACGAGATACAGTTGAAATTCTCTAAGGGTATAGATACAGCAAAAAGGAATAGCTCAGTAGGCAGTACAGTTGAAGAGGAATGGACATCTCTAAAAAGGGTCATCACAGAAGCTGGGAAAGAAAACATAGGTACAAAGAAGGTAACTGCGAAAAAACCATGGGTAACAGAAGAAATATTTTAATTGATCGATGAAAGGAGGAAGTACAGAAATGTTCCAGGAAACTTAGGAATACAGGGATAAAAGTCACTGAGGAATGAAATGCATAGGAAGTGCAGGGAAGCTAACACGAAATTACTGCAGGAAAAATGTTAAGACAGCGAAAAAGAAATGATTGTCGGGAGGACAGACTCAATATACAGCAAAGTCAAAACAACCTTCGGTGCATTAAAAGCAAGGGGTATAACATTAAGAGAGCAACGGGAATTCCACTGTTAAACGCAGAGGAGAGAGCGGATAGGTGGAAAGAATACTTTGAAAGCCTCTATGAGGGGGAAGATTTGTCTGATGTGATAGAAGAAGAAACAGGAGTCGATTTAGAAGAGATAGGGGACCAAGTATTAGAATCAGAATTTAAAAGAGCTTTGGAGGACTTAAGACCAAATAAGGCAGAAGGGATAGATAACATTCCATCAGAATTTCTAAACTCATTGGGGGAAGTGGCAACAAAACGACTATTCACGTTGGTGTGTAGAATGTATGAATCTGCCGACATACCATCTGACTTTCGGAAAAGCATCATCCACACAATTCCGAAGACAGCAAGAGCTGACAAGTGCGAGAATTATCGCACAATCAGCTTAAGAGGCCATGAATGCAAGTTGCTTCCAAGAATAATATAGGAAAGGTAAAGGCACGTGAGAGGCAATTCTGACGTTGCAGTTAATAATGGAAGCAAGACTAAAGAAAAATGAAGACTCGTTCATAGGATTTGTTGACGTGGAACAATAGCTGCTGGACAGTGTAACATGGTTCAAGATGCTCGAAATTCTGAAAAAGGTAGGGGTAAGCTGTAGGGAGAGACGAGCATATACAATATGTACAACAGCCAAGAGGGAATAAAAAAAATGGACGGCCAAGAACGAAATGCTGGTATTAAAATGGATGTAAGACTAGGATGTAGCCTTTCGCCCCTACTATTCAATCTGTACGTCGAGGAAGGAATAATGGAAATAAAAGAAAGTTTCAGGATGACATCGCTGTCCTGAGTGAAAGTGAAGAAGCATTACATGATGTGCTGAACGGAATGAACAGTCTAATGAGTGCAGTGTATGGATTGAGAGTAAATCGAAGAGAGACGAAGGTAATGAGAAGTAGTAGAAATGAGAACAGCGAGAAACTTAACATCAGGATTGATGATCACGAAGTAGATGAAGCTAAGGAATTCTGCTACCTAGGCAGTAAAATAACCAATGACGGATGGAGCAAGGAAGACGTCAAAAGTAGACTACCAATGGCAAAAGGGCATTCTTGGCCAAGAGAAGTCTACTAATATGAAATATTGGCCTTAATTTGAGGAAGCAATTTCTGAGAATATACGTCTAGAATACAGCATTGTATGGTAGTGAAGCATGGACTGTGGGAAAACCGGAATAGAAGAGAATTGAAGCATTTGAGATGTGGTGTTACAGACGAATGTTGAAAATTAGGTGGACTTCTAAGGTAAGTAATGAGGAGGTTCTGCGCAGAATCGGAGAGGAAAGGAATGTGTGGAAAACACTGCTAAGGAGAAGGGACAGGATGATAGGACATCTGTTAAGACATGAGGAAATGACTTCCATGGCACTAGAGGGAGATCGAAAACTGTAAAGGAATAGAGGATGACAGAGCCTGGAATACATCCAGCAGGTTGGAAGTGCTACTCTGATATGAGGAGGATAGCACAGGAGAGGAATTCGTGGTACCAGTCAGAAGACAGATGACAAAAAAAGTATGAAAGATTATCTTGAAAGTTACTTCGTTATCTGTTCAAACCTGGAAATTACCCGTCTAGAACTGCGTACCGAGGTTTAAGAACACCCACCACCAGGAGTGTTGCCCCTTTATTGGTATGTCGATTTCAGTTGCCTTCTTGTTCCTGTGGCATGTAAGAGTTGGTAATACTCCCTTAGGATTTAAAGGTTGGTTACAGAGCGCATACACAAGCTCTGGAATCTAAGATATTGTTGCCGCGCTTCGCAGCGCACGGATTAACTAGCAGCAGTTTGGAAGCCAGTGTAGGAGCCCACCTGCTGTGGTGCGTACGCGTGTTGGGCGAGGGGTCGTCGCAGAGCTGCCGTACTGCCTTGTCCGCCAGCTGCGACACAGGATTTGGTATTGAGGGTTGATGTTTTTTTTATAATTTGCAGTGCGCTTATTAATTTAAAGAAAATGGTTTGTGTATGTGCGTAGCAGCAGATGATTAATTTGATAATGATAGGAGTTGAATTCTTAAGTGCAACCATTGTTAGGCAAATAGATTAAGTATTGATTTTTCTCATTGATTTCTTTTGTAAAAGTCAGGGAATTGTTTCACTATGTATTTAATTGAGAAGTATTTCAGTCTGTCTCAAGAGTTTGATTCATTTGTAATATTGCTTTAATGCCTCTGGTGGCAGATTTACATATGAAGCGATTGTTCAAAGAGCTTCTAGCGTTTTGTTAATTGAATGAGAAAGAGTCGCTTTGAGAATATAGTTTTTAAAAAAAGGAATTACTTGTTTGGGTTATCATTTATGGAGTTTAGATTTGACCAAACACTTTCTCTTGAATTATATGTAGTTGTAGTAAGCAGCAGCAGCTGCAGCAACAGCAGGAGCCGCCATACAGAACATGCATTGCACTCAGCATGAATAAAAGGTTTTTTTATGTTTTTGTTAAATAATGGAATGCAGGAGATCAAGCAGTGGCAGCAGAAAGACCAAGTAAGTTATCTGTTGTGCACAGGACCAATTCAAGCGATCTGTGTAATAGTAAAGTTAACAAGAGTACAAGCACGAGTTTTTCAGTAGAAAACACGAAATAAGAAGATAGAGCTCGCGACTTTCACATGTTGTGAAAGCGAACCTTCTGCCTCCTATACCATCTTCACAGAACAGCACATACTGTAGGTGCCATGTGTGCCAAGTTGTGTCCACATTTGACTAGTCGAAACAAATTTGAATTTTACATTGGAGATAATCTTGTGTAATGTTTGTTCACTGAGCCCCAAAACCTTCTGTGGGAAGTTGATGTTTGTTGGGACAACGTCCCCATGACCCACTCGGAGGAAAATTACACACTGCACGAGGAGGCAGTTGGCTGTCATATTGTTGGCTGCCACTGGGTAGAGATGCAGACCTCCCCTAGAGACTACTATCATCTAAAGTGAAGGTTCTGCGACCCAGCTCACAATTCATGCAACCTGAAGTGTCAACAGCCATGTCACATAACCGTCTTTCTACACAACTTGAGCATATATTGAAACGTCCCCTTAGAAAAATTGTTCACGACTGTGCTTAAACTGAGACACAATATTTTTTAGCGCAACGCAATCTGACTTCCAAAAATCCCTACGAAAGAATGGCCCTGACTAGCATTAACCTATACGTTTCACAAATCACTTACCTCACAAAAAACTTCGTTACTCAAGCTACTGCAATACAGCGAGCGCTACTACTGCCAGCTAAATAAAATATTCAAACTACAGAAGGCACTAACTACTGATAGGTATAGTTAGCAAATGAAACATTTTAATAGAGAACAAACAATGTATTTACCTTAGTAGTCATAATATATATATCACTTCATGACACCAATTCTTACAAATTTCAAAACTCCGCCATCTCTCTCCCCACGTCCACCACTGCTGGCGGCTCACCTCCAACTGTGCAACGCTACGCGCTGTTAGCATCCAGCTGCCGCTGCCCGACACTACAATGGCGAGTATTACAACAATGCCAACCAGCCACAGACTGCACACGGCACAGCCAGTGATTTTCATACAGAGTGCTACATAGCGGCGGCGTTACCAATAAAAAAAAACTAAACAGCCTACTTACAAGGCCCCCATGTTCCCCACAAAAAAATTTACAAGTTGTTTTGGGCAGTGGCCAATACAGATTTGAAAATTTTTTTCATAATTACAATAACAAAGAAATGAAATGCACACACTTATCGATACAATGTTGGTCAAAAGCTAAAATTTTCTCACAGTCCATACAGACAGTCCTGATTATACATCACAGTAAAATAGTAGTGTTTTTCTCAAAGACTGAGCAATAAAAGAAAATGCACACGGAAGTAGTGGATTTCCATGCAGTCTTGAAGAAGTAGTGTTGTCCTTCGAACGAAAGACAGTGCTGACTCTTGACATGCAGACAGGTAATGGGCCACAACAGAGTCAGTCGACGTTGAAGACTATCGGTAGGTAGGTCATCACAGAGCAGACCCACTGTAGTCCTGGTAGAGATTACGGTATTGGTGGGCCACCAGATGTGCAGACCCATTGCAGTCCTTGTAGAAATAATGGTATTGGTGGGTCATCAAAGGTGTAGACCCACTGTAGTCCTTGTAGAGATGGCCAGCAGCCATCTGTTTGACTGCGCAGGCGCACAATCACCATTGAAGAGTCTTGCAGATAATATAACAAGTCCATAACCACCACTTGTGCACTCAGAAAAATTGTTTTTGAAATGTCCTTCGAACCAGCAATGCTGTTATCCAGTCCCTTACTGAATTATTAACACACGTGAAAACACTATCAGTCCCTACTTCTCACATATTGTCCATATACTATGACCAACAGAAACGTGTGCAGTGAAATGTAATTTACAAGTTACTTAATTTGATGAACTGGTGTCAATTACAATTTTATAACATAAGAATACAATAACAAAGTTACAAAATACATGTTTAAAGAACATAATAGTACAGATAACATTTGCAGTAGTACAGGCTTTACAAAAGAATCGAAATAGCAAATACATCAGTGTTACAAAAATTATGACATAAGTACATACATAAAAGATCAGAGTAACTTTTGAGACATCAACCTCACACATGAGCATTAGAATAAAACAGAATAAATAATGTGTAAACATCTTTACGAAGTAAATAACATGTTATTAATGCAAATTATATTTGAGGATAACAGTATTCCTCATCATAGTGAATGTAGCTTAGTATTATAAGAGAAAAAATTCTATGAAACAGCACCCAGAGACAGGAAGAAAACAAATACACAAGGGTACACAAACACATAGTGGGATAACACAAAGAAAGGACAGGGTTTGTTTTACTGCAGTATTTTGCAAACAAAACTTTCTTTACTTCTCAGAGATCTCCCTTCATTCTTCATTATTTCCAAAAAGTCATATCGAAGCCTGCTTTCTGTATTATGCTCACATCCTCACTCAAAAATAGTTTTTCTCCACTATACACTACTTTTTTGGCCAAACCATTTTCTTATAGCTTCTCAACGCTTTTCTTCCAATTCATCATAGTTAGTTTCTTATATAGTCTACCCCCTCTTAAGCTAACTTAAATCTACTGAGCTCAGATGTTAAACTAATGGACGAGGCAAAGCAGGGGCACAAAACAATTAATACAAACAGCAATGACAAAAAAAATGCAATTAAGCATAGCGAGCAGCAATAAATGTAATAATTTATATCTAAACATGACAAAGCCGAGGCAAAGCAGCGGCACAAAACAATTAATACAAACAGCAATGACAAAAAAAATGCAATTAAGCATAGCGAGCAGCAATAAATGTAATAATTTATATCTAAACATGACAAAGCTGAAACAGAAAAAATATTACAGTAAAAATGTGTAATACCTATGTCACATCTTAACACTAGAGTGATGCATCACTAGAATATACGCTAGCAGATAAGTTACCAAATCGTAAAAAAAATTATTTTTGTAAGTCCTGTGAAGGGAAATGTCTATTTGTGCTCTCTTTTCTAAGGAAGTGCATCATAAAATGATTCTTTACTGGGTCTGTAGACAGAAAGTAGTTATATTAGTACATGTATTAAATTTTAATTTAAACAATGCTGTGTTGCAACAAGAAACTAGATATTAAACAAAATAGGCAAAGCAAGACGTGAAACGTCATTCGCTAGCCATAAGGCATTTCATAATGCAGTAAACAATCTTCCAGCTAGCAAGACAATAGACATGAAATATTTCTCATCATTTCATTTCAGTAAATAACATAAATTAAGAACTCTACAGTGTAATCATGTTTTCAGGTTTGAGGATGTCGTATTTACGATGCTTTCTACAAAGGAATGTCAATAGCGAGGATAATGGCCTCCTTTTTTTTTACCTGTGCCTCTGAAAGGCACAAACTAATGGCTTTCTTTTGTCAGGTGGTTGTCGTGCAGCTGGGTGCCCATGACGCATTACGTGCAGGTGGTCACTTAACTGTCTTATCGAAATACTTACGACACCAGTTTCCGCTACAGTGGCAGTCTCATATAAAAAAATTCACAGGTCAAGAATTTGCGTTACAAATCTGTAGAAATAAAATCATTTAAATTTAATAGTGTTCAAAAATTTTCAACAGCATAGTGATACTTTCACACATATACAAACATTTTATAACTCTTAAAGTACGATTCTCGGTTTCCAACATCCTTTTTCACAAACCAGAGTCCCTAACCACTACTCATTATTCCTTGCTTTATTACACATATACATATTCATAGACACATCTTCAATATTTCACCATAATAAATAAGTAGCATAATCAAATTCCTCATATATCATCAGCTTATTGATCATAAACAAACCTCAGCAGCATAATACACATAGTCATCGTAATAATAACATCATAACACCTCAGTCAACTCTCAAAATCGTCGTAGCTTCCTCCAATAATTTCAAAACCTAAAAAAAATTCTCTGGTCATGTCAAAAGTGTCATCTACCTCAAACGTACTTTAAAAATCATGATCCCATACTAAATACATCATTCAAAGCTCTCATAGCATCACAATGGTTCCGAAAAAGTATGAACAGTTCACAAAGTACAGACAAAATACAATTTCGTAAGTGTGAAGTTATCCAACTGTGTAATTACGTAAACATCTGTCACTGATGTAGTATAATAAATGTTTGTTTCTCTCAGTTAAATGATCAGATAGCTGTGTAATTTATGTGTTAGAGAAATATGGTACCGATGTGTAAAGTTGTATAAGTAAATACCATATTAGCTAGGGCTCCTTGTGCTTGCCAAACACATGGTACACAAAGTAGGCGTGTACCCCCCTAAGGATTAATGTAATTATATCCTCAGGTGTTACAGATTACAGCAATGGAATGAAATGTATCATGGAAAACTTTCTTTCTAATTCAAATATGTTGAAAAATAAATAGTTTAATGCGTGTCCTGTAGCGCTAAATGTGCGTCTTGCTGTAAGACAATCTCTGTGGAAGTGTCGTAGTTGTTGTCCTCCGAAAGCTAAGTTCTGCAGAAGTCAATGTACTTACCTCATGATAAACAAAAGTGAAATGCTTTGCATATAAATATCTTAGTTATTACGCTTATTGCCGTGATGAAAAAAGTACTGTGCTGTAACGTATTGTTGTGCTACGGAAAAGGCTGTCTCATTGTACCTATACCACAAAAGGTACTACTAGAACATGTTTTCCTTTCCAGAAGAATTCAGAAAAACTGTGCAGATATAAAACAGATACACCACAAAAGCAACAATGTAAATCGTGTCAAATATTAGTAGCGTCGTGATATAATCGTGTAGCTATTAGAGAAACCAAATGCTAAGTCATCTTTAATCTCACCGAATGAACTTCAAATAAAGAATGTGTTTTCAACTAAACCAAAATGTTGCATTAAAATCTCATTAGCAGTACTGGTAAATGTTCTAAGTATGTAAGCATTATAGTCGTTACGTAATCGTGCAACTAACAAGCAAGAATGTACACACACAATAACAGTGTGACGTCTGTTCACTATAACAATGGACTCGTAAATACTGTCTAAATAAGTTCTCTAAGTTCTAGACTGGATAGTTAACTTCAAAACATTGTTGCGTGTTAACAGTTTCTCAGTGTGACAAAACATACTACAAATGTGAAGTGAAATGTTTTATGGCAAAGACAAATTTAAAAAGCAGATTATCTCTTAATAAACGGTTTTACATGTAAAATGTGGTGTAAACCTTTACTCTTCCTAGTATGCAGACTGTCAACTGAAAAGCAATTATCATGTGATTACGTCGGTAAGGAACACTGGAATTTTGCTCAAGGTTAGCTTATGTTATTTTTCTCTGAGCCAGCCGGCGCACGCGGCTGCCTGCGGTGCGAGTCATTGTCTGTCTCTTTGTTGGCGCGCGTCGTTATTAGGATTAGGAGACCTAACTTGCTGAGAGGGCCCAGCTCTGTTTGGATCCCGCCAGTTCTGATGAAATTCCGGTCTGTCGTTATGATTATATCGTCTGTCGTCATGTCGGTAGTTCCTGTAGTTTCTTTCTTGTCGGTTAAGTGGTGGAGAATTTCTCCCTGAATTATCATTGCGCGGTGGACCGTTGTGTCTAAAGTTATTCTGTCCCCCTTGATAGTAATTATTTTGGTTCCCATATTGTCTGTTTCTCTGATTGTCTCTGTGATAGTCATTACCGCGGAGAGGCGACCTTTCCCTGTAATTATTACTACTCTGCCAACGGTTGTCATACGTGTGGTGTCTGTTTTGGTCACGATTTACGTTGTACGAATAGCCTTGTCGTGTATTATTTCTGTCATCGCGGAATTGTGACAGGTGTGACCTGTAATTGTTGCGTTCCGCGATTGTCAGTGTCAATTTCCAATTCTTGTAACAGTCCCTGAAAAGCTTCAATGTCGTCTTTGCAACGCCCTGCCAAAATAATATTCCTTAAATGTTCAGGCAATTTCATTATGCAAATGCGGATGAGTTCTGAAGGGCTATATGGGTTTGAAAGATATTGGTTCTTATGCAACATATCTTCAAAATATTTGACAAGACTCGAAAATTCAGATTGTTCAAAGTGTTTCGTCATCATTGTGCTATGTTTTACTCGGTCTTGTGTAGCTTGAGACCAATATGCTGAGAGGAAAGCATGATAAAATTCTCCTTCACTGTGACAATCGTGAATGATCGATCGCATCCTTACGGCTGGTTCATTCTCCAAGTAGCCACACATAAATTCTAATCTGTGTTCTAATGACCAGTTGGGAGGAAAACAATGAGAGAATTGATGAAGCCACGCTTGTGGATGAATGTCGTTGCCAGAATTCTTAAATGTTTTGAATTTACGTGTAGTAATGAACAGCTTATAGTCAAAATCATCATGTCGGCGAGTCGCATGTCGGTCATTGTTACATCGTTTCGGCGGTTGCATCTCAAAATTCGGTGTACCTTGCCAATTTCTTTCATAATTTCCTAAGTGCCCTGTGTTATTATTTTGTGGCTGTTCCGTATTTCTATGGCCCTCTTCCCGTATTGGAGCGCGAGTGTCCTCTGAAATACGTATTTGTTGTATTACCTGTGTCAGCTGATCTTGTACTTCCCGGATTTCTCTTTGGTGTTGCGTACTAATTTGATTCAGACTTTGTTTGAATTTCCTAATTTGTTCGCACTCTTCTGTGTCATTAAAGACTACCGGTTTTGTGTCATTCAAATTATCATCTAACTTCGTAGATAAATTAGTGAACTGATCCGAAAGTTCGGCTACTTTCTCCGATAGTGAACACATTTCCTCAGTGTGTTTTTCTGAACCAAGTTTCAGAGTGTCTATTTGTGTTGAAATCGAATTTACTGTGTCCTTTAAGTTTTCCTGAGTTCTTGCAAGTTGCGTAACTGAATCGGTGGATGCAACTGAGTCTATTTTAGCTTGCAAGGTGTCGTGATTTTCACGAACAACAGTTTGCAATTCTTTTATGGCTGCTTCGTGTCTGTAATGAGTTTTCATGCCGCGAAAAAATAGGTTGAAAATGCTCACAAATTTGTGTTTTTACGTCATTACAGATTTTTTGACATTTCGATTCAATGTTATGTAACTCAGTAGTTAAATCTTCACGTGTTTGTTCAAGTGTGGTGTTTAACTTCCGAAGATTATGTTCCATTGTGTCCAACTGTTGCTGTGTTTGTCTCTGATTTTGTTCCATTGTGTCTAACTTCCGAAGATTTTGTTCCATTGTGTCTAACTTTTGAAGATTATGTTACATTGTGTCTAACTTTTGAAGCTTTTGCTGTGTTTGTCTCTGATTTTGTTCCATTATGTCTAACTTTTGAAGCTTTTGCTGTGTTTGTCTCTGATTTTGTTCCAGTGTGTCTAACTTTTGAAGCTTTTGTCCCATTTGTTGCATTAGTTGTAATAACAGTGCACTGGTGTCTGAAACATGTTCCTCAGTGCTATTCGGCAAAGCATTTGAACCGGCAATATTGGCAGTTTGAAAAACAGAAAATGTGTCTTGACTTATTTGAGAAAACGGTGAGGAAGCAAAACCTGAATCTACAGTATTTTCAAGAATGTGTCCTGTCATTTCGGAATCCTGAGGCGAGCTGTTGCCAACCGATCGATCGATAATGCTTCTCTGTTCACTAATTGTTTCACTGTCTAAACCATTGTTTGGAGCCCGCTCCATTTCCCTATGTACAATTACCAAATTACTACTTTGAACATTAGTTAATTCATTACTCGGTGGCGCTAACACACTGCTTTCGTCTTCACTGTCATTTCTCAGTTTACTTTGGAGCCTAGTATTACGTTTTTCACACGCCATTATTCTCACAATATTTCACACGACAACAAAGAAAAAAAAAAACAATTTGAAGAGCAAAAATAAGAGAATACATTAACATAGAAAATAATATCTAGTTAATTGCAAGCGCAGCTGCGAAATACTTGGTGCGAATCTACATGCATGCCAGAACTGTTTTACTGTACAACAATGAAAGACTACAACTACAAAGGAGATTCTCTACAATTACGCGTTAGCAATAAACAAAATCTACATTAATTACACAAACTACAAGAAAAAATCAGAAGATTCCAGTGAGGTATCCTTGGCTAAGGGTCGACATATGAAACATCCCCTTTTAAAAATTGTTCACGACTGTGCTTAAACTGAGACACAATATTTTTTAGCGCAACGCAATCTGACTTCCAAAAATCCCTACGAAAGAATGGCCCTGACTAGCATTGACCTATACGTTTTACAAATCACTTACCTCACAAAAATCTTCGTTACTCAAGCTACTGCAATACAGCGAGCGCCACTACTGACAGCTAAATAAAAGATTCAAACTACGGAAGGCACTAACTACTGATAGGTATAGTTAGCAAATGAAACATTTTAATAGAGAACAAACAATGTATTTACCTTAGTAGTCATAATATATATATCACTTCATGACACCAATTCTTACAAATTTCAAAACTCCGCCATCTCTCTCCCCACGTCCACCACTGCTGGCGGCTCACGTCCAACTGCGCAACGCTACGCGCTGTTAGCATCCAGCTGCCGCTGCCCGACACTACAATGGCGAGTATTACAACAATGCCAACCAGCCACAGACTGCACACGGCACAGCTAGTGATTTTCATACAGAGCGCTACGTAGCGGCGGCGTTACCAATTAAAAAAACTAAACAACCTACTTACAATATGATGCCCACTTCTTAGTTCAACAATATAGAGCTCATATCGTTTCCCAAAAGAATGAGACTAAGGTTAACGCTCCACTTTCTGGATTCAATTTGCACGCATCTCCTCAGAAATTTACTGAGAGGATGTGTCCAGAGGATGTACATATCGCCAGAGCCCCAGCTATGAAGAAGTCTTTCCATACGAATACATGGTTTCGATGAAGAGACTCAACGAAACCACACTGCCCAACTCAATGGCGTTCTATAGTAAACTAACAGCCTCTGCCACAACGGATGCGAAGTGTGAACATTCAGTGAAAGTTTGGCAGGATTTCAGTATCACAAGTTTAGGTGAATACGCAAAAAAAAAGACATGAGTACTGACGTCTACCTGCTGCAAACATCTTGGAGAATTTCTGGAGTACATGCGTGGGCACATTTTTCTGGATCTTTTCTTCTATTCCATCACAGCGTTTGGGCTTTTGTGGGACGCGAAGATAACGAAGACGCGTGTCAACATCGAACTTTGCTTTTGGACACAGGATACGTGGCAGACTTTGCCAGTGCGTGCAAGGGTATGCCAAGGCGAATAACCCACGAATGAGTGAGGAGGAGTACAGGTCTTTTGACGATTTAAGTTGCCTGGATGTAAAAAGCTTCTACAGTCAAGCCATGCAACGAAGTCTACCATCTGCCATCTGGATGGTTTCCGTCACTGCCCAAGGAGAAAACTGACATACTGAGGGAAGAGGTACATAATGTGGCTGAGAAGGGTGGTGAGAAACATGTTCTGTAGGCAGAGCCGGAATATCCCACCCATCTGCACAATGAACCCAGTGACCTGCTGCTATGCCCGGAACAGATAGTCCAAGCAAAATGGTTCGATGACGAAGCTGTTGACAACGCTGGGAACAAACATCGCTATATTAAGCATTACAGAAACCTGCAGCAGTGTCTCGGGTTGGGGATGAAACTTGTTAGTATAACTCACAGACTCTCTCTCAAGCAGCGGTCGTGGTTGAAGGAGTACATTGATTTGAATATCTTACTGAATGCTCTCGTGACATGTGATTCTGGGAAAGGCATTTACAAATTAATGAATAATTCGTTTTTGGAGAAGAGCATGGAGAATGTTAGAGAACACCGCAAAGTTCGTTTAGTTTACTGGTGGCACTGGTGTCACAGTGCACGAGATTGTGTTTTGACGCAAGAGATAATTTCACCAGACCAAATTTCAGACGGGTCACCATCTTCAGTGAAGGACAATTCACTGTGGAAATGATCAAGGTTTCAGTGCCGTTCCCGAAACCTGTCTGTATCAGTATGTGCAAGCTGGACCTCTCCCAAACGTCACTTATACAGCTTTCACTAAGACTGCTAAGCCAAACTTCGTGGACCACTAGTTACTTTAGAAGGATACAAAAAAATGTTCAAACGAGTGTGAATTCCTAAGGGACCAAACTACTGAGGTCATCGGTCCCTAGACTTACACACTACTTAAACTAACTTACGCTAAGAACAGCACACACACCCATGCCCGACAGAGGACACGAATCTCCGGCAGGAGGAGCCGCACAATCCGTGACGTGACCTCCAAGACCGCGAATCAACTCCGCGAGGCTAGAAAGATGCAGATGGTTTCATTTAGTGAGTGAAAGGTAGTCATCCATATGGAAAAACTAGGCACAGTCACGAAGAATTCGACACGTCTGAATATGTGACCAATATTCCTTTTGGAATAACACCTCAGAACAAAAAGGTTATTGGATTGATGAAAGACGAGGCAAATGTTTGACAGATTGTGGAGTTTGTGGGGCTCAGGTCTAAGATGCATGCCACCAGGAGGAGGGCTAAGAGCGTGCATCGAGTGGCCTCACAGGTTCTCACGATTAAAATTTGTGAGTGGTTACGTTCCGAGTGTGTTGGCACACTCCTCACATGGTGCGCCAGTTAATCTTTGTACCGGGAGGCCATGAGGTACATACTGCACTACGAGTGAAAGTAGGGCTTTCCGTTAGGGCAACAAATGGTTCTTCTGTTGGGATGGAATCAGGATCCTCCCATACTCACACTATTCGCTGGAGTTATTGAGTGTGTAGTTGTTTATTTATTAGTAAGTAGTTTGTGTGTATGTGCAGAATAGTTCAGTGAGAATTTGTCATAGTTTTGTGTGTGAGAGAAGGTATGAATGTTTTATCGCACACTGTGTATGTACATTTGTTGGCTGCACACGATGCCTGTTTTTAAAAATATTGTAAATATATTTGTGTGTGTGTCTGTATGTGTTTGTGCTTTTTTTTCTCTTTACCTGATGCTCCCAGTCCCTGTTTTCCATGTATGTATTGCGCACAGAACAGAAATCATCGATTAAATATAAACAGAAAGAAATGATTGAATAAATGCAAATGCTGTGTGCACTGAAAGAAAATGTAAATGCTGTATATTGTAAGCGAATGCAATGAAAAAGATAAATGTAATAGATAATAGGAAACATAGCATTTAAGTTGTTGTATCTGATAGTCATAAGTCTTCAAGAAAGGTACTTCGTAAATAAGAAACATGTATCTGTAAATACAACAATAAAAATTGAAAATTATTGTAAATAAGAAAAAATTTCTTTGTGAAAGTACACTGAATGTATAACAAACAGCGTTGTAAAGAAAAATTGTTAATAAACTAGAACAAAAAATATTGTAAATGAAAATTTCACTGTGCGTATATCACAGAAACAACTAGCACTGTTAATAAAGGAAAGATTGTAGGAAGTATGTCACAAAAAAGAAATTCTTAATAGTAAACTATTAGTTGATTTGTTTTATCTTTGTTATTATTTATTATAAATCCCTTCAGTACTAAAAATGGAAATGCATTGTGGGTAGGGCCTCCCGTCAGGTAGACAGTTCGCCTGATACAAGTCTTTCGATTTGACGCCACTTCGGCGACTTCCGTGTAGATGGGGATGAAATGTTGATGATAAGGACACAGAACACTCAGTTCCAGAGCGGAGAAAATCTCCAACCCAGCCGGGTATCGAACGCGGTCAGTTAGGTACGACATTCCGTCGCGCTGACCACTCAGCTACTAGGGACAGACACTTCAGTACATAAAATACTTGACTATCCCTATGGACAACACTTAGATCTAGAGTGAACAGGAGGGAGGAGAGGGTGATTGATCCCCATGGGTCCTATTGGGACTCCTGCCGTTCTTTATTTCTTATGATGACGCCATGACCTTGAATATAAGTCACAGAATTAACTGGGTGATTGCCCTGGATGACCTTGACAGTTTCTGGTCGTTTTTTTGTGGAAGAAGAAATGGGGGCACCAAGGAGCCCAAATCTATAACCTGACACCAGTTGTCCTCAGCTTATCTAGAGATAAGAAACCAGTTGTAACCACTCCACATCTTGAATTCTTATTCATGCAGACAGGGAATTCCCTTGCTTCTATCTGCAGTTAAAAGTACACTACTGGCCGTTAAAATTGCTACACTAAGAAGAAATGCAGATGAGAAACAGGTATTCATTGGACAAATATATTATACTAGAACTGACATGTCATTACATTTTCACGCAATTTGGTTGCATAGATCATGAGAAATCAGTACCCAGAACAACCACCTCTGGCCGTAATAAATGTCTTGATACGCCTGGACATTGAGTCAAACAGAGCTTGGATGACATGTACAGGTAGAGCTGCCCATGCAGCTTCAACACGATACCACAGTTCATCAAGAGTTGTGACTGGCGTATTGTGACGAGCCAATTGCTCGGTCACCACTGACCAGACGTTTTCAATTGGTAAGAGATTTGGAAAATGTGCTGGCCATGGCAGCAGTCGAACATTTTCTGTATCCAGAAATGCCCGTACAGGACCTGTAACATGCAGTCGTGCATTATCCTGGTGAAATGTAGCGTTTCTCAGGGATCGAATGAAGGGTAGAGCCATGGGTCGTAACACATCTGAAATGTAACGTCCACTGTTCAGAGTGCCGTCAATTCGAACAAGAGGTGTAACCAATGGCACCCCATACCATCACGGTGGGTGATACGTCAGTATGGCGATGACGAATACACGCTTCATATGTGCGTTCACCGCGATGTCGCGAAACACGGATGCGACCATCATGATGCTGTAAACAGAACCTGGATTCATCCGAAAAAATGACGTTTTGCCATTTGTGCACCCAGGTTCGTCGTTGAGTACACCATCGCAGGTGGTCCTGTTGTGATGGAGCGTCAAGGGTAACTACAGCCATGGTCTCCGAGCTGATAGTCCATGCTGCAGCAAACGTCGTCGAACTGTTCGTGGAGATGGCTGTTGTCTTGAAACGTCCCCATCTGTTGACTCAGGGATCGAGATGTGGCTGCACGATCCGTTACAGCCATGCGGATAAGGTGCGTGTCATCTCGACTGCTAGTGATACGAGGCCATTGGTATGCATCACGACGTTCCGTATACCCTCCTGAACCCACTGATTCCATATTCTGTTAACAGTCATTGGTCTCGACCAACGCGAGCAGCAATGTCGCGATACGATAAACCGCAATCGCGATAGGCTACAATCCGACCTTTATGAAAGTCGGAAACGTGATGGTGCACATTTCTCCTCCTTGCACGAGGCATCACAACAACGTTTCACCAGGAAACGCCGGTCAACTGCTGTTTATGTATGAGAAATTGTTTGGAAACTTTCCTCGTGTCAGCACGTTGTAGGTGTCGCCACCGGCGCCAAGCTTGTGTGAATTCTCTGAAAAGCTAATCGTTTGCACATCACAGCATCTTCTTCCTGTCGGTTAAATTTCGCTCCTGTAGCACGTCATCTTCGTGGTGGAGCAATTTTAATAGCCAGTAGTGTGTTTGACTTCATAAACAGCGAGAAGTTCTTGGTCCTAGGTACACCATATGAATTGTGATGGCAAAGTTTTTGAGAATAAAAAGCTATTGATCACCACGAGTCATCTGTCCATTCTTGCAGTATCACACTTATAGATGGTAGGCTTCCTTCGACTACTACCGCTAAGAGTGTGTGGAGTTTAGGTTGCGACAGAAATGTAGCATCTGCCATGTTTCGCTTCGAAGGTGGAGTCCATTGCCTGGCTCCAGTGCACACGAGAGTTCCGTTTGATCTTACGGCCGCACAGCTCCGCAGTTGGCGGCCCTTCTAGTTCTGTAGCTTGTCGTAGGAGTCGGCAACAAAGGTTTAGCATCCCGATGAACCGACGCAACTCTTTGATGGTGCTTGGCTTATGACTGGACAGAATAGCTTCAAACTGGTCGAGAAGCGGCAAAAGCATGCGTAAGATACACAATGACCGAGAAAATCGACTTGAGATCACCAAAATATACATTTAGGTGTGTTTGGAACGACACCGTATTGCTTCAGGTGTACTGCCTGAGGTGCTGCTGATGCTCTTTTTTGGTGACCGAAAAGGTCAAGATGTCTTCAAGATAGTCAACGAAGAGTCAATAAATCTTTGCCAAATTTGAGCCACATTGCACAGACCAAAGCTCATACACATACTCTCAAACAAACCGAATAGTGTAATGGTGGCTGTTTTCGATACATCTCTATCTGCAACACTATCTGGGAATAAACCTTGGTGTGATCCCACAATAAAAATTACGGCACCGTGCAAGGCACGATTGCACCACTGGCTAACGGCCAGGAATCATTCTTGCATTAAGAGGTATATAATCACAGCATGGACGTGATACTCCACTCTTTTCAGGGACCACGTGGACTGAACACGAACAAGGACCACTTAAGGGGCAGATTGTGCCTTCCTTTAACACGATGGCAAACTTTGCCTTAGCTACTGCTAGGCGATCTGATTCAAAACGTGCCGGCCCCTGTGGCCGAGCGGTTCTAGGCGCTTTATTCCGGAACCGCGCTGCTGCTACGGTACAAGGTTCGAATCCTGCCTCATGCATGGATGTCTGTGATGCCCTTAGGTTAGTTAGGTTTAAGTAGTTCTAAGTCTAGGGGACTGATGACCTCAGATGTTAAGTCCCATAGTGCTTACAACCATTTGAACCATTTGAACTGCAAACGTTTATGCCTACATGACACTGAGGTACTGTTCATGGTGTACATAATAGGTTTGGTATTACGCTGCGCCTGTTTAAAGAGCTCAAGGGGGCCTAGTCAAAGAAGGTTTTGGCATACTATGGAAGAATACTTGTGGTCTTTGGTTTGCATAGTCTGGCTCATCATGTTGTTCACGAGTCCATAATTCGCCACGTCTGGCATCAGTTTGTGGAATGTCAGGCATTCAGCTACGATGATTGGCTCCGAGGCGTCGGTGACGGTAGAGTGCCACACGAACGTGCAGCGCGGTCCCAAGTCCAATTCCACACGATGGCTCTGTTACGCCGATAATGACGAATTGTTGGTGGTCGACTAGTAGAACGTGGTCGGTGGCCGACAACGATGCACTGAGGTCCGCAGCAGTGCGCTCACATCGGAACCTGTATATATTCGATTGCTTAGGCCTGACCTTCAGTCGCTGATAACAAGGCACTGCGATCCTTCCCGGCGTTCAACTGAGCGTAAGATCGACTGCCGCTGGTGTTTGGATACGAGCACGGACTCATGCACTTGCGCGCCTGTTCTCCAAACATCTCATGATGCCAGGATATGTATTATGGGACGAAGCATTATTTGAGTATCGGCTCCTGGTCTGCAACGATAATATCTCTTCTTCGTGTAGGCACCTTTTCGAGATTGTAGTTCGCTGAGCTGCTTGCATAGGGTGTCTACCTCCGCCACTAACGAATCATGATCAATGGGTGTAACAGCTGCTAATACTGTATCGCTGCGTGGCTCTGTCGCGACGCTAACTAGTGCAAGAGTGATAACCTGTTGTAGGCGACCTGTAAGTTCTTCAGTGACAACTCCGTTTGAGACACTACGCTCACCTTAACCTGTGGTGCTACGCGTCGATCCGTATAGTACGCAGCAGGTTGTCACGAACAGCACAACCACCCACTTCGCTCCACTAAGTGCCGGTGGTACAGGGACTGCTTACCGTCCCCGATGTCCTCTTGTTTGAACGTTTGTCAGATACGATATTCCTGCCATGCAGTTACTCTTCGGATGACCTCAGTTTCTATTCTCTTGTAAGATTCTTCCGTCGGTGGCTCAGTTATGATATCCTGTAGGAACATTGATGGTCCAGCCAGCTCACTATCACGGAAAACATCGTTGAATTAAAAGTAATTCCTGGGTGATGAAAACTTACCTCCAATTGGGAAAACCATCGCACGCGATTATGCGGCAGCGTACGGTTAATGTGGCTATTCTGGTTTCCTCTGACAAATATTAAACGACTATCTTGTGTATTCTGCAGATTTAAATCATGTCGGGTCACCAGTGGTTGGGAGCAGCTGACATCAGGGCTGCTCGAATTTCTTAAGTGTGCTTTTTCAAGCCATCAAAGCGTAAAAAAAAGATTCGTCTCGATTAACCTGGAACAATAATTTATTTATCGAAGAGTAAAATAATCGCATCCAATCCGTTACATCATGAGAAGGCTTTTGACGTGAGCGTAATATAGTCCTCAACATTCTGGGAAGGCTAACGGAGAATGAGTAGGAGAGCTACAGTTCTGACGATGTGCAATAGCGCAGAAAATGCAAGAAACACAAAGAATGAAAGGATTGTCACTAGAGCAACGTATGTAGCGGCGCAGAATTTCACTTGACTGTGCGAAAATCGCATACAGCCGACAAAAGGTGGTGACAGATGTATCGCTACAAACTCATACATTTATTATAGCCGGCATAGTGTTATTTTCACAGTCAATTGCCTTGGGCCGACGTCAGAAAATTTCATTTGGCCATAAAAATAATTTGTTATTACGCTACTGAACTGTTAGATGCTAGTCCCGCATCAGTGAAAAAGTTCTTTTTGAACCAAAGTTATTATGAACTTATTTTTACATAGATGCTTAACTGTACTTAATTACATTATGTTCACAAAACCTGTGGAGACTGATGACAACGATGTAGCTGACGACTAATTACCACCTCTGCCAATGTCTTTCCAATGTTATTTACTGAAAGAAAAATACCTTGTAAAAAAACGATTTATCTTTCCGGAACAGTGTAACAACTAACGATATGTCAAGAAAACATAATTCGCTGAAAAGTTATCAACTGCAGTAGAGTTCGTTCTTCTAATGGAATTGTTGTCTCTTTAATTTGCTTATAACTGGACGAAGATCGGTCTGATTTACTGTTTTCGAAGTTGATTCTCGCGAATACTGTAATGCCTTTTGTTTTGTCTTGACCGCTTCTGTTATGTATTGGAACAATGACAGTAAAAAAGCCTTCGTGTATGTAGGTTTCAGACATGAATTTACTCATTAAATTAATAGCTGCAAGACACGTTCTTGGCAGACCTGCTACACTGCCTTTATGTAGTTCCATGTAATATTTCAATTCTGAAAATAAATGAGATCATTTTAGACGTAACGAACAAGCCAGACGTCCTTCACTCAGTAGTCACTCCATCTATTTTTTGCTCTGAACGAAACTTTTCAGTGTCGTTGATTTTGAAGGGTGTTCCGACAGATTTACGTCCACTACCAGGATTCTTTGGTTGTTAACTTATATGTCTTTCCCAAGTTTCCTGTTTACCAAGTCCCCCTTCGTTCCACATTTCTTCATGCTTTACATTTGCACTTCAAGAAATGAAATTATGACGACGCAGTTTTTTGCGTCTGTTAATTACCACATTTAGAATGTCAGTTTATCCTCTGATTTAACAGGACATAACAATGGTATCTTGAATATTCAGATTCTTCTGTAGCACCACGTTTCAGAACCTTCTATTCTTTCCTTGCGTGTACTGCTTATGGTTTCACGTTTCACAACCATACAAGGTTATGTTTCAGACATATATTTACGGAAACGTGTTCCTAGCGCTTCAATTTATGTCAGCGTGTCAATCCGCCACAGCTTCACACGCGTGGTACTAACAACGGAAGTGTCCATGCCGACATGTCGAAACCTGCCCTGAAATTTTTTGGCACAGGAAGAATATACCGAAAGAAACACAATGTCAAACATTGTAGCTGCTAAGACACATTGCAAGAATTTAAAACAATGTTGAAATTTGCTAAATTCGTGGCTCCTTAGACAGCTGGACAATTGTACACCTTTACTGTTGCTGCAGAAGACAGCACATTCTCAACATGGCGGGCACAAAGCCTTGATTGAGGCACAACGGTTGACAGCACAACGTGATTGCGATTTGTAAACCGAATTTCAAATTCCGTTAATAATAATGAGTGGCCGGGAGACCCCTCGCGCCCCTCCACAAGTCCTTTAACGCCGCTACGGCGACTTGCGAGTGAGTGAGGATGAAATGATGATGATAGACACACAACACCCAGTCATCTCGAGGCAGAGAAAATCCATGACCCGCCGGGATTCGAACCCGGGACCCCGTGCGCGGGAAGCGAGAACACTACAGCAAGACCACGAGCAGCGGACTCAAATTCCGTTCATAGTATCTCTGAAAATTTTGTTCACAATAATTGTTCGCTAGAATTTGTAACTGAATTAACATCCATAACAATCTGGTGGACTACCAACCACAACTAACGAAAGGATAAGATAATACGATTCTGAGTGTGAAATTTCAGAAGTTTGAACGTGGTAGGCAAGCTAGAAAATCTAAAAAGGGAAAAGCTAACGATCGACCTAGCAGGTCAGTGAAGTGAAATGGAAAGAGGAGGATTTCCGGTGACATAAGTATAGCGTAACATCAACAGCACCAGAAAATGATTTAACGGGAGTAGGATTAGTTATGAGTAGGAAGATTACACACAGAGTATGTTACTGCAAACAGTTCAGTGATAGGATTGTTCTTATCAGAATCGACTGGAAACAAACACCGACAACAATAGTTCAAGTATACATACAGACTCCACAAACAGAAGATGAAGAGAAATTGTAAGAGGATACTGAACAGGTAATTCGGCACGTAAAGGGAGTTTAAAATCTAATTGCAATGGAGTATCGCAATACGATTGAAGGAGTTACGTGTAGAAGGAGGGGTTATGCGAGAATATGGGCTTGGTAGTAGGAATGACACAGGAGAAAGACTAATCGACTCCTGCAACATATTTCAGCTAGTAATAGGATATACTCTGTTCAAGAATCACAAGAGGAGGAGGTATACTTAGAAAAGTCTGCCAGATACAGCACGATTCCAGTTAGATTACATCATGGTCAGACAGATATTCCGAAATCAGATACTGGATTGTAAGACGTATGCAGGAGCAGATATACACTCCTGGAAATGGAAAAAAGAACACATTGACACCGGTGTGTCAGACCCACCATACTTGCTCCGGACACTGTGAGAGGGCTGTACAAGCAATGATCACACGCACGGCACACCGGACACACCAGGAACCGCGGTGTTGGCCGTCGAATGGCGCTAGCTGCGCAGCATTTGTGCACCGCCGCCGTCAGTGTCAGCCAGTTTGCCGTGGCATACGGAGCTCCATCGCAGTCTTTAACACTGGTAGCATGCCGCGCCAGCGTGGACGTGGACCGTATGTGCAGTTGACGGACTTTGAGCGAGGGCGTATAGTGGGCATGCGGGAGGCCGGGTGGACGTACCGCCGAAATGCTCAACACGTACTGTGGAGATCTCACGCCCCACATCGATGTTGTCGTCAGTGGTCGGCGGAAGGTGCACGTGCCCGTCGACCCGGGACCGGACCGCAGCGACGCACGGATGCACGCCAAGACCGTAGGATCCTACACAGTGCCGTAGGGGACCGCACCGCCACTTCCCAGAAAATTAGGGACACTGTTGCTCCTGGGGAATTGGCGAGGACCATTCGCAACCGTCTCCATGAAGCTGGGCTACGGTCCCACACACCGTTAGGCCGTCTTCCGCTCACGCCCCAACATCGTGCAGCCCGCCTCCAGTGGTGTCGCGACAGGCGTGAATGGAGGGACGAATGGAGACGTGTCGTCTTCAGCGTGAGAGTTGCTTCTGCCTTGGTGCCAATGATGGTCGTATGCGTATTTGGCGCCGTGCAGGTGAGCGCCACAATCAGGACTGCATACGACCGAGGCACACAGGACCAACACCCGGCATCATGGTGTGGGGAGCGATCTCCTACACTGGCCGTACACCTCTGGTGATCGTCGAGGGGACACTGAATAGTGCACGGTACATCCAAACCGTCATCGAAGCCATCGTTCTACCATTCCTAGACCGGCAAGGGAACTTGCTGTTCCAACAGGACAATGCACGTCCGCATGTATCCCGTGCCACCCAACGTGCTGTAGAAGGTGTAAGTCAACTACCCTGGCCAGCAAGATCTCCTGATCTGTCCCCCATTGAGCATGTTTGGGACTGTATGAAGCGTAGTCTCACGCGGTCTGCACGTCCAGCACGAACGCTGGTCCAACTGAGGCGCCAGGTGGAAATGGCATGGCAAGTGCCGACATTGTGCATGCTCTGTTGCTTGTGTCTATGTGCCTGTGGTTCTGTCAGTGTGATCATGTGATGTATCTGACCCCAGGAATGTGTCAATAAGGTTTCCCCTTCCTGGGACAATGAATTCACGGTGTTCTTATTTCAATTTCCAGGAGTGTAGATTTATATCACAATTTAGTAATGATAAAGAGAAGGCTGAAGTTTAAGAGACTAATCAGGAAGAATCAATATGCAAAGAAGAGGGAATAGGAAATACTAAGGAATGAAGAGATACGCTTGCAGCTCTCTGAGGCTATAGATACTGCGATAATGAATAGCTCAGCAGGCAGTTTAGTTGAAGAGGAGAGGGCATTTTTAAAAAGAAGTTGGAAAAACATACACACAAAGAAAGTAACTCCGAAGAAATCGTGGGTAACAGAAGAAATACTTCAGTTGATCGTTGAAAGAAGGAAGTACAAAAATGCTCAGCAAAAATCAGGAATACAGAAATACAACTCACTCAGGAATGAAATAAATAGGAAGTTCAGGGAAGCTAAAACCAAATGGCTGCATGAAAAATGTGAAGAAATCGGAAAAGAAATGATTATTAGACTCACCGACTTAGCATATAGAGTAGTCAAAGCAAACTACAGCGAAATTAAATGCAAGGGTGGTAACATTTAGAGTGTAGTGTGGATTTCTACGTCTACATCTACATCCATACTCCGCAAGCCAGAGGGTACCTTGAGTACTTCTATCGGTTCTCTCTTCTATTCCAGTCTCGTATTGTTCGTGGAAAGAAGGATTGTCGGTATGCCTCTGTGTGGGCTCTAATCTCTCTGATTTTATCTTCATGGTCTCTTCGCGAGATATACGTAGGAGGGAGCAATGTACCGGTTGACTCCTCGGTGAAGGTATGTTCTCGAAACGTCAACAAAAGCCCGTACCGAGCTACTGAGCGTCTACAAAAGCCTATACCGAGCTACTGAGCGTCTGTTCACTGTTAAATGCAGAGGAGAAAGCGGATAGGTGGAAAAAGCACGTTGAAGTCTTCTGTCAGAGGGAAGACTTGTCTGACCACGTGATGCTGGAATAAACGGAGGTTGATAGGAAGGAGCTGGGAGATCTAGTATTAGAATCAAAATTTAAAAGAGCTTTGGAAGATCGAATAAGGCAGAAGGGATAGATAACAGACCAGCAGCATTTTTAAAATCACTGGGGAAAGTGGCAACAAAACGACTATTCACGTTGGTGTGTAGAGTGTATGAGTCTCGCGATCGTACCATCTGACTTTCAGAAAAACATCATTCACTGTTTCGAGGATTCCAAGGGCCGACACGCGCCAGCATTATCGCACAGTCAGTTTAACAGCTCACCCATCCAAGTTGCGGACAAGAGCAATATACAGACGAAAATAAAATTGAGGATGTGTTAGATGATTATCAGTTTTGCTTTATGAATGGTATAGGCACCAGAGAGGCAGTTCTCACGTTGCGATTGATAATGAAAGCTAGACTAAAGACAAACAAACAATGTAAAATGATGCAAAATGTTCAAAATTCTGAAACAATAGAGGTAAGAGGGGTAATATATGATATGTAGAAGAACCAGCAGGCTACTATAAGATCGGAAGACCAAGAATACGCTCGAATTGAAAATGAGTGTAGGACAGGGATGTACTCTTTCGCCCCTACTGTTCAGTCGATACATCGAAGATGGTTCTAATGGTTCAAATGGCTCATACGTCGAAGAAAGGCTAAAGTAATTAGAAGTAGCAGACATGAGGACAGCGAGAAACTTAACATCAGAGTTTCTGATCACTAAGTAGATAAAATCTGCTATCTAGGAAGCAAAAAACCCATAACGTATGAAGCAAGGACATCAGTAGCAGACTGTCACTGACAAAAGGACATCCCCGGCCGAGAGAAGATTACTAGTATCAAACATAGCCCGTAATACGAGGAAGAAATGTCTGAAAATGTAAGTTTGGGGCACTGCATTAATGGCAGAGAAATATGGATTGTGGGAAAAGCGGATGAGAAGAGAATTGAAGCATTTGAGATGTGGTGGTACAGAAGAACACTGAAAATTAAGTGGACTGATAAGATAAGGAATGAGGAGGTTCTCTGAAGAATTGGCGAGGAAAGAATTATTTGGAAAAAACTAACAAGAAGAAAGGACAGGATGAAAGCACATCTGTTAAGATGCTATCTTCCATGGTAGTAGAGGGGGCTGTAGAGGGTAAAAACTGTAGAGGCAGACAGAGATTGGAATTACATCTAACAAAGTAATTTCAAAGATACAATGTGAAGAACGTGGCACATAATCGAAATCGCCTGCTTCTCGTGAAGACCTACATATGTGCTATTTATTAGACAATTTGTTGGATATTCATTCCGATGATGTCAACATTTTGTTAGAAGTTGTGGAACATTAGAAGACACAGGAAATAACTCGGGCATTTCCGTGAACTGTGGTTCGAACCATGATTTTCGAGCTAAGTAGAGTTCAAAACAAAAATAGAGTACCTATGAAGCCCAAAAACACATCTACAGCAGTAGATTTTCAGTGAGAAAGTTAAGGCTGTAAATGTTATGGTTAAACGACGGAGGGAAAAAACACTTCAAAGTCATCAGTGCCCAAAGTCTGTTTCGCTTTGTAATATCTGAACGTGAATTGTACAAATGGAAGTAACATTTGCACGAGTTACGAAATATGCGTCAAACCGAGATTCGAAAGATTTAGAACTGCTCGTGGGAGTCAGTGCAGTGTTACCGAGGCAGATCTATGAGTCTCTATGAGTCTGGGTAAGTGAAATGTAAAAATAACTGATTTACAGACTTATTCGACCTAGTTAAGCAGATTCAGGAACTTATACGGAAAGGACGTCGCAAAATTATGAAGTTCACCTCAGGTAAGCGTGTAGTGGAGATGTTATTACTAGGTAAAACTACACTACTGTCCATTAAAATTGCTACACTACGAAGATGATGTGCTAAAGACGCGAAATTTATCCGACAGGAAGAAGATGCTGTGATATGCAAATGATTAGCTTTTTATAGCATTCACACGAGAGTGCCGCCGGTGGCGACACATACAACGTGCTGACATGAGGAAAGTTTCCAACCGATTTCTCATACACAAACAGCAGTTGACCGGCTTTGCCTGGTGAAAAGTTGTTGTGATACCTCGTGTAAGGAGAAGAAAGGCGTACCATCACGTTTCCGACTTTGATAAAGGTCGGATTGTAGCCTATCACGATTGCGGTTTATCGTATCGCGACATTGCTGTTCGCCTTGGTCGAGATCCAATGATTGTTAGCGGAATATGGAATCGGTGGGTTCAAGAGGGTAATACGGAACGCCGAGCTGCATCCCAACGGCCTCATATCACTAGCAGTCGAGATGACAGGCATCTTATCAGCTTGGCTGTAACGCATCGTGGAGCCACGTCCCGATCCCTGAGTCAACAGATGGGGACGTTTGCAAGACAACAACCAACTGCACGAACAGTTCGACGACGTTTGCAGCAGCATGGACTATCAGCGTGGAGACCATGGCTGCTGTTTTCCTTGACGGAGCGCCAGCGATGGTGTACTCAACGACGAACCTGGGTGCACGAATGACAGAACGTCATTTTTTTTTCGGAGGAATCCAGGCTCTGTTTACAGCATCATGATGGTCGCATCCGTGTTTGGCGACATCGCGGTGAACGCACATAGGAAGCGTGTATTCGTCGTCGCCAAACTGGCGTATCACTCGGCTTGATGGTATGGGGTGCCACTGGTTAAACGTCTCGGTCACCTCTTGTTCGCATTGACGGCACTTTGAACAGTGGAAGTTACATTTCAGATGTGTTACGACCCGTGGCTCTACCCTTCATTCGATCCCTGTGAAACCCTAAATTTCAGCAGGATAATGCACGATCGCATGTTGCAGGTCCTGTACGGGCCTTTCTGGATACAGAAAATGTTCAACTGTTGACATGGCCAGCACATTTTCCAGATCTCTTACCAATTGAAAACGTCTGGTCAGTGGTGGCCGAGCAACTGGTTCGGCACAATATACCAGTTACTACTCTTGATGAACTGTGGTATCGTGTTGAAGCTGCATGGGCAGCTCTACCTGTACATACCATCCAAGCTCTGTTTGGCTCAATGTCCAGGCCTATCAAGGCCGTTATTACGGCTAGAGGTGGTTGTTCTGGGTACTGATTTCTCAGGATCTATGCACCCAAACTGCGTGAAAATGTCATCACATGTCACTTCTAGTATAATGTATTTGACCATTGATTACCCGTTTATCATCCGCATTTCTTCTTGGTGTAGCAATTTTAATGACCAGTAGTGTTCAATGATATTCGTAGCTGACGTGAAGACGAAGCTTTTTGGTATCCCCGAAAAGCTGCCTATAAAGCGTATCAGTCAGGTTTCGTGCAAACCGCACTTTATCACTTCGAGCGAGGAAAAAAAAAGTCGCTTGTGCACTCGTTGAATAGCTGTGACACATCCGCAACTTTATCCCTGTCTTCAGGAATTTTCAAGGTAAATTAGAACAAAAATTTTTAAAAAATCTGTTTACTACCAAACGTTTTGTAATAGACGTAGCAAAATCTGAAGAAACGGGAGAGAATAATTTTCAATGTTTCATTCGAAACGTCTTCTCGCCATTTGCAGAGTATAATTAATTTCTTTTGTTCGAATCTTGGCCCGGACATAACGTCACCTCTGTTAAAGACAGAGGAAGAGGAAAAGAATGTTAATATAATTCGGATTCTACCAGGAACTAAAACTGTGATTCAGCCTCTTGATACATAATTTCAACAATGTAAGACAATTTTCAGATACTCGGGGGAGTTACTGGTCTCCAACCAAGCGCCTCCCCAGGTGGTGGGTAGTGGGATGCTCACCAGATGTGATGGCTACTGGGGAAATAAAATACCCAGGGTGGACCAAAACTAGTACCAAGGGCACGGCGGTTCCACATGTCAGTGGCGGCACCCCAACAGTGTCTGATCCACATGTTAGTGGCGGCTGATATAATATATCTCAGGACTAACAACCTTGAGAGTTAACTTCGCCTCCCACTAGGGTGGCCCCATACACACACTCGTTGGACTCAACATGAAGAGACATATAGATAGATATAAAACATATGTTTCTGGATAGCGTCCGCTTTTAGCAAAACACAATTTTGTTTTTTAATCCAAACATGTTACACTACAGGTGCAGCATTTTCAGTGGGCTTTTATTTTATAGCTGTTATTGTTGTTGGTGTGGTCTTCATTCCAGAGACTGGTTTGATGCACCTCTCCGTGCTACTGTATCCTGTGCAAAGTTCTTCATCTCCCAGTAAATACTGCAACCTACATCCTTCTGAATCTGCTTAGTGTTTTCATCTCTTGGTCCCCCTCTGCGATTTTTATCCTCCACACTCCCCTCCAATACTAAACTGGTGATCCCTTGATGACTCAGAATATGTCCTAACAACCGATCCCTTCTTCGAGTCAAGTTGTGCCACAAATTCCTCTTCCCCCAATCCTAATCAGTACCGCCTCATTAGGTATGTGATCTACCCATCTAATCTTCAGCATTCTTCTATAGCACCACATTTCGAAAGCTTCTATTCTCTTCTTGTCCAAAATAGTTATCGTCCATGTTTTACATCCATACATGGCTACACTGCACACAAATACTTTTAGAAAAGACTTCGTGAGACTTATATCTATATTTGAGCTTAACAGATTTCTCTTCTTCACAAACGCTTTTCTTGCCATTGCCAGTCTACATTTAATATCCCTTCTACTTCGACCATCATCAGTTATTTTGCTCCCCAAACAGCAAAACTCCTTTACTACTTTAAATGTCTCATTTCCTAATCTAATTCCCTCAGCATCACCAGACTTAATTCGACTACATTCTATTATCCTCGTTATGCTTTTGTTGATGTTCATCTTATATCCTCCTTTCTAGAAACTGTACATTCCGTTCAACTGCTCTTCCAGGTCATTTGCTGTCTCTGACACAATTACAGTGTCATCAGCGAACGTCAAACTTTTTATTTCTTCTCGATGGGTTTTAATTCCTACTCCGAATTCCTTTACTGCATGCACAGTATACAGATTGAATAATATCAGGGCTAGGCTACAACCCTGTCTCACTGCCTTCCCAACCGCTGCTTCCCTTTGACGCTCCTCGACTCTTATAACTGGCATCTGGTTTCTGTACAAATTGCAAATAGCCTTTCGCTCCCTGTAATTTATCACTGCCACCTTCAGAATTTGAAAGAGAGTATTCTAGTCAGCATTATCAAAAGCTTTCTCTAAGTCTACAAATCCTAGAAAAGTAAGTTTGTCTTTCCTTAACCAATCTAAGATAAGTCGTAGGGTCAGTATTGCCACACGTGTTCCAACATTTATACGGAATCCAAACTGATCTTCCCCGAGGTCGGCTTCTACAAGTTTTTCCATTCGCCTGTAAACAATTCGCGTTTGCATTTTGCAGCTGTGACTTATTAAACTGATAGTTCGGTAATTTTCACATCTGTCAACACCTGTTTTCTTTGGGATTAGAATTATTATATTCTTCTTGAAGTCTCAGGGTATTTCGTCTGTCTCATACATCTAGCTTACCAGATGGTAGAGTTTTGTCAGGCTGGCTCTCCCAAGGCTGTCAGTAGTTCTAATGGATTGTTGTCTACTCCTGTGGCCTTGTACAACTTGGGTCTTTCAGTGCTCTGTCAAACTCTTCACGCAGTATCGTATTTCCCATTTCATCTTCATCTACATCCTCTTCCATTTCCATAATATTCTCCTCAAGTACATCGTCTCTGTATAGACCCTGTATATACTTCTTCCACATTTTCTCTTTCTCTTCTTTGCTTAGAACTGGGTTTCCAACTGAGCTCTTGATATTCATACAAGTGGTTCTCTTTTCTCAAAAGGTCTCTTTAATTTTTCTGTAGACAGTATCTATCTTACCCCTGGATGAGATATGCCTCTACATTCTTACATTTTTCCAGTTTGTATTCCTTTCTACCCACTTAATTTCCAGCATTTTTATATTTTCTGCTTTAAATTCAATATATCTTCTGTTACCCAAGGATTTCTACGAGCTCTCGTCTTCTTACCTTCTTTATAAAACTACACCCTGGATACAAGAGGTCAAAAAGGACCTACAGAAAACTGAGATAAATTATTCAGCCAGTTTGGACAAATAGGTGTTTAAGCAGAAAATGGACTGATGGGGAGTTAAGTCAGAGAATGAATCTACGAAGAAAGCAGGAACAAAATAGACAGAGAAAAGGAAGAGAGCCCTTGCAGAAAAAATGAGAGCAGTGTGGAAAAAAAAAATCAAGAAACTTTGCGTGATCAAACAGAGTAAAATCGCACATAATAATAAATGATAAAAATAATAATAATATGTCTAGAAGAAGGATATATGTATAGAGTTTGGTAGTATTAATTTCCCGTGACTGAATGGCTTGGTCTTTCAAGTGACACCTATTCAGCGACTTGCACGTCTGTAATCTATCCCAGTTATTCAACTGGCGAAAAGAGACCTATAGCTGAAAGTGGGATCGAATAACGTGTCGTTTGTGGCGCAACTCCACATCATTGGAGGTGAAAAGGCAAAGGAAAAAGTCCTTGGCCCTCCTGAGAACCTATTCCATGAACTTTACGTCTCTAGATATGCACTTTACCGCTTCTTTGTTTTTTCCCCTTTTCTGTCGTCTCTCTTTCGATCTCTTTACTCGTCGTTTCTCGTAAGTTGTTCTGTGCGGATGTCGCATGACATCTGTGACAGCTTTTTTTTCTTTTTTTCCGTTTTGTTCGTTATTGTTCTCGTTTTTTGGCCTAGACGAACGGCACACGATATCCCTTCAAGTTCATTGTTAAATACCTTACTGACTGAACACTTTGCGCTAGCATGCCGGTCAGCTAAACCACCAAGCCTGAAACAAATGCTGCACGAGCTTCGCTTTCTCTGCATTTGCAGCGGCTGTTATTCTATTACATGAAATAACAAGTTTACTGTTACCAGTCACTGTTTATTTATCTCCACGACACTTTTCAAAGGTTTAAACCTTCATCGCCAGGTGGATTTATATTTGTTGGTATAGCATTTGTGTGTATGTGTTGTGTTACGATCATTTGGAGGAACGTGTGGCACTGTCTGGTGGAGAAACAACACACTATTTCAAAACATGATTTTGGGTTTCTTTTGACAAAAAGCTAAACGTATATCTAACGGTAAAAATAAATTAATTAAAATAGAGTACCTACAGTGGGCACATGTTCCTTTTACTGTCGTAACACATCACATGTATACTGTCATAGTTTTAAACAAATATGGCGCCTGGAAACTATTAGGTGCAAAGATCGTATAGCAGAAGCGAAAAAATTATCACAAGGTACAAAGAATATACTACGTAACAACGTAATTATAGAATAATTTTTAAAGGATTTTGGAGATGTTTGTTTTGAGGTATCAAATGAAAGTGTTGGAATAAATATTTCAAAAATGGTTCAAATGCCTCTGAGCACTATGGGATTTAGCATCTGCGCTCATCAGTCCCCTAGACCTTAGAACTACTTAAACCTAACTAACCTAAGGACATCACACACATCCATGCCCGAGGCAGGATTCGAGCCAGAGACCGTAGCGGTCACGCGGTTCCAGACTGAAGCGCATAGAACTGCTCGGCCACACGGGCTGGCCATAAATATTTCAGGTGGTATATAAATGCAATTTTGACAAGTTAATGTAGCTTAAACTTCATACTCGTTTATACCATCAGATGGTATGTTACAAACTTTAAGTAATTGTACTGAAATTGGTGTTGGTGTTGCCAACATGATTATTGAATCATGTTGGCTACAGTGGTAAAATTATACACAAATAACAATTTTGGCTGGGATTCACAGTTAGGCTGGAGGCAGAGGGAGAGGAAGAGAAAGAGACAATGAGAGGGAGGGAGAGGGTGGAAGGTGTGATTGTATGAGACCAAATTTTACAAAACAGGAGGTCTTAACATAGTATCTGTTATATGTAACGTTCGCATGTAAATGTTATTTTATTGTTTCTCCCGCCAGACACCAACACTTCTCGAGATGGTCAGCTCGTAGCTCCCATCACTGTCACGCAGTGTCACTCCAAACACCTAAATGTGGAACATAAAAATACACTCCTGGAAATGGAAATAAGAACACCGTGAATTCGTTGCCCCAGGAAGGGGAAACTTTATTGACACATTCCTGGGGTCAGATACATCACATGATCACACTGATAGAACCACAGGCACATAGACACAGGCAACAGAGCATGCACAATGTCGGCACTAGTACAGTGTATATCCACCTTTCGCAGCAATGCAGGCTGCTATTCTCCCATGGAGACGATCGTAGAGATGCTGGATGTAGTCCTGTGGAACGGCTTGCCATGCCATTTCCACCTGGCACCTCAGTTGGACCAGCGTTCGTGCTGGACGTGCAGACCGCGTGAGACGACGCTTCATCCAGTCCCAAACATGCTCAATGGGGGACAGATCCGGAGATCTTGCTGGCCAGGGTAGCTGACTTACACCTTCTAGAGCACGTTGGGTGGCACGGGATGCATGCGGACGTGCATTGTCCTGTTGGAACAGCAAGTTCCCTTGCCGGTCTAGGAATGGTAGAACGATGGGTTCGATGACGGTTTGGATGTACCGTGCACTATTCAGTGTCCCCTCGACGATCACCAGAGGTGTACGGCCAGTGTAGGATATCGCTCCCCACACCATGATGCCGGGTGTTGGCCCTGTGTGCCTCAGTCGTATGCAGTCCTGATTGTGGCGCTCACCTGCACGGCGCCAAACACGCATACGACCATCATTGGCACCAAGGCAGAAGCGACTCTCATCGCTGAAGACGACACGTCTCCATTCGTCCCTCCATTCACGCCTGTCGCGACACCACTGGAGGCGGGCTGCACGATGTTGGGGTGTGAGCGGAAGACGGCCTAACGGTGTGCGGGACCGTAGCCCAGCTTCATGGAGACGGTTGCGAATGGTCCTCGCCGATACCCCAGGAGCAACAGTGTCCCTAATTTGCTGGGAAGTGGCGGTGCGGTCCCCTACGGCACTGCGTAGGATCCTACGGTCTTGGCGTGCATCCGTGCGTCGCTGCGGTCCGGTCCCAGGTCGACGGGCACGTGCACCTTCCACCGACAACTGGCGACAACATCGATGTACTGTGGAGACCTCACGCCCCACGTGTTGAGCAATTCGGCGGTACGTCCACCCGGCCTCCCGCATGCCCACTATACGCCCTCGCTCAAAGTCCGTCAACTGCACATACGGTTCACGTCCACACTGTCGCGGCATGCTACCAGTGTTAAAGACTGCGATGGAGCTCCGTATGCCACGGCAAACTGGCTGACACTGACGGCGGCGGTGCACAAATGCTGCGCAGCTAGCGCCATTCGACGGCCAACCCTGCGGTTCCTGATGTGTCCGCTGTGCCGTGAGTGTGATCATTGCTTGTACAGCCCTCTCGCAGTGTCCGGAGCAAGTATGGTGGGTCTGACACACCGGTGTCAATGTGTTCTTTTTTCCATTTCCAGGAGTGTACATTTATTACGGACTCACCATTACTTAGAGGTAAAAAATTGTGCATAAATCATTTCTCTTGAATCAGTCGATTTATTAGTGAAAACTGTATAAAAATGCCTCCAATAGTTCCTTAGATTAGCCCGAACATATAGAGAGGAACTGTGTCTGGAGACTTTAATTTATAATACGTACAGAAGAAGAAGATAAAGCTTCAAACTGTCCGACCTTGGGGATTACACCCATCCACTATCCTCCACCCCTGTAAAACCTTGATCTGACATATCCTCTCCTATGCAAATGTTGCATGCATGTCCGCCCCGCCGAAGTTATATATGTCCCTCCAAACCCGTAAACTTCATGCAATCCGTCTCGTTTTCTGCATCCATTTATCTTCCGTCACATGGATCCTCTGCTGTCTCATCACCAACATCGAACACCTACACATATCCTATACTTTCCACTGACCAGATTCGAATAACACTATTGCTTCCTTTTTGGTCACCATTCCCTGTGTGCTGTCGTCTCTTTATAAAAACATCCCACTGTCCCTACACCTACACACACTCCACTGCCTATATCAACACAGCTTCAACTGACTACCTCTCCCAGACAATGAGATTCGCTCCGCTATTTATCTGTCCCGCCAACTATAGCTTTTCTCCACCCATTCCATTCACATCACGGCAACGCACTCCTTTCCCTCTCCGTTTCTACCCCTCCCTTTCTTTTTGATACCACTATCATGCCTAACTTTCATCCCCATAGTTTCCTATCCAACCGATCTCTATATTCTTTTACCTACTCCCCTCAGCGCTACAGAACATACTCTCTCCTTCCCAAATAATTTTCTTTCCAATGCAAATTCCTGAACTTTTATGTGAAAGTGCACTGCTGTTTTTAAATGTATGTATTTTTTGTCCTTTGATTTTTATTTAAAAACAGTAGTTTTAATGTTTTTATGTAAATGCCACCAAAATTCATAATTTTTATAGTTATTATTCCTATCTGTAGGCTTTTGATCTTTTAATAATTTTTGTTTTTTCGTCTTCGTTATATTTTTAAAGGTCTTGGCAGAAAAGTGGAATATTAAACAGCCGACATCCCATCACCACCCGTATGGGGCGAGGGTGATGAAATAACAACAAAGAGAAAAGGAGATATGGGAGATAAATGTTACGAAATTTTTCTTTTTCAGGAATACTTTTCTTGCTATTGCCAATGTGCATTTCATACACTCTCTAATTCAGCCGCCATTAGTTATTTCGCTGCGAGTATGACAAAACTCATCTACTACTTTTAGTGTCGCGTTTCCTAATCTAACTCCCTCAGCATCGCCTGGTTTAATTCAACTACATTCCATTATCACTGTTTTACTTTTCTTGATGTTCAAATGATAATCTCTTTTGAAGATACCATCCATTCCATTCATCTGCTCTTTCAAGATACTTGCCGTATCTCTCCCAGAAATTCAATTTCCTTCCAAATTTCTCCTTGGTTTCCCTTACCGATTTTCCTTTACTGACTGCTCAAAGTACAGACTGAATAACATTGGGAATGGACTACAAACCTGTCTTACTCAATTCTTATCCACAGCTTCCGTCGACTTTTATATCTGCAGTCTAGTTTCTGTACAAGCTGTAAATAACTTGGATGAATACAGTAAGAAGGTTCAAATGGATATAGGTTGGAGTACGTATTCGGAATTAAAGAGGCTCGCAAAGGAGTGAAAAGCATGCACAGATGCATCAAACCAGTTATCGGACTGAAGTTCACAACACCTACAAAAACAACTTACATTATAGTGTGAAGGATCGGATGTCCCATATTTTCACTTCAGATTTTCGTATTCGAACAGCGATAAGCAACGAAACTTCGTGGCAGATTAAAACTGTGTGCCGGACAGAGACTCGAACCTGGGACCTTTGCCTTTCGCGGGCAAGTGCTCTATCATCTGAGCTACCCGAGCATGACTCACGACCCGTCCTCAATCTTCAGTTCTGCCAGTATCTTGTCCCCTACTTCCAAAAGGTCCCGAGTTCGAGTCTCGGTCCGGCGCACAGTTTTAACCTGCCAGGAAGTTTCATATCAGCGCACACTCCGCTGCAGAGTCTCATTCTAGCGATAAGCAAGCCTACAAACAGATATTGTACATCATTAGTTTGTTATTTATTGCATTCCGATGCGATGTTTTCTTTATATGAAGACCATCTTCGTGAATTAATAAAGCAGCACTGAACGTATGAATTTATTCCAGTCTCTTTCGCAGCATGCTCAAAGCGTTGCTGTTGCATTTGTGCAATTAACGTATACAAAATTGCCAAACTTTTTTCTATTTTCTAAAACTTATGATCGTAAAAAATTGCAAATGAATTTAAAAGGATTTGACACATCCGGAAACTGTTGTGCAGTAAACTGTTTGCAACTTACAAACAGAAAATAGTGTCAAAACAAAAAAACATGTTTTTACTCTTCTCTTTTATTTATCTGTTATAAATATTATTTCCAAAACACAAATTATAGACTTTCAAGGATGCTTCGATAATAAATACTGAAATGTGTATGATCAACGATTTTCATAACAAGACGTACTTTTGACGAAGGAAGTTTGTAATTTAAAACAATATTTCCAAGAGACAGTCTGATGCAATCCTTGTAATGCTAAGTTTAATCTGAGAGAGTGTGGGTAGCATGTTTTGAGAACGACGCACATCGGTCCATTCAGAGCGTTGCATCAGCAGCTTCGCTGGAATTGGACGCCGTCGCCGCTTTATGGTCTGCTGCTTAGGGAGCAAAGTTTTATAGTAGGCGCATAACACTTCTGTCAGCACAAAAGCCGGGAGCGAGCAATTCTTCACAGGAAGCACCTTATCGCCTGTCCCGCTCTCGTAGCTCTGAACGCGTTCTTTCAGGTCGCGAGACTTTTACACAGAAGTAAATGGCATTTGGCACAATGCCCTCTTTACACGCGAGCATTTCTCGCTGTAAGGGGCACTCGAAAGCGTTGCCCTGTTGTCGTGACGGGTAGTGAAGTAAAGCCCCAGTGCAAAGGAGAAAAACTCAAGAGAGGCAGACAGCGTTCTTAGAACACATTATCTTCTTTCGAAAATTAAATTCTTTAGGAATAAATCAGTGATTCTGAAAGCACTTATTGAAATCCTGCACAGTAAGGTTATAGAAGCAGAGCTTTTACTGCGCACAGCAGGCTCATGTGACGCCCTGAACACAAAAGAATGAGATGGAGAGGGGAAATTCATTTAATCTTGGCGGAATTCACTCTGTCTCCCTTATACTGACTAGCGTATGTCTCCGTGGGAAGGCATGGGAAGTTGATGTTCTGAGTCTTCGCTGGTTAAGTAACAGACTGCAGAATCAAAGACTGTGGTTCGATTCTCAGTTGGTCCTAAGATTCTTTTGTCACTTCAAGGCAATGGTTTATTGTTGTGCAAAATTTCGAGAGTAAGCTTCCACGTCTTACTTTTCGTCGCTCTATCTTCATGGTCACAGCATAATTATAAGAACATTTAACTGAGGTAATATATCCAGCTCGGAGAGAAATCTTTGCGTCAGGTTAGAGAATGCGTACCAGTCACAATCAGGTACGGTAGAGATCAACATAACAAACTCACTGGTTTATTAACTCGTAACACTTAATAACCAAACTTAAACGTTCCAACACGCCACTGGCATTGTGGCGACTGCGATTTGATTTTTTAAGGCAAGGAGCGCACAGGCGCAGCACATACATCTTAAACGTTAGTGGTGGTCCCTACCACGCTGCATGTTGTTACATCATAATGTAGCAAATTATGACATGTATGTCACAAGAAGACATAAATGAGAATTCGAAAATAAGTTAAAATATCAATGGTGGCGTCATCTAAGTGTAAACTAAAACAAATACAAAAAACGTAAATATATTGCTATTCAAGTAGCATGGTTATTAACCCACAGAAATGAAACAATATGTATATACACTGCTGGCCATTAAAACTGCTACACCACGAAGATGACGTGCTAAAGACGCGAAATTTATCCGACAGGAAGAAGATGCTGTGATATGCAAATGATTAGCTTTACAGAGCATTCACACAAGGTTGGCGCCGGTGGCGACACCTACAACGTGCTGACATGAGGAAAGTTTCCAACCAATTTCTCTCCCCATACAGCATTTGCAGTCACGTTGTAGCCTATAGCGACTGCGGTTTATCGTATCGCGACATTGCTGTTCGCCTTGGTCGAGATCCAATGACTGTTAGCAGAATATGGAATCGGTGGGTCCAGGAGGGTAATACGGAACGCCGTGCTGTATCCCAACGGCCTCGTATCACTAGCAGTCAAGATAACAGGCATCGTATCCACATGGCTGTAGCGGATCGTGCAGCCACGTCTCGATCCCTGACTCAACAGATGGGGACGTTTGCAAGACAAAAACCATCTGCACGAACAGTTCGACGACGTTTGCAGCAGCATGGACTATCAGCTCGTAGACCGTGGCTGCAGTTATTCTTGACGCTGCATCACAGACAGGAGCGCCTGTGATGGTGTACTCAACGACGAACCTGGGTGCACGAATGGCAGAACGTCATTTTTTCGGATGAATCCAGGTTCTGTTTACAGCATCATGATGTTAGCATCCGTGTTTGGCGACATCGTGGTGAACGCACATTGCAAGCGTGTATTCGTCATCGCCATACTGGCGTATCACCCGGAGTGATGGTATGGGGTCCACTGGTTACACCTCTCGGCCACCTCTTGTTCGCATTGAGAGCACTTTGAACAGTGGACTTTTCAGATGTGTTACGAACCGTGGCTCTACCCTTCATTCGATCCCTGCGAAACCCTACATTTCACCAGGATAATGCACGACCGCATGTTGCAGGTCCTGTACGGGCATTTCTGGATACAGGAAATGTTCGACCACTGCCCTGGCCAGTACATTCTCCAGATCTCTCACCAATTGGAAACGTCAGGTCAGTGGTGGCCGAGCAACTGGCTCGTCACAATACGCCAGTCACTACTCTTGATGAACAGTGGTATCGTGTTGAAGCTGCATGGGCAGCTGTACCTGTATACGCCATCCGAACTCTGTTTGACTCAATGCCCAGGCGTATCAAGGCCTTTTTTACGGCCAGACGTTTTTATTCTGGGTACTGATTTTTCAGGATCTATGCACCCAAACTGCTTGAAAATGTAATCGCATGTCAGTTCTAGTATTACATATTTGTCCAACGAATACCCGTTCATCATCTGCATTTCTTCTTGGTGTAGCAATTTTAATGGCCAGTAGTGTATTAATATAAATAACACAAAATTGACTAAAAAGTTAATAGACAGCATGAAGTCCGTCTAAGCTTGTTACTATAAGATGGTCTAAGCTATCAAGCAAATTGGTTGTACATATACAGACGTGAATGACATAGAAAATGATTCTTGAAATTTTACCCTTATGAAGAGAACTCCCGTGCCGTTTCGATATTACAGCCTGGTAACTCGGCTTCCTGCCACGATATTTCGGTTGATAACCAATGAGCCATCTACACGTGAGGGTTTTGCACTGGAGACTGCTAGTTCACATCGCTAACTATATTAAAAACCGGCACGGAGATTCATGCGCAAAGATAGCCGGTACATGGGCAACCTGAGCTATTTTCGCGCACTCTTCAAATATTGCTCCATCTATGGGGCGCAAGTGCATTCATAACGATGATATTATACAAGCGCTCGCTGTCGAAATGCGGGATCACGGAGAGAAAATTCAGGAAGAGCTGCAGTCACGTTTAATCACATCTTCCGTCAGACGTATTTCCACTGACTCTTTGACAACTGAACCACTGAAGGATTTTCGCGGCAGAATAATCCACGGAATGTCCTTCCTTGGAGTTAAGAGTGTTGGACAGTGGCGCTTCAGAATACAGGTCTGTATGTGTGGGCCTACGGTAAAGGGAGTGCCTCAGTGATCCGTCCACTTTCCGACTGACCAGGACGACCAGGCGCCTAGCTCACAGCACCCATCACGAACTGTGGCCGTCCTTCGAACGCTGGTGCCCCTGGTACATGTTGAGACTGGTGGAGACAGCCTTGAAAAGGAGCTGAACACCTCATATCTGTGTTCAAAGATAACGGATGTTCTCCAAATCAGGTCAGCATAGCTTTAAGAATGAAGAAACGCGACCATCCACAAGATCAAGGGGAGAATGGGCAGATAAAACTTAGGGCATTCCTCCCATACGTCGGCAATCTTTCGACGAAATGAGATAGAGTCTTATGAAGACATTATGTCAAAATTATCTTCCGTCCACCTATAAGGAATTTTTCTTCACTCGGTTTGGCAAAGGGCGATCTGGGATTGCAGAGGGCTGGAATCTACGCAATACCTTGTCAGCGTGACAAAGCCTACATTGATCAGATGACGCGATCAGTGCACGAAAGATGCCTTGGACATCATCGCCACACTGGACTTTCACAACCCAGTAAGTTAGCCGAAGCCGATCATTGTGTCTCCACAAAACCTTCCATCCATAATTCTGCCACGGAAATCTTGGCCTCGACGACATCGTTCTGGGCTACGTTTGGCTTAGCTGCTGCCTTTGCGCAAGTGTCTCGGCGCTTTTTTTAATGTAAGTCAGCAATGTGAACTAGCAAACTCCAGTGCAATACATTCACCTTAAGATGGCTGAATGGTTGACAGTCGAAATAACAAAACAAGAAGTGGACGTTATCCGCCTACAACCCCGAAACATCATGGAACATAGGAAACATATGCGAAACAGACTGAAAATGTGACGAACGTATTGATAAAGCTACTGCACAAGTTTGAAGTATCATGTAATAAACGCATATGTACTCAAGAGCCAAAGAAACTGGTACACCTGCCTAATATCGTGAAGCACCTCCGTGAGCACGTAACACGACGTGTCATGGACTAGACGGTGCCTGAAGTAGTGCTGGAGGGCACCGACACCATGAATCCTGCAGGCTGTCCATAAGTCAGTAAGAGTACGAGGAGGTGGAGATCTGATCTGAACAGCACGTTGCAAGGTAACCCAGATATGTTCAATAATGTTCGTGTCTCTGGAATTTGGTTCCCAGCGTGATGTGTTTAAACTCAGAAGTGTGATCCATGATTAAGTCCCATAGTGCTCAGAGCCATTTACGCTCCTGGAGCCACCCTGTAGCAATTCTGGATGTGTGGGGTGTCGCACTGTCCTTCTGGAATGCACATTGGACATGAATGGATGCAGCTGATCAGGCAGGATGCTTGCGTACCTCTCACCCGTCAGAGTCGGATCTACAAGTATCAGTGGTCCCATATCACTCCAACTGCACACTCCCCACACCATTACGGAGCCTCCACCAGCTTCAATAGTCCCCTGCAGACATGGAGGGTTCGTGGATTGATGAGGTTGTCTCCATACCCGTACACGTTCATCCGCTCAATACAATTTGAAATGAGACTCGTCCGACCAGGCAATTTGCGTAAGGCTTGCACTTCTGTCACGTTGAACGATTCTCTTCGGTCGTCGTTGGTTTCGTTCTTGCAGGAGCTTCTTTCGGCCACAGAGATGTCCGAAATTTAATTTTTTACCGGATTCCTGATATTCACGCCACACTCATGCGGAAAAGTCCCCACTTCATCGCTACCTCGGAGAGACTGTGCCCCCATCTCTCGTGCACCGACTACAATACCACGTTCAAACTCACTTAAATCTTGATAACCCGCAATTGTAGCAGCAGTAACCGATCTAACAACTGCGCCAGACACTTGTTATCTTATATAGGCGTTGCCGACCTCTGCGCCGTAGTCTGCCTCTTTACATATCTCTATATTTGAATACACATGCCTGTACCGCTTTCTTTGGTGCTTCGTTGTATTAGCAGGCAAAAAAGTAATGAAATTGAAAGTGTCCTACACCAGAAAAAAATACAAGAAATATTAGTGGCAAGTGCTTACTGCATGTATAAACAAATAAATAAATCTCTAATTTCATCTATTGTACATGGTATTGGGAGGTATGGAGCTTATATATTAAGCAGAACGCAAAATTGCTTATGAGACTAACAAAGTTATTCTCCAGTGTTAATTAATGTAAATAAGAGAGAACATAGGTGTTGCACATGGTGTTCACAATTGTCATATGAGTACATAGTAACAAAAGCAATGTAGCAGCTTAGTATTACAAATGATTTGCATACATGTATACTCAGGGCGTAATGGGTACAACTGCAGATACAATATTAGATCAGTATTTAGGTCACTTGCACATAATTAATTATAGCCATTACAAGTTGTAAATGTTTAGGTTGGATAGTAAGTCCGAGTACATGAGCCAATAGCTAACGTTTTAGTGATTATTTTTCTCTTGGCAGTAGGCCTGTTGTTGAAGTAAGGACATGTGGATGCAGTATTGTTAGTCCATTCTGACAGGGGTACTCCACTTAGTGGTGCAATTACGGCGTTGTGGAAAACACCACGTAGTAAATTGTGTGACTTGTTTAAGGGACGATTATTCGACGCAGAGAAACGAACACCCAACGCACTAACGTGTGTACATATTAAGGTAGCACACATTAATATATCTGCACTTATACCCGTTAATCCTGTAATTTCTTCGATAATATATTAATTAATTCACTTCTTTTAATCGAAGCTTTGGATCATGTGTAACAAATTTTTTTTGTGAACAGGCCATTTGCATTGACTATCACCTCACAACCTTAATGTTGAGGTGTATGAGACACACAAAATTCATGTTGGTGCGACGTGGTGCGCAAAAATATTCTTACTTTAAGGACAAAAAATCCTGTACAGTAAAACACAATTCCAGATCCATGGGACTATTTGTTTAAATGAGAAACGCAACACATGGGATTTCAGATCGTCCTTTTTAACCTCTAAAATTTACCTGAATTGACATACTCTACTTCAAGGCAATTAGGAAGCACAATCTTTTTTAATTCTGAAGGGACCAAAGTAGTAATGATTAAATTTTTCAGTTTTATCTTTGAGATTATAAGAGTTATGTAAGATTTGAAGAGAATCCCAATATTCGCATTATATATTAAAAGCATTACTAATGTAACATGTCCCTGCCTTGCGAACATTAGCTCTCTTATTCATGAGGTCTAATACTTGGGCGAATGTTATTGTATGGAACATCTCTTGATCTGTTCTGTCCCAGTAAATGTATCCTAGATGAATTATGGCAGGGTAGCCCAATTTCGTCCTAAAACAATTGTCAGGCTTAACCGTAGATAAGGTCATCTTTTTCCCAGATAAAATTTTCTTCTTCACAAAATGAAGTTTTTTGTCTTTCTTCGTAAATCGAATTACAAAAATTTATTTCTCAAGTTTAAAAAGTATGTTATTTCATGAATCGGAATTTCAATCATCGTTATTCAAACATTATTACAGCTGAAACTTCCTGGCAGATTAAAACTGTGTGACCGACTGAGACTCGAACTCGGGACCTTTACATTTCGCGGGCAAAGGTCCAGAATGAGAAACATCCCCCAGGCTGTGGCTACGCCATGTCTCCGCAGTATCCTTTCTTTCAGGAGTGCTAGTTCTGCAAGGTTCGCAGAAGAGCTTCTGTAAAGTTTGGAAGGTAGGAGACGGATACTGGCAGAAGTAAAGCTGTGAGTACCGGACGTGAGTCGTGCTTCGGTAGCTCAGTTGGTAGAGCACTTGCCCGCGAAAGGCAAAGGTCCCGCGTTCGAGTCTCGGTCGGGCACAGAGTTTTAATCTGCCAGGAAGTTTCATATCAGCGCACACTCCGCTGCAGAGTGAAAATCTCATTCTGGAAACATCCCCCAGGCTGTGGCTAAGCCATGTCTCCGCAGTATCCTTTCTTTCAGGAGTGCTAGTTCTGCAAGGTTCGCAGTAGAGCTTCTGTAAAGTTTGGAAGGTAGGAGACGGATACTGGCAGAAGTAAAGCTGTGAGTACCGGAAGTAAGTCGTGCTTCGGTAGCTCAGTTGGTAGAGCACTTGCCCGCGAGAGGCAAAGGTCCAGAGTTCGAGTCTCGGTCGGGCACACAGTTTTAATCTGCCAGGAAGTTTCATATCAGCGCACACTCCGCTGCAGAGTGAAAATCTCATTCTGGATTATTACAGCTATCTGAACTCACCGACAGCACCACCTCAGATTTTCATTGTCACTGGTTCTCTGACTTTCCAGAATTACTACTGGAGCTTCCTTCACGCGCAGCTACATCTAAATCTACATTCAATTCACCATTCACAGTTAAGTGCCCTGCAGAGCGTTCATCGAACCACCTCCAAGATATTTTTCTACGATTCAACTCTCGTACAGTGCGCAGAAAAACAAACACTTTAATCTTCCCAAGTAAGCTATGATTTCTCTTATTTTATTATGATGATCATTTCTCCCTCTGTACGTGGGTGACAACAAAATATGTTCACACTCTGAGGAGAAAGTTGGTGATCGAAACTTCAAGGGAAGGTCTTGCCGCAACGGAAAATGTATAGCACTAACGGTTCTTACTAAAAATTAGGTATACACCGATAATAGCTCCTGTGAAAGGGTTTGTACATGATCGTTGCTGTGCTTAATAGATAAGGTATCTGACTGAAGTTCCTTTCTCGTAACGATTGCTATTGAAAGAAAGCAGTATCAGAACAAATGGGATACGAACCGAAGCTCTGTTAATTATAAGTAAACTGTAGTTATGCAGAGAGCCAAATTAGGTAAATTTTTAGCAAGTGCTTGCACAGTTTACAGAGAATGTCAGCTGGTGGTATTTCCGTTACTTGATACCGAAATACTATTTTTGGTCTTAGAACCGACACACCAGTATACTTTAGCAAGCAGTGTACTAGTGGTTTATCATGAATAACTCAGAAGGAATATTAAAACGTTCTAGCAGCAACCGACTCTCGGTAGCACTAACTATCTGTGTTAAGGCATACAGATAATGATGATTACCAATAAATGTTTATTAATGGTGGAGCACTGCCAGCTTAGACATGAGGATCTTTTATCAGCCTAATTATTGGGAAATACTGTCATTGAAACGGTGTTCAGGTAACTGTATTTTCTGTACTGGTTACTATTTGTATTTTCAAAGAGCATTCAATTCTTTGCACTATATAGCTCAAATGAACCATGGAGTTCCTAGATCTGTTACAGTTTCCACTATGGTAGCCATTTACTTGTTACAGCACACACGAGTTATAAGAATGAAAGTTGCACTTCTTTGATATTCTTATTGTAACACACATAATGCAGAACTGGCTCGACGACTGGCATACGCATCCAGTAACTATTCTTCAAACTGACTCACATCCAAACTGAACACTTTACTTTGCGCACAATATGAGAAACACTTCTAACTGTTAATGTATGAAAATGTAAATTCTGTAACTTACTAACTTGCATAATAATTATAACTGGTGCTCGTTAAGCAGAACACTTTAAAGGATCTCTCTGCAACTGTACTTTGCTGGAATTTTAACTATCCGTTTATGGAAAATACGGGGAATATTTCAAACATATGCCCCACTGAATAACTGTAAAGTTTACTACTCCGCAAAGTATATTAACTGTAGTGAAAGAAGAAAATTACTTTTTAGTTTGATAAAATAGGAAATCGGAAATATCGTAGCACTTGGGATAGGATCCTGTCTAGTTAAATTATTAAGGAAAGAATATAGTTGCTCAAGACAAAGTTTGCAGAAACTCAAACTTATCGTCGAAGAATAAAACACATAACTGGTCCATGCAGTTATACAGTACTCAACCGATGCCTTTAGATGAAGGTAGTAGCTGTGGCGATTTTTTGTGTGGCTATTTTTATTTAAAAAATGGCTGTTGCTGCATAATAAGGTCTAAAAATTCTCCTCTTTCCGGCGTATTTTTGTATTTCAGTACTAACCAATGAACGCCATGAATAATGAGCCCAATTTCTTCCATATCCGAGGCTATGTAATATAACTATGCTGCTCTTCTTGCCTCATTCCGCTCTCAAGAAGCGAACAGTCCGCATGCTAGCCACCAACTAACTGTCGTCACAAAGGAGCGTTACAGTCCAATTGCCAAATCCATCTTCTTTTATTACTGACAAGCCATTTTCGTCGCGGAGGTACTTTACATCATTACAAACCTAAGAACCCTATACATGAACCGGTATTACAAGTAAACTTTTAACATTTCCGTTCTTTTGTAGAATATTACTTTTAAAATTACATCCATAGATTAATTACAACTACGTAAATGGATAAAAATAATAAATAAAACATTCATATATATGTTATGCCAAAGAGTACGTTTACACAGACGTCACAATTTTAAGTAGGCTATTGAGGTTTTTTTATTGGTAACGCCACATAGCGCTCTGTATAAAAAATCACTGGCTGTGCTGTGTGCAGTCAGTGGCTGGTTGGCATTGTTGTAATACTCGCCATTGTAGTGTTGGGCAGCTGAATGTTAACAGCGCGTAGCGTTGCGCAGTTGGAGGTGAGCCGCCAGCAGTGGTGGATGTGGGGAGAGAGATGGCGGAGTTTTGAAATTTGTAAGACTGGATGTCATGAACTGCTATTTACATTATGACTTTTGAACACTATTGAGGTAAATACATTGTTTGTTCTCTATTAAAATTTTTCGTTTGCTAACTATACCTATCAGTGGTTAGTGCCTTCCGTAGTTTGAATCTTTTATTTAGCTGGCAGTAGTGGTGCTCGCTGTATTGCAGTAGTTCGAGTTACCAAGATTTTTGTGAGGTAAGTGATATGTGAAACGTATAGGTTAATGTTAGTCAGGGCCATTCTTTTGTAGGGATTTTTGAAAGTCAGATTGCGTTGCGCTAAAAATATTGTGTGTCAGTTTAAGCACAGTCATGTATATTTTTCTAAGGGGACGTTTCATATGTCGACCCTTAGCCGAGGATACCTCACTGGAATCTTCTGATTTTTTCTTGTAGTTTGTGTAATTAATGTAGATTTTGTTTATTGCTAGCGCGTAATTGTAGAGAATCTCCTTTGTAGTTGTAGTCTTTCATTGTTGTACAGTAAAACAGTTCTGGCATGCATGTAGATTCGCACCAAGTATTTCGCAGCTGCGCTTGCAATTAACTAGATACTATTTTCAGTGCTATGTTAATGTGTTCTCTTATTTTTGCTCTTCAAATTGTGTTTTTCTATGTTGTCGTGTGAAATATTGTGACAATAATGGCGTGTGAAAAACGTAATACTAGGCTCCAAAGTAAACTGAGACATGACAGTGAAGAAGAAAGCAATGTGTTAGCGCCACCATGTAATGAATTAACTAATGTTTAAAGTAGTAATTTGGTAATAGTGCATAGGGAAATGGAGCGGGCTGCAAAGAATGGTGTAGGCAGTGAAACAATTAGTGAACAGGGAAGCATTATCGATCGATCGGTCGGCGACAGCTCGCCTCAGGATTCCGAAATGCAGGACACAATCTTGCAAATATTGTAGATTCAGGTTTTGCGTCCTCGCCGTCTTCTCATATGAGTCAAGACACATTTTCTGCTTGTCAAAATGTGAATGTTGCCGGTGCAAATGCACTGCCGAAAAGCATAGAGGAACAGATTCCAGACACTAATACATTATTATTGCAATTAATGCAACAAATGAAACAAATTCAGAGACAAACACAGCAACAGTTAGACACAATGGAACAAAATCTTCAAAAGTTAGACACAATGGAACAAAATTAGAGACAAACACAGCAAAAGCTTCAATGCAACAAAATCAGAGACAAACACAACAAAAGCTTCAAAAGTTAGACACAATGGAACAAAATCTTCAAAAGTTAGACACAATGGAACAATACCAGACACAAACACAGCAAGTTAGACACAATGGAACAAAATCAGAGACAAACACAGGAAAAGCTTCAAAAGTTAGACACCACACTTGAACAAACACGTGAAGATTTAACTACTGAGTTACATAACATTGAATCGAAATGTCAAAAAGACTGTAATGACGTAAAAACACAAATTTGTGAGCATTTTCAACCTTTTTTTTCGCGGCATGAAAATGCATTACAGAATCATGAAGCAACAATATAAGAACTGCAAACTATTGTTCGTGAAAATCACACCTTGCAAGCTAAAATGGACTCAGTTGCATCCACCGATTCGGTTACGCAACTTGCAAGAACTGAGGAAAACTTAAAGGGCACAGTAGATTCGATTTCAACACAAATGGACACTCTGAAACTTGGTTCAGAAAAACACACTGAGGAAATGTGTTCACTATCGGAGAAAGTAGCCGAACTTTCGGATCAGTTCACTAACTTATCTACAAGGGCAGATGATGATCTGAATGACACAAGACCCGTAGCCATCACTGACACAGAAGAGTATGAACAAATTAGAAAATTCAAACAAAATCAAAATCAAATCAATACACAGTACAAAAGAGAAATCCGGGAAGTACAAGATCACAAAAATTACATATTTCAGTGGACACTCGCTCTCAAACACAGGAAGAGGAACTTAGAAATACGGAAAAGCCACAAAATAATAACACAGGGAATTTCGGAAATCATGAAAGAAATTGGCAAGGTGAACCGAATTTTGAGATGGAACCGTCGAAACGACGTAACAATGACCGATATGCTACTCGCCGACACGATGATTTTGACTATAAGCTGTTCGTTTCTGCACGTAAATTCAAAACATTTAAGAATTCTGGCAACGACATTCATCCACAAGCGTGGCTCCATCAATTCTCTCTTTGTTTTCCTCCCAACTGGTCATTAGAGCACAGATTAGAATTTATGTGTGGCTACTTGGAGAATGAACCAGCTGTAAGAATGCGATCGGTCATTCACGACTGTCACAGTGAAGGAGAATTTTACCATGCCTTCCTCTCAGCATATTGGTCTCAAGCCACACAAGACCGAGTAAAACATAACATCATTATGATGAAACATGTCGAACAATCTGAATTTTCCAGTCTTGTCAAATATTCCGAAGACATGTTACGTTAGAATCAGTATCTTTCCAACCCATACAGCCCTTCAGAACTCATCCGCATTTGCTTAATCAAATTGCCTGAACATTTACGTCATATTATTTTGGCAGGGCGTTGCAAAGAGGACATTGAAGCTTTTCAGGGACTGTTACAAGAATTAGAAATTCACACTGACAATCGCGGAACGCGAAAACAGGAACACAGCAATTACAGGTCACATCCGTCGCAATTCCGCGATGAAAGAAATAATAACGGGACACGACAAGGCTATTCTCACAACACAAATCGTGACCAAAACAGACACCACCCGTATGACAACCGTTGGCAGAGTAGAAATAATTACAGGGAAAGATCACCTCTCCGCGGTAGTGACTGTCACAGAGAGAATCAGAGAAACAGACAAAATAATTATTATCAAGGGAGACAGAATAACTTCAGACGCAACGGTCCACCACGCAGTTACGATTCCGGAAGAAATTCTCCACCACATGACCGACAAACAAGAAACTATGGAATCTACCGACATGACGACAGACGATGTGATCGTAACGACAGACCTGAATTGCATCTGAACTGGCGGGATTCAAACAGAGCAGGGATTTCTCGACAAGGTGAATTTGTATAAGTTAGACCTCCAAATCCCAATAACGACGCGCGTCAACAAAGAGGCAGACAATGACTCGCACCGCAGGCAGCCACGTGCGCCGGCTGGCTCAGAGAAAAATAACATAGGCGCTAACCTTGAGAAAAATTTTAGCATTCTTTACCGACATAAACCGCATGATAATTGCGTTCAAGTTAACTCTGAGCACTAGGAAGAGTAAAGGATTGTACTACATTTCACATGTAAAACCGTTTATTGAAAGATAATCTGCTTTTAACTTTGTCTTTGCCATAAAACATTTCACTTCACATTTCTAGTATGCTTTGTCACACTGAGAAACTGTTAACATACAACTATGTTTTGAAGTTAAGTATCTAGTCTAGAACCTAGGGAACATTTTTAAACAGAAATTGCGAATGCATTGTTATAGTGAACAGACGACACAGTGTTGTATTTGTACATTCTTGCTTGTTAGTTGCACGATTACGTAACGACTATAAGGCTTACATACTTAGAACATATACTGTTAATGAGATTTTAATGCAACATTTTGGTTTAGTTGAAAAGAAATTCTTTATTTGAAGTACTGTCTGTGAGATTAAAGATGACTTAGCATTTGGTTTCTTTGATAGCTACACGATTATATCACGACGCTACTAATGTGTGACACAATTTACATTGTGCTTTTGCGGTCGATCTGTTTTATATCTGCACAGTTTTTCTGAATTCTTCTGGAAAGGAAAACATGTTTTAGTAGTAACTTTGTGGTATAGCTACAATGAGACAGCCTTTTCTGTAGCACAATAATACGTTACAGTACAGTACTTACTTCATCACGGCAATAAGCGTAGTAACTACGATATCTAAACGCAAAGCATTTCACTTTTGTTTATCATGAGGTAAGTACATTGACTTCTGCAGAACATAGCTTTCGGAGGACGATAACTACGACACTTCCACAGAATTTCTTACAGCAAGACTCACATTAGCGCTACAGGACACGCATTTGAGTGATTAATTTTGTACATAAAACATTTATTTTTAAAGATATTTGAAGTACAATGATACAAAGGTTTTCCGTGATACATTTCATTCCATTGCTGTAATCTGTAACACCTGAGGATACAATTACATTAATCCTCAGGGGGTACACACATACTTTGTGTACCATGTGTATGGCAAGCACAAGGAGTCCTAGCTAATATGGTATTTGCTTATACATCTTTACACATCGGTACCATATTTCTCTAACACAGAATTACACAGCTATCTGATCATTTAACTGAGAGAGACAAATATTTATTTTACTACGTCAGTGACAGACGTTTACGTAATTACACGGTTGGATAACTTCACACTTATGAAATTGTATTTTGTCTGTGCTTTGTGAAATTTTCATATTTTTTCGGAACCATTGTGATACTATGCGAGCTTTGAATGATGTATTTGGTATGGGATAATGTTTTTTAAAGTACGTTTGAGGCAGATGACACTTTTGACATGAGCAGAGAATTTTTTTTTTAGGTTTTGAAATTATTATAGGAAACTACGACGATTTTGAGAGTTGACTGAGGTGTTATGATGTTATTATTACGATGACTATGTGTACTGTGCTGTTGCGGTATGTTTATGATCAATAAGCTGATGCTATATGAGTTATTTGATTATGCTACGTATCTGTTATGATGAAATATTGAAGAAGTGTCGACCAATAAGGTAAGGAATAATGAGTAGTGGTTAGGGACTCTGGTTTGTGAAAAAGGTTGTTGGAAACCAAGAATTGTACTTTAAGAGTTATGAAATGTATGTAATTGCGTGAATGTATTACAATGCCGACGAAAATTTTTTGGACACTGTTATATCATTAGGATTTTGTTTCCACAGATGAATAACGCAAATTCTTGACCTGTGAAATTGTTTATATGAGACTGCCACTGTAGGGGAAACTGGTGTCGTAAATATATCGGTAAGACAGTTAAGTGTCCACCTGCACGTAATGCGTCGTGGGCACCCACCTGCGCGACAGCCACCTGACAAAAGAAAGCCATTAGTTGAAAAAAAAGAGGCCATTTTCCTCGCTATTGACATGCCTTTGTAGAAAGCATCGCAAAAACGACGCGCTCATTACTTGGAAAGATGCTTTCTTGCACCTGCACACCTGATAATGACAAGCGTCTTTCTACGAGAGTTGAGAGAATTTGTACTAACTTATGAAATGTCACATGACTATTGAATGATATTTTTATGCTTTGCCTTTCATAGTTGCTTATTTCATTTGATATCTGGTTTTCAGCTGTGTTGCAGCATTGGTTTTATAAAATAAAATTAATGCATTTGCTAATGTGAACACTTTCTGGCAACAGATCTATTAAATAATCATTTCATGACCCACGTTCTTCGAAAAAGGAGCACTTGGAAAGGAAAGAACAATAAGAAGGGATTAATAACAGTTACTGCATACTTAATTTTCTTGTCAACTACTTGGTAATATCTTTTGTAGAATTAGTTTTGTGGTACACCACTTTAATGACATAGATATTAATATGTGAACAGACATTTCCCTTTTCTGCATTGTTGTCTTTACTGCAATATTTTTTTCTGCTTGAGCTTTGTCATGTTTAGTTATCACTTATTGCATTTGCTGCTGCTGTGTGCCAGGCATAGCGCTACTATATTTCACTTTGTATTACTCTGTTAAGCCAGTTTTACTACTGATTTATTTTTCTTGTTTTCTGATCATTGCCTTATATTAGTTGTAATATTGCTGCTTGCTTTGCCAATTTGAATTTTTGTCATTGCTGTTTGTGTTAATTATTTTGTGCTGCTGCATTGCCTCGTCCCTTAATTTAGCATCTGAGCTCAGTAGATTTAAGTTAGCTTGAGAAGTGGTAGGCCATATAAGAAACTAACTATGATGAATTGGAAGAAAAGCATTGAGAAGCTATAAGAAAATGGTTTGGCCAAAAAAGTAGTGTACAGTGGAGAAAAACTATTTCTGAAAGAGGATGTGAACAGAATACAGAAAGCATGCTTGGGTAGGATTTTTTTTTTTTTTTGGCTGGAACAAATGTTGAAATAAGAGGGACAATCTATGGAATGAAGTTTTGGGTTGGACTGCAGTACCAAATCTTATCCTGAAAACAAACCCTGTCCTTTCCTTTTGTGTAATCCCACTATGTGTTTGTGTACCCTTGTGTATTTATTTTCTTCCTGTCTGTGTGTACTGTTTCATAGAATTTTTTCTCTTCTAATACTAAGCTACGTTCACTATGATGAGGAATACTGTTATCCTCAAACATAATTTGCATTAATAACATGTTATTTACTTCTTAAAGATGTTTACACATTATTTATTCTGTTTTGTTATAATGCTCATGTGTGAGGTTGATGTTTCAAAAGTTATTCTGATCTTTTATGTATGTACTTATGTCATAATTCTTGTAACACTGATGTATTTGTTATTTCGATTCATTTGTAAAACCTGTATTACTGCGAAAGTTATCTGTACTATTATGTTCTTTAATGATATATTTTGTACCTTTGTTATTGTATTCTCATGTTATGAAATTGTAATTGACACCAGTTCATCAAATTAAGTAACTTGTAAATTACATTTCACTGCACACGTTTCTGTTGGTCATAGTATATGGACAATATGTGAGAAGTAGGGACTGATAGTGTTTGCACGTGTGTTAATAGTACAGCAAGGGACTGGACAACAGCATTGCTGGTTCTAAGGAAATTTCAAACAAATTCTTTGTGAGTGAACAAGTGGTGGTTTATGGACTTGCCATATTGTCCACAAGACTCTTCGATGGTGATTGTGCACCTGCACAGTCGCAACAGTTGGGTGCTAGCCATCTCTACAAGGACTACAGTGGGTCTACACCTTTGATGACTCACCAATACCATTATTTCTACAAGGACTGCAGTAGGTCTGCACCTCTGGTGGCCCACCAATACCATAATCTCTACTAGGACTACAGTGGGTCTGCTCTGTGATGACCAACCTACCAATATTCTTCAAAACTTTGACTGACTCTGCTGTGGGTTTGCTCTGTTGTGGCCCATTACTTGTCAGCATGTCAAGAGTCAGCACTGTCTTTCCGTTGGAAGGACAACTCTACTTCTTCAAGACTGCATGGAAATCCACTACTTCAGTGTGCATTTTCTTTTACTGCTCAGGCATTGAGCAAAAACACTGCTATTTTACTGTGATGAACGATCAGGACTGTCTTTATGGACTGTGAGAAAATTTTAGCTTTTGACCAACACTGTATCGATAAGTGTGTGCATTTCATTTCTTTATTATTGTAATTATGAAAAAAATTTTCAAATCTGTATTGGCCACTGCCCAAAACAATTTGTACATTTTTTGTGTGGAGCATGGGGGCTATGTAAGTAGGCTGTTTAGGTTTTTCTATTGGTAACGCCACATAGCGCTCTGTATAAAAAATCACTGGCTGTGCTGTGTGCAGTCAGTGGCTGGTTGGCATTGTTGTAATACTCGCCATTGTAGTGTTGGGCAGCTGAATGTTAACAGCGCGTAGCGTTGCGCAGTTGGAGGTGAGCCGCCAGCAGTGGTGGATGTGGGGAGAGAGATGGCGGAGTTTTGAAATTTGTAAGACTGGATGTCATGAACTGCTATTTACATTATGACTTTTGAACACTATTGAGGTAAATACATTGTTTGTTCTCTATTAAAATTTTTCGTTTGCTAACTATACCTATCAGTGGTTAGTGCCTTCCGTAGTTTGAATCTTTTATTTAGCTGGCAGTAGTGGTGCTCGCTGTATTGCAGTAGTTCGAGTTACCAAGATTTTTGTGAGGTAAGTGATATGTGAAACGTATAGGTTAATGTTAGTCAGGGCCATTCTTTTGTAGGGATTTTTGAAAGTCAGATTGCGTTGCGCTAAAAATATTGTGTGTCAGTTTAAGCACAGTCTTGCACAATTTTTCTATGGGGACGTTTCACAATAAGTAAAGGAGACAAAGTATAGATAATATCGACTTTGGCCTTACAAACTGCTTCGTTTCAAGGATTGCCACACCAGTTCGCGTATCGTATTCGTGGCACTCTCTCCCTTATATCGCGATAGTACAAAACGAGTTGCTCTTCTTTGAACTTTTTCGATGTCTTCCGTCAATCCTATGTGATCGATACCACATACCGCACAGCAGTACTACAGGAGAGAGCGGACGAGCGTAGTCCATGCAGTCTCTTTAGTGAACCTTTTGCCTTTTCCAAGTGTTCTGCTAATAAATCGCAGTCTTTCCGCACAATATTATCTATGTACTCGTTCCAATTTAAGTTACTCGTAACTGTAATCCCTAAGTCTGTAATTGAATTCACAGCCTTTAAATTTGTGCGATTTATTGTGTAACCTTAATTCAGCGGATTTCTTTTAGTGCTCACGTTGATGATTTCGCACTTTTCATTATTTAGAGTCAACTGGCACTTTTTTCGTCAGGCCGGCCGCGGTGGTCTCGCGGTTCTAAGCGCGCAGTCCGGAACCGTGAGACTGCTACGGTCGCAGGTTCGAATCCTGCCTCGGGCATGGATGTGTGTGATGTCCTTAGGTTAGTTAGGTTTAAGTAGTTCTAAGTTCTAGGGGACTGATGACCACAGCAGTTGAGTCCCATAGTGCTCAGAGCCATTTGAACCATTTTTTTTTCGTCATGCAGATATCTTGTCACATAATTTTGCAACTGATTATGATCATCTAATGACTTTAAAAGGCGGTAAATGACAGCATCATCTGCATGCCTCCTAAACCGCGTAAATAGATCAGGAACAGAGATCCTGTAACAGTTCCTTGGGGGTTTCATTCTATGAATTTCCGTTGATTAGTACGTACTGCGATCTTCCTGAGAGGAAATCAATCCAGCCGCACAGCTGAAGTGATACTCTATAGACAAGCAGTTTGATTAGAAGTCGCTTGTGAGAAGCAGTATCAAAATCCTTCCAGAAATCTAAAAATATCGAATGAATTTATCCATCTCCTGTAGACAGTACTACTCACTTCGTGAGAATAAAGAGATTGTTTCCTTTCACAAGAACGGTATTTACTGAATCCATGTTTGCTATTTGTCAATAAATCGATTTTCCGAGGTAATTTGTACTGTTTGAATACAGTGGATGTTCCAGAATCCTATTGCAAAACGACTTTAGTGATATGAGTCTGTAATTCAGCGGATTACTTCTGTTTCGTATCTTAAGTATTGGTGTGACCTGTACAGCTTGCCAGGCTTTAGGTTGTTATGATTGCTAAGTATGGAGCTATTGTATCAGCATACTCTAAAAGGAACCTGACTCTCATACAATCTGGACAGCAGACCTTGCATTTTTTAAGATGATTTAAGCTGATTTGTTACAACGAGCATTTCTAGATTAAGTTACTCATGTTGGCAGTTGTTCTTAATTCGAATTCTTGAGTATTTACTTCGTTTTCTTTGGTGAAGGAATTCCGGGAAACCGTATTTAGTAACTCTGCTTTAGCGGCACTGCCATCAGTAAGATTAAGATAGCTATCACAGAGTGAAGGTATAGAGCATCGCTGAAGAAATGGATTTGGTAGAGGGTATCGTAATTCTGTCACAGACAGCAAAGGACTTGGAAGAGCAGTTGAACGGAATGGACAGTGTCTTGAAAAGAGGGTATAAGATGAACTTCAACAAAAGCAAAACGAGGATAATGGAATGTAGTCGAATTAAGTCGGGTGATGCTGAGGGAATTAGATTAGGAAATGACGCACTTAAAGTAGTAAAGGAGTTTTGCTATTCGGGGAGCAAAGTAACTGATAATGGTGGAAGTAGAGAGGATATAAAATGTAGACTGGCAATGGCAAGGAAAGCGGACGAGGAGACAGTGTTTGCGCAGCAATTGCCGATATCGTGTAACTGAGGCGGAATAAGGGGAACCAGCCCGCATTCGCCCAGGCAGATGGAAAGCAGCCTTAAAAGCCATCCACAGGCTGGCCGGCACACCGGACCTCGACACTGATCAGACGGGCGGATTCGAGCCGGGGCCCGGCGCGCATTCCTGCTCGGGAAGCAGCGCGTCACACCTCGCGGCTAGATTTGATGATGGCGTTTTCCTCCATCCGCCCCCTCGCTGCCCCTTCATTCTGCAGTGCTCATGTGCTAATGAAGCCGCAAACAATTTAAATTATGTTAATAAACACAAGATCCAAAATTAACGACAATTTGAGGAAAAATGTGCGAACGAATAAACTGCCAGAAAGGCTTTGGAAATAACACAACTGTATGAATACACAGACATTTTCTCGATTGTCACAGATCCCGTTGTTGAGTAGCAGTGTAACCTCCGAAATCTGTCAATAAAAGTTACATTATTTGTAAAAAAAAAGCTGTTTTCGGTTCCCGCCACCGAATGTCGTTTTTCTCCTGTCATATGGGACACACCCCGAGCGGCAGACGAGGAACGTTTGGACAACTCGGGTTGAAAGGGAGGAGGGGGAGATGTAAATGCAATGTAGGAACCTTCAGCATTGCAGCGCGTCAGCAATCGTAAGTATCGAAATAATTATGAAAAATCCGCCTCGATTGCACAAACTACCTGGTGTTCACCTAGGTTTCAGCGTGGGTAACCACGCCTTCTTCAGAACAAATGTAAAACAGCTTGCCTAAATAGGCATAGTGAAAGGCTAAATTCAACACCTACAGCGGGAAGACCTCCTAACATTTTTTTTTTACAAACACCAATTCGTAAAAAATTTGTAAATTTTTTCATGGGGTCTTCCCGCTGTAGGTGTTGAATTTAGCCTTTCACTATGCCTATTTAGGCAAGCTGTTTTACATTTGTTCTGAAGAAGGCGTGGTTACCCACGCTGAAACCTAGGTAAACACCAGGTAGTTTGTGCAATCGAGGTGGATTTTTAATAATTATTTAAATGCAATGAGTAATTTTCTTTGATATATCCAAGTGTACTGCACGCACGCGCTAATGTGTTTGTGTGTGTGTTTGTGAGTGTGTGAGCGTTGCAATTTGGCAGATGTCTCCGACTGAGCTGTGTGTGTGTGTGTGTGTGTGTGTGTGTGTGTGTGTGTGTGTGTGTGTGTGGAAGCTTACATCCTCAGCAGTGGCACTTTCCAGGGCGACAATTCACCACGCTCAACCAGCATTTAGGCTATAGTTGGCTCTATCGTGTGCACCAAACAACAGGAACAAGATGCCCCTTCGCGGCGAGTGGCCACTGTACACTACATATTGGTCAAACTTTACTAAATTAAACAAATATTTGCCCGTGTACGGGGCTGTTTGAGTTATATGTTAAATATCGGTCATGTTTGAAGTGTCTGAGAGAAATATTGACTGGTGGCAGATACGACAACAGGAACAAGATGCCCGGCGTGTATAGCGAAAATGAGTTTATTACAATTTACCACACAACATCGTGAATTTTCACAACTGCGATCAAGGATAAAAACAAAACAACACTGGTAGTTACCAAAAGGTAGAGATGTTGCGTCTTTCCTAGCTGTTTATTACGCATCAAGAGGTTAAGAAGGAAATCAGTGTATTACGCACAACATACAAACAAGAGTACAACGAAATAAACAAAAATCCAAGTTCTCCGAGTCTTTCACGGACAATGTATACCGCTATGTTCCCACGTTGTAGTATTTTAATGAACTGTCACTAGAGGACGGAGAAGAAGTAAATAAATTTTCACATGCCTGTGTTTTCTATTTTAGCATGGGGCGAAGTAACACATTTATTGAAAGTTTGACTCTCCATTCGGAGAACACAGATGTATTCATCAGGTTCTGAGACTAATATTTCCTTTAACAGATTTTCATGGGTATATTTCTCTCTCAGTTTCAAAATACCCTGGAGCGGCATCCTGTCCTCTCTTTCTTCTTCGTAGACAGTGCCAAAGATATTCCTTATCTGCATTGGTAGCCGTTCCCACTAGTGTCAAAATACTTAACGAGGCGAACAGCGTCAGCTTCAAAAACTGACAAACGTTTTTGGTACGTGTACAGGATTGTTTGGAAAACACGAGCACAGAGAAGAGAGATTTTGTCAAACAAGTATGATGGTATTTGAGGCTCTTTAGCCCTTCTATACGTACTCACCCTTCAGAGTCACACGTTTTTCCCAACGATGGATGACCTGGCGGAGACTGTAGTTGTAGAAATTTAGATTTTGACGTTCAGGAAACTTTCCACCTCGAATAGCACCTCATCATTCTTAAAACGCATATCACGCAATGATTTATTCATTCAAGGAGAAAAATAAGGCAGGCGAGATTATGATGGATTCCACAAAATTTGATAACTCATGTGCAGCATGGGTGACTGTGTCTTATAACAGAACGAATTGTGGAGTTGTCATGCAACAAAAACATCAGCCTGGACAGCTTACCGTAACGTAGTATACATAAAACTAACAAGTATAGGACTCCAAGAAACTAATATTATTACACAAATATGTTTTTCCACACACAGCATCCCGGAGTGGCCGAGCGGTTCTAGGCGCTACAGTCTGCAATTGCGCGACCGCTACGGTCGCAGGTTCGAATCCTGCCTCGGGCATGGATGTGTGTGATGTCCTTAGGTTAGTTAGGTTTACGTAATTATACGTTCTAGGGGACTGATGAGCTAAGAAGTTAAGTCCCATAGTGCTCAGAGCCATTTGAACCATTTTCCACACACAACACGCCAAAACACAACACCAACGTTCACCGATGTGCACTCGGACTAGATTTCCTTCTACCATAAACTTACTTACCATATTATGATACAAAATTCCTCGTCGCACAACGTTCATCCGTTGAACAATGATCTACATATTGGCTTTAGGCCATATTTCAAGCATTATTGACACTATTATAAATAAATAAAAAACTTTACAAACACAAATACACAAAAACGCCTTCAAGAAATAAACAGAAAAATTCACAAAAACATTCTCTTTGCCTGTTTCTTGAATGTCTCTGTGCAGTACTGTCCTCTAGCCGATGAAAATTAGAACTAGGTACTCGACTGAACCCGCTTCAGACCATCTGTCACTGTGCACGTATGGCTCATTCTCCCGATACACAGGCTTCAGACAGGAGCACTGTAAGGCGACACGCCTCAGAGGGTTCACTTGGTTGGAAGTAAACTTCAGAGATGGAAATCCCCTCCTAAATACTCCAAATTCCCTCTAAACCAACTACCATTCCGCCCGATATTTTACTGAAAATACCATTATTCCACTATGGGTCAGAGCTCGAACATACTGCTTTACTGCTAGAGGTAAGGAATGAATAGTAAAAAAAAAGAGTAAATGGGCAGTAAAAGAGACGAAGAGAAAAGTAAAAATGAATTGGAGAACTTTTGGTCAGTCGAAGTTCCGTTGTAGATTAAAAGTTCACAATCTGTGCGTGTATCTGTTTTGATTTATGCCAGTACGATACGGAGTATCAGTGCGAAAAACATTCAAAAATTGAGGGGTGCTCATTGTTGCATAGCAGAATTGCGAGATATACAGTGGTTGGATGGCGCACCAGTCGAAAGCTTCCGTCAATCTCTGCCGAGTTGGAATATACTTACTGGTTGCGTACTGCTCTTCGGGTGACATAAATGATTTGCAGTGGAATCAGACCCAGTTTACACGAGACTGAGAGTAATAGAATTGTCATCACAATTATTTCTAACGAAATTACTTGTTCCGGCTGACACCGTTCACCTTCAGATCATAAAATGCACGCGATTATTCAGCTTCACCATGACGTGGTTTCGACTGTGATGGAACAGCCACGGCCTGTAGTTTTTGATCTGAGAATGTAAAATACCGGTCAAAATCGATAATTTCGCGAGAAACAATTGTGATTGTGCTTGGAAATTAAAGTAATCTCAAAGCAGTCAATTACTGTGAGCTCCACCTCGCCAGAAATATCATCCTTTCCTGAAAGTACACAGGGTTTGTTGGGAAATAGTGAAAATTTATATCCAGTGTACTGCCCGTGAAAGAATATTTGAATCTGGTGTGAACTGTCACTCAGTTTTACAGTAGCAATTGTAAGAACCGCTTCTCTTACTGCTCCTCTTGTAACGCCTCCCTCTGGGAAAAGGTCCAGATGTGAAAGTTGTTAACGACATTGATGGGTGATCTGGACAATTTATATGGGAATATCATTTTACATTCAGTACTGCTAGTGCTGTTGATTCTTTTGGCGATACCTTCCTTACGTTAACACAATGGCAGTGAGTTATCAATAAGTGAAAAACAGAGTAGACAGAAGATTTTAAAGGAGAACTGACGATTCAGTAACGAAAGTTTTCTGAACATTTCGATTACTTTGTCACTAAAGACCAGGTGTTTAATGAGAATCGCTAAGATAGAATAGCTAGCGAATACAACGTGGAACAGACAAGAACAAGACGAAATTTTGAAAGATGAGTGCGTACCCGTACCTAGGCTAGAGCAACCGTAAACATGTCCCCGGATACCAGAGATCAAGGAGACCGCTGACACCCGAAGGAAAGAGCGAAAAACAGTAAAAATTGATATAGGAAAGGGTAAAATGGGAAAAAACTAAGTACATTGATATACGATTTCAAACGTCCATGGCGTGTTGCTGACTCGAACCAGTTCTTTTAATGTGAGCTAGGTGGATTATATTCTGTTTACATTGTACCAATAGCTCATAGACAGCCGTCCTCTGTAAGACGTACGCAGGATTTCCGCCATCGCACCATTACAGCATCTGTCAGTATCGGATTTTTAGTAAAGACTGTTGCTACACTGACAAATTCTAGCGGCATCTCAGTGTTCCTGCGTGAGATTGATCAACTGTTAGTTTTACTGACTTGCTCCTTGGTACTATTGATGCAGCAGAAATTTTGGTATAGCTTAAAGGCTAGATACTTTTACACTTCCGTTAGTCTTGTGGATTCACAAGGTCTTAATGCAATGCTTGTATAATCTGATACCCAGTACTTAATTTATTATGAGCACGGGTCCACCTGTTTTTGGAAATCATGGTGTTTTCTCTCTTTTGCTTCAACTAAACATTTTTTAGCAAATCTGAAATATTTAAAATATTTTCAAATATTTCGTATATAGCAATGACGATGGACAATTAAGATGTAACTTTTCTGTCGTTTGCGCCACATTCATTCGTTTTGACTGGGCGCCTGTGAGCTGTAAGAGCGTAATTATGCTGAAAAAGGGAAACTATTTGTGCTATTGTAACATTTTTATCGATATTACCTGTGTTTATCTTACCTAACTTCTTTGTCAGTTCTTACTTAACTGTGACCTCTGTATAATCATGCTCGTCGATGTAACATATACGTCAATGTTTTTTTTTCATTATTTATGACAATTTACGTAATCGTAATTAATCTATGGATGTAATTGTTAAAAATAATATTGTGTAAGAGAATGGAAATGTTGAAACTATATTTGTAATATTGCTTCATGCATAGGGACAGTAGGTTTATAATCATGTGAAACTTGGAGGGAAGACCCTCCGCAATTAAATAGCTTTGGCGTTAGTAGAGAAGGTGGATTTCACCGTCGAACTGCAAGGCTCCTCCGTGGGAAAGGTCAATCGGTAGCTTGCAGGCAAAGCGTTCGCATCTTGTGAAACGAACGAAGCAAGAAGAACAGCCATATTACATAACATAACTCGAATTTGGAAGTAGTTTGGCTTATTACTCTTGTCATACTTCTGTTAGCTGTGTACTATGAAAATCCGACGTTAAGAAGAGCATTTCAGAACTTCTTACACAACAAGAGCCATGGACACTTTTCCCGCCTTTTTTGCAATTTCTTGTTCAATAATAAGTTTGTGTTCTGTAAACTTTGTGTTGAGCACCAGTATTTTATCTTTCGTCATTTGGCTAGACAGAATCCTATTTCAAGTGCTTTATTGAGCTAAATAGTCATTTCAATAAACTTTCACTACAGTTAATAAACTTTGGGAGTAGTAAATTTCACAATTGTTCAGTAGTCCTTGGTTTCCAAGTACTCCACGTATTTTCCATAAAAGCAAAGTTAAAGTTTTACTTAATTCTAGTTGGAAAGAAAAGATTTAAACTATTCAGATTAAAGATTGTTCTTCTTGAAATCTCAGTACAGTACTACATTTATCTGCAAAAACGGTGATATTCCTAGTAGCTTCTGGCTAGTATACTTGAACGATTAATAATTGTGCAGGTTTGGAAGTTACAGTCTTCTTAATTTCATATGCATATAGTTAAAAGTGTTTCTCGTATTGCGTTGTGACTAAAATGTTCAACCTTGATCTGAACCTACTGATAGATTAATTTCGGGTTCCCCATGCTAACTGTTGAGTCAGATTTCAATTTCGTATTACAAGTAAGCATTAATTAATATTTGTGAATTATAATAAGCAAATAGCTACACATATTCAGACTGTACCAGATCCAGGTACCACATGTCCAATTTGAGCTAAATAGTAAAGGAAGTGAATGCTCGTTGAGAATACAAAAAATAATCAGTACAAATTATAAACGTATCTGAAAACCATTTCAGTGACATTATTTTCCAATAGTAAACCTGATAAAAAAACTCACGTTCAAGTTAATACTGCCCCACCATAAGTAAATCATCTGCTTCTAATGATCATTGCCTTGATGCTTTATTATATGTATAGTGGGTAAAATACAGAGAGCGAAAGACTATACACAATTTGAACAGAAAGCAGATGGCAGTTATAAGAGTCGAGGGGCACGAAAAGGAAGCAGTGGTTGGGAAGGGAGTGAGACAGGGTTGTAGCCTATCCCCGATGTTATTCAATCTGTATATTGAGCAAGCAATACAGGAAACAAAAGTCAGGAGTAGGTATTAAAATCCATGGACAAGAAATAAAAACTTTGAGGTTCGCCGATGACATTGTAATTCTATCAGAGACAGAAAAGGACTTGGAACAGCAGTTGAACGGAATGGACAGTGTCTTGAAAAGAGGCTATAAGATGAACATCAACAAAAGCAAAACGAGGATAATGGAATGTAGTCGAAGTAAGTCGGGTGACGCTGAGGGAATTAGATTAGGAAATGAGACGCTTAGAGTGGTAAATGAGTTTTGCTATTTGGGGAGCAAAATAACTGATGATGGTCGAAGTAGAGAGGATAAAAATGTAGACTGGTAATGGCAAGGAAAGCGTTTGTAAAGAAGAGAAATTTGTTAACATCGAGTATAGATTTAACTGTCAGGAAGTCGTTTCTGAAAGTATCTGTATGGAGTGTAGCCATGTATGGAAGTGAAACGTGGACGATAAATAGCTTAGACAAGAAGAGAATAGCAGCTTTCGAAATGTGGTGCTACAGAAAAATGCTGAAGATTAGGTGGATAGATCACATAACTAATGAGGAGGAATTAAATAGAATTGGGGAGAAAAGGAACTTGTGGCAAAACTTGACGAGAAGAAGGGATCGGTTGGTAAGATATGTTCTGAGACATCGAGGGATCACCAATTTAGTATTGGAGGGCAGCGTGGAGGGTAAAAATTGTAGAGAGAGACCGAGAGACGAATACACTAAACATATTCAGTAGGATGTAGGCTGCAGTAGGTACTGGGAGATGAACAGGCTTGCACAGGATAGAATAGCATGGAGAGGTGCATCAAACCAGTCTCAGGACTGAAGCCCGCATCTCGTGGTCGTGCGGTAGCGTTTTCGCTTCCCACGCCTTGTTCCTGCGTTCGATTCCCTGTGGGGTCAGGGATTTTCTCTGCCTCGTGATGGCTGGGTGTTGTGTGTTGTCCTTAGGTTGGTTAGTTTTAAGTAGTTCTAAGTTCTAGGGGACTGATGACCATATATGTTAAGTCCCATAGTGCCCAGAGCCATTTTTCAGGACTGAAGACCACAACAACATCAACAACAAGTGCTGATAAGAACGTTGACGAAATGTTTTAATATTCCTTAGTCATGCCAAACCATTGGTATATTTCTTGTTACAGTGTACTTCTGTCTCGTGTCCCATAAACGAAAACTGTATTTCACTACCAGGTAAAGTCAGTTCCAATAGGTAACTTTCTTTATGAACAGCGTCAGTACTTGGTACAATTTGCCTAATTAGTCTGGCGACCGTTTCGTCTTACGTAATTACAGTTTACTGGGTTACTAGTAGAACCTTGGTTAGATTTCAGTTGGTTCTGCTACTGCTTCCTTTTAATAGATATCTTCAGAGAAACGAAAATAGTCCATATCCTTAACCATTATTTGCACGATCACGGTCAAATTAAAATACTTTCACAAGAGTAATATTATCGGTGTAGTGTTAATTTAGTAATAACCAAAAGTGTTGTACTATGACTGATTTTTCCCCATGTGCACTCACAGCTATGTTGCTGTTACTATCTTGATGTACAGTTCCTCAAAACAATGTAGATCTTGTTTATTAACGGAACTCTAATTCACCAGGCTGCAACGGTCCGTCTATATCAGCCGGCCTGTTCTATTTCCTCTACTGAGTAATAGGACTAAGGAGATATGAAGGGGAAATGTTGCTGAGCCGCAGAAACAACTTGCAAGTGGGGGATTAAACTTATATTAATCATTCTGAGAACTGTTGTAGTAAGGATGGCTTACCACCGCGCAGTAATCTAAACTGCCGGGGAAAGAAGTACTTGTCTTAAGCAGCTAGCGTCGTGACAGCAGAGCGGCAATGGACCGAACAGCAGAGCTCGGAACACCAGTGTAGGTACCGAAGAATAACTTTGAAAGCTCTGTACCAATCTGTCACCGACTTGCGTAAGTAACGGACAGCTGTATTGATTTATGTTGCGCCAGGCCATGTTATTTAACCGATTCAATGTAAATGTTACTCGAAATGTTTAAAACAGTAGATAGGGAATTACGAGGCGTCATGCGTGCAGTGTGTACTCGAGAATATATTTAAAATTTGTTCCAGTATTTATTCGTTATTATTAGTAGTTTGAAAATATTTGAATGATAGTATTGAAGAGTGTTAACGGCAATAGTCAACGGAACTTTTATTTGATGCGAAGAACATTAAATGAACTAATGCCTAATATTTATTCCTTGAAGTTTATAAAATCTCTTGGGACTCTGAACTGTAAATTTTACACAGAGCAGAACTTTATTCAACAACGCTGTCAGATATATTTAGGGACGCAAACAGGCAGTTTCAATTGAATATCCGTTGCGGAAATCCAGGGATTTTTAATATTAGGCCCCCGATTGATGGACGTTTCACCTGAGTTGGAAATGAATTATTCGTTGAGTACTCAGGAACGGAAATGTGGGAACAGATACGAAATTAATTAATCCCAGCCTCTAAATAGCAGAAATTGCATTTCCGATGTGAAAATTCGGGGTTTATATTACGCCCCATGTTGATGGACGTTTCACCTGAATAGAAAATGAATTATTTGTTGAGTGCTCAGGATCGAGAGTGCGGGAATAGGTACCCAATTAATTTATCTCAGCCCGCAAATAACAGAAACGCCACAGGGCATTCGTTTCATAAAACGCAATGTTTATTTAGTACTGTGTGTGTGGCTGCATCCAGTATTGATAATTTTCATTCCGTATCTGGAGCATAATTTAATTTAAATATTTGTCCCCCTTGTTCTTTCCGTTACTATTTTTTTATAGTTGGGAGTTGGGTGTGTGTGGTGGGTGGGAGGGGGAATTACGAGTGGAATATGAACGTGTGGATAATATTCATTCAATTATGTAATTATTTCTTAAAAAGATTATAATTATGTAAAACAGAGACAATATTTGTCTCATATTCTTTGTTAATCTATGTCATTCTCTTCTTTTCTTTTGTACCCTTTTGTCGTCTTCTTCTGATGTACGTCGCCAACCCAAGACGCAAATCGAATTGAGGTCTGTTGAATGAAAAACATGTAACGCAAAATTATTGTACTTTTTTGTTCATTTGCTGGTAAAAACAAATAGACCCAAATGCGTTAAAACTATTTATGATTAATTATTGAAAATTCACTTTCTGTTTTAATCATAATTTTTTATTAATTGTTTTATCATAGCTGCAAGAAGCGCAGCCATTGTTAGTTGCGATTATATAGCAACTTCGTCTGTACTTCTAGTTGAAAATAGCATGGGTTTGTGTTAAACTAATTTTCAAAACAATTTAATAACTTTTTTATTGGTAGCATCAATTTAAATGATTAATTACTTATTGAGCAAAGGAAAATCTTAATTAAAAAGGAAATCCTATGTCTTTTGTTGGCCGCCATCTTAACTTTTATCACAGCGGCAAATTTAAATTGCTTGAAACTGCAAACAATATTACGATGTGTAAGAAATAAATGTGCACCGGTGGTACTGAACTCTATTTAAAAAGGAAAAAATTAATCGAATCAGACTGAATTTTCTAAGAACAGTGCTGATGGTATTTATTGTTGATCAAGATTTCATTGCTGATGTATGAGGCTACGCACAAATCACGGAGGAAAATATTTCTGGTAGCACACGTCAGTGTTGTGTGCGGGTGGTATTCTGTGGTTCCCTTTCATGATCAATTTGCTAAGAATAATTAAATCCATCGAAGCCAAAAATTATAAAAACTCTGATGTATGACCTGTAATTTTAGTGATATGAACACAGCTTACAGTCAACATTATTACGCTACGTCAGGTGGAATTCTTGCGCATTTTGAACAAAATAGTTATCCGGGAGAAGATGTATTATGAGTAATGCATTATACATGTGTATAATATTTTCAGTGTCATTTAAAAAATCAAATCAATGCAACTGCTAAAAAAAAAAAAAACAGAGTGAATTCAAACCGCAGAATACCATAGAGTATCGTATCATTCATATTCATTGCATTTGTCCATGTTGTTGATACACAAAAACCGCCACAGGGATGGGGGGTGGGTGGTGGGGGGTGGGGGAGGCTCAGTGAATTGGCAAAGTCGGGATCGCCTAGCTCAACGTGGATATCAGGAGTTAAGGAGAGACCGAGAGGGAAGAGAAATGGATGTAGATGAGATGACAACAGGGCACATAAGAAGAAACGAGCATGCATATAAATGAAGACAATAACACAAGTACTGTACATGTATCGAGGAGCTTTTATCAGTCTCGTCACTTCCACCACCACCACCACACCCACCATCTTAATGCATGGTACGTGTTGTGTTTGGAATTCCAGCAGACGTTCGAGAGTTTTAATCCCCTTCTCCTCGACATCTAGGGGTGCTATAGTGTCTTACTTCAACCTCCTCCCCCCCCCCCCCCCCCCCCCCCCACGCCCACCGCACTATTTTATATATATAAGTCATGTGTGAACCAAGGTTCATTGAAATTACTCCAAGCGTTCCAGAGTAAACACACTTCAGCATTTCTACTACTGGTTTCCGGAATCATTGAAAAGCGTCTTAGGTTATCATGTCTTTTAAAATCAGTCATTAGTTTATTGCAACATATGAAGTATGAGGGAGGTGATTTATTGTGTCATTAAGCATCGGTAAAGGCTTTGATTCTTCTCTTTGCAAACTTGGTACACTTTGTGCATGACAGGAATTCTTCTGATGCGTTCCCAGCTCGGAAGCCAGGCGACCAGGTGGACACAGGTAGTGACCATGGGCGAGCGGCGGTCGCGCGCCCATGTCGGCAAGCTTCATAGAGGGCAGGCCCCCAGGGGTTAGCGACAGGCGAAGACGCTGCATACACCAACACGCTGCCAAGGGAAGCCGTGGACATTCGCTCGTGTGCCCGATGCAGCGGAAACTACAAACTTAGAGCGAAAAACAGTTTTGTTGCGATTCTAGGTAACGCGGACAGAGCGGCGAGTTGAATAGCAACAGCACGACTTGGGTGTCCAAGAATCTCAAGTGGCCCGGGGAAGTTTGGCCGTTTCCCGCGAGCAGAACACCTGGGAACGTAGCGGCAATACTCAAAGTGAGAAGTCTTGCTTTATTTGTATACTCTGTCTCACACAGGGTATCGCTCTCTTTTCCTCGCGGAATGCGACGGCAAGGAGAGAGGAAATTTTGTAAGGGGCAAGAATCTAATGTTCTCTTTGAAAAATTACCTCCCTTTCCTGTTCCAGTCGCGATAGAAGCCGGAAAGCCTCTGTGGGCGCTCGAATCTCTCTAATTTTACAATCGTGATCTCCTCGGGAGGTATAAGTATGGGGAAGCAATATATTCGATACCTCCTCCAGAAACGCACCTTCTCGAAACCTGGACAGCAAGTTACACCGCGACGCAGAGCACCTCTCTTGCAGAGTCTGCCACATGAGTTTGCTAAAATCTCCGTAACGCTATCACGCTTACCAAATAACCCTGTGACGAAACGCGCCTCTCTTCTTTGCATCTTCTCTATCTCCTCTGTCAACCCGACCTGGTTCGGATCTCACAGTGATGAGCAATACTCAGGTATAGATCGAACGAGTGTTTTGTAAGCCATCTCCTTTGTTGATGGACTACATTTTCTATGGACTCTCCAAATGAATCTCAACCTGGCACCTGCCTTACCAACAATTAATTTTATATGATCATTCCACTTCAAATCGTTCAGTACGCATACTCTCAGATATTTTACAGAAATAACTGCTGCCAGTGTTTTTTCCGCTATCATATAATCATACAATAAAGGATCCTTCTTTCTATGTATTCGCAGTACATTACATTTGTGTATGTTAAGGGTCATTTGACACTCCTGCACCAAGTGCCTATCTGCTGCAGATCTTCCTTCATTTTGCTGCAATTTGCTAATGCTGCAACTTCTGTGTATACTACAGCATCATTCGCGAAAAGCCGCTTGGAACTTCCGACACTATCTACTTGGTCATTTATATATATTGTGAAAACCAATGGTCCCATAACACTCCCCTGTGGCAAGCCAGAGGTTACTTTAACGTCTGTAGACGTCTCTCCATTGAGAACAACATGCTGTGTTCTGTTTACTAAAAACTCTTCAATCCAGCCACACAGCTAGTCTGATATTCCGTAGGCTCTTACTTTGTTTACCAGGCGACAGTGCGGAACTCTATCGAACGCCTTTCGGAAGTCAAGGAAAATGGCATGTACCTGGGAGCCTGTATCTAATATTTTCTGGGTCTCATGAAAAAATAAATCGTGCGATCTGGGTGGCCAAATAATTCGCTCAAGTTGTCCAGAATTTTCTTTAGACTAATCGCGAACAAATGCGGCCCGGTGACATGCCATGCTGCGTTGTTTGGGAACAAGAGGTCCATGAATGACGGCAGATGGTTTCCAAGTCGGCGAACATAACCAAGTAAACACAGTCCGCACCATTATGGAGCCACCACCAGCTTTCACAGTGCCTTGTTGATAACTCCGGTCAATGGCTTCATGGGGTCTGCGCCAGACTCGAACCCTAACGTCAGTTCTTGCCAACTGAAATCGGCGCTTATCTGACGAGGCTACTGTTTTACAGTCGCCTAGGGCCCAACTGCTGCACGCGATGTGGTGCTGTTAGCAAAGGCACTCGCATCGGTCGCCTGCTACCATAGCTCATTAACGCCAAATTTAGCGGCAATGTGCTAACGGATAAGTTCGTCGCACATCCCACATTGTGTCCTGCTGTTATTTCACACAGTGTTGTTTATTTGTTAGCAAAGACAACTCTACGCAAATGCCACTAATATCGGTTGTTAAGTGAAGGCAGTCGGCCACTGCTTTGACCGCGATGAGAGGTAACGCCTGAAATGTGGTATTCTCGACACATTCTTGACAATGTGAATTTCGGAATACTGAATTCCCTATCGATTCTCGACATGGAATGTCCCAAGCGTCTAGCTCCAACTACCATTCCGCGTTCGACGCTCGTTAATTCCCGTCATGGGGCCGTAACCACGTCGGTTACCTTATCACCTGACATCTGCCCCAATGCACTGCTCGTCCACACTGTATGCACGTGATACCACCGCCATCTGCATACGTGCATATCACCTTCCCGTGACTTTTTTCTGACCTGTATATTTACACGCTGAAATGGTAAATCTCAGAGACGCGATGTATACTGTGGAGAAAAGTGCGTATGCGTCACAGATAATACAGTAGGCGCAACAGCCCATGTCATAGGTTAAATTTATGAGTCCAAGTTAAAAATGTAGCAAACACCGAATCAAAAAATACACAGTGCTTACAAATTATGCGTTTGATTATTAAAATGGGTAGCAATATTGCTGGAATTCCAGGAGGCGAAGTCGCACACCGATAACCGCTCCAAGTGCTTATACGTAAAATGAATGGTTTTCATGAAGTGTCTAAGTCCGCCCCGATAACTGAGTGGTCAACGAGACGGATTGCCGTCCTACGGGAGCAGGTTCGATTCCCGGCTGGGTCGGCGATTTTCTCCGCTCAGGGACTGGGTGTTATGTTGTCTTCATCATCATTTCATCCCCATCCGGCACACAGGTCGCCCAATGTGGCGTCGAATGTAATAAGACCTGCACCAAAGCGGCCGGACCTGCCCCGTAAGGAGTCTCGCAGCCAATGACGCCAAACGCTCATTTTCATGAAGTGTCTAGATGGGAGCCCTCGTTTCCATCGAGCAGGTTGTCTGCCAACAGTATTTCCGCAACTTCTACGTCTACATATACATACATACTCCGCAGTCCACCATACGGTGCGTGGCGGAGGGTACCTCGTCCCACGACTAGCATCTTCTCTCTCTGTTCCACTTCCAAACAGAACGAGGGGAAAATGACTGCCTATATGCCTCTGTACGAGCCCTAATCTCTCTTATCTTATCTTTGTTGTCTTTCCGCGAAATAGAAGTTGGCGACAGTAAAATTGTACTGCAGTCAGCCTCAAATGCTGGTTCTCTAAATTTCCTCAGTATTGATTCACGAGAAGAACGCCTCCTTTCCTCTAGAGACTCCCACCCGAGTTCCTGAAGCATTTCCGCAACACTAGCGTGATGATCAAACCTACCAGTAACAAATTTAGCAGTCCGCCTCTGAATTGCTTCTATGTCCTCCCTCAATCCGACCTGATAGGGATCCCAAACGCTCGAGCAGTACTCGAGAATAGGTCGTATTAGTGTTTTATAAGCGGTCTCCTTTACAGATGAACCACATCTTCCCAAAATTCTACCAATGAACCGAAGACGACTATCCGCCTTCCCCACAACTGCCATTACATGCTTGTCCCACTTCATATCTCTCTGCAATGTTACGCTCCAATATTTAATCGACGTCACTGTGTCAAGCGCTACACTACTAATGGAGTATTCAAACACTACAGGATTCTTTTTCCTATTCATCTGCATTAATTTACATTTATCTATATTTAGAGTTAGCTGCCATTCTTTACACCAATCACAAATCCTGTCCAACTCATCATGATACACGAATTGGGATGTAAGTCATTACAGCAAAGACGTTTTTCGTCGCGGCGAGATCTTTTTACGAAATTTCAGTCACCAACTTTCTCTTCTGAATGCGAAAATATTTTGTTGAGCCCAACCTACATAAGTAGGAATGATCATCAAAATAAAATAAGAGAAATCAGAGCTCGAACAGAAAGGTTTAGGTGTTCGTTTTTCCCACGCGCTGTTAGGGAGTGGAATAGTAGAGAGATAGTATGATTGTGGTTCGATGAACCCTCTGCCAAGCACTTAAATGTGAATTGCAGAGTAGTCATGTAGATGTAGATATCCTCCTACAGTCACTCAACGACGACACCTTCCCGTACACCAAGGCATCATCAGCAAAACAGCCGCACATTGGTATCCACCCTATCCAAAAGATCATTTATGTAGATAGAAAACAACAGCAGACCTACCACTTCCTTGACTACTGAATCCAAACAGCATGAGGCTGTTTCCAATATCTTGAATTATCCATGTAATGACAAAATGGAATAGAACTTTCAGCCACCACGGATTTAATTCTATGCACTGTTCTCGTGCAGTGAGTGTGGTTTGACCTGACAATTGTTAGAAAAATAAATGTACGCTTGAGAAGGTCCTGCTCACTACAGCGGTCGCTTCTCCTTTATCGTGAAGGAGGCTGCCATTTCCAGATTTTACGCCTCTCATGAGACAGAACTACGCTCGCGACGGTTTTTTGCAGCGTCCTGCTTTTTACACGACCGGCCGTAACAAGCCCCCAGCGAGGTCAGCGGGGATGACGAGAATAAAGCGGCTCTTTATGGAGCTACGGAACGACCCGCGTCTAACACAATAAAAGAGGCCCACCTTCCGCGAACTTGTCGCCAGCTGCGTAGCTGCTTCCGATAGCGGAACCTTTTTCTCCTGTTGCGCATTTCGGTGGCGCTGCAGCAGACCGTAACCGCCGTCCAAGTCGTGATAAGGAGGGCCATTATGCAAAGAACAGAAGCCTTTTCATTTAACGTCCCTCTCTAGCGTTATCGCAGTCACGCGCGCTCCGTAATGTTTCGACATTCTCTGCTAAATACTGCATGCGGCCGTTGGAATACCATACCGCGTTCTGACGGCGCTCGTGTTAACGGGTCCTGTCTGCGCGGTCTTCCGATGACGTCAATGCCCATTAAATCTCGTACAGAGAAGTTGTGGTCAATCGTGTTGTCAGAAGAACTGACTCAGCCTGCACAAAAGTCAAAACAGACTTCCTTGAAATTAAAATAAAGGATGGCAGATAAAGAGTGCAACAGGAATTTCATTGTGAAACACAGAGGTGGGAGGGGATAGGTGGAAAGAGTACAATGAAGGTCTCTACGAGGGGAAGCATTTGTCTGGTGACGTGATGGCAGAAGAAACAGGAGTCGGCAGACAAGAGATAGGGATTCCAGTAGTAGAATCAGAATTTAAAAGAACTTTGGATGGTTTAAGACCAAATAAGTGGGAAGGGATAGATGATATTCCCTCATAAAATCTAAAATCACTGGGGAAGTAGCAACAAAAAGACTATTCACATTGGTTGGCACAATGCATGAGGCTGCCCACGAATGATCTGACTTCTGGAAAAACATCATCCAAACAATTCTGAAGACTGCAAGGGCTGATAAGTTCGAAAATTATTGAACAATCAGCTTAAGAGCTAATGCATCCAAGTTGCTGATAAGAGTGATACTCAAAGAACTGAAAGGAAAACTGAAGACGGTCAGTTTGACTTTAGGAAAAGTAAAGGCACCAGAGAAGCACCACTGACGTTGTGGTTGATAATGGAAGCAAGACTGAAGTAAAATCAAGACACGTTGATAGGATTTGTTGACCTGTAAAAGGCTTTCGATAATGTCAAACGGGGCAATATGTTCGAAATTCTTAGACAATTAGGGGCCACCGACAGAGAAAAACTGATAGCAGAAATGAGAACAGTGAGAAACTTCACATCAAAATAGGTGCTCAAAGCAGAGGAAGTCAAGGAATTGTGCTCCCAAGCAGCAAAGTAATCTATGACGGACGGAGCAAGGAGGGCCAAAAACAGACTAGCACAGGGAAAAAGGGCATTACTGGCCGAGAGAAATCTGTTAATATCAAACAGAGGCCTTAAACTCAGAAAGAAATTTCTGAGAATGTACCTTCGGATCACAGCATAGTGTTTTAGTTAAACATGGACTGTAGGAACACTGGAACGGAAGAGAATCGAAGCATTTGAGATGTGGCGCTACAGAAGAATCGTGGAAATTAGGTGGACTGATACGGTAAGCAATGAGTGGGTTCTCCGCAGAATCGGCAGAGTAAGGAACATAAGGTGGATACTAACGAGAAGGTGGGACCGGAACATATGACAACTGTTAAGACATCAGGGACCAACTTCCACGGTACTAGAGGGCGCTGTGGAGCTTGGAATATATCTTCTTCCAATGGGTGACATTTCGTCCCCCTTTTCCTTTTGTGAAATTTGTCAGTTAGCTTTTTGCCTTCGAACCAGGGAAATGCGGCAGAATACGGCTGGTAAATGATTTACAAACCACGATTTAGTGCCGTTAACACGATTTCTTTAAACATTGGCGTAGCTGAAGGAATTTAGTTTCTTCTTAAATCGTCTTATGCAGCAACGTTCACAGATATCTCAAATAGACACAGCCCTTTATCCAGGTACGAAGGTTGTAAAACAAACTTCCCACAGTTTGTGTCAAGTTGATCTTTTCGTCTGATAGCACTGCGTAAGTATTTTGTGTAAGAGGTATTAAAGCAGTGTTCCTGTAGCTGTGGGAATCATTGGTAGAAAACGAGTTTCACACCAATGGGTACAGTACTGATAAATATTCAAAATGATTACCATCGAAGTCTGCCTTCATCCACAAACTGAGGCGTATTTGTAATATTGAAGCTAGACTAGGTATCCTTGTCTTCGTTGAGGGGGCATTGGAGGGCGTTTACACACACGTATACGAGGGTAATCCTAAATGGTAAGGTCTCCTAAGGGACACGAAACTGCCAACGCAGGCACAAACGAGAGGTCCTTAATTTTAATGGCAAGCAGAAACCACAGTGTTGGCTACATGGTGGCAAGGTGATAAAGAGCAAGACTATGGATACGAAGGTCTCAGGTTCGATCCCTCACCAGTCCTACGATTTTTATGTGCCGTTTTACACATATTTGCCCTGGGGCAGTGTTTGTTGATGTGAAAAATTCCGAGTTACACTGTGGTCCGAAAGCCACATAAAACTGTAGGTTCGCATATTTACTGGCTAGGTAAGTCAACTCAAAAGTCGGTTGAAAGCAACAGCATACCACCTCCAACAAGACCGTGCCTATTAAAGCACTGTGGTGTTCAAACCACTTTTCCGAGTAATGACTGCTTTACTTTCTATGGGTTCCAAAACTAATGATCTTCGGGTTATTAACATTTTTGTGTTTTGATGCTGTAGCTTTGATACCAGTAAACGTAAGTAACCGGCCGGGCACTGTCACCGCTCGAGTTGTCAAGGTGGTAGACGACGATGCTGTCGACCCCAGTTACAATTTAGGTCATGGCTATGTTTCAGTCGAATACCTCTATGGGCCTTTCTGAGTATTTTAAGATATACTTTTATACACTTCGTAAGCTTACAAATTGATATCTGATAGAGCTGGATTTAGCAACATGAATCAGATATGTTTTCCGTGCAACATATCCGACAACACGTCAGTGAAGCGAGATTTCGTTTATGTGTTGCGCATGTTGCGAGAAATATTTGTGTTTTGCTTGCTTCTGTGATAGGTTTCACCCCACTGAATGCGAGCAAGCTCACGAATAAACTGTCAATAACTGGAATTACGCAATAACACACTTCAAAGTTGTATTTTTGGATTATGTATCCCCATGAAAATAACTGTAAACAGCTTATATGCCTACTTGCTTATTATCGCGCTTCTCGATGCTTTCCTCAAAAAATTAAAATAAAAATAAAGAGAGAGAGAGAGCCAGTGAGAGAAAACAGAAATGTATTTCAAATATCTGCTCAGTGACGCCATGTTCGTCTCGTGATGTAAAGCAAGGATAATTGATAGGTAATATCTCGTTGTACTAACGATATGTATGGCTTCGGGGTTCTTTGTTTTCTCTCTGCAAACAACTAGAACAGAATTCAGTAACAAAGTGGTAAGAGCACCTACTCAGTGCGCCAATTACACGCTCAGCCATTCCTGGTTACTTTGTTGATCGTCTGTAATGCAGTAAACATCCCTGATTATTGATTTGTAATTACTACCATTGTTATTGTTATTCGTCACCCCACAACAGTTTTCCTATCACTCATTGCCGACGATGCACGTAACGAATGGATCAGGATGAATGGAATGTGGGATGTTTCGTCACGGAGAATATACACATTTATCTTGACGTCTTGTGTCACAGTAATATGAAAATCTCAATAAGAAAAGACGACAATAACACCCAACTATTTCTGTCCACTTAACACCATGACGACAGACAAATTGGCGTCTCACTGTATTTTGATTATAATTCGTTAGCCTTTTTGCGACCTCATTTTAGTACGTCGCGGGAGCAGGCATAATATTTTGCTTTTTGAACACCGAAGAATAACACACAAAGATAGTAGATGGAAGGGTACAAAGAAAAAATCAGACTCATGTGTGTGGATCCAGTTCATCATAAGAAGACTAAACAAGAGGGAAACATTACGAAAGCAATGAATACGCTGGTTAGTATACATTATTTGTATAGATCTGAAGATGAAAAAGAGTACATCTGCACCGTGCCCGCATCTGCACTTTAGTTTCTGTCTTAATGGGCATAATTTTTAGCTTCTTGTCTTCTGAATTATCAAATGAATTGATTATTACGTGGTACAGAATAATTAGGAAACTGTGTTTCTTACAGCTTCCATTCGCACCAACATTTTTCTACATTCTCGTGCAATTCATGAAATTCTGTTTGTATGATCACAAGACTGCACGTAGATGCAATCGATTTCGAGGTTGTGATGTCCGGAATTTAAAAAAAAGGGGGAGGGTGGTAATTTTTTGTTTTTCTTTTGTTGTAAGGAAAGAAAGAAAAAAGGATGAATAAAGGTGAAGGGAAGTGGTTCTATTTTTACTGGAATGAACTTATTGATGGACATCACAAAAATTTATTTTACCTATAATTTTTTTTACTCATCGAAGAAGACAACACAACACATATAAAAGAAATCATCACACTAATATTATCCACAGAATGATCGTTTCACAAGACACTTTCTAGCTCGACTGACTCTTAAGACTGAACAAGACTCGGCTGACTCTACTCTCTCTCTGGACCACAGCCTCTTCACGTCCCTCTGGACCAGAGATTTCAACTGTGATTAGCACGCCGATTATTTAATTAATCGTACAGCCGCTGGGCGCGCGCTTGGCGCGTCATTTAAATGGGGTTAAACGCACACCGCGAGAGGCGTGGGCTAGCGGTGTCTTACAGGTATCGCCACAAGGTGCAAAGTGTTTGTTATCTTACTTTTCGTGACAGGTTGGCAAAGTTGATTTCCAAAGGCTTGTTATTGTACTGAAATAATCTTTTGTAACAAAGTAACAAGGTAAGTGTTTAATTCGTATATATTTTGTGGGAAACTGTAATCGTGATGGAAGATTACACACCTCAATGTTTGACACAGCTGGTAAGATAAAACGCTGCATATTAACCAAACCCCGCGCCTTCTCTCCGTATCCTACTATGACACGAGCAAAGGATTCTCCTCCTATAACGTTACAGAGCTGTTCCTAGCACAGCTGAGAACTGACAACATCGTCACAAACATTTGGCAACACTGTGACAGTGCAATCACTTTCGCGTATGGTACTGAACTGACTCGCTAAATTCACTTGATATTCCCTTTCCATTTGAATGACTCGTGGTATATAATCCTCACGTAAACTAAGACACTGAGACAGAAATTTCAATGTTTTGGCTAAAGAAATGCTATTCTTCACATAAGTGACAACTTTTATTATCTTTCAAGAGGCGTTATGAGGCTGAGCGACCAATACCATGACGAGAGTGGCGTGCTGGCAGCAGCGTGGTACCTCCCGTGTCTCGTGTTCCAACGGAAATAAAAATCGTCAGTTGTAACCGTGGTACGGGCAGCGCGTGGGAGCTTTTTTTGTGTATTATTTCATGGAGCTGCGAATTTCCAGAAAAAAATTCTGTAACAAAGTCAGAAGAAAACCTTTACACATCAAATCCTCTTGGCAGCTCGACTCAGTAATTTGAGTTAATGGTCGTAGATCTCGGCTTTCTGACTGCCAAGATGCTATACAATACAAGCGTCTCTGAAGAAATTCGAATCGACCGTCAACGATACGAAATTCAATAATGTTCTTCACTTAAGACTTCCATGCCAGGGTGATAAGTTTGAAGGAAATAAATTGATTAGCAAATCTCAAGAAAATACTTACAGCCCAAAGTGCAGTGGTGGAAAACTTACAATGCTGCACAACAGGTAACGCCTCTTTCCGCTGCTGACATGCAAATTTTGGGTTTGTAGGAATACGTAACTTTATTTATGAAGTGCCGCGTTTGGATACCTGTTGAGTATGACACAGCATACCATTTAAACACAGACCCAATCGAAATCTAAGTGAGAAGTATTTTACTAATTCGTGCAGATAGAGGCACGCTTGTGTACAGATACTCAGTTCTGTTAAAACAGTGCATTGTTTTAGTAAGGTTTCTTCTAGTGCTGTTAAAACAATACTAAACATGAGAGAGAAATCAAGCATCAACGATATATGCGAATTCTCTGATGTTATTTATAACAGTCTGACAATGCACATGCAGTATATTGATTACATTCATGTAGAAAACTTGTTCTGAGTTAAAGCTGTCAAACAAGGTTTGAAGAAGAATAAAATGCCACTACCAGACGACAGCTAATGTAGAAAATACTTTTCTGACTATTTTGGCACGATGCGCTCTCCCCAAACATAATACAAAAGCTTCGAGACGCATCTGCTGCCTGGCCATCTATCAAACCTGAAAAGAACAAAATGACGCAGAAGTTAGCCTTTTTTCCACATGCGACTATTTTGGGTTGAGAAGTGAAGAGAATTATGTTCAAAGTTCCATTAAATTGATAATTTCAGCAGACAGCAGAATTGCGTTAAAAAAAATATAGTAGCGAATGTAACAGAACACGCAACGTCTTATCAACACCACGTTTTTGACTCCCAGTGAGACGCAGAACTATTTGCGAGGTCACTGTAAGTTCAAGGATGTTATTCCCAGCTGCTGGTGGAGAGAAATTCGGTAGCTGACGTCTCTTTGTGTGTAGTCAATAACGATATGTTTTGAGTTCGATTCTCAGTCAGCACTGAACACTTCAACATATTATTTCTAGTTCAAACATGCTCACATGTCGCTGCTGGTGTAACAAACCCATACTTAACGTTCCCTTTCTCTAGAATATAACAGCGATACGTGCAAAGTTGGAGTCCTGGGAAGGAAAAATTAATGTTTCGTCTCGTCATTTCAGTTAATACATCTAGCTACTGCTGAGAAAATCCGATATTTCATAGTTGATTGTGCTTCGATAACAATCCGATTAGGCTCTGGGTTCGAATCCCTGTCCAACACAAAGCTTTACCTCACTGCATTTCAAGTAAGTTACTTGTGAAGAAGCAGTATTTAACATCTCTCGTAGTTCGTTAACAGGAACAACAGATGCTGGGTAGGAATTCGCGTCCGTTAAAAATGTTACGTTATGTAATTTAAAGTTGATATTTGCTAATTGATACTGTCCAAAAATGAGGTATATCACTCTCTTTATGGCTAGTCAGGAATGACTGTTAATTTCCGTCGGCCACGAAATCTTAGCCTGCATGATTGGTTCAAATGGCTCTGAGCACTATGGGACTCAACATCTGAAGTCATCAGTCCCCTAAAACCTAGAACTACTTAAACCTAACTAACCTAAGGACATCACACACATCCATGCCCGAGGCAGGAGAAGAATTTGCGACAGTAGCAGTCACGCGGTTCCGGACTGAAGTGCCTAGAACCGCACGGCCACCACGGCCTAGCCTGCATGACCTGGGTTTGAATCCATATGCAGAACGAGGCGGTTCGTCGTGTCATTTGAAGTTCATACAAATTCTCAACTAGCTGCTCTTGAATAATGTAATTTTTTATGACATTTTGTGTTAAATAACAAGTACGGTATGTTACTTTGAGGAGGAAATCATGAATACAACGAACGTACTACATGCATTACCTATCTGACATAATAATGAGAGTGCTAACATTTCAGGTATGTCATTTACTGCAATAGATGTGAGCTTACAAGCCTTAAGGACAGTCTTATCTGTGATGAGGTGTTCCCTGATATTTGTAGTATCGTGGTATTACTTTACATCTTGAGTTATTGCGATACAGAGCTGTGTTTTCTAGTGGTAATTTGTTGGATCCACTTTCAATAGTCAAACGACTGTACCAAGGAGTGATTAGAGGACCTGCTAGACAGCTGCGTTATGTAGGTCGCATAGGAATAAGGTGAAATGCAATTCACGTCGTTCGGATACTTTTGAGCACGACTGTATATAAAATCAGAAGTTAAATATCAAATGTTTTCGCCAATAGCGAAATGCTGGAACTTTGATTTTCGGTATAATTGTTTTTGCCTGACTGGGATTCGAAGCCAGCATCTAGCACAGTCGTTTTCTAGCCAGGAACCGACGATAAATAGCTATTGTTGGTTCACCAGTATCTAGATGGGCGCAAGTTTTGCTAGACATCAGGCGACGAAAAGTTCTGTACTGAATGGAATTCAAACCCTGCACACGTGGTCATGAAGAAACTTTAACTATCCAATTCTTTTCCAATAATAGCTAGGAATGGCATGTTTGTACTTTCAATGATGTGATGGAAAATACTCTGCTGGCTAGAAGTTGAATCCACAACATACCGTCGTTGGTGATCACAACGAACACAACGTCAAACCCAAATCCGTTTTCACCAGTAGGATGGAGAGGAATATTTGAACTTGAAAAGATGTAAGGAAACGTTTGATCTTGTAATGTTGTGATAAAAAGCTCATCATGTGGCTGTGAGTTGAAACGAACACGTTACAGCTGACAACGCACCAAGAGACGTTGAAAATGCAACTATTTTTCACCAGTAGTTCGGAGTGCACATGCTAAGGCTTGAAATGAAATAATGAATATTTTGTGCTGATGAGGATTCGAAACCAGATAAATGACTTTCGAGGACGCTTAGAAGAGTTTGCAATCTCCGGGAACACAGTGAAATCGAATTCTAATCCCAGTCCAGCACCACAATTTTCAACGTCTCAGTTTCAAATAAAGTAAGAGCCTTGTGAACTTACATGGCCATTGTTTCATTAAATGAAATACGTTTTCTAGTTTACGACGGCTTACTGGTGACAGAGTCTCTGCCTTACGGGGTTTATCAATCTGTCACTGCTCAAACGAATGCCACTCTGCTCCAGTCGGCAGCGAAGCGATGTTATCTTTACTGCGGATATTGAACTACGGAGCTTACTGGCGTTCTGCACTTGGCGTTACTAGGGGTGAAGGAGAGCTACTTGTGTGTGTTAAAAATGTACGCCTCACGTGAGATGTGAACCTACACGTTTTACACATCAATACAAGATTAATCCATCAGACCACAGAACCTCCTGCCAAGCACATAATTATTAATTGCAGAGTATTTATTTAGATGTAGATGTAGATGTCAAGGGACGCGTAACAGGAAGAAGGGTGGGATCTGGGAATGGATATAAGTGCAGAAGTGCAAAATATAAGCGTGAAATGCTTGCAAAGTATTGCTTGCTTAGATGTGTGCCACAGTTCGTTTTATCTTAGGACCGAGAGATAAGGTAGGACTGTTCTCAGAACGAAGAATGGGTTATAGGGAAGGGGAGATCAAAGAATACGGTTTCATAGGTGGTGAGAGAAATGATAGAGAGTAAAGACAGCAGCAATTAAAAAAGAAAATGTAGCGTCATTGGAAACCGCTAGATTTGTTTACAAAGTTTTGGGGGAGTGTAATAGAAGGGCACTTGCGGCGATAGTGTCAGAGAGAGACAGTGTGAAAGAGAATAGAAGAGATATTAACAACGAGTAAACATACAGGGTGTTTCAAAGATGACCGGTATATTTGAAACGGCAATAAAAACTAAACGAGCAGCGATAGAAATACACTGTTTGTTGCAATAAGCTTGGGACAACAGTACATTTTCAGGCGGACAAACTTTCGAAATTACAGTAGTTACAATTTTCAACAACAGATGGCGCTGCAAGTGATGTGAAAGATATAGAAGACAACGCAGTGTGTGGGTGCGCCATTCTGTACGTCGACTTTCTGCTGCAAGCGTGTGCTGTTCACAACGTGCAAGTGTGCTGTGGACAACATGGTTTATTTCTTAGAACAGAGGATTTTTCTGGTGTTGGAATTCCACCACCTAGAACACAGTGTTGTTGCAACAAGATGAAGTTTTCAACGGAGGTTTAATGTAACCACAGGACCAAAAAGCGATACAATAAAGGATCTGTTTGAAAAATTTCAACGGACTGGGAACGTGACGGATGAACGTGCTGGAAAGGTAGGGCGACCGCGTACGGCAACCACAGAGGGCAACGCGCAGCTAGTGCAGCAGGTGATCCAACAGCGGCCTCGGGTTTCCGTTCGCCGTGTTGCAGCTACGGTCCAAATGACGCCAACGTCCACGTATCGTCTCATGCGCCAGAGTTTACACCTCTATCCATACAAAATTCAAACGCGGCAACCCCTCAGCGCTGCTACCATTGCTGCACGAGAGACATTCGCTAACGATATAGTGCACAGGATTGATGACGGCGATAAGCATGTGGGCAGCATTTGGTTTACTGACGAAGCTTATTTTTACCTGGACGGCTTCGTCAATAAACAGAACTGGCGCATATGGGG